>NC_140942.1:115168048-115768048 GCF_014529385.1 Adiantum capillus-veneris | reverse complement strand
GTAAGTACGTCTATGTACTTAATGAACCGGTCACCCTCAATGACATTGGATGGGGGAGTTCCAAAAGAGGAATGGACAGGTAAAACGATTAATTATGCATTTCTCAAAGTGTCTGGGTGTGAGGCTTGTAAATAATGAAGATGCAAGAGAGCTACACAAGACAAGCACAAAGCACACAGAGATGGAAAGCTTCTTCTTCTTCTCACAGAAAAGAGAGTACAAAATGACTAAGTGCTAAAGCTGAAAAGTAGCACATATGTACATGCGGTCACTAAGTGTGAACACGCTAGAAGCGTACTAGGCTGGCACTATAAGTGTAGTCCAGCTGTAGAATCACTGGCAGAGATCCTCCGTGTCGGTCACCTAACGTGCCAGTGAGTAAATGTCATAAGCGTCCAAGACCCGTAGTGGATGCCAGCTCAAGATGTAGAGCTCGACATCTCAACACTCCCCCTCGAGCTCTGCATGTCGCAAAGTCCAATCATAGTTCGGAAACATCAAAGCTTCTCAGCTCCGAGGGCCTTGGTAAAGATATTCGCTATCTGCTCCTCTGTGCTGACGTAGACCAAGTCGATGTCGCCCGCCAACACTCGCTCTCGAACGTAGGGGTAATGGACCTCTATGTGCTTGGTCTTGGCATGGAACACTGGGTTCCTAGCCAACTACATGCTGCTGAGGTTGTCACAATGGATGACGATCTCCTGGTCCACCTGCACTCCCAAGTCCTCAAGTAATGTGCGTAGCCAAGCTACCTCGCAACTGCTGCACCTCTGTACTCAGCCTCTGTGCTCGATAAAGCAACCGTAGGTTGCTTTTTTCTGCTCCAAGTAACAACAGCACTCCCAAAAGAGAACATGAAGCCACTCGTAGATCTCCTATCAACAATGCTACCTACCTAATCTGCATATGTATACCCATACAATGCTAATGGCGCATCTGCTGCATAGAACAATGCATAGTCAAGAGTCCCTTGCACATACCGAAGTGTGCGTCGTACTCCATCCAAATGTGGCTTCCTCGGAATCTTCATGAACTGACTCTCCAAGACTACTGTGTAGCTCAAGTCTGGCCTCGTGATAGTCAAGTAGATTAGACTACCCACAATCTTCCTGTACATCTTGACATCCTCAACAACATCACCCTTCTCTACACTCAGCTTTGCATTCACATCCAAGTGAATAGAAATTGACTTACAATCAGCCATACCATACTTTGACAATATGTCCAAAGCATACTGTCTCTGTGATAGCCATACACCCTCTGGAGTCCTGATCACCTCAATGCCAAGAAAGTAGCGCAACTCGCCCAAATCTTTCATTTCAAACTCCTGTTTGAGAAGACCCTTCACATGGTCAATCTCCATAGCATTGGCACCCACAATAATAAGGTCATCTACATATATGATAATGACCACAATCCCCACATCACTCTCATGTACATAGAGTGAATGATCAGCATGAGCTCTCCTAAAACCAATACTGACAAGATACTTGTCAATCTTGTCATACCATGCTCTAGAGCCCTGCTTCAAACTATACAAAGATTTGAGAAGTCTGCATACATAATCTGGGTAACCTTGATCGACATAACCAGGTGGATGATCCATATACACTTCCTCTTGCAATTCACCATTCAAAAAGGCATTCTTTACATCCATTTGATGCATAATCCATCCTCTAGATGCAGCCACTGCTATGAAAGCTCTCACAGTCGTCATCTTTGCCATTGGAGCAAAGGTCTCCTCATAGTCTTTGCCATACGTTGTGAGCGGGATGAAAACACACACAGCGCCTCTATAACGATCCGACACACACTCTTAGAATGATACACACACACACACACTATGGGGCACCACTCGGCTTACACAACACACCTAGCTGAGACAGGGAGCACACCTCTGGAGTGAGAGGAGAGAGACTATCCAGTTGCCCACTCCACACAGACACACACACACACACACACACCCAAAAAACTCAGCTCAAAAGAGGAGAATTTCTGATGTTTAGATACAATTGAGCTTGGGCCAACACCAATGGGGCAAATAGCTCACACAATATTGAAGAAATACACCAGATACAACCACAAAGTTAAGCAGAGGCTTCACTCACCGGAGAAGATTACACAGAAAAATAGCAGAAAAAGAGTGAGAAATTTGGCAAAATGGACAGCGCCATCGCGTCCGGAACGGCCCAAAACCCCATTCTATAATGTCAAAGTGCTCAAATCCGACCTCGGATGAGCAGTTTACGGCCAAAACAGGCTTCGAAAACCCCAAAAACACACCTACGGCTGTTCCTCCTCTCTTCTCCACGTTTTTTCTGGTCTTCTCTCTGTTTTTTCAGTTCCCACACTTAGATTTATTACTTGGGCACCCTTGGCCTTTTAGATGACCTCAAACGGACCCCGAACAGGCCAAAAACTGACCTCGCAGTGCATAGTTGTCACCTTTTTTGCATCATCCGCACACCTGGCACTCATTTATTTTCAATAATGCGTCTCGCAACCACGTGAAGTGGACCCAAAACGTGGTCCTAATGATGAACTTTCTGCATAAATCTCACAAGAAAACACCACTTTGTGTCCGTATTCATCCACGTGCAAATATTGACCCCGTTCGGCCTCCTGACGCCACTCGATGCCATCTGACGCACCTGCTTACCTCATGTCGTCGGCCTGCGGATAGCTTCCTCGAGAAGTTTTACGCGCTACCAACTCCTGCTTATTGTAGAAAAAACACACTGGTACTGGTAATATTGAAAATTGATGCATTATGTACACCCTGTCCTACCTGTACACATGTGGGCCCCACATAACCTGGCTCTGGAAAATGGGCAATCCTTTATTTGATGCACCATGCATGTGTATGTACATATGCGCAATCCCTTGCTCCAAAAAACTCCTGACAACGTCTGTGCATAACCCTTTACGACCAGCCTTGCCTTGTGATGCTCAATGTTACCATCAGCCTTATGCTTAGTTTTATATACCCATTTACAGCCAATAGCTTTCTTGCCACTTGGCAATGGCACCAACTCCCATGTGTCGTTTGCTTCCAATGCAGCCATCTCTTCATTCATTGCATCATCCCAATGCACATTTCCAACCGCATCCTCAAAACATGTGGGCTCCACATCCTGTATCACCTTAGCCATGTAGGCTTGGTGATGCGCTAGATACCCATCATAAGTCAATTTCTGAACTGGATTTCTGACTCAGTTAGATCTGCGCGGTCCTGGGTCACTCCTTTGTCCTCTAGAATCTTCTTGTACTTTCCTTACACCAGGTGTCCTGACAGTCGGGATTCCAAGTTCCTAATCAAGACTTTGTTCAGAACCATCTGAATCCATGTCTACATGTGAAAAACCTGATGATGCATCAACCATAAAGGGAGGTTCATCAACCTTTTCCTTTCCTTTTCGTGATACATTCACTGTACCCGATGGTGGAGTAACTTGCGTACGTAGTCTATCATTCCATGGCTTCTCAACAAAGCCACGAGAAGAGGACTCTTGTGGTCCACTCAAAACCTGTGATTGTGGCTTCACATTTTGTACAACCACATCATCTTTTACATCAGCCCCAATAGTGCCATGTGCATTACTGTACCAGCTGCTCATCTCATCAAATACTATATCTCTGCTCACTCGTAATTCTCGTGTAGTAGGATTGTAGCACATGTACCCCTTTTGTTCAAGGGAATATCCCACAAGAATACATTTCTCAACTTTAGGATCCAATTTCCTACACAACTCATCTGGTACATGCACGTAAGCTATGCAGCCAAACACTTTCAAGTGTGCCAAATCAGGCTTTGTACCTGTAAACTTTTCCTCAGGTGTTACATCATGCACCGCAGCTGTAGGTGTCCTGTTCATAATGTACACAGCTTTATTTACAGCTTCAGCCCAAAAATGATGAGGCATGTTCTTCTCATTCATCAATGCACGTGCAACCTCTCCAATGTGCCTTTTTTTCCTTTCTGCGACCCCATTCTGTTGTGGAGTATATCTGTATGTAAACTGCCTGCGTATACCATGCATTCGCAGAAAATATGAAAAATTATTGGAGAAGTACTCTCCCCCTCCATCTGACCTCAATGTCTTGATTTGCATATCTGTCTTCTTCTCAATCATGACTTTGAAGTCCTGAAAGTGACCAAACACTTCACTTTTGTTACGCATGAAGTAGACCCATACTTTCCTTGTATGGTCATCAATGAAAGAGACATAATACCTGCAACCATGTATACTTGCAGTATCGGTTGGACCCCAAACATCCGTGTGCACCACCTCAAGTGGATTTTTACATACATTGCGCTCATGTGGAAATGAGCCCTTTGATTGTTTTTCAAACTGGCATGCTGCACACACTTTATGCATACCATCCACCTTGAATTTGGGAAAACCTTTTACAATCTATTTTGATTGCATGCTACGCAATCTCCGCTCATTGACATGGCCAATGCGTTTGTGCCAAATGTCAACATCAGCCACAACACCTATGTCTTGTGCAAATAATGCAGCTTTTACCTCAGGCATGTCTACATTCAACGTAAACATTCTGCCCACACATTTGCCCTCTGTGATCAGCTTACAGCCATTCTGGAAATCTTCTACATAACAGCCATTTGGATTGAAGCAAACCTGCAAACCCTTCTCAACCATTTGTCTAATAGAAACAAGATTCTTTGTAATGTTTGCGACATGAAGTACATCTGCTAAGTACTTTGATTTCCCACTCTTCGTATTTAGAGGTATGTCCCCTACATGAGCAATGGGGTGAGCTGTGTCATCTCCTGTCTGCACATAGCCTGACACATCTGGTTTGCGCATATCTCTAAACCACTCTCCACGAGACGTCATGTGATTAGAGGCACCTGAATCCACATACCAAACATCATCTTGGGTGGAATTCTCTGCAGTCATTGTATTCATTACATGCTGCATAACAAACATGCGCTCGTTTTTACTGTCATCTGTATCTCTGCTAGTAGATGCATAGTTGCCTTGTTCTCTCTTTCCACTTGCTTTTCCCTTTGGACAGTCACGTGACATGTGACCTCTTTCACCACAAGTCCAACATTCTCTGCTATCTGCAGTATGTTGCTGCCTACTTGATCCTGCACCACGACCTCTTTGACTCCCCTTGCCTTGAGACTGGTTTCCCCTGCCACCTGTATTGTTTTGATTTGATTGACCTAAGCTTCTTGAAATTGGCCCCTGCAACCCCTTGGGCCTCGACCACGACCTCTACCTCTACCTCTGTTGGAGTTAGAATAGAAGGCCTTTTCAGAATTATTTCTGCCATGAGAAGAAGATGTGTCAAGGTTATTCTCCTCAAGAATAAGCATAGAAATCAAATCTTGGAACACGGGGATGTCGTCTCTTGTATTCATGGAAGACCTGAAATGTACATACTCATCTCCTAGACCATCCAAGCATGCACGAACAATGTCATCGTCTTCCACTAAGACTTTAATATTTCCGAGCCTCGATGATACTCTTGATCTTCAAAGCATAATCATTGATGGAGAGGTTGTTCCTCTTAACCTGATTTAGCTCTGACTTTAGTTGAAGCTTCTTGGCCTTGGTGTTCACCTCGAGCACTCTGCCTAAGTTTTTCCATGCAATGGCGGGGGTTTCAACATCCTGTAGATAGCCCATCATGCCATCTGTGATGCTCATAGAAAGACAATACATCACTTTTCTCTGGCCTTGTTGCCAGTCCCTCAAAGCTTTTCTTTGTTCTGCTGTAGCATTTGCCTCGGGAATCTCTGGTTCCTATTCATTGTCTCCTTCTACATAGTCCCAATAACCTTTTCCTTTTGGGAAATTTTTTATTCTGAACTTCCATGTAGGGTAGTTATTTTTCTCAATCTTCTCAGTGACAATCTGACTGAAACCGTCAGACATCTTGAAGCACTAATACAAAATAACTACAATCTGCAAAAACCTGCAAATCTGTTGAACCTTCTATCGTGGTACCTGTAACGCTTTCTACACTCAACGAGTGTCCACAATCAAGCGTACATACAACCACTTTACTTGTACAGTAAATCTCTGTATACTGCACTTTGGAGACGTATTCAAAAACTTGTATGAAAAACCCCCAAAAAATTTTCCACTGCGCGGGGCGCCTTCGGCATCTGGTCGTGGATTGCGAACGAAGGGATTGTGATGCTCTTTCTCTCTTAGCCTCTCTTACCTGCACCAGGCTCTGATACCATGTAAAGAATGAGGATGCAAGAGAGCTACACAAGAAAAGCACAAAGCACACAGAGATGGAAAGCTTCTTCTTCTTCTCACAGAAAAGAGAGTACAAAATGACTAAGTGCTAAAGCTGAAAAGTAGCACATATGTACATGCGGTCACTAAGTGTGAACACTCTAGAAGCGTACTAGGCTGGCACTATAAGTGTAGTCCAGCTGTAGAATCACTGGCAGAGATCCTCCGTGTCAGTCACCTAACGCGCCAGTGAGTAAATGTCGTAAGCGGCCAAGACCCGTAGTGGATGCCAGCTCAAGATGTAGAGCTCGACATCTCAACAAGGTTTTCATGCACATAGATAGAAGCCTAAGATCAAAGCTAGATGCAAAGTCCAAAATCTGTTTCCTCATTGGCTATGGAGAAGGTGACTTTGGGTATCACCAATGGAATTTTGAATATGGTTAAATTTTAAGGAGTAGGGATGTAATTTTTAATGAACAAAATATGTACAAAGATTACTTGGAAAGAAAACAAATAAAAGAAACATGTGATGAGTACATGGAGCTTGGGGACGGTGAAGACTCAAGGGCTGCAAATGGTGACAATGTGCAACAACGTCAACCAAATGAGGAGCCTCAACCTATTCTCCAAAGATCTACAAGAGCAAGTAGACCTCCAGAGAGGTTTGTTCCTTCCTTCCAACCATCTCTTGATCTCAGATTCTGGAGAGCTGGAATCATATGAAGAAGCTATGCAACACGAATCCAAAGAAGAATGGACGAAAAGCATGCAAGTGGAGATAGACTCACTACATCGCAACCAAACATAGGCGTTGGTTGAGTTGACTAAAGGTAAGCAGGCACTTCAAAACAAATGGGTGTACAAGCTAAAGGAAGAAGAAGGTGGGAAGAAAAGGTACAAGTCTAGGCTTGTGGTAAAAGGGTTTTCTCAAAAGAAAGGTATTGACTTCAATGAAATATTTTACCCTATTGTAAAAATGAACTCAATTAGGCTTCTCTTAAGCCTTGTGGCTGCTCATGATCTAAATCTTGAGCAAATGGATGTAAATACGGCATTCCCTCACGGTGACTTAGAGGAGGAAATTTACATGCTTCAACCAAAGGGGTATGAAGTAAAAGGTAAGGAGAAAATGGTTTGCAGATTAAAGAAAAGGTTGTATGGATTAAAGCAGGCATCAAGATAATGGTACTTGAAGTTTGATCGATGGATGTTAGATCATGGATTCAAAAGATGCAACTCAGATCATTGCGTCTACACGAAGAATTTGGAAGATGAGAAGATCATCATCTAATGTTGTATGTTGATGACATGCTGATTGCAAGTGCTAACATGCAGGACATCAAAGACCTAAAAGAGAAGCTGTCTAAATCTTTTTCAATGAAAGATTTACGTGTTGCAAAGAGGAGACTTGGTATGAAAATATCAAGGGAATGGACAAAGAAGACAATAAAGCTATCTCAAGAGGATTACATCAAGAAGGTACTATAAAGGTTTGCAATGAAAAATGGAAAACTAGTTTCTACACCTTTGGATGGTCATTTTAAACTAACGAAGGATATGTGTCCAAAGACACAAGAGGAGATAGCCTATATGTCTAAAGTTCCACATGCTGCAGCGATAGGTTCTCTAATGTATGATATGGTTTGGACAAGGCTAGATATTGCTCATGCAGTGGGAGTTGTGAGTAGGTTCATGGACAACCCAGGTAAAGAACAAGGCAAGCTGTGAAGTGGATACTTAGGTATCTAAAAGGGACAACAAAAAATGCTTTGTATTTTGGAGGAACTGATATTTTTCTAGAAGGGTATACTGATGCAGATATGGCAGGTGACAAAGATACTTGAAGAAGCACTATTAACTATGTCTTCACGGTTGGAGGCACAACAGTAAGCTGGGCTTCAAAGCTGCATAAAGTGGTCTCACTTTCTACCACGGAAGAAAAGTATGTAGCAATGACGGAGGCAAGCAAAGAAATTTTGCTTCACAGATTCTTAGAAGAGCTTGGATTTAAACAAGACAATTGTGTCTTGTACAGTGATAGCCAAAGCGCTATCCATCTTGCAAAGAACTCAGCCTTTCATTCAAGGACAAAGCACATTGAGGTGAGATATCACTTCATAAGCACTTGTTTGGAAGAGGGACAACTAAAGCTAGGAAAGGTGCATACAAGTGAAAATCCTGCAGACATGTTTACAAAGGTGTTCAACAAGGAGAAGTGGAGCATTTTCTCATCTTCAATCGGCATTCAAGGATAAGAAGCCAGGATGGAAAGCACTCACAGGTTTGGTTTGGAGATCAGTTTCCAAGTGGGAGATTGTTAAGTATGGAGCCTGATTTACCCATTGTAATTTTTTGTGGTAAAAACGCATATTTGTAAGGCCCCCATTATGAGGAGAAGCCATCGTGCGTGAAGGAAAATCACTCGCCGAAAACCAAAATTTTCAAGGCCAATCTTGAGCAATATTCCTTTTCGCCGGAATATTATGGCCGAACAACGATCGAAAAGTGGTCAAAAAACGATCGGTCAATTGGCCGGTTGGCCGGTAGTCAATGGCCAGTGGTCGGTGGTCAAAATTCAATCGCCGGTGGCCGGTGGCCAAATTCAATGGTCGGTGGCCAAATTCAAAAGCGGACTTGTCTTCTCAAGGGCGACTACACATGGGCAGATTGGAGGTCCGATTTGGACTTTACACAAGGGCGGCTACACATGGCTGTCTCTCATGAGAGAGGGCAGCCCTTTTGGCCTATAAAAGGAAGACATTTCTACACACATTATAGAGTATGAAGTTGATGCAACAAGGTGGGTGTGAGGTGGTTAAAGTGAAGCAAGGCGGGAGCTCTATTAAAGGTATAATCCCTTTGTAAACTACTTCTTGTTTTGACTTGTACTAAAGCCATTGACGTGGTTCACCCAATGTGGATGTAGCCCACATTGGGTGAAACACGTATATCGTGTGTACTCTCTCTCTCTCTCTACTCTATAATCTCTTGTGTGTGAAATCTATCTCTCTCCATTAAGTAATCTACTCAAATATCTATTTAGCTACATCATACTTCCTAACACTTAAGTCATAGCAGAGCCCTTTATTTTTGTCCAAAAATGCTATCCACAAGATTCCTGTCTGCTTGGGCTCATTGAATACTTGAATGCAATGGAGCATCATCTTGCATATCTTGAATAACATGGCACAAGAAAGATATGGGAGGCTCTTGACGAATGTCATGGTGCTTGTTAGGATTTTCACCATGTATTCTTTTGTTGCCGTCCCTTGTTCTAGAGCTGGCATCTTTGGGTAATTGAGCATAGTTGGCTATATATTTTTGAGAGCTTCTTGTGCTAGCCAGATCGTTACTCTTGGTATTGGACAAAAATATGGATTTTTTTGAATGTCAGGTGGTCATCTTGAGAAGAGAATCAAGAATCTTGGATGCCTGTTCAGCCAGTTTCTTCTCCATGTCGAGTGGATGGTGGCAGGGCCTTGATCCTGCATGTCCTTGAACAATCTCTCCTTAATTTGCAATATTTCGATTTTGATTAGTGGATATGGGAGAGAGGAGAGATTGCTGATGCCACTGAGTGTTGATTTGATTGGGAGTGAGTTGAGTAACATTTACAAAATGAAGTACCCTCAACTCCCAACCCATGGCAACTTTCCATTTGGCATCTATCTCTTGTACCACTTGTTCTTTCAAAGCATCTGCCTTGGCTTTTGAGAGTTGTACCATTGGCAATTGATCTTCTTCTGTGATCGGTAGCCGATACTAAAATTCTTCTAATTGCTCTTCAGTAGAGTGTGAGTCTATCTCAGTAAAGAAAACCAACGAGATCTCTAGAGTTGGCTGTTTGGATGTTCTAGCCTCCTCTAGAGACTGCACATGGCCTTCTCTCAACAATTGGTTTGCTCTTTTTAAGTCTTCAATTTCTTTCAATAACTGCTCTTCCCTCTACATGCTCATTAGAGCCACATCCCTGCTTTGCTTTTGCTCTAACTTTAATTCTAGCTCCAACTCCTTGTTCTTTTTCTCTAAGGTTTTGTACACCTTATCAGTCCCTCAGAGTGAAACGACTGATGGGTTTTCTCTTATTTACTTTAAAAATGTGGCATGGTCATTGATCCTCCCTTTTGAATATTGTAGTGATGCATTGGCAACATTGAGCTGTACATGGAGCTTCTCAATCAATTGGGTCGTATTCTCATTAAAGGGCTTGTGACTTCGGTGAAGTGATGGTCCTTACTCTCACAGGCATCTGACATTTTCATTAACAGCTCTCCCAGCTCTTTCATTTCCTTCTCTTGTTTTTCTTTGATATTTTGATGGTTGACAGCTTTAACTTTAAGATCTTTGATGTGGATTTGAAGCTCTTCAATAGATGTTAACCGGTCTTCCAACTCACCTTACAGAGCCTCAATGACTTGCTCTAACTCTTTCGCCTGATTGCTTCTCTCTAGGGCTGTTGCTCTCATCTTCTCAATGATCATTTGCATCTATTGTGCCTATGTATTCACTTGATGGATCATTGCATCCGTACTTTGACACTCTTTCGCTTTTATAGAAATTAGCTAAGAACTTCATTTTTTTGAATCTTAAGCTTTTTGCCCAAAAATCTGGTTTAAATCTGTCAATTCCATCAATTCAATAATTTTTTGCATTAAAATTTGTGCACATTGTTCAAAACTCAAGGTCATTTTGCAAAAAATTTGAAGTTGTCAATACAGGCTTTGGAAAGTAACCAAAATACAAAGCCTGACGAGTAACGTCTGTAAGCAAAACAACAAGGTACGAGGTTTGGATTGTTAAATTGTTGAAAATTGATTAAATGTATTTGAGGTTTGGAAGATATCTTCAACAAGATCCAAATAAAGAGAAGAGCAAGCTGGCATAGTATCCATGGAAGAGAGTGGGAACCAAAAAAGAATGGATCCATTATTACCCATAATATAAGACAGTAGTGATACCGTCTTCTATTATGGATCTATTAGCACCCATAATTGAAGACGATAGTGATACCAACACTTCTTTGAGCCGCTCAATCTACAATATGATAGAACAGACCACCTAGGCCTAGAAGACCACTACAATCGACAAGGCAAGCACCTCTTAGAGCATGTATCAAACTAAGTTTATCATGATATACATGGAAGGAACCAATGCTCATGGAGCCCTTGTCTATACGGATCCTAGAGGTTCCAAAAGTATATGCATCAAAGAAAACGTGCACCAAGAAACAAAACAATGCAAATAATCAAGGGAGTGGATAGATTTTATGATAAGGAAGGAGTGCACTAACTCATAGTCCAAGATCCAAAAAATTACAATGAATATGGGGATATTATTCTAAAAGGGAAGATGATTTAGGAGATGGTGGATGTACCACCAAGAGTGGACATTCCCAATGCCATATGAATCTTTGACAAGAAGGTTACAAAGATACCAACTCTCCATGGGGAAGTAGGTATTTAAGAATGCATCAATGGCGAGACAAAAAGGTACTTTTTGTGTTTAAAACCAATGGCATTCGAGCTAACCAAAGAAAAAACCCTTTATTTGTATTCTTATGAGTCAAATATGGGGAATGGCATAATTTATGTTGTTTGTGGGTCACTGCAATAGAAGTCCATAGCATAGCCTTCAAGCATCAACATAAATATCAACACCAAGCAATTAACTCGGGGGAGGCACGGAGACTCAACAGGGTGCCAGACCTATGAAGTGAACTTAAAGAGATACAACGTACTAACTAATTCACCTAGCAAACCAAACGCACTAAAGCAAGATAATCTACCTATGTCCTTCAACACAACTCTAAGTTGTCATGCTTTTTTCATGATCAAATCAACTCAAAATTGCACAAAACTTTTGGAGGGACTGCAGACACACAAGAACATTTCTACACAGTTTCACTGCATTGTAGATGGGGACATAGATTGCAATCCATGTTCTTGAACCACTTATAATTGATGTAGATTAGCCTAAATAGGTTGCCCTAAGGTCTCTAAAGCCTTTCTTAGAGTCCAAACGATATAAAATACGCATATAAATGCTTAATTCATATGTTTTGGGCCTAAATAGACTCGTCTAAATCCTAAACAGAATCATTAGCAATTACACGTGAATGGAAGAGTAGAGTAAGAGGGGAACAATGCATTTAAAAAAACTAAATTTGGATTACTGTAACCACAATGGAAAAGATTACAAGTTTCAGCAAAGAAATCGTTCTCTGTGCGTACAACAATAGTCACATATCTTAAAAAAGATAATGTCTTCTTTCACACTAACCTAAGTGTATTTTATACCTAGGGCTTTCTAAAGTGTCTGGTAGCCAATTCTCATGGATCTTTACTTACATCATCATAGAAATTACATCTTTGTCTCTGACTCAACATAAATAGTTCACAACAAACTTTACAGAGTTTGATGTATAAACATCGAAAAAATAATATGACCGCATCAAAACTTCGGCTAGTTGACCCACCATGCACCTTGGCTAAGCGGTCACATGTGTGTTGTAATCACCTCTAAACACTCCCCCCTTCTTAACTTGTGTCATCCCTTAACATGACCATTTTTAGTCAGGTCTTCTTGTTGATGAGACTCCCCCCTTCCTTGATGGATTTATATCTAGCATGCTTTGCTTGATTGAAATGGGCTGCTCAATTGCCCTTGGTTAATGAACATGTATCATATATGATTTGGATGTTGTGGATGAGGCATTTGTGCATGTTGTTGCACCTCCTGCTTACCTTTCCATTTGTGCAAGTGAGGCTGATGCTTGATGATACTTGCTTCATGGATACTTTACCTCCCAGGGTAGTTGACTTGTTGTTGGATCTCATATCTTGAAATGTTTGAGACTTTGGTGTGTATGTGTTGGCTTTCACAAGTTGATCTTCTTTGCCACGTTGTCACTTGAGGTTTGTAAGGGTTGCTCTTTGTAAAGCATAGTTGAGATCAATGGAGTCCCACTTATTCTTTGATGGTTGGGTAACAAATTCTTTATTGATTTTATTTGATGGATAATGAATATATACAAGAGGATGTTGATGGGTGTTTTTAAATTAGGGTGTAGAATCTAAATGACCAACGAAAAAAACTCAGTGGGAAAAAATACCTTTGGTATATGTTCTTATTAAAGTTGAGCACGTGGAAGTTGAGTACCTATTCATGCAAGGTGAGTGCTTGGGAGATATAAAGAAGAGTGCCTATGCAAGTGCCAATTATTGGACACTCTAGTTGCACAAGAGATTTTGTCAAGAAAAGCTTGCAGTTTGAAAAATGGAGTTCTTGGGTGTATCAAGAAAAAAATGTAGCACATGTGATATCCAAAGACATCTTAATAGTTTCCACATTTCCAAGAAGGGTTTTTGACGTAGAATCTTCTCCACTCATTTCTCACTGTGCTCAGTGCGTGAGTGTCTTTTGGACTCTCTTCTTCACTTCACCCAACTAAAAATTTATAGACTTTGACTCTTATACTCACCTATACCAGCATGAGCGACACAACATAAATATGCTCAAAGCTTCTAGCTTGACCAGTACCCAAATAGCCAAGATTCTTAGACCACAAAGAATATTACTTGAAGCTTTGGGACTAATGCCTTGCTCATTTAGTGGCTCAGGTGCCCAACTTTGTCTTTTATGCCATGTATTTCAAGGCTAGCAACCTTTTTTCAATGCCAAAGGTTCTTGAAATTGAGGCCTTTATCATTGCTTTGGTCTTTGGATGCCACCACTTTGTCAAGTAAGTTGGCATACTTTGAATCCTCTTTATTCTTTTGTTACATGTGGTGATTTGTAAGGAGACCGCCTCATTGTACCTCTACTTTGTTTTCATTGAGAGGAGCTTGTAGTTGTGGGTTTGTTCTTTGTAGCTATGTTTTCAATAGTGGTTTTGGTACCCACTTTGATTTTGGTCCTTGTATGACCATTTTCTATAAGAGTCCTTTTTTTTTTTTTTGAGTTGATGGACACTAGGATTTTGTATCCAAATTTGGCTATTACCTTTATAAAAGCCTTGTTGTTGTAGGTGAAAATGTGGAATCCATCTAGAGGTTGTATTTACCTTGGTTGTGCTTGGTTTCCATTGGCTTGTTGTGTTGATTGATTTCCTTTGTATGGAGCCTTGTGCTACTTGATCAATTTTAGTGGCTCTAGGTTGAGCAACTACTTTAGATAACCATATCTGAGTGTTACCTTCATAGAATCCTATACTTCAAGAAGCTTGAAAGGAACCATTCTGTCCTTTATCGTCACTTAGCAGTGTTGGGTAGTCAGTTCCAACTTTGTTAGCCATATTTTTCCTATTGACTGCTTTTTTTAGGCTCTTTTATTTTGGTTCTTCTTTCTCCTAATTGAGCTGGTTGTCTTGCGTTGGATGCTCAGCTTATTTTTTGTGGGACTGGTTTGCAAGGGTGAGTAGTTCCAAGCCATTACCTTGGGCTTTTTGGCCCAAACATTTATGTTTACCCACCCTGTCACCTTTTGTTGTTAAGACTGTTCTTGAGAGCGTATCCTAATTGGATCTTTGACTTTAATGTGTTCCCTGGATGCCAAGCCCTGCTTGTTTTCTTTGCTTATTTTAAAGGCTTTGTTGTGATGGAGATTTTTGTTAAGTAACCTTTTGTTTAGGGATCCATTGCATTGTTAAAGCTTTGGTTCTTGATGTAGAGGCTTTGCTTGAGCTTTGATGTGGGCTTGTTGAAGGTAAAGATGACTTGCGAGGATGATTTTCTTCAATGTTTAGTTTAGCTTTACCTTATTCTGTTGTAGATGGTTGTGTCCTTTTTCTCGATGCTTCTTTGAATGTCCCTGTTGTTGTTGCTATTGCTTTTTGCTGCTTTCCAAAGAAAATGTTTGTGCAGCTTTGTGTTAGAACTAAATTTTCCTTGATTTAATGGGAATCAGTTGAAGGTGTTTTTGAACTCCCCAAGACTCAATCTGAGCCTATGACTTCTATCATGTCAGAACTTAGAATTGGCATTTTAGCACTTATGTACACTGTATCCTCCAACTCCCTAATTGACGGCTTTTCCAACATTATCCAAGTGCCATAGGACATTAGTTTTTTGTAGCATACGGAGATATTGTGGCTGAACAGGTAATCTTGAGTCCCATCTGATCACATAAGCTAAATTTTAGCAATGTAGGCAATGATTGATCTTTGTTTTGCTCCTTGTTCTTGTTTCGGTCTTGAGATGGTTGAACATCTATTGGTGTAGACCTCACCATAACTGCTTCCTCTGGTACTTTCAACTATGCATCCTTTTTGGTATGTCTGTCTCTCTAGAGCAGTTATTGTTTGACTCTTCAGGTATGTCAGTGATGACTTCTTCACATGGTTACACTGCTCTTTTAGTTTGGTTTTTGTAGCATCCACCATGACATAGCTGTCTGTCCCCCTACTTTCATGTTCATAATGTGCATTAGCATTTTTCAACCCTTTCAACATAAAACATGGAATTAGGTCGTAGCCTTCTTCATCACAAAACTTGATAAGTGTTACCTCATTTACACACACATACAAGGTTGCCAATATTTGAGTCCATTGAAATGGCTCAAAAAAATGCTTTGAAAACGGTTCCGGCATGTAAGCTTCATCATCCATTGATTTTTCTAGGATGCAATCGTCAACAAATTTCATTTTTGGTCTACTTAAATGAATTTTCTCTCTCTATAATTGGCCATTCTAGTGAGAGAAAATAAAAGTAGTAAAAGGACCAACAATGTACAATGGGTAGGGAGGGGCATCTAGGAACTAGAGAGTTCCAGATAATTTATGAATTTTTCAAAAGTGCCATTGGAGTCTGTTAAGGGTTCCAGCAGGATTTTACGGACTAAAAGTATTTGATAAATATTGTCCAAAATTTTCCCAAAGTCCTCCGAAATTAAGCTATAAGCTGCCCGACCACATCAAGTACAAGGATTATGGGTAGGGATGTCCGAAAGGGGTGGCTTAGGGCTCAAGGCAAGAGGAGAGGCTAATTGTGGGCAGCCAAATAGGTTTGAAACCCTCAAATTTGTGCTACCACATCCTAGCCCTTGATCTCTGACCTCCCAGAGCCGTCGGATTTGACCTACATGCTATGGCCAAGAAGCCCTATGCCCTACAAGCCATAGAAACTGACTTGAGCCCCAAGGCAAGAGATTTTAGCCTCTCTTGGGCTGATTAGAGCTCAATTTATCCTTCTCTCAAGCTCCCATGGCAGCTTTGCTTCATCTTCTTCTTCCCCGCTATGCATGTTTTACATACTGTGCTTGATTATGACTAATTATTCATCAATAGGTTACTATTTCCTATGCTTAAATACTTATTTTTGCCTTGTATCTTGCTGATTCCCTGTAGATATTATCATTTGAGCAATGTTTAAGGTTTTGGGAATCAGTTCTACGAGGATTGTGGTGCAAAAACGCTTAATTGCAAACTCTGCCAGATTCTAGAGTTAGCAATCTCTTGATTCTGTGCAGTTCGAAGTGCAATTAATGTTGTGTTAATATAAAATCTTTCTCTTTACGAGAGATTTTAAATAATAGAAGTCTTTTTGCAGGGGGGGTTGGCTCCATAAAGTCCGGCCCTCAAGAGGTGTCTATTGTCTCTCTCTCTCTCACTCTCTTTTTTGCAGTTTTCAATGCATGCATATGTGGGTGCGTAGAATCACAATTGAGGTTTGCGCTTGGCAACCATTATTATTTGATTTCTCAATGTTATGCTTATTGATTAATTGTCTAATTAATTTGCAATTATTGTTGCTCAATAACTCTAGTTCTCTAACATTGGTATCAGAGCAATCTAGGTTATTTCTTTCTTTTTGAAGAAAGGACGGTTCTTGTAATTGAGCATGAAATATTTATATATTTTAATTAGTAAAAATAAGAAATTTTGGGATTTATTAACACAAGCATTAGCAAACTTAAGACCTCGGGAGCTGTCGTCTTAACAATGGACTCTTACGGGAGGTACCTATGGTTTAACCACTGTTGAGCGATCAGGAAACTTGGCAGGCTTTTGTTATCTAAAAGTCGTGCAATGATATAACCCGGATCTCTATTTTGATTAATCAAAGTATCTCTAATCACGGGTGTGCTTAATTAAAAGAGATCTCTCTTGATTTGCAAGGAGAAATAGCTGTGATTGTTCACATAAATTATCTATCTCTCACAAGGAACTTTTGATTCACAAAGCACTATCACCATGTCTAAAAACATGCAAGAAGAGGAGAGAGTGATTGATTTTGGCACCCTGGATTTGTAAAATGACGTAGCATCTCCTGATGCAACTTGGGCAATTGACTTTCTTGCTCGCAAGTTGCAGGAGGCTATGGCAAATCCAATCTTGCAAGGTGTTTTACACACACAGTTGCAAGAAAGGCACTTGACAGTTTCTGCTCTAGAAGAGAGTTCACCTTCGAAGTCTCAACATGAGGCTTCAAAAAGAGGTAATTTTAATGAGCGAAAGAAGAATTCAGCCACAACCAAAGAGGATAAAGCCCTCCACGTGAGGCAAAATCAAGGAAGAAGACAAAGGACACAAGAGAGAAATCTCCCATGTATGATGTAGACTCTCTAGCCACATCTGATTTAGATGTGCATCCAAGGAAATGACGAAGAGCTCCCTCTCCATCACCATCTGATGAAAGGAGATCCTCAAGTTCTCGCTCCTCTTGTTGCTCTGAAGAAGGTGACAGACAGGGAGAGAAGAAAAGGAGAAAGAAGAAGTTATCCAGCTCTCCACCTTCCCAAAGTTCATCCGATTTGGGGAGTTCTTCCTCTTCAGATGTTGATTCAAGGAAATCACACAAATGGAGACGCCATCAACGCATACATGCAGTCTGGATGAGGTCATCCACTCTCCAAAAGTTCAAGGAAGGAGGTAAAAGCATCTCCTTCCTCTCCTTTGATGGAACTTTTGGTAATATCGACAAGGTGCTTGGCTTCATATAACGATTTGACACTGCTTTTGGAGATGAAAACTTCTCGGAGTCATCCAAGCTCCGGCATGTTGCCATGCATCTCCAAAAATCAGCCCGTCAATGGTAGGAAAGAGAGAAGCTCCAAACACCTGGAACACATGTAGAGTTGCTATCATGAAGCAATTCCTTTCGCATGGAGCTTCCAATCAAGTGGTCACCACATGGCAAAGCCTCAGGCTTGAAGAAGGAGAGAACATTCAAAGGTATGTTGAAAATTTTTAGGATTTGCATCTCAAAGCAACAGTTTACAAGCGCATCAACTTCTCGAAGCAAAAGCAGCAATTTTGTGCTGGGCTCCCTAAAGAATGGAGAGAGTATGTCAATGCGCAATACCCCAAGACCTATCAAAGGTAATTCATCACTCTATGATAGCCTCAAGAGAAAGGGAGACAACCTCAAGGAAACAACTACAACAAAACTGGGAAGCCAAAGGAAAAACAAGGCTACCAAGGTAAAAAACATATCTCTCTTGAAGATGTTGAGCGTTATCGTAAAGATGACCGATGCTTTAAATGCGGTGAACAAAGTCACTCTTATTGCACATGCCCTCAAAAGCATGGAAAGAAGGACCCCCCTAGATCTGCAATGTCAATTGTTCTAAAAGCGGGTGGTCTTCCACAAGGAAGTCTCTTAAGCTATGCATGGGGCAAAGTGAGATAGCATGACGCTCTCATCCTCTTTGATTCTGGTTCCACACACAATTACATATCTGTGGGATTAGCATCAAAGCTAGGTATTCATGCTAATGAGATGGGAGAGACACATGCTGCTGAGGGAACCTTTGAAGGCCCTGCTACCCCAATCACTCCTTTGATTGGGAATCTAAGGCTTCATGTACAAGGGTATGTGGATAAAAAGCATTTCCTTATCTCTCTACTCAAGAATGAAGATGTAATTCTTGGAGCGCCATGGTTTGATCATATGTCAGCCTCTCTCACATTTCTAGAGAGCAAGGTAACATTTAAGAACAAGGGTAGAGACATCACTTTGCACGTCAATGAGAAGGGTCACACTATCCCACTTGTTTCTCATGACTCTTTTGACAAAGCAAAGAAAAGCTCCATTTTTGCGTACATGATATTTGTCAAAGATCCTTCCCCTAACTCTAATGATGTCTCTCCAAATGGTTCATTAAAAGTAGATAATGATTTACATTCATTTCTAAATGAACACGCTGAACTTTTAATCGATGATATTCCGAGTGAGTTGCCTCCTAAAAGGGGAGATGATGATCATAGAATTGATATCATCCCAAGAAGCTCTCGTCCAAATAAACCTCCTTATCAAGTCTCTCAGGCTCAACAAGAGGACATAATGTCACAAGTTAATGAACTTGTGCAAAAGGGTATGGTAAGACCTAACTCTTCACCATTTTGTTCTCCCATTTTATTAGTGCACAAGAAGGATGGTACATACAGGATGTGTGTGGACTATCGTGCAGTAAACAAGTTAACAGTGAAGAACCAATTTCTAGTCCCAAGGATTGAGGATTTGTTTGATAAGCTACAAGGCTCTACCTACTTTAGTAGCATAGACCTTAAAAGTGGCTATCATCAAATACAAATTGTGCCCAAAGATATTCATAAAAAATCCTTCAAAACTACTTTTGGCTTATATGAATTTCTTGTTATGCCTTTTGGCTTAAAAAATGCACCAAGCACATTCAATAGAATGATGGAAAGGATATTTTTTGTACATAGGGCTTATACAGGCGTATTCTTTGATGAAATCATACTTTACTCTAAGTCCTTAGAAGAACACAAAGAGCATCTCAAGGCAGTCTTTCAAGCACTCCAAGAGAACAAGTTGTACATCAATCGCAAAAAGAGTGAATTCTTCTTAGAAGAAATTCATTATTTGGGTCATATTATCTCAAAAGATGGAGTCTGTATGGATCCACAAAAGCTTGAGGTAATAAATGCATGGCATGAACCAAGGAATCTACATGAGCTACGAAGCTTCATAGGCATGTGCTCATATTATAGAAGATTCATTGCAAAATTCTATGCCATAGCAAGACCATTACATGATTTGACAAAGAAGAACATCAAATATGTATGGAGTGACAAGGAGAGAAAGGCTTTCACTGCACTAAAAGAGAGACTCATGTCTCAACTTGTGTTAGTGTTACCAAACCTCTCAAAACCATTTGAGGTCCAATGTGATGCTAGTGGTGATTGTCTTGGAGCAGTGCTTCTCCAAGAAGGACACGGCATAGCATATGAAAGTCACTAATCGCACTCTGATGAACAAATCTTGGTCATATAAAAGAAAGAGCTTGTAGCTGCATGCCTTGGATACTTAGAAGCATTATTTGCTTGGGACGCCATTCATCATTCAAACGGACCATTAGAACCTCAAGTACTTCATGACGCAAACCAAGATTTCCAACAAGCAATTGAGGTGGGAAAATTTTCTTTTGCAATTTCATTTTCACATTGCTCACATTCTTGGCAAGCACAATCAAGTTGCCGATGCTTTGTCACATAGACCTTTCTGCAATGCTGTGTCTGTAGCCTCTCAAAATGATCTTACCTCTATGGTAGATGAGTACGCTACGGACCCAGATTTTTGCGATGTCATGTCAACCATAGCATTAGGGAAGATGCAAGAACCATATGTGGTTCAAGATGGCTATCTTCTCTATGGCTCAAGGCTATGTGCTACTAAAAGTTTGAGAGAGAAGGTCATGTATGAATCACATGCTCCACCTTATGCTAGACATAGAGGGATTCAAGCTACCATGAATGCTATTGAAACATATTTCTTTTGGCCTACAATGAAAAAGGGCATTCAAGAATATGTATCTCAATGCATTATTTGCCAAAAAGTTAAGTATGACCGTGGGAAGCAACCTGGTTTTCTCCAGCCGCTTCATATTCCTGATTCACCATGGGAGAGTATAGCTATGGATTTTATCTTTGGCTTACCAAAGTCTATCCATGGGCATACAACAATATGGATGATAGTTGATAGGTTTATTAAGCAAGCTCACTTTATACGTGTCAAAAAGACTATCAAGGCTCCACATATGGCACAATTGTTTATCTCTCCAATTTTTAAGTACCATGGTATGCCAACAAGTATTGTTTTTGATAGAGATCCTAGAATGACCAGTAATTTTTGGAGAGGACTCTTTGAAAATCTTGGCACAAAGCTGAATTTCTCTTTTTCCTATCACCCTCAAACGGATGGGAAAAGTGAAATCGTAAACTCCATTGTGCTTGATCTACTAAAAGCCTATGGAACAAAACTAGATCAGTGCAATCAATGGGAGAAGTATTTACCCTTAGTAGAGTATGCATACAATAACACGGTGCATACTTCTACAAGTAAAGCACCTTTTGAGGTAATTGAAGGAAGATCCAAAGTTCCACCCATTTTGAAAATGCATGGAAAGATCTTTGCAGCTGATGAGTATAGTTGTGACATACGTGATTCATTCGCTAAGATCAAAGAGGCTATCTCTATAGCAAAACAAAAGCACAAAGCTGCTGATGATAAGCATAGACAACCCGTGCACTTTAGCACAAATGATTGGGTTCTTCTCAAATTTCCAAAAGCTCGTCTATGTCATACAACGAGAAATGGTTGGCATGGAGAACTCACAGGTCATCAAAAGTATTATGCTAAACTAGCACGTAGATAGTATGGACCATTCCAAATCCTTAGGCCAATTAATGAGACTGCTTATCAACTTAAGCTACCCTCTCATTGGCCTATTCATAATGCTTTTCATGTAAGCTTACTTAAAGCTTACAAAGGTGATCCTCCTTAAGAACCAATTTTGGATGATCCTCTAGAGTTTGAAGGGCCTGAAAAGATATTGCAACCCGAGCATATCATACGACATGAAGACAAGGTGCTACAAAATGGTAAGGTACTTTGTAAGTATCTCATAAAGTTTAAAAATTATCCTTTCAAAGACGCTAAATGGATGCAAGAGCCACAATTGAAGGATAATATGTTAGTGGTAGCCACCTACAATGAATTGCACAAAATGCCCTAAATGTTTTACATCGATGTAATCAATGCAAGCTAATGAATAATTACATGGTTCTCTGTATTGAATTCTATTGTTTTAAGTTCTTCATTAATGTTTTTAAATGTAATGTGTATCCATACCAAATGTGCACACTCGCAGCAGAGTCTCTCCCGAGTACCAAGTAGCCTTGCAAACTACTATGGGAAGGTGCTAGGCTAAATCTGGTTGACATACTTGCGGAAAATTCTCTCTCAAGTACCCGTAGATTGGTCATCTACTGTGGATCAATGTCAGATGTGCTAGAAGTGGATCTTGAGCAAAAACCCAATGGACCAAATGTAACACTCTTTCTCTTGAATAAAAGCATAGTTGAGGATGACTATGATTTCAAGAGCGGTGTAATGTCACCAAATTTCATTTTTGGTCTACTCAAATGCATTTTCTCTCTCTAGAATTGGGCATTCTAGTGAGAGAAAATAAAAATAGTAAAAGGACCAACAATGTACAATGGGCAGGAATGTGCATCTGTGAACTAGAGAGTTCTAGATAATTTATGCATTTTTTAGAAGTGTCATCGGAGTTCGTTAAGGGTTCCAACGGGATTTTATAGACTATAAGTATTTAATAAATATTGTCCAAAATGTTCTAAAGTCCTTTGAAATTAAGCTGCCATACCACATCAAGTATAGGGATTATGGGCAGGGATGGCCCAAAGGAGTGGCTTGGGGCTCAAGGCAACAGGAGAGGCTAAGTGTGGGCAGCTGAACACGTCTAAACTCCTCAAATTTGCGCTATCTTCTCCTAGCCCTTGATCTCTAACCTCCCAGAGCTGTCGGATCTGAACTACGGATCTGAACTACATGCTATGGTCAAAAAGCCCTATGCCCTACATGCCACAAAAACTGACTTGAGTCCCAAGGCAAGAGAGTTTAGCCTCTCTTGGGCTGATTAAAGCTCAGTTTCTCCTTCTCTCAAGCTCCCATGGAAGCTCTGCTTCATCTTCTTCTTCCTTGCTATGCATGTTTTACATAGTGTGCTTGATTATGACTAATTATTCATCAGCAGGTTACTATTTCTGTTAGGACAAGGGTCCTACGGGGCAAGGCCCAACCTAGGGGGTCAGGGACCTAGGCCAAGGTCCGGCTGGACTAGTGCAGACTTGGGATCCGCTTAGGAAAAGTGCTAGGAGCTAGCCTATATAAGGGGTGGTAGGGAGGAGGATCCCAGGTTCTGTTACCCTAGGTCTTACGTTGGTATGAGAGCAAGGTGGAGAGGAAGGGGGAAGGTGGAGCCATGGAGAAAGGAGAAGACAGAAGCCTAGTGCTTGCTCTTGCATGAGGTTGTATGGTCTCTCTCTCTCTCTCTCTCTCTCTCTCTCTCTCTCTCTCTCTCTCCCGAATTCTCTTCTGTCTCTCTCTGAGGTCGTAGAAAAACCCTCTGCCAAGAGAGGTGTAGACTGTCGTGTGCAGCCTCCCTAAGCAGGGGATGGAGGAGATCTCGACTGCCGTGGGCATGGACGCTTGGGTACACAAGCCGACGAAGTGGAGCCGACAGGAAGGTCGTGGGAAGCGACCCTTGCACACAAGACAAAGCCGAAGTCGACCTGCTCGGATCTGAACGCAGAGGATGGGGATGGCTTCGCGCTGCCGTGGGGGGTAAATTTCGTCACAGGGACATGCCCGGGTATGGCCTGTATCGACGGCTCCGTCGGTTTTCTGGAATGCGTAGCCTACTTCCGCTATACTCGCCATGCAAGCTACAGGTTTTTTTTTTTAAAGCCCTAAACTTGGCCATGCAAGGGCGGTCACACACGCGCAAGGACCAACCCTAAGCACCGGAGGACTAGAGGCAAGCGCCAAGAACTCGCAGGCTCTGGGAACGGGTCCGGGAGACGTCGTAGGCTCTTCGAGCGGACTATTTGGATTGCGGGACGAGCTCACATGCCGAGATGTCGCATGCAAATATGGAACGTCAAGGATATTGCTATGCATAGATGCATGCATGGGGCAATGGAAGCATCCAAAGGTGGCACAGGTCTATGGAGCTCATATGCACACGCTCTGACATGCTTGATTGCGGGAGGAAACCCGAGGCTGAGGGATTGGAAGCCAAGGTAACTTTTTAAAGTTATGTTTTCTTCTTGCATGTATACATTTGACTTAAGCAGTTATGCTTGAGTAGTCGTAGAGACGGTTATGTGTTTCTTGGGGTACACAAACTTTGCACACGACTGCAAGTACAGTGTACATTAGATGTTTTGATATCATGCATGACATGGAATGCCCTTAGAGAAGGCATGCGACCTTGTATGCTTGATATGGTATGCTTACGATAGAACACTTGATTGAGTCGTAGTAGATGGATGTGTGTGTCACATTCCTTTGGAATACACTGCATGTGTGTCACGGCTTCTACCCTACATGTAAGACATGGACATGGCTCTCGTGGAGGGGGCATAACCATGTGTGCTTGAGGAGGGTATGTCTTTGGTAGCATGATGCGGGGATGTCCTTAGTAGTTGCATATACTCTAGTCTACTCGATCAATGCATGTGTCATATCTGTAGAGCGTGTTGTTGACTTGCTTGAGGCAAGTTCTAACCCTTATGCATAACCGGTGATAGGGCCATCCTCGAGGTAATCCCTATGTCTCGGAGGCAGAAAAAGTGTGCCTAGCAAGCACCATGTTTGCCTAAGTGACAGTATGCATGCCTAGGAGATCATGAAGGTGTGCAAGGCATACACACATGTTTCAAAGGAAGTTATCAAGCAGAGCTTGAGGTATGCAAGGTGTCAAAGCATGCATCACATGCATGGCATGGTGATGGCATGTTCGATGCAAGGACACTAGATTGTGCTACCTACTTGTGCAGGGCATGAGTCAGGTTAGATACATAAGGCTTGTCCAATATGAGACTAGGCTAGGCGCTATGTCTCTTACTCCTTATGTTGGAGAGTTGGTTCATATGTGAAGCTTGGGTATGTGGCGACTTCGCACATTTGTCATATGCTATGAGCATACAAAATTGCAAAGACATAGGCAATGTGTTTGCAGGTTAATTCATATTGCAGGTTATTTCATCACGTACCGGACGGGGGTAGAGGACATACGAAGTCGTCTGTACAGATATGGCTATGAGCCGTTTTGGAGTGAGTTTTTCTTTAGACATCTCCAGGCAACTGGTTACGGCAGGATGGCCAGGTTAGACCGCTTTCAGTTTTGTTTCTTTTTTCATGTTTACACATTTCATTTGGAAAATATTGTCGATGGTGTACTGCAAAGTTCTTTGACACCATCAACATCACGTTATGATGCATCACTACCAATGCAGACTGTGCACGGCACTTACAGCTTCGACTCTCATGCTTGAGGCTATCATAGTAGCCAAGGGCTCACAATTTTGCATGCAAGGCATGTTGGTCAAGTTGACTCAACTCCACTGGCTCATAAATTACGCTTCCGCTATAACACCAGATACTCTGTCAAGGACGAGGGAACTTCTGGAGTCTTTCGACATGCTTTTTGGTTGCTGTCAACACACAACAACACTACAAGGAATCCAAATCTAAGAATTAAGACTTCATTCACAGGCAACGAGCCATTGTTCAGTCATTTTCGTACAATCACAATCCCCTACATGATAGGTGAGGCAAGATGTGACTTGTGTTACCTCTCGTGATGCGAGCGTTATCCAGTCACATTGTGGCAGGCTTATAGAATAAGTTTCACGCTACGCATAAGATGCACACAAGCATGGGCGCAGTACATACAAGGCAGTAACTTAAGGAAAGTTCCTCAGCCCAACATACTCTCTATCTCTCTCTTTAAGGAAAAAATGAAAATCTTCTTAGAAGCTTTTGATACATGTTTTGCTCGTGAGTCAGCTGGAGCCAAGGTGCTCTAACTCAAACCTACCATGTGGCTAAGATGCTACTCAAATTAGTCTTCATCGGTTCGTTGATTGAACACTACTTTGCATAAGGACTATGAGCCAAACAGGCTAAGAGCCTCTATCAAGCCAAGGGTAAGACCCACCTATTGGTATTCCTTGGATGATTGTTCTCAAGCTCGAACAGCTCTACCCAGTGGAGTACACATTGAGGTTAATTGACAAGGAAGAGTCTTGTCATTACGAATGTTTAGGGTGTCATTTTTGCACTACATGTTTTCTGTGCGACACTCAAGTTGAGTTTTTACTAATCTTCAACTCACAACAACTGATCTCTACAAGAAAGTATAGATGCAGCAATCACTTGTGACAGCAGGGTTGTCCATAAGAGCTCGGCAGTTCACTTGTGTGAATTTCCTGCTCTATCTATAGCACTACGTCGTGTCTATGGACATACTGTTTTGGGGTAAGACCTAGCGGGTGATTATTATGTCACCCCATAGGCATTAAGGATCACACGTTGATCTGCATTGAGGATCACAGATGATCTCTCCTAGTTATACTTTCAAGGAAAGAATTCCGCAATCTACCACACGGTTGACTATGTTGTTTCCGTTATCTAGTTGAGCAGTTTCTACAAAGAGTCTTACCAAGGGGTTTGACTACATAGATTCTAATCCAAGGGCTTGGATTTCAAAGGCAACGCGCAGGGTGCCCAGTGCAATGCTGTTTGTTTTCTTTCAGGTAGGGGACATGCTCCTCTACATTTGAACACAGGTAAGTGTACATTACGTTTAAATCTCCAGGTATGCATCTATTGAATTGGTGTTATTCCATTTTTAGTATGCTTTGCTTGGTTTTTCAAAACATCTCAGTACGCTTGACTATTACAAAGCCATGCCAAGAGCATGTCGGCACAAAGTATTTTCGGCCAAGTGTCCAATCTATTGATAGCCGTTTTTTGGCTCTCCGAAATTGCCATAGTGAGTTAACCCACCCTACCAAAATCATCCAAACACTGTGGCTATCCCTACCATTTCACTGTATATAGGTATGTGTGAGTTAGGGGACTTTTCCCATATCTTCTTAAAAACCCTCAGCTAGCTAGTCACTGGGCTAGTTGAGCCAAAAAAATATAAAAATATAAAAAATATAAGTATATTATGGCCCATTTGTGTGTAAATATTTCATTGTATATAGGGCCTAAATAAAAGGATTTTTCATAATTATTTTGGTATTTATTTAAATATTTCTACCTATGGTGTGTTATTTATGCTATGTACATTGACTTACCATTACCATATTTTTTCTTACCATTTTGCATACTCTTTATTCCATATAAAAAATATTTTCATGCAAGCTTCTCTTATTTTTGGTGTAACTCCATCCCAACAAAAATCCAAAAAAACTAGTTTTATTTATGTGTATATTTTTTCACTATTGTGATTTTTTCTTCCTACATCTATTCTCTTTTACTCTCATAAATTAGAACACCAAAAATACTCATTTTTTTATGGTAGACTTATAATGAGAGAGATTTATTTTGACCCCTTTATATTTTTTCCACCTATATTATTTACATTTGACATGTACATATTTTTTTAGACCCCTCAATATTTGATTTTCTTAGTTGTACTATTCACTTATATCATGATCTCAACAATATCTTCAATTATAGACCTACCAAATAAGGTCAAGGGTATGTGGAATGTATGCATGCACCATGGAAAGCTCACTCTTGGAGGTATTCAAAAGAATCATCCAAAGAAGGACCTCACAAGGACCTGGTGCAGTGGAAAAAATAGTCGGTTTTGCTGAATTTTTAAAGATCACATGCTCCCCAAATTTGAAAAGGTGATACAAACAAAAGTTGTAGCTCGTGAGCTGAACTTTCACCTCAAATTTTTTCATATTTTTTTGAGCTACGAGCTGTGAGCTAGGATTCTATTTGTGGACCCCAGTTTGCCCATGCTATGCAGCCACACTCCCTCTTCCACTTTATCATTTTCCTCTTTCACACACACCTCTCCACTCATCATCCCATCTCTCTCACCACTCCTCTCTGCACCCTACTCACCTTCTTCTAAACCTTGAAGAATAAGAGAAACCATGGTGAACTCATGTTTCCTACACACACTTCCATTCCAAAATTGACCACCTAGTCTCATTTTTCCTCATCCATATTACCCATATCTATCAAAAAACCATAAAACTCAGCCTCTTCTCTTGAAAGACAGCATCATGGTGATTGATTACTCATA
The DNA here is from genome assembly GCF_014529385.1 of Adiantum capillus-veneris. Lineage (NCBI taxonomy): Eukaryota > Viridiplantae > Streptophyta > Polypodiopsida > Polypodiales > Pteridaceae > Adiantum > Adiantum capillus-veneris. Next base: position 115,739,720 of record NC_140942.1, on the reverse strand, counting down.
TTCAATTACCTTGGCTCCCAAAGGAAGGTCAAGAGTGAAAAAAGCGTACCGTCAAAGCTAGTGGACCGTCAACAAGCGTCAAAATTGACCCTACTCAAGACACTTGGAGCATCAACATTGTAAGAAATCCATGTTTTCTTACCTATTAAGAGTTTTTTCTTCCTTATTTGTATCCTACTTGGATACTCCCATGGTAAATAGCCAATTCCATTTGTAAATCAATAAAATAACTAACTCTACTAATTTACTAACACTAACCTACTATGAAAAGTCCTATCACCTCCACTTCTCTCCTCCCTCTCTTCTTCATCTATCCACACCAACTTCTTGATAATTCCAAGCAAAAGAAATTAGATAAGTGCTGAAAATCTAACCCAACCATGGTTAGAGAAGTAACCCTAGCCTTCAAAATTGCTATAAAAGGAGGGTGTAGCTAGCACAAAGGGAGAGCCATAAGCAAGAGCACTATGCTATAGCTTGAGAAGCCAAGATCAACCTCTCTAGAAGGAGCTCTTGAGTGGAAGCTCATTGTCGTATGCTTGTGCATGTGTTGTAATAGGGGTGATTAGCACGGGCACTCTATGCCATTGTAAGAGAGAGAGCGATCATTCAATTGAGAGTGGAAAATCTATCATTCCTCCTACTAGTGTAAGCCCAACATTTGCTGAATCAAGGAGGGTGGATTTGGACTAAGCTTGGATACTTTGTCTCTCTTCCAACGTGAAGTAATGGACAACAATAATGTGTAAGTGTCTTGGTGATATTTTTAGTTCTTGATAGCTTGTGTCTGGGTGCTGTCATCAATTTAGCGATAAATCCCACATATTGTAAGAGGGTGACAGGATGGAGAGGACTCCCCTCGCTTTAAGACAGTGATTGGGGTGGCTTTTCTTATGATATGTCGTGGTGAAATTTACTCAAGCTATGTTGAACAAATAGTAATCTCACTTTGATCGGTCATGAAAGATTTGTAAGAAGGTATTAATGCAACAAGCACCCCATCCCTCTTCTCTCTCTTTCTTACATATATAATTGTGTTTGCTTGATCATTGCCGATACATTTCAAAGCAGCCCGAGCACTATCTCTCTCTCTCTCTCTCTCTCTCTCTCTCTCTCTCTCTCTCTCTCTCTCTCTCTCTCTCTCTCTCTCTCTCTTTACGCGTCCTAGTTCGCATCCAAAACTAGGTGGTGCCCCAAATTTGTGTAGGGTTAGGTTGCGGGTTTGTGTGTGTGTTTGTTGTTTTTGCGAAGCCCAACCCAATTGAGCAGCATGGGAGCCTACAAGGGTGCTTAGAGGCCACTTGTTAACCCTCACGGCACACGGACACCCTATGATCTATAATTGTTGTATTATTTAGAGTCAGGTACCGGGCTTGTCGGACCAATAGGAACAGGGTAAGGGTGATCGCTGATGACAGGCGCACTCTAACGGGAATATTCAAGGAGTTAGTTGGCTAAGTATGGGCGCCCAAGTGTGAATGGGGTGAGCTCATATAAAAGCCACTAAACCTAATTTTTACTCATTCTCTCATTGTGCAATAGAAATTGCTCTTGCTCCATCTCCACCTTCTCCTTCACCATCTCCGTGTGTGTGTGTGTGTGTGTGTGTGTACGTGTGTGAGAGAGAGAGTGTGAGTGTGTGTGTGTGTGATCGAGCGTTGCGGCGGCACGACGGCGGCGAGGCGGTTGAGCGTGGCGTAGCGGCGTCTCCCTCTTTTTCGCGGCGCAGGAATCCTTCATTCGCAACTACGCAGGAAGGTGAGTGACACATCGTTCTTCCTTGTGAGCTTGTCTGTTGTATGACTGTGTGCTAGGAGCCTTTGTGGCTCGCACACGGCGCGTAGCAAGTCCCTAGCCGTGACATTTTTGGCGCCGCTGCTGGGGAGCTGCTGCATGTGAAGCTCCAATGGCGACCTGTAAATTGTATTGAAGCTATTTTTTATGTAGGAAAGACGCGGCTTAAGTTTGATCATTGTTGTTATGCAAAAACAATAGAGAAAGACACAATGTTGTTGACTGCATTCAAGTTTTCTGTGTTCTGTTAAGCTCTGTTTTGTTAGTTCTATTAAGTTCCGATTTCAACTTACACAGTTAGCATTTCTGCGTTTTTTGCATTTTCTGGTTTGCACTGCACAGTTCTGTCAAGTTTCAATTTTCTGCATTTTCTGTGTTTTCTGGTTTGTGCACAGTTAGGCGCACAGTTAGTTAATTAAGCAGGTTAGTAATTAGGTGAACCACTGATTAGCAGGTCAGTAGGTAGGTGGGACAGTAAATAGTTAGGTGAGGTCAACGCGCACCAAAACGCGTACCAAATAATATCCCAAAAAAAAAAAAAAAAAAAAAACCGAAAAATAAAAACGTGATTTAGGGGGAGATTATAAAAAAATCGAAAATATTTAAGCGTGAGTGACTGGGGATTTTAGTGATCGGGATCGGGATCATTTCCCCAAGCCCAAGCCCAAGCCCAAGCCCAAGCCTAGGCCCAGGCCCCAATCCTCAGTCTAATGATATATACTAGACTCACTCTTATATATATACCCTACCTCCTCAAGAGGGAATGAGAGCATGTGGGGCAAGTCCTCCACTCTCCTCCCTTCTCTTCCCACTTGCACCCTTAGACTTGCTATTTGGAGCCTAGTTTCCCAGCTAGGAAAAGACTGTTTCGGGCTTTTCTGGAGCAAAATAGAACCAAACGGTGGGCTGTAAAGCACAGCGCATCCCTCCTAGCGATACGCTCGTTTCGAGCTATCACACGGCCCATTCCACGACACGCTCTAAAAAATCTAGCAAAAAAACAAACAAAAAACACGCAAAAAACTAGTCACAAGGCCTCCTAGAGCAGCTTTTTGACACCTGAGGGTATCAAAAGCACATGCACTTATGCTTTGGGCGGGTGCTAGAACACGAGCATATTGAGGGTGCCTCTGTTCATACGGACACCCATTACCCATCCACGATAGGCTCTAGACCCTCAGCGGGGACACAAGGTAGCACCACCCAAGACCCTAAAATAGCCACTAGTGATTCCTCCTCCGACTCAGAGATCATGGAAGCATACCCTACCCAAAACATTGAGAGAGAAGGCCATGCACCTCCCGAAGCTCCACAGCCTAGTACTAGTATGTTTAGCCGTTTCATGGAAACATTAGGTAGAGCTACTGGCTCGGAACCTGATGCAAATGAAGCACACGAAGGGGGTGGGGAAGTGGACTCTCCTTTCACATCGCACGTGGACCCCACACCACCAAAGAGTGTCCATGTGGATATCCTGCCAACTTCTTACCAAGAAGGCCCTGTTGAGCTGCCTCCTTCAGAAGTTCCCTCTAGAGTACCGTTGGTGACAAGTAAAACCACGGGGAGCAACATTTCTTCTACCTCACAAGAAACCGTTAACACGTCAACTCTAGAAGGATTGTTCATTAATGATCATTGGACATACGACCTCCACACTGAGGTGTTGACGGATCTACACTCTGGCCACGCCTACCATGTAGGATGGATAGAGATTGTACAATCCACCTCTAGTGCCACGAGCATCGAAGATCAACAGAAAATGATCTGTAATGTTATCCATGGCGTTATTCAATCAGAAAGGCAAAACCGAGGGGTAAATATACTCTCAACTGGCCCCATGAGATTTCTGGATACGAGCAAGGCTCAACAGCCTACTCTATCACAAATGGAGACTCCTCTAATGAGCCCCATGGACCCATCTTACGTCATTTCACCTGGGGTCTCTATTCAATCTGAGCCTCCGAGCGACAACTTTAGCTTCCCTAACTTGGCTCAACCCTCTATTAAGGAAAACACAGTGCTCACTCCAGGGATAAGCCTGACAGAGAATGTACCAATGACATCTACGGTTAGCGCAGTGCCACTACCTAGTGTCGTAGTACCTAATATGGGGCCTCGACCGTATGTGCCTCTAGCCCCTTATGCACACATGGCCCCCACACCTCCAATTGTACCACTTGTTTATGCTCCTCGAGTGCCGCTCCCTAGCCCTTATCCGAGTGGACCTATGCCCGGTTATGTTCCATATCCTGCATCATCCACACATATGCCAAGACCGGTACCCGTCCCTCTCCCACATATGATTTCAAGAGTACCTCCACCGGCCCTGCCTCCTCACATAGGTGACTTGGCAACGTTTGCTCAAACCATAGGTCGATCTTTCACGGAAAATATGCGTCATGCATCTGATAGAGAGCCTAGAAGTAAGGCAGTACAAATTGCCAAACTCATGCAAAAATTCAATGGGGACGAAGATGCTAGAAAACACATTGAAGTGTTTGAACAAGTATGTGATTCCTTAGGGGAACGCAACGAACTACATAAGTGCAATGCCTTAAGCTTGACATTAAGTGGGAAGGATGGAGATTGGTATAGAACCCTAAGGGTGGACGAGAAAACAATCTACCCTACCCTTCGAAGGTTGTTTCTAAAGGAGTACATACAAGAAGGTGTGCTTTAGGGTGTAGCATCTCAGCTACAGAAGGCCGAACGTAAGGAAGGAGAGTCAGTAAGGGACTTCATTAGTCGTCTAAAGCACTTAAAATCTCGCTGCCCTGTAAATGAGCGCTTCAACAATAACCAACTACTTGATCGATTCATTCGAGGGTTGAGGAATGAAGGAATCTATAATGGACTAGTGATTAGAGGTATCACAACCTGGGAAGATGTCACTGCCTATGCAATCCAATTAGAGGACAACTTGATGATAGCAGGCACGAGGGTGTCTACTGACACGAGATCCACTAGCTCACAAGCCATTGAGTATGAACCCATGACTGCAAAGCCCATTTCCAATGAGCCAAAGGTATTTGAGACATTCTTGACAGACCTCACCAAGGCAATCCAAGAGTCTCTTAAGGATAATCGACCCCCTCAAAATAGTCACATGTATCCAAGAAGGGAGCAACAATGGTGTTCCATTTGCTTAGGTCCACATAGCACTAGTGAGTGCCCTACGTTTAGAGTAAAATTTAATGGAACTTGCAACGCATGTGGTAGGTATGGTCACCAAGCTAAGGATTGTTTAATGATCAAACGTATGATGGCAAATAGACCAGCTGTAGCCTGGACGGATGCACCTCGAGCTCCTGTATTGATGCCTGCTCCACCTGTTGAGCAACTACCGCAACACATGGTTCCTAGATCTCAAAATGTTGTACAAGCTACACCGCTACCACCTCCTGTGCTAGGACCGCAGCCCCCGCATCCAAGAGTCGCCCCTATGAACCAAGTGGGTTGTGAGCCATCTAATGCTTATGCAGATGGCTGTGAGGAGGAAATAGACACTAGTATTGCCTACGGACTTGATACATTGGAAGAGTGTCCTATATACTACATGGAAGATTGTTGGGGGCAAGTCAAGCCGGTTTATCAAGCTGCTGCTCTCGCATCCAGAGGTCAAAATATCAACACCCAAGCTAGGAGGCCACCTCTTCAATGCTACGAGTGTGGTGGACCACATCGGGCAGCGGAGTGCCCTATTAGGCTGCAAAAGAATGCTGCACAGATGCAAATGAATCAAGGGAGCACGTCTGCAATGCCAATACTCACATGTAATCGTTGTGGCATAGATCACTTGATTGCCCAATGCCCCTATAACCCAAATGCGCCTAAAATCACACCCCTAAATTTGGTCGAAATTGCTAGTGTGACATCGCCAATACCACCCGTCGCACCCGCTTATGCGATTACACGGTCCATGCTTCAAGGGCCAGGCCATATCCTCAAAGAGAGAGATACCGCGTCAGTTATCCAAGCAAAGAAAAAGAAGACACGAAGGAAGAGGTCGCAGAATACGGTCAATTCAAAGCCAAGTTCCAAAACAAACATAGGAAAAGGAGATGACCCCGTGTATATGAATGACCTCGAGGATGATTCAGATTCAGTCGAGACAATGGAGACTAGAACCAATACCACAAAGGGAAATACCGACCAAGAAAACCGTAACATGGAACCAAATGAAAACCGAATAAGAGAAAACCATAAAGAGCCTTTGAAAACACCACAAGTGTTTCCAAATCCAATCCAAGACCCCCAAGATAAACCGCAAAGGCAAAAAGGGAAGAATCGTAAAAAGAAGATTGGGACGTACCCAAACCCAGTAGACGAGATTGAGCAGGTGAAACATCTAAGAGGTTTAGTGGAGGAGACTCAAAAGAAACTAGAACCAGAACCCATGGATGTCAAAATTCATGACACAGTGTTTCCCACGCAAGTTCATCCACCCCACATGAACCATAGACCGTTAGCCATATCTAGTATCATCCAAGAAGGGAGTGAGGACGGGACATCAGAAAGTGAGCATACACCCTTCTTGTTGGAAAGGATGTTTAACGAAGGAATACCTGATCCCATTGAGGAATATGAGATTCCATCCTCACTAGTTCCTAGTCAAGGACCTACACCCTGCAAAATGCCAATGAATGTTGCCAAACTAGTGGACTTCATGTCTTCTGAGGTCCAAACCACGATCATAGCAAAGCTATATGGAGATCCTGAGTTATTCCTTGCACTTCGAGCATTCCTTAACGGAGAGCTACGAATGGGATTACCGCAGTTTGCGCAACCAAATAGGCCTGACTCGATTATGATTGATGAGGAAAATCACATGCAATCACTTGACTTAGATGGACACGAGTCCGTGATCGAGGTACCCATTAACAAATTAGGGCAATATTTTGAAGGCGACGAGTCTAATGCGACCCTACCCATCACTACCAAGGGATTAACTATAAAGGGAATTCTTGATGGTGGTGGGGGAGTTAGCATCGTTACAAAAGATTGTTGGGAATCCATGGGAAAACCCCGCCTCAGTGTTACTAACATTGTGGTAAAGATGGAAAATGGTACCATAGCCAAACCTATGGGGATGCTCAAGGATCTTAAGATCAAAGTTCTAGGACACAAGGTACGACATACGTTCATTGTAATGGATTTCTCTAAACACCTTATGTCATATGAAATGATTTTAGGACGACCATTCATGAGGGAAGCACAAATGGTTCATGATTGGTCTAAAAATCATGTCTATTTGCAATTCCAAGACTCTGTCCTTAGAGTGGATTTGGTGACTCGTAAGGTACACCCCTTATGGAGTAAAACCATTATTGATCATCGCTCTGACACCACAATTCACTCGGCCCCACTACAATATTGTTACACTTGTAAGAAGGATACAGACATTGGCCAAGATTCTCCTTACATGGATGTGTTACTGGGTATGACGGAATCAGACAACGTAGACTGGGTACACCTAGCTGCAACCATAGATACCTGGGGAAATAGAGGAACCACTTGGGTAACACTAGAGGGGGAAGAGTTACCACAAATTGCACCTCTGAACATGATAAGTGCCATACATGCATCTTCTAAGGGCAAGGCAATTGTAGACCAATCTGACAGTGACACCGATAGCTCAATAGAAGACTTTGACCAACACGACTCAGACACTGACTCCCAGAGTGAAACAGATTCTGAATCTCATGAATTAGAGAGTGGAGCAAGTTCAGAGTCAAAACATTCGGAAGGACCGAGCACATCAACCGATGATAGCTCCTCCGAGAGTGAAGAGGACACCAACGAGGACCCCTTTAGTGAGCGAGATCTAAATGCAAATCAAAATCAGGTCTCAAATAAGAAAAAGAAAAACTTTAAGAGGCGTCGATATCGAGCCAATGTACGTGCTAGGATAAAAAAGAAGAGATCCTCAGCAGAATGGCTCAGTTATATAGGAGCATGTGATGCTCATCGTAAATTGGTAGACGATTGGGGTGAATATCTCCAAAATGTTATGTGGTGTAGACCACGACCCCATGACATAGCCCAATTAGAGATCATAGACAAGCCAAAGTTGAGCCGCACTGCAAGGAGGCGTCAAAACCAAGAGTTAGCTCGACAACACAAGAAAGCAGAAATGGAAGCACAGACCAAAGCACAACCAGAATCCACAGACTTGCATCATGCACCAGAACATTTCAAATCTTACACCACGGGGGAAGCAAAGGTTGTGTACACAAAAGCCCAAAGAATACCTATTGATGGGAATGATGGAATCTATGATGGGCCGGCAATAGTTAAAGAAATAGAATTAGCCGACCCCGGTGAAGAATCAAAACCTGTTTTTATTGCCCAAGACCTCACAGAAGTTGAAGAGGCGGTCCTCAAAGAGCTTCTCAAGGAATTCAAAGACATATTCGCTTGGACATACCATGATATGAAAGGTGTTCCACCTTGTGTGTTCCAACATACAATCCCTATGATTAGCACTGCGAAGCCCGTACAACAAAGACCCTACCCGATGAATCCTAAGTACGCAAAGATCATGCAAGAAGAACTAGAAAATCTTATCAAATGTGGGTTCATATATCCTATTGAACACTCTGAATGGGTGTCTCCAATAGTTATCGTGTCAAAAAAGAATGGGAAACTCAGGGTGTGCGTGGACCTCAAAAAAGTTAATGCAGCTACTAGAAGAGACCATTACCCCCTACCATATTCCGAACATGTACTCGAAAGAGTTGTAGGCAAGGAAGCTTATAGCTTTCTAGATGGGTACTCAGGCTACAACCAAATCACGATAGCGCTAGAGGACCAAGCTAAAACTGCCTTCATAACAGAATTTGGCGTGTTTGCATTTCGTGTGATGGCTTTTGGCTTAACAAATGCCCCTGCTACATTCCAACGATTAATAAATACTGCTTTTAAAGAATATTTGAGAGAGTTTTGTGAAGCTTTCTTAGACGACCTTTGTGTTTACTCTTCTTGGAAAGAACATCTATCATGTTTGCGGAAGGTGTTTGAAAAGTGTAGGTTATATCGTATCTCATTGAACCCGTTCAAATGCCAATTTTGGGTCAAGCATGGAGTTATTTTAGGGCATATAGTATCTAAGAATGGTATCTCAACCGATGAGAGCAAAATTAAAGTGATTCTAGAGTTACCACCACTAACCAATTACAAGGGAGTTCAAAGGTTCATGGGACACGTGGGTTATTATTCGACGGTTTATTTTATTTTTCGCTGAGATAGCACGTCCTTTGTACAAGCTTCTCATTGAATTTAAATGGACTGAAGAGTATGACCAAGCCTATGAGCAATTGAAGAAAACACTAGCAAGTGCTCCGATTTTAAGGACACCTAACTGGGATGTCATTTTCCATGTGCATATTGATGCATCAAACTTTGCTATTGGGTGTGTTCTCACTCAACCAGGAGAACATAAATTGGACTATCCCATTAGCTTTGCAAGCCGTCAATTGAACGATGCTGAAAGGAACTACACCACTACAAAGCGAGAAGGTTTGGCAATGGTTTATGCAGTAAAGAAATTTTGCTACTACCTTCTGGCAAACAAATTTGTATTTTATGTGGATCATCAAGCGTTGTTGTATCTGGTAAACAAGCCATGCTCCACAGGAAGAATCACACGATGGTTGTTAATTCTTCTGGAGTTTGATTTCATGATTGTAGTGAGACCCGGTAAAAGGCACGTCATGGCTGATCATTTGTCTCGCATACCCAATGGTGAAGCCCCTACAGGAGTTGATGATGAATTACACGATACTTCCCTATTCATAGTTGAGACTATGCCTGAATGGAGTGAGAACATTGTTAACTTTTTAGTTAATAGTTTTCCACCCAAGGAACTTCGTAAGGATATCGCTCGAAGGCTAGTAAAAGAATGTGAACCCTATTGTTTGATTGTCGGAACTCTGTATAGACTAGGCAAGGAAGATATTCTTAGGCGTTGTGCCCGCGAGGATGAATATTTGTATATCTTGCAAGAAGCACATATGGGCATAGCAGGAGAACATTTTTCAGGAGACCTGGCTGCTAGAAAGGTGCTGCAATCAGGCTATTGGTGGCCAACTTTATTTAAGGATGCATCACTTTTTACAAAAGGGTGTGATGAGTGCCAACGTTACAAGACCACACAGCGCAAAGACAGAATGCCCTTACATCCTATTAAAGTAACCCAACCATTTGAAAAATGGGGCTTAGACTTTGTAGGTCCAATTAGTCCCGCAGCTCGCAACACTCAATCTCGATATATTCTAGTTGCTACGGGCTATGTAACAAAGTGGGCTGAAGCTAAGGCTTCAGAAAAAGCTGACGCGAGGACAACAGCTAAGTTTCTTTTTGAGAACATTATCACAAGATTTGGTTGTCCTTTTGAAATTGTTAGTGATAATGGTACCCATTTTATAAATGAGGTAATAAGAGAGCTTACCACGACCTTTATGATATCCCACCATAAGTCTATACCTTATTACCCGCAAGCTAATGGACAAGCCGAGAGCACCAACAAGACTCTAATCTCTATTTTAACCGAGACGGTAGAAGCTCATCGCACTGATTGGGATTTGAAGTTGACATCTCCTCTATGGGCTTATCGTACTGCTTATAAAGTGGCTATTAATTGTACGCCATTCAAAATGGTATACGGCCAAGAAGCGGTTATGCCTTGGGAGTTTGTTATTCCTAGTCTTAGGGTAGCTTCACAGGAAGGATGGAATGGTAACCCCTTAACCGAGCGTTTGTATATCTTAGAAAAACTAGACGAAGAGAGACAGTTGGCTGTGCAAAATGCTCTTGTGGAAAAGGATAGGAGAAAGAAGTGGTTTGATCGCCATGTGAAGGACAAGGACATCAAAGTTGGTGATAAAGTCCTTATGTATGGAGTACGTAAAGAGAAGAAAAAGTTGAAATATGCTGGTAAAGGACCATATAGAGTATGTGAAATTACCCCACAAGGTACCCTTCGTGTGGAAACTCTTGATGGAGTTGAAACCATTGGATTCCTCAATGGGAGTAAATTCAAAAGATATTATGATCCTTTAAGCCAAGAAGAACTACGGGCCATTCATCAAGACAAGGCCGCCAAAGCACAAATGGAGTTAAACAAGATACAAGCTCAAGCTGAGGCTAAGGAGCGACAACAACGTATAAGAAAAAAACGAGAGGCTAACCTTGGAGTCACAAATGCATTCCACGTGGAAATCGAAGAGGATTGGTTGGGACTCTGACACACCTCTACGATACCCTATTGAGTTAAATAGTGCCTATGGAAAAGTGCTATATAACGCCTTATTGGACACGGGTGCTAAATACAATCTGCTATCCTATGGGGTGTGGTGTCAGTTAGGGAAGCCACCTCTATCTGAGAGTATTATCCAAGTCAAGGGTGTCAACAAGAAAAAAACTACGGTTTTTGGAATCTGGCACACTTCTGTCAGTTATGACAATGGAATTGTAGCTCAAGACTTTTTGGTCATGCCTACTAGAACTATGGAGGGTAATATAAACCTAGGACGCACGTGGATGATAGACACCAAATGCACTATTGATTGGGGGACTGGGGGTGTCACACCACAAAAACCAACTCTTATCCCTACCACTCAAGCCATAGTCCCTGAGATATTGCCTAAGGAAATAAAACCCAAGACATTGCATGTCCAGGAGGTTGAACCATACGTCCCCATAGCCCAACTCTCTAGATCTTCAACTGATGTAGTTGAAAGAAAGCTTGAGACACACAAGAACCATCCTAATATAACAAAGAAAGCATTCAAGTGGGTCCCTAAAGCTTCTTTAGTAACCATGGCTGATGCTAAAAACCGGAAGCCTCATCAGAAACGTCCCACTCGCTCTAAGAAATGTAAGAAAACGTGGCGCTGGATTCCTAAACGACTATTAAAAGCCCAAGGATACTATGATGGAAATGAGCAAATTTGGGTACCTAAACGTAAGATGTGTCCTTCCCTATCGACAATAAACCCATATGAGTCAAACTGTGTAACGCTAAAGCCAATGGCAGACCGTGGGAAGGGAAAGATCAGAGAATGCTACACACCTAGTCCAGAGCTAGTTTGGGCTCCAAGGCAAACCCAATTTATTCCACCTAGCTCAGGAAAAGGGGGGTTCCATGAAGCTTCTAGCTCCTCATGTAATACATCCATAGAGGTAAAAGCTTCTACACAGCCTCCATCTATAGTAATGAACCTCAATGAAGCTACAAAAGAATCCACACCTCCCAGTGTTCAAGAATCACCTGATGAACCACTTCAAGTTCGATCCTGGGAGAGTACCTTACCACCCTTGCAACTTGACGAGGCACCTAGGGTAAAAGAAAACTACTGGCAAAAATCCTCACCTATTACCAATTGGAACAATTGGTTTCAAAGAGTGACAAGCTCATTTCAAATGGTATGATCTACCCAAGGAAGGGGGGAGTGTTTGTGGACATCCATCATTCACTTGCTTCCCTCTCAACCTTTCTACCTGACCTCTTAATCTCCGATCTTAGGGAATGTATATATAAAGCCTTATACTCACAAAAACAAGATAAAAAAGTAAAAGAGCAAGAGCCATCACACAAATCATAAAAACAAATTATGCACAAAAACACGACCCTTGTAATATTTGCACTCTAACCATCATCTATTTGCGTGTACAGATATGGCTAGTACGCTAGAGTCATCCACTCCTGCCTTGGGTGAGAGGTACCCTCGTTACTTTTCACAAATATTTCACATGGTCTTTCCAGTGCTTGCATGTGAATGGGATTTGATAGGTATGCTAGCATGTGAGAGGAATTTTGAGGAGTTAGAATGGCTGATACGTCTCTTGACCACGTCTGATCCATACTTAGTAGAGAGCGTTTCTCCCATTGCACAAGCCTACCCTTTTGACCAAGATGACTATAGGCGTCTAGTGACCTTCTTAGTAAACATGGGCACCCATGATGAAGAAGAAAATTTACATGACTACACGGATGGCACATATGGTCTCATGGATGATGACTTTGTTTATCTCGACGACGAGGATAGGGGTTTAGCCTTAGGGTTTCCCCCCAACCTCTACAATATCCTATTCCCTTGACTCTTTAGGGGGAGTGCAAATAATTAGGTTAGGGTTCCTTATGTTTTTTGTTGTGTTCAATAAGTGTTGGTACCTTTTCCCACTAATGTGCCTCCTGGAGGTATTCCTTTTGTTTCCTAGTAAGACCATATTAGGTAAAGTGGGAAAATCCCAATTCCCAGGTTGGACAACTTTCAATATATCATGTATAAAATATAGAGATTTTGTCAAAAATTTGAGTTTTCTTAAGGTCTCATTCCACTTTATGCACATACAATACACAATGAAAACAACTAAAATATCATGGTTTCAATCAATTGGATTATTAGGAGAGGAGTATATTGCATCCATTATCGTTGTCTATGTTCTAATGTCCTACCTACAACTTATCTCAACATGGAGAGCTTGGTTTCTAGGTCCACCACTTGTCCAAGTTAATGTAAAAGTGACTCAAGGTTCACAACTTGTGAAAGCAAGGATCCATTGAGGAATACAATCCACTTGGCTATTTTTCCTTAATTTATTGCATGTGACATTTAAGCAAGGTCCACTTCTAATCTATAACTTCTTAATTTGAGGCATGGGGCATACATAAAATATGTAGCATATGCTCTATTGCCTCATAGGAAGGTTGGTTTCAAGGTGCACTTATCCATGCTAGCCTATCTTGGAGAAATGATGGAGCTTGCTTCTCTCCTTGTTTCAATGGAGACTAGCTTGGACAAGTGGTGGACCTTTGCTTCTCTCTATGTTTCAATAGAGTTAGCTTGGACAAGTGGTGATCTTGGAACAAAACCCCCATGTAAAACATATCATGGGTATTCCAAGTGATTAGAAAGATTACCATTTAAGATATAACCTTATAGGTTGGACAACTAGATCTTGGCTTGGAGAAATGGTGGACCTTTGATTCTCTCCATGTTTCAATGGAGTCTATCTTGGAGAAATGGTGGAGCTTGCTTCTGTCCATGTTTCAATGGAGCCTAGCTTGAACAGTTGGTGGACCTTTGCTTCTCTCTATGTTTCAATAGAGTTAGCTTAGACACGTGGTGGATCTTCAAAATAAACCAACTACTATCAATGTTGCCTAGCTTGGACAAGTGGTGGAGTGTTTCTCTACTCCATGTTTCAATGGATCTTAGCTTGGACAAGTGTTGGACCTTAAAACAAAAACCCCATGTACAACATAGAATGGATTTTCTAGATTTCAATGGAGTCTAGCTTTAACAAATGGTGGAGCTTGTCTTCATCCATGTTTCAATGAAACTAGCTTGGACAAGTGGTGGACCTTGTAACAAACCCTCCCATGTACAACATATCATTGGTTTTCTAAGTGATGGGAAGGAATACCATTCAAGATATAAACTTATAGCTTGGATAAGTAGTTGACTTTAAAACCAAATTCATCATAATACAATGAAATACAGGTCAGCCAATTCCTAAATCTTGAGACCAAACCTCCCATGCTATTAGAGATAATATATTGGATAAGTGGTGGACCTTCTATTATTTTCCCATGCCTAGTTTAGACAACCGGTACACTTCGCAGCTATAAAGGTTGGACGAGTTGTGGAGCCTTGTTTCTATCCATGTTTTAATGGATCCTAGCTTGGACAAGTGGTGGACCTTGGAAAAAAGCTTCCATGTACAACATATATGAGGTTTTCCATGTTTTAATGGAACCTATCTTGGACAAATGGTGAAGCTTTCTTCTCTCCATGTTGATTTTGGAACTACCTTAGACAAGTGGTGGAGCTTTTCTTTTCTACTCTTCATAATACAATGAAGTATATGTTGGTTACATGGTGAATCTTAAGGCCAAACCTCCCATTTTACTAGAGATGATAGGTTGGACAAGTGGATCAACCTTCTATCATTTCTCCATGACTATATTGGACAATTAGTAGACATAACATCTCTCTATGTTGTCTAGAGATGAGCTTGGACAAGTGATGGACCCTGCTTCTCTCTCCCTTGGTTTACTAGTTTGAAGACTCAGTATATATACTTTCTTAGATCTAGCTTGAACAAGTGGTGGACCTTGCATCCACAATCTTAATTCAGTATAAAAAAGTATATGAAAAAATAACATAGGAATCTTGGTTTGAAGGTCAAGCAATTAGGTTCCAAATGCACATAATAATATATTTTCCACCCATATTAAAAGAAAGTTAAATATGCACATAATAATATATTTTCCACCCATATTAAAAGAAAGTTAAATATGTTATTACCAAATTGACAAAGGTAACGTCCAAGAATTATATCTTTCCATCTTGTCAGATCTAAATCTTCATCAAGGCGACATGCATGTATACATCAACTTTCAAGCCATTCAAGAATACATGCACTTAGATTCCATAGTTTTGTTTTCAAAGTCTTTTAGGTTCTAAAACTCTTTCACATAAAGTATGTAATGACAAAATTCTTGAAGCAAACATTTGTGCCCAAGAAAAAGATCCCTCTCACATATTTAAAGTCCATGAATTCTCTGATCCACACTTACAAGTTTTATTTTGACATCAAACATCAATTCTTTCATAGTTCCAAATAAATGCAACCTCGATATGAATTGACAAAAAATGAATTTCTTTTACTATATGACCCAACATAGGCCCCAATCAAATAAAAAATGAGTCCCCAAAAATTTGGGTGCACTCTAGCAATACATCAGAGTCCCCTTACAATAGGATGCACTCCAATAGTACATTGAAGTCCCCTTAGAGTAGGGTGCACTCCATTCAAGTGTTCATAAAATTGACACACCTTTTATAAAAAAAAAAAAGACTATATCAAATTATACAAATGTTGAAAGATACACACTAGAATAAAAAAAGCATCTTATAGCCATATTTATTCAATGCTTTCGTGTTGACAAGTACACACCAAGGACATAATTTGTCTCAGAATCACTATACTGATTTACAATTGTGTTATATGTATAGACTCTCTTATCTCTTGCATACAACCATCCTACCAACCATGGAATTATGGTTCTCTGCAAGAAGTTTTGAAGTTGCTCGGAAGTTTGCCTCCACATCTTTGGAAATATAAGATATGTCCCTGGCATGTTCCACATCACCCTATATGGAGTGTCATCAAAAATTAAGGTATTGTTTGCATCCAAATCCTCAAATATCTTCCAAATATCACTCAGATTTTTGTGATAAACCCTTGTAAATCCTAACATGATATTTGGATTTTGGCAATTTTTGTTACTCATAAACACCTTGAACTTGGTATACTGCTCAGGAAAACACTTTTGTGTGATGCGTTGCACCCTTGTTAAGTTATAGCAACTCCATATCCATAGCTCAAAGTATTCAGCACAAAAATCCAAAAAACTTTGTGCGTCTGGTCGCACCACATGATAAACTTCATCTTTGTCCTCCACAAGTCGCATGTGTTGAGCCCAAGATGGCATAGAATCTCCATGTTTCATTTCAACTGTCTTGAGAAGTAACCCCTCTAGATCCAAGATAAGTACTCTTTTGATGTCCTTGAAAGCAAGTGGTAGGTGATAAGGAGGTGATTCATTCCTTGGACAAGGTCTTGGAGGAGGTTGGATGGGTAATTCAATAGTTTTCTTCAATTTATGCCAGCATATAGCCAATCCATTTTTCTGTAATGGTTCTGAAATTAAAGAACAAGAACACTTAATGCAAACACAACAATAGACATGATTTTACATTGTCTACCCTAAGGTTTTATTAGATACCAAAATCCATCTATGATCTACTCATTAATAGAAAGAAAGTCAAATTAAAATCCTGACTCTTTTTTATGCTACACTCTCTCTTAGTCTCAATACCATGGAGTTCAACTAGACTTAAGTCAACTAATAACTACTACTTGTTGTTAAAGGTATGCTTGAAGTGTATAAGGCTTAACCAATGCTCTAGTGTAGAATGGGTATTTAGGTCTCAAGGTCTACCACTTATCCAAGCAAAGATCCATTTAGATATGGAAACCCAATTTTTCTTAATATAATGATATAGAGTGGACAAGTGGTGAATCCTGAGACCAAGCCACTCATGCTACTAGGGATAATAGGTTGGACAAGTGGTGGACCTTGAATGTAAACCCCCCATGTACAAAGTATCAGGGGTTTTGGGTATTTCAATGGACTCTAGCATCTTGGAAACATGGTGGAGCTTACTTCTCTCCATGTTTCAATGGAGTCTATCTTGGATAAATGGTGGAGCATCATTCTCTCCATGTTTCAATGGAGCCTACCTTGGACAAGTGGTGCATGTTTGTTTCTCTCTATGTTTGAACAGATCTAGCTTGGACAAGTGGTGGACCTTGGAACAAAATCCCCATGTAAAACATATCATGGACATTACAAGTGGTGAGAAAAAATACCATTCAATATATAACCTTATAGGTTGGAAAAGTGGTGGACCTTAACACCCAATTATTATTAATATAATGACATAGAGTGGACAAGTGGTGAATCTTGCGACCAAACCTACTAGGAAAAGTACGTTGGACAAGTGGTGGACCTTGAATGCAAACCCCCCATGTACAAAATATTACTCATGCTACTAGGAATAATTTGGTATTAAGGTCCATGTTTCAATGGAGCCTAGCTTGGAAAAGTGGTGGACCTTTGTTTCTCTCTATGTTTCAATAGAATTTTCTTGGACAAGTGGTGAACCTTGGAACAAAACCCCCATGTAAAGCATGTCATGGGCATTACAAGTGGTGAGAAAAAATACCATTCAAGGTATAACCTTATAGGCTGGACAAGTGGTGGACCTTAGCACCCAATTCCTCTTATTATAATGACATATAGTGGAAAAGTGGTGAATTGTGAGACCAAACCTACTAGGGATAATAGGTTGGAGAAATGGTTGACCTTGAATGTAAATCACCCATGTACAAAATATCATGGGTTTTGCGTATTTCAATGGAGCCTAGCATCTTGGAGACATGGTGGAACTTACTTCTCTCCATGTTTTAATGGAGCCTATCTAGGAGAAATGGTGGAGGTTCCTTCTCTCCATGTTTCAATGGAGCCTAGCTTGGACAAGTCGTGGACCTTTGTTTCTCTCTATGTTTGAATATGGTTAGCTTGGACAAGTGGTGGATCTTGGAATGAAACTCCCATGTAAAACATATCATGGGCATTTCAAGTGGCGAGAAAGGATACCATTTAAGATATAACCTTATAGGTTGGACAAGTGGTGGACTTTAACACAATATAATGACATAGAGTGTACAAGTGGTGAATCTTGAAACCAAACCACTCATGCTACTAGGGATAATAGGTTAAACAAGTGGTGGGCCTTGAAATAAAACCCCCTAGAGTGTTTCAATGGATCCTAGCTTGGAAACATGGTAAAGCTTGCTTCTCTCCATGTTTCAATGCAGCCTATCTTGGATAAATGGTGCAGCATCATTCTCTCCATGTTTCAATGGAGCCTAGCTTGGACAAGTGGTGGACCTTTGTTTCTCTCTATGTTTAAATAGAGTTATCTTGGAAAAGTGGTGGACCTTGGAACAAAAACCCCATGTAAAACATATCATGGGCATTACAAGTGGTGAGAAAAAATACCATTCAATATATAACCTTATAGGTTGGACAAGTGGTGGACCTTAACACCCAATTATTCTTAATATAATGACATAGAGTGGATAAGTGGTGAAATTGGGACCAAACCTACTAGGGAAATAGGTTGGACAAGTGGTGGACCTTGAATGTAAACGCCCCATGTACAAAATATCACTCATGCTACTAGAAATAATTTGGTATTAAGGTCCATGTTTCAATGCAGCCTAGCTTGGAAAAGTGGTGGACCTTTGTTTCTCTCTATGTTTCAATAGATTTATCTTGGACAAGTGGTGTACCTTGGAACAAAACCCCCATGTAAATCATGTCATGGGCATTACAAGTGGTGAGAAAAAATACCATTCAAGCTATAACATTATAGGTTGGACAAGTGGTGGACCTTAACACCTAATTCCTCTTAATATAATGACATAGAGTGGACAAGTGGTGAATCATGAGACCAAACCTACTAGGGATAATAGGTTGGACAAGTGGTGAACCTTGAATGTAAACCCCCCATGTACAAAAAATTATGGGTATTGGGTATTTCAATGGAGCCTAGCAACTTGGAGACATGGTGGAGCTTATTTCTCTCCATGTTTCAATGGAGCCTATCTAGGAGAAACAGTGGAGGTTCCTTCTCTCCATGTTTCAATGAGCCTAGCTTGGACAAGTGGTGGACCTTTCTTTCTCTATATGTTTTAATAGAGTTAGCTTGGACAAGTGGTGGACCTTGGAATGAAACCCCCATGTAAAACATATCATGGGCATTTCAAGTGGTGAGAAAGGATACTATTTAAAATATAACCTTATAGGCTGGACAAGTGGTGGACTTTAACACATATTTCTTCTTAATATAATGACATAGAGTGTACAAGTGGTGAATCTTGAGACCAAACCACTCTTGCTACTAGGGATAATAGGTTGGACAAGTGGTGGACCTTGAATGTAAACCCCTCATGTACAAAATTATGGGTTTAGGGTATTTCAATGGAGCCTAGCTTGGAGACATGGTGGAGATTGCTTCTCTCAATGTTTCAATGGAACCTATCTTGGAGAAATGGTGGATCATCCTTCTCTCCATGTTTCAATGGAGCCTATCTTGGACAAGTGGTGGACCTTTGCTTCTCTCTATGTTTTAATGGAGTTAGCTTGGACAAGTGGTGGGTCTTGGAACAAAACCCCTTTGTAAAACATAGCATGGACATTACAAGTGATGAGGAAAAATATCATTCAAGATATAACCTTATAGGTTGGAAAAGTGGTGATGGACCTTGATAAGTGGTGAAGGATACCATTTAAGATATACCCTTATAGGTTGGACAAGTGGTGGACCTTAACACCCAGTTATTCTTAATATAATGACATAGAGTGGATAAGTGGTGAATCTTAAGACCAAATCACTCATGCTACTAGGTATAATACGTTAGAGAAGTGGTAGACCTTGAATGTAAACACCCCATGTACAAAATATCATGGTTTTAGGGTGTTTCAATGGAGCCTAGAATCTCGGAGACATGGTAGATCTTGATTCTTTCCATGTTTGAATGGCACCTATCTTGGAAAAATGATGGAGGTTACTTCTCTCCATACTTCAACGGAGCCTAGCTTTGACAAGTGGTGAACCTTTGCTTCTCTCTATGTTTGAATAGAGTTAGCTTGGACAAGTGGTGGACCTTTGCTTCTCTCTATGTTTGAATAGAGTTAGCTTGGACAAGTGGTGGACCTTGGAATGAAACCCCCGTGTAAAACATATCATGGGCATTTCAAGTGGTGAGAAAGGATACCATTTAAGATATAACCTTATAGGTTGGACAAGTGGTGGACCTTAATACATAGTTCTTCTTAATATAATGACATAGAGTGTACAAGTGGTGTATCTTGAGACCAAACCACTCGTGCTACTAGGGATCCTAGCTTGGACAAGTGGTGGACCTTGGAAAAAAGTCCCCCTGTACAACATAGATGAGTTTTTTCATGTTTTAATGGAAGAGAGATTCGACAAATGGTGGAGCTTGCTTATCTCCATGTGGATTTTAGAACTAGCTTGGACAAGTGGTGGAGCTTTGCTTTTTTACTCTTCATAATACAATGATGTATAGGTTGGTTACATGGTGAATCTTAAGGCCAAACCTCCCATCTTACTAGAGATGATAGGTTGGACAAGTGGTCAACCTTCTATCATTTCTCCATGCCTATAATTAGACAATTAGTAGAACTAGCATCTTTCTATGTTGTCTAGAGCTGAGCTTGGACAAGTAGTGGACCTTGCTACTCTCTTCCCTTGGATTATTAGTTTGAAGACTCATTATATATACTTGCTTAGATCTATATAATTACTCATTAGTTAGGTTACAAGTGGGTATGTAATTTGTTAGCCTCAAGGGACTTTGAATATTGAATAGTAAGACCAAGTGCTGGTTTGAAGATCTTTTGCTTATCTAAACTAGACTCTAACTCAATAATAAGTTTCATAAGTTCCACGAATTGTCCTATCTAGGCTCCAAAAGAGTCTTAATTGGTTTGTGCTAGATTATAACTTCCTTGATGGGGTAGAATCCTAGAAAAATGAGGCACTATAAGTTTTACCTTAGCTCAAATGGATTTTTCACTTAAACTCGACTGCAATTTGGCTATCTAGTCTTTGTCTCGATGGAGTTTAACACTAGATACATAGTAGTGATATTTAAGCTTCATGTCTCTTCACTTGATCGAGATATGAGACCATACTTTCAAGGTCACCACTTGTCTTACCTAAAGACCAATGTGAGACATGGGAGCAAGAAAGCCATCCGATATTGTTTTAAGGACTATTACATAGGCAATCAATAACTTAAGTAAAGAAAAAAAACTTGGATCTTTCACAATTAATAACTTAAGTAAAGCCAAAAAGACTTGGATCTTTGACAGTTTTTTTCAAACTAAAAAAGCACAATCTCATGCTAACAAAACTATAAATCACAATTGAAAGGTTTGAACAAGAAAAAGATCAACAATCTTAATAAGAAGGATACTTTTCATTTCATTTGATGATTACAAACTAAAATAAAGTCTCTCAAGAAATTGATAAACAAAAAATGTAGGTGACTGCTTCATTATTTTGAGCAAAAATATCAAAATCTCTATTGATTGAGCTCCATCTAGTAGTATCCTTTGTAAGATCCTGCAAGAAGGAATAAAAAGAAAGATTTGTTAGATACCATGCACATGAGTGTTCAAGCATGTGTATCAAGAATATATGACATGTCACTAGTACCTTAGGGTTGCTTTCTATCCAGCCTTAGAAGATTGTTCTCAGCTTTCACCTTATTTATATAAGCCTTTGCTGTGGTTGCCTTCAAAACTCCTTTTGTGTTACAACCCAATTGCCTAGCTAAAGTGGTCAATTGTGACGCCTTCATGCTTTCAATGGGTGTACGCTCCTTTGCCAAGATCTCTTGTATTTGGGCTCTTCTCATTTCATTGCGGTGGCTTGTGTCACTTGCATCTTCAATGATAGTTTCATCTCTGTCACCTTTTGCAGGTGGTATTCTTCTTGTAAAGAACACCTTAGCTGACCAAACATCATTTTTCTGCTTCCAATACTCCATGATTTGTTTGTATTCACTATCATTTGTCACTATAGGTTGTCCATAACGATTAGAAGCAATTAAATCACGCACATCCCTTCTCTCATCAAGCTGAATCAAGTATGGCAGTAGCTCCTCCAAGAGCATATTGTCAACCATCTTCTCAGCATCAAATTGTGGTGGAAAAATGCAATTGTTTGCTGGTGAAATACATCCCTTGTAAGGAGAGTCATCAATAAGCACTGTTCTTTGTGGATCACATTCAAACCCCATGGCAATTTTGGCTAGAGGCTTGAACATTGCCTCAACGTTTGGATTGTCGGGTCTAAACAATTTTTGAGTTTGAGCGGTGTAGCAAACATCTTGCGACCAAATTGCAAAGAAAGGCAATGTATCCTCAGCTAAGTTGTTTAGTGCTGCAAGGATTTGATACACATTATTCCTAGTAGCTGTCGACCAAATTGCAACATTAAACCTTTGTAAAATAGTCTTCAAGAATTGGATGCAACCTGGCCTGAGTATAATATATCTTTTTGAATCCATTTGCACTGAGTTGTGGTGTGAGGATGGTTGAGGGGAACGTTTCAACAATAGACCATTTAAATCCAATATAATTGTAAGCATGGATTTCTCAACATCTACGCTACATGACGTAGTACCAATTGGCAATAGCTCGTGAGTGGACTTTTCAGTCTCTTTTGATGTATGTTGCATTTTTGAAGCATCGATTTCTTGGTTCTCATTATTGGAAGCTTGCTCAAGTTGCACAACACTAGACTCTAGTATAGAAATATCATCCATCTTGGGCACTTTAGAAACCATAGAATCTATGGATTCTATAGTTGTTGACTGAACCATAGGAGCATTATCCATCCCAGTTTGTGAATCTAAGAAAACACACACACAAATGGTATCTCAAAACCACTAGAATTTTATTCACCATATTTATATGTAGAACTCCTAGTAAGAAATTTATTTAAGGTAAAGTCGTTGTTAGAATCCTTGCAACCATTTTCAGCATTCGTACACCAAACACCACTTGTCTAAAATACAATCTACTAACTCAACATTTTCCATCCTACACTTTATTAAAGATGAGTACTTAAAGTGAAAACTAAAAGCCACCCTTGTTGAGGAAACATGGATACAAGGTCCACCAAATGTCCAACCTAGACTACAAGAAAATAATTAGAGATTTGGCTTAGATTTGGATTCAAAGGCCACCACTTATTCAAGTAAGATAACTCCACTTGTTTAAGACAGTAATGTTTGAAGCCCCACCACTTGTCCAACCTAGACATTGATTAAATTTTGGTAAGATTTATCACAAATCTAGAGTAGAATCAAGATTCTATGGCCAAGGTAGTCAAATATGTTAGACAACACACAAAGCATAAGAGCACTCTAGATTCTCGTTGAGCATAAACTAAACAATAATCAAATGTTATATTCACTTGAGATTTCATCCATGAAAAATGAAAATGATGCATGTACTTGAGATTTCCATCCATGTACAATACTTTACAATGTCAAGTAAAGTTATAGTCAGCAAACAACTCTTCTCCTGCTTCAACTTGACAAATAGTCTCAATGCATACATGGCCATATTCTTCTGACTTGATGTGTGAAGAGGTGCATTTATGCCAAGGTGGCAAATTTGGATCAAATGTATAGCGTACGTTGGGACAGACATTTGTACTGTGAGAACTATTTATATAGCCCGACACGTTTCCTTCTTCTACACAACCAATAATGTATGATTGATCTTCCTCTTCTTCTATGTTTGGATCCTCTAGAAGAGAATATTTATAAGCTCTTGGAAATATTTTGCATATCTTTTTCCAGTCTTGAAATCTATACTTATGCCCTCCATAGTTTAGAATAGTCAAACCACTTTCCAGGGTAGTATGCACAAATAGCCCATAACCAGCTCCTTCAATACATGAAAGTCGCACTTCAAAATCCACACCGTTAATATGGAAAATTACATCTTTGGGAATAGGAAAAGTTGGTGTCCCAAAAGGATCTTCATGCCAATCATAGTGTGAAATACATCTAGTTTTTATATCACTTAACTCCTTTGTGTCTGCAAAAAGAAGAAAATATTATGCATAAAATAATGACAATATCAAAGAAAGATATCATTATTTTATAGTCCAATAGGTCCATTGTATGGAAGACTTAGAGTGCCTCTTACATGGTGCCTCCAAGGTTTCCAAAAAATAAAATCATTGGAAAAAAAAGGCCACTGTGTCTCCAATCTATTGCCCATTTGAAGCATAGAGAGAACCAAGGTCCACCACTTGTCCAAGCTAGACATGGAGCATTGACACAAGATCCAACACTTATCCAAGAACCCTATAGTATATGTGGTAACATGGGATGCATTGATGCAACAAAAGTAGTCTAGCCTCCTCATCCATCTCTTTTTTCTTGTAGCCTAGAGGGATTAGTTTCAAGGTCTATCACTAGTCAAAAACTACACATAGAACATTGATACAAGGTTCCACCACATGTGAAACCTATCATCTCTAGTAGCATGGATGGTTTGATATCAAGGTTCATCGCGTGTCCTACCTATACTCTATTGTAGCATATAGATTCTGGTTTGGTGGTACTACACTTGTCCAAACTTGGCTTGTTGTTGATATCTGGAGGTAATCAAGGGTCCTCCACTTGTCCAAGTTAGGCATATAAAACAATTGCAAGGTCCACCATGTGTACAACATATGATTGATTATAGCATGCATGGTCTTATTTCATGGGCAACCATCTTCTCTCCAACATGTGTCCAACCTCGGCTCCATTGAAGCATGGAGAGAAGCAAGGTCCACCACTTATCAAAGCTATTATTTTCTCCCAGTGCTTTCAAAACCCATAATACGTTGTACATGGGGGGGGGGGGGATTCTTGTTTCAAGGTCCACCCCTTGGCTAAGATTGGATCCATTGAAACATAAAGAGAAGCAAGCTCTACCATTTGTCCAAGCTAGGAGCCATTGAAACATGAAAACCCCATAATATGTTGTATACGAGGGGTGTTTTTCAAGGTCTACCACTTGTCTAAGCTATGGTCCATTGGAACATGGAGAGAAGCAAAGCTCCACCACTTTTCTAAGCTAGGATCCATTGAAACATGGAGAGAAGCAAGCTCCATTGTTTGTCTAAGCTAGGCTCCATTGGAACAAGGAGAAAACAAGCTCCACCACTTGCCTATTATTGCATAGAGATTCTGGTTTGAAGGTCCACCACTTGTCCAACCTTGCCTTCATGTATGGAGATAATCAAGAGTGCAATGCTTCTCTAAGCTAGGGACATAAAAGAGTTTCAAGGTCCACTACATATACGATCTATGATGGGTTGTAGCATGGGAGGTTTCATTTTAAGGTTGACCACTTCTCCAGCTCCGCTTGTCCAACCTCAGATCCATTGAAGAATGGAGAATAAAGGTGTACCAACTCTCCAAAATAGGCAGGACAATCTCTATAAAACCCATGAATTGTTAATATATGCTATGCTGTGGAGTTTTGTTTGAAGTTCCACTCCTTATCCAAGCTACAATCCATTGAAGCATGGAACTAAGTAAGATATATCTCTAGTCCAAGATAGGATCCATTGAAACATAGAGAGAATCAAGGTCCACCACTTGTCCAAGCTATGCATGGGTAATTGATATAAGGACCACTACGTTTTCACCTATACTATGCTCTATCATGGATGGTTTCATATCCCACCAATTTTCCAACCTATTTAGTAGGTTGTATTATGGGGGTTTGGTTTCAAGGTACTTCACTTGTCTAAGGTGGGTTCCATTGAACCATGGAGAGAAACTATGTCTACCACTTGTCCGAAATATGCTCCTTTAAAACATAAAAACAAGGTCCACCACTTGTCCAAGCTAAAGTTTCTCTCCATTGAAGCATGGAGAGAAACAAGGTCTACCACCTGTCCAAAATATGCTCCATTGAAACATAAAAGCAAGGTCCACCACTTGTCCAAGCTAATATAACAAATGGGTGTTGGTTACAAGGTGTACCACACTTGTCTAAACTAGTCTTCATGCAAGGTCTACCACATGTCCAAGCTATATGAGCTTGTTTTGAAGGTCTACCACACCTCTTGAAATTAGGATCCATGTAAGGTCCACCTTTTGTCAAGCTATGCATTTAATGAGTACTAAAACTAAGTAAATTGCAGTACTTAAATACCTTTCCAAGCTCATTAAGATTTTGGTCTCTAAGGCCGGCCACCACCACATGTCTAATCTATGCTCTAATTGATTACTTATGCTATTTCTCTCAAAGTCCAAACATAAGCTCCCTTCTAGCAAGGTTAGTTTAAATTTAGGCTCCAGCACCTGTCTAAGCTAGGTTCAATTTATGAAGCATCACCATTTAACCATGCTACGATCTAATGTATCATATCAAGGGGGTATTGATAAAAGGTCCAAAACTTATTGAGTTCAAGCTCTTAAGTAATTAAGTCTTTGTGAGTATTAAATGTTTTAGTTTTAGTCTACAGATCCACCATTCAAAAACTCAAGTAATTTACTATTTACATTCAAACCTTGAATGCTTGAGATAAAAAATACAAGCTCAATCAATACTATATAAAGCAAAATCTAACATTAAGAGTATCAAATCAGTAACAAGAAACACTAACATGCACAAGAAACTCAAAACATACGTGTCTCCATTTCCAAAAAGTCCTCCATTGACAGAGGATGGTGTTGTTGTTGTTCTTCTTCTCTTTGTGGAGAGCACTCCTCTGTAACAGGCACAATGTCGCCTGATTGCGAAGTGGATTGTTGAAGTCCAGCCCATTTTTCTATATCTTCATGAGACTTAACAAAGTCTAGCAGCATGGTCTCCATGCTTTTTGCCTCCTCCACACTATCAATTAAGCAGATGACTTCTTTTTTCTGTTGTATTCCTTCTTGTGCAACCAAGGAGCCATCACCAAAAACATCAACAAGCTTGCGGTCTTCAAAACAATATGTACGAATGTAGTGCTTGACCAAAGCTCTTTTTTTGGCCTCCAAATATTGCAAATCTGACATATCGTTATCTGCTACTTGAAGAAGAGAACAATCAATTGGCATGGGATGTTCCTCTGATCTTCTTCTCAGGTCTTCAAATGCATTGCCTTGTCCCAAGAAGGCAATAACTGTTAGGAATTGAATTGCTCCTTTGCAAGGAGCTGATGGAAAGTGATGCAATGCACCACAACAATGGTAGCTCAGATTATCTCCCATGGCGTGAAAGGCACATTGCAATTTTGTGAAGTTAGTGAAATCCACAAATGCAAGAAAGACAAATCCAGGATCTGTTGACCCTCCAGCAATAGCCAAGATCCCATCCAAAGCATTGTTAAATGTCTCCTCACTCCACTTCAAATTGCCTCCAACGTTTTTTGTCATATCTAAAACACATAAGCCAATAGGCACTTTATTATTGAAGTGGCGCATCAAGTAGAGATTGCCTTCCATTTGTAGGCTCACCACATAGATTGACCATGGCAAATCTCTAGGCTCAGTTTTCTCCTTTTGAAGGTGAATTGCCCATTGCATGTATTTTATTGCTCCATCTGGAAAAGCCATTTTCTTTGTTCCACGCGTCAAACTAGATCTGATCCATTCCTCGCATAGCATTAAAATTGTTTTATAAACAACATCATTGATGTTATACATTTTGACCACCTCCTCCCAGTCTTTACATGGTGAAGACTCATTCAAATTGTTGAAGCCTTCAAGAAGTGCATCTTGAATCAATTTGTCTTGCTTCAACTGCTTGATTCGATCATACATGTCAGTTGCATCACCATCCTTTGCACTCTTTGACAGTAAAATCTTCTCATCTCTAATCTCTTCTTGAATAGTCTTTACCTCTGATTCCTCAAGGCCACAAAGGTATCTAAATACAGTTGTTGGGGGTTTCTTATTCTCCTCTTCTAGATTTTCAATGATTTCTATCCAGCAATCATAAACTAAATCAGAGTAGGTGACCATGTGTGCCTGTTTAGCAATCCAACTTGCTGCTGCACTCATTCTTGCCAATCGAAGAAAAGCCTAAAAAGAAATAGAGAAATAATTAAACTATTGAGCAAGATTTGTTAATTAAACACTATCAAAAAGACAAAGAAAATAACTTACATCCCATCCGGCACGAGATGCATGTCCCTCTGCAATTCCACTTGCTGCCTTTGGTGGTCGTCCTGAGAAGATCCATTGACTCCGTAAATGTCTCAATATTTGGCTGTAAGGTTGCTTGACATACAATGCCTGAGCCTCCTCATTTGCAATGGCAGATATAGCAGTTGCAACAAATGGAGGAGCATTCACAACAATGCGAGCCTTTCTAAATTTATACACGCTAATCAGTCTTTCAAAGATCTCTTTGTTGTTTTGTTCATTGTGAAGCAAAACTTTTGCAGCATAGATTGAATGCTGCCCATCAAGAATCCAATAATGATAATCTTTAATTTTTTGCTCCTCTACCTCTTCTACTGCCAAAGGAGTCCCCTTCTTTGATTTTGCATTTCGAACAGGCATCAAATATGCACATGCTGCAGGCTTGGTCGTACTCCGTGAAAATCCAAATAACACACTTTCAGCGTGTTTTTTATCCATAATACGTGCATTATAGTGATCAGGAGCAAGCCAACAATTTTGAATAGGGATATCAAATTCCCTATATTGGAAAGGAAAATAATTTATGTACTTATTCATTCCACCTGTATCTTTTTCTTGTCCTTTCATGGCCTCAGCTTCTAAAACATCTGGATCCACAATTCTCATCTTTGACATTGAACCCTCTGTTGATGAGGATGCCAAAGATGCCTTGTCTACATCCAAAATGGAGCTAGTTCGCTTAGCTTCTACTTTCTGCACTTTTGCTTGCTTCTTTGTGGATGGTGGTCGTGAAGCTTTCACCTTTTTTCGTTGTAGTGTGGCAATGATGGAGCTTTGAAGTTGATCTGCTGTGATATTTGGATTTGATTCTGCAAACTTCCATCCTCGAGAAAACATTGTCTCTTCTTTGTTTCTAGACATGCGCTCCAATGCATATGCTCCTGGAGATAGTTGAAATTCTAGATTCATTGGAACTAGAATGTCAATGCATTCCACCTCTGGATGACTATCAACTACAGAGACAGATGCTTCCACAACTTGTCCAACATCTTCAAACAAGCTGTCATTCTCCTTTTTGGCAATAAATAGATGCACCTTATGAAATTGTGCACCCTCTATACCATGTATGTCCAAATACCATTTCCTAAGATCATTGCAAGTATAGTCAACTGAGACAGCAACCCTTGCAACCTGTTTTTTTGGAGCCATCTTTCCTGAAACAAAAAAAACCAAATGTTATTTTAACATATACTTTTTTGTAATGGATTAAGTTTGTGTGAATACAAGTTCCACCACTTGTTCAAGCTAGATCTAAGCAAGTATACATAGTGATCATTTAAGCTAGTAAACTAAGGGAAGGGAGAAGTAAGGTCCACCACTTGTCCAAGCTTAGCTCTAGACAACATGGAGAGATTGGAGGTCTACTAATTGTCTAATATAGGCTAACTATATTGAAACATAGAGAGAAGCAAAGGTCCACCACTTGTCCAATCTAGGGTCCATTGAAACATGGAGAGAAGGATGCTCCACCATTTGTCCAAAATAGGCTCCATTGAAACATGAAGAGAAGCAAGATGCACCATGTCTTTGAGATGCTAGGCTCCATTGAAATACCTTAAACCCATGATATTTTGTATATGTGGGGTTTAAATTCAAGGTCCACCACTTGTCCAACCTATTATCCCTAGTAGCATGAGTGGTTTGGTCTCAAGATTCACCACTTTTCCACTCTATGTCATTATATTAAGAAGATCTGGGTGTTAAGGTCCACCACTTGTCCAACCTATAAGGCTATATCTTAAATGGTATTATTTACCACCACTTGGAATGCACATGATGGGTTTTACATAGGGGTATGGTTCCAAGGTCCACCACTTGTCCAAGCTAACTCTATTGAAACATAGAGAGAATCAAAGGTCCACCACTTGTCCAAGCTAGGCTCCATTGAAACATGGAGAGAAGGATGCTCCACCATTTGTCCAAGCCAGGTTTGATTGAAACATGAAGAGAAGCAAGCTGCACCATGTCTCCAAAATGCTAGGCTCCATTGAAATATCTTAAACCCATGATATTTCGTACATGGGGGGTTTACATTCAAGGTCCACCACTTGTCCAACCTATTATCACTAGTAGCATGAGTGGTTTGATGTCAAGATTCACCACTTTTCTACTCTATGTCATTATATTAAGAAGATCTGGGTGTTAAGGTCCACCACTTGTCCAACCTATAAGGCTATATCTTAAAGGGTATTCTTTCTCACCACTTGGAATGACCATGATAGGTTTTACATGGGGGTTTGGTTCCAAGTTCCACCACTTGTCCAAGCTAACTCTATTGAAACATAGAGAGAAGCAAAGGTCCACCACTTGTCTAAGCTAGGGTCCATTGAAACATGGAGAGAAGGATGCTCCACCATTTGTCCAAGATAGGCTCCATTGAAACATGAAGAGAAGCAAGCTGCACCATGTCTCCAAGATGCTAAGATCCATTGAAATACCTTAAACCCATGATATTTTGTACATGGGGAGTTTACATTCAAGGTCCACCACTTGTCCAACCTATTATCTCTAGTAGCATGAGTGGTTTGGTCTCAAGATTCACCACTTTTCCACTCTATGTCATTACGTTAAGAAGATCTGGGTGTTAAGGTCGACCACTTGTCCAACCTATAAGGGTATATCTTAAAGGGTATTCTTTCTCACCACTTGAAATGTCCATGATATGTTTTACATGGGGGTTTGGCTCCAAGGTCCACCACTTGTCCAAGCTAACTCTATTGAAACATAGAGAGAAACAAAGGTCCACCACTTGTCCAAGCTAGGCTCCATTGAAACATGGAGAGAAGGATCCTCTACCATTTGTCGAAGCTAACTCTATTGAAACATGGGGGGTTTACATTCAAGGTCCACCACTTGTCCAACCTATTAACGCTAGTAGCATGAGTGGTTTGGTCTCAAGATTCACCACTTTTTCACTCTATGTCATTATATTAAGAATATTTGGGTGTTAAGGTCCACCACTTGTCCAACCTATAAGGCTATATCTTAAGGGTTATTCTTTCTCACCACTTGGAGTGACCAGCATAGGTTTTACATGGGGGTTTTGTTTCAAGGTCCACCACTTGTCCAAGCTAACTCTATTGAAACATAGAGAGAATCAAAGGTCCACCACTTGTCCAAGCTAGGGTCCATTGAAACATGGAGAGAAGGATGCTCCACCATTTGTCCAAGATACGCTCCATTGAAACATGAAGAGAAGCAAGCTACACCATGTCTCCAAGATGCTAGGCTCCATTGAAATACCTCAAACCCATGATATTTTGTACATGGGGGGTTTACATTCAAGGTCCACCACTTGTCCAACCTATTATCTCTAGTAGCATGAGTGGTTTGGTCTCAAGATTCACCATTTTTCCACTCTATGTCATTCTATTAAGAATATATGGGTGCTAAGGTCCACCACTTGTCCAACCTATAAGGCTATATCTTAAACTTTATTCTTTCTCACCACTTGGAGTTACCAAGATAGGTTTTACATGGGAGTTTGGTTCCAAGGCCCACCACTTGTCCAAGCTAACTCTATTGAAACATAGAGAGAAGCAAAGGTCCACCACTTGTCCAAGCTAGGCTCCATTGAAACATGGAGAGAAGGATGCTCCACCATTTGTCCAAGATAGGCTCCATTGAAACATGAAGGGAAGCAATCTGCACCATGTCTCCAAGATTCTAGGATCCATTGAAATACCTTAAACCCACGATATTGTTTACATGTGGGGTTTAACGTCAAGGTCAGTCACTTTTCCAAGCTATTATCCCTAGTAGCATGAGTGGTTTGGTCTCAAGATTTACCACTTTTCCACTCTATGTCGTTATATTATGAAGATCTAGGTTTAAGGTCGACCACTTGTCCAACCTATAAGGCTAGATCTTAAAGGGTATTATTTCTCACCACTTGGAATGACCATGATATGTTTTACATGGGGGTTTGGTTTCAAGGTCCACCACTTGTCCAAGCTAACTCTATGGAAACATAGAGAGAAGCAAAGGTCCACCACTTGTCCAAGCTAGGCTCCACTGAGACATTTAGAGAAGGATGATCCCCCATTGGTGGAAGATAGGCTTCATTGAAACATGAAAAGAAGCAAGTTGCACCATGTCTCCAAGATTCTAGGATCCATTGAAATACCTTAAACCCACGATATTGTTTACATGTGGGGTTTAACGTCAAGGTCAGTCACTTTTCCAAGCTATTATCCCTAGTAGCATGAGTGGTTTGGTCTCAAGATTCACCACTTTTCCACTCTATGTCATTATATAAAGAAGATCTAGGTGTTAAGGTCGACCACTTGTCCAACCTATAAGCGTATATCTTAAAGGGTATTCTTTCTCACCACTTGAAATGTCCATGATATGTTTTACATAGGGGTTTGGTTCCAAGGTCCACCACTTATCCAAGCTAACTTTATTCTTCTCATAGAGAGAAGCAAAAGGTCCACCACTTGTCCAAGCTAGGCTCCATTGAAACATGGAGAGAAGGATGCTCCACCATTTGTCGAAGCTAACTCTATTGAAACATGGAAGGTTTACATTCAAGGTCCACCAGTTGTCCAACCTATTAACGCTAGTAGCATGAGGGGTTTGGTCTCAAGATTCACCACTTTTTCACTCTGTGTTATTATATTAAGAATATTTGGGTATTAAGGTCCACCACTTGTCCAACCTATAAGACTATATCTTAATGGTTATTCTTTCTGACCACTTGGAGTGACCATGAAAGGTTTTACATGGGGGTTTGGTTCCAAGGTCCACCACTTGTCCAAGCTAACTCTATTCAAACATAGAGAGAAGCAAAGGTCCACCACTTGTCTAAGCTAGGGTCTATTGAAACATGGAGAGAAGGATGCTCCACCATTTGTCCAAGATAGACTCCATTGAAACATGAAGAGAAGCAAGCTGCACCATATCTCCAAGATTCTAGCCTCCATCGAAATACCTTAAACCCACGTTATTTTGTACATGGGGAGTTTACATTCAAGATCAACAATTTGTCCAACCTATTATCGCTAGTAGCATGAGTGGTTTGCTCTCAAGATTCACCACTTTTCCACTCTCTATCATTATATTAAGAATATTTGGGTGTTAAGGTCCACCACTTGTCCAACCTATAAAACTATATCTTAATGGTTATTCTTTCTCACCACTTTTCCACTCTCTATGTCATTATATTAAGAATATGCGCGTGTTAAGGTCCACCACTTGTCCAACCTATAAGGCTACATCTTAAAGGTTATTCTTTATTACCACTTGGAGTGACCATGATAGGTTTTACATGGGGGTTTGGTTCCAAGGTCCACCACTTGTCCAAGCTAACTCTATTGAAACATAGAGAGAAGCAAAGGTCCACCCTTGTCTAAGCTAGGGTCCATTGAAACATGGAGAGAAGGATGCTCCACCATTTGTCCAAGGTAGGCTCCATTGAAACATGAGGAGAAGCAAGGTGCACCATGTCTCCAAGATGCTAGGCTCCATCGAAAAACATTAAACCCACGATATGTCGTAGATGAGGGGTTTACATTCAAGGTCCACACTTGTCCAAGCTATTATTGCTAGTAGCCTGAGTGGTTTGGTCTCAAGATTCACCACTTTTATTAAGAATATGTGGGTGTTAAGGTCCACCACTTGTCCAACCTATAAGGCTACATCTTAAAGGTTATTCTTTCTTACCACTTGGAGTGACCATGATAGGTTTTACATGGGGGTTTGGTTCCAAGGTCCACCACTTGTCCAAGCTAACTCTATTGAAACATAGAGAGAAGCAAAGGTCCACCACTTGTCCAAGCTAGGGTCCATTGAAACATGGAGAGAAGGATGCTCCACCATTTGTCCAAGATAGGCTCCATTGAAACATGAGGAGAAGCAAGCTGCACCATGTCTCCAAGATGCTAGGCTCCATCGAAAACATTAAACCCACGATATGTCGTAGATGAGGGGTTTACATTCAAGGTCCACACTTGTCCAAGCTATTATTGCTAGTAGCCTGAGTGGTTTGGTCTCAAGATTCACCACTTTTCCACTCTATGTCATTATATTAAGAATATGGGTGTTAAGGTCCACCACTTGTCCAACCTATAAGGCTACATCTTAAAGGTTATTCTTTCTTACCACTTGGAGTGACCATGATAGGTTTTACATGGGGGTTTGGTTCCAAGGTCCACCACTTGTCCAAGCTAACTCTATTGAAACATAGAGAGAAACAAAGGTCCACCACTTGTCCAAGCTAGGGTCCATTGAAACATGGAGAGAAGGATGCTCCACCATTTGTCCAAGATAGGCTCCATTGAAACATGACGAGAAGCAAGCTGCACCATGTCTCCAAGATGCTAGGCTCCATCGAAATACATTAAACCCACGATATTTCGTAGATGAGGGGTTTACATTCAAGGTCCACCACTTGTCCAAGCTATTATTGCTAGTAGCCTGAGTGGTTTGGTCTCAAGATTCACCACTTTTATTAAGAATATGTGGGTGTTAAGGTCCACCACTTGTCCAACCTATAAGGCTACATCTTAAAGGTTATTCTTTCTTACTACTTGGAGTGACCATGATAGGTTTTACATGGGGGTTTGGTTCCAAGGTCCACCACTTGTCCAAGCTAACTCTATTGAAACATAGAGAGAAGCAAAGGTCCACCCCTTGTCTAAGCTAGGGTCCATTGAAACATGGAGAGAAGGATGCTCCACCATTTGTCCAAGGTAGGCTCCATTGAAACATGAGGAGAAGCAAGGTGCACCATGTCTCCAAGATGCTAGGCTCCATCGAAAAACATTAAACCCACGATATGTCGTAGATGAGGGGTTTACATTCAAGGTCCACCACTTGTCCAAGCTATTATTGCTAGTAGCCTGAGTGGTTTGGTCTCAAGATTCACCACTTTTCCACTCTATGTCATTATATTAAGAATATGCGCGTGTTAAGGTCCACCACTTGTCCAACCTATAAGGCTACATCTTAAAGGTTATTCTTTATTACCACTTGGAGTGACCATGATAGGTTTTACATGGGGGTTTGGTTCCAAGGTCCACCACTTGTCCAAGCTAACTCTATTGAAACATAGAGAGAAACAAAGGTCCACCACTTGTCCAAGCTAGGGTCCATTGAAACATGGAGAGAAGGATGCTCCACCATTTGTCCAAGATAGGCTCCATTGAAACATGACGAGAAGCAAGCTGCACCATGTCTCCAAGATGCTAGGCTCCATCGAAATACATTAAACCCACGATATTTCGTAGATGAGGGGTTTACATTCAAGGTCCACCACTTGTCCAAGCTATTATTGCTAGTAGCCTGAGTGGTTTGGTCTCAAGATTCACCACTTTTATTAAGAATATGTGGGTGTTAAGGTCCACCACTTGTCCAACCTATAAGGCTACATCTTAAAGGTTATTCTTTCTTACCACTTGGAGTGACCATGATAGGTTTTACATGGGGGTTTGGTTCCAAGGTCCACCACTTGTCCAAGCTAACTCTATTGAAACATAGAGAGAAGCAAAGGTCCACCCTTGTCTAAGCTAGGGTCCATTGAAACATGGAGAGAAGGATGCTCCACCATTTGTCCAAGGTAGGCTCCATTGAAACATGAGGAGAAGCAAGGTGCACCATGTCTCCAAGATGCTAGGCTCCATCGAAAAACATTAAACCCACGATATGTCGTAGATGAGGGGTTTACATTCAAGGTCCACCACTTGTCCAAGCTATTATTGCTAGTAGCCTGAGTGGTTTGGTCTCAAGATTCACCACTTTTCCACTCTATGTCATTAATTAAGAATATGCGCGTGTTAAGGTCCACCACTTGTCCAACCTATAAGGCTACATCTTAAAGGTTATTCTTTATTACCACTTGGAGTGACCATGATAGGTTTTACATGGGGGTTTGGTTCCAAGGTCCACCACTTGTCCAAGCTAACTCTATTGAAACATAGAGAGAAAGAAAGGTCCACCACTTGTCCAAGCTAGGGTCCATTGAAACATGGAGAGAAGGATGCTCCACCATTTGTCGAAGCTAACTCTATTGAAACATGGGGGGTTTACATTCAAGGTCCACCACTTGTCCAAGCTATTAGTGCTAGTAGCATGAGTGGTTTTGTCTCAAGATTCACCACTTTTTCACTCTATGTCATTATATTAAGAATATTAGGGTGTTAAGGTCCACCACTTGTCCAACCTATAAGGCTATATCTTAAAGGTTATTCTTTCTCACCACTTGGAGTGACCATGATAGGTTTTACATGGGGGTTGGGTTCCAAGGTCCACCACTTGTCCAAGCTAACTCTATGGAATCATAGAGAGAAGCAAAGGTCCACCACTTGTCCAAGCTAGGGTCCATTGAAACATGGAGAGAAGGATGCTCCACCATTTGTCCAAGATAGGCTCCATTGAAACATGAAGAGAAGCAAGATGCACGATGTCTCCAAGATGCTAGGCTCCATCGAAATACCTTAAACCCACGATATTTCGTAGATGGGGGGTTTACTTTCAAGGTCCACCACTTGTCCAAGCTATTATCGCTAGTAGCATGGTTTGGTCTCAAGATTCACCAGTTTTCCACTCTATGTCATTATATGAAGAATATCTGGGTGTTAAGGTCCACCACTTGTCCAACCTATAAGGCTATATTCTAAATGATATTTTTTTTGACCACTTGGAATGTGCATGATATGTTTTACATGGGGTTTTGTTCCAAGGTCCACCACTTGTCCAAGCTAGATCTATTACATATATATTATACATACAATATTCAACTAGATTCCCTACCTATCATGTCCAGTAGCATGGATGCTCTAGCTTGAAGGTCCACCACTTGTCCAACCTATACTCTCTTATGTAAGGGAGATCTCGCTATAAATTCAAAACCTTCCCGCCTAAATTTAAAATATCCCTCCCAAATCTTAAATATCCCGCCTAAATTTTAAACTATCCCGCCCAAATTTTAAAATTCAAACTTTTTTATAAAAATTTAAATTTTACTACTTAAATTTAAAATATTCCACGCAAATTGATTTTAAATTCAAGTTTACCACAAAAAGATATCATTATACCACCTAAATTCAAATATGCAAACCTCAAATCATTATATTGTACATAAATTCAAACAAATTCAAATTAACAAGCCTAAACTGATATTAGTTTGCATAGATATGAATTTATCACACCTAAATTATGTCACCATGTTAGAGAGAGTGGTTAGAGAATTTGAACAAGGTCCACCACTTGTCCAACCTAGATACCAAGAAGGATTGAGTGTACAAGGTATTGTTTGGAGGTCCTTATAGTCCATTGGTCTCAAGGTCCACCACTTGTGGTAAGGGTCACCAAAAAGTGTATATATTCATCCAAAGAAATACACGTATTTTTGGTCTACATGTCCTAGTTTAAACCATTTATGTCCATTAGGTGTATCACTAAACAACACTACTATTTTTGAGAAACAGAAGTTACAATCATATCTACAAATGGATTAGAGGAAAATCAGCTCAGCATACATCCAGAACTCGCTACAAGAATCGACTTTAACAGATCACGCAAGTAAGTCTTCCATTCAATTTTACTAGTATTACAATGTGTTAGTTATTTGTGATATTTATGTATGTATATATACTATGTGTGCATATCGTAATTAAGTGTAATTGTGTATCTGCATTATGTATGAGTATTACAATGAAATAACACAAATATACATACATACACATAGATAACACAGACGCACACATACATGAGCATGTATTTTCAAGAGAGAGATAGCAAATACAGAGATAGATAGATAGAGAGAGAGAGAGAGAGAGAGAGATAAATAACTGTTTTTTAGAGAGAGGAGAGAGAAAGATAACAGATTTCACTGTGTTTATGTATGTGGAAGAGAGGAAGACGATGTATGGGAATATGTGCACGTATTTTCAAGAGAGAGACAACAAGATAACAGATTTCATTGTGGTTATGTATGTGGAAGTGAGGAAGACGATGTGTGGGAATATGTGCATGTATTTTCAAGAGAGAGACAGCAAGATAACAGATTTCACTGTGGTTATGTATGTGGAAGAGAGGAAGACGATGTGTGGGAATATGTGTATGTGTGCGGGGATACTTTTAAACTATGTATCTCTGTCTTTTGACGAGAGAGTGTGTGTGCAAGAAGAGTTACAGAGAACCATCTTCTCTATATGGAGAAAGACAGAGAGTGAGAGAGAGAGAAATACCTGTTTTTTCTCTATTCGTGAGGTGTGCAATGTCTCCTGAGAAGACTGCCCGATCCTGCCCTTCTGGAAAGCGTTGTGTACGCTGCTGTTTCTTTATCTTGTGCGCGAACTTTCAATCCTGTGCACTCCACCTGTGTGTTGTGTACGATGCCGAGCTTGCTCCTCTACGCGCGCGTATACTCCAACTGTGTGCGATCCGTGTGCGCTTTCTGTGTTTTTGCTGCTCGCCTGCTTTCTCTGTGTGCGTTTCTCGTGCGCTCTCTGTGTGCCTAATCTTGATAGGGTTTATTAGAATGCCACGTATGCTACAAGTCCATGTTTTATCATAGGATTAAAAAAAACAAAAGCAATATAAAAAATTAACCAATTCACACGGCCAAAATTAAAGAAATCATGGTTGAAAATATGAAAAACATGCATAACTCTATACTAGGAATTCACTTAAAAAAAAAAAATCTTTGGGCGCTGCCCTAGCCCCTGCCGCCCCTTGACCCCGCCCGGGGCGCTGCCCCGGACCCCGCCCAGAACAATATCCCAAAATCAACCTC
This sequence comes from Adiantum capillus-veneris, assembly GCF_014529385.1. Taxonomy (NCBI): domain Eukaryota; kingdom Viridiplantae; phylum Streptophyta; class Polypodiopsida; order Polypodiales; family Pteridaceae; genus Adiantum; species Adiantum capillus-veneris. Next base: position 115,700,797 of record NC_140942.1, on the reverse strand, counting down.
CCAAGCCCCGCCATCGAGAGCGCTATATTCCACATCCCCATCAAGAGCGCTACCCCCAAACCTCACGTGGAAGCGCTGCCTTGTCACCCCATTGTGGCATTGCCCTAAGACCCCGCATCTGGAGTGCTAAATGGGAACATTCTTCATTAGTGAAATTTTGAACATAAATTATATTAGCATATACTTAAATATAATACAAATATTAACATATTAGCTATACTACTAATTTACTATAGCAGTTCTAGATTATGTCCCATACTATATTTAAGGTGCCAAAGGTTTGGCCTTATGGTCCTAGATTTAGCCAAGTGGTCAACACATATAGGACCAAGTGCACACTGTGCCACAAAACTTGGCCACCACTTCACTTGCCAAAGTTTAGGCCACATGGTCAATCCTAACTTTCCAATGTTCTTATTATGTCACCTTTTGCCTCGTGGAAAACCTAGGCTTGTTTTCACATACTCAGGCACTTCAAGCCACAATAAATTGTCATTACTCTTCGACAACCCTTTTGTTCAAGTCTTTGAAAAAACATTGTTTAAGGCCACCCTAAACCATTTTCATTTAGGGGTGTCTAAAACTAGCTTTTTGGCAATTCGAGAAGAAAATGGTCAAAGTTTTATACTTAGTTTTAACCACTTGACCAATTCAAATATTGGAAAGCAAGGTCTTGTAATACTTTTCTTTGGACATCACACATTAAAACTAGGTCCCTCACTTGTCCAAGCTATGCTCTAATACAATAAAGGGCTTTTGGTTTCAAGATGCACCACTTTCCCAACCTTGATTCCATTAAAGAAGCTAGCTCTACTTAGACATTTAATAGCAAGGTCTTGCAGCAGTTCAGATTGAACATTTTCCATGGCAGCTAGGTCCACCACTTATCTAAGCTATGCTCTAATAGAGTAAGGGGGTTTTGGTTTCAAGATCCACCACTTGTCCAAACTTGATTTGGGAAGCAAGGTCCTATAATAGTTTGCTTTGGACATTCACCATTACAACTAAGTCCACCACTTCTCCAAGCTATGTTCTAATACACTAAGGAGGTTTTGGTTTCAAGGAGAACCACTTGTACGACTCTGTTTTTGGAAGTAAGGTCTTTACATAGTTCACCTTGGACCTTGGACATTGGATACTACAACTAAGCCCACCACTTGTCCAAGATATCCTCTATATATAGCCAAAGGGTTTGGGTTTCAAGATTCACCACTTTTCCAACCTTTCTTCCATTAAAGAAAGGAGGGGCTTTATAACTAGGTCCACCACTTGTCCAAGCTATGCTCTGATATGGAAAGGGGATTTTGGTTTCAAGGTCCACCACGTGTTCAACCTTGCAAGACTCAAGGGATACTTGGACATTGGAAAGCATAGTCCTATAGTAGTTGATAGGTGGCAGTGGGTATTACAACTAGGTCCAACCTATGCTCTCATATAGCAAAGAGGCTTTGCTTTCAAGGTCCACCACTTGTCCAACCTTGCTTCCATTAAAGAAATGAGGGGCTACGTAAACATTGGCAAGCAAGGTAGCAAGGTTCTAAGGTGTTTCACCTTGGATATTGGGCATTATAACTAGGTCCACCACTTGTCCAAGCTATGCTCTGATAAAGAAAGGGGATTTTCGTTTCAAGGTCCACCATGTGTTCAACCTTTCTAATATAGAAAGGGGATTTTTGTTTCAAGGTCCACCACGTGTTCAACCTTGAAAGACTCAAGGGATACTTGGACATTGGAAAGCATAGTCCTATAGTAGTTGATAGGTGGCAGTGGGTATTAAAACTAGGTCCAACCTATGCTCTTATATAGCAAAGAGGCTTTGGTTTCAAGGTCCACCACTTGTCCAACCTTACTTCCATTAAAGAAATGAGGGGCTACGTAAACATTGGCAAGCAAGGTAGCAAAGTCCTAAGGTATTTCACCTTGGATATTGGGCATTATAACTAGGTCCACCACTTGTCCAAGCTATGCTCTGATAAAGAAAGGGGATTTTCGTTTCAAGGTCCACCATGTGTTCAACCTTTCTAATATAGAAAGGGGATTTTTGTTTCAAGGTCCACCACGTGTTCAACCTTGAAAGACTCAAGGGATACTTGGACATTGGAAAGCATAGTCTTATAGTAGTTGATAGGTGGCAGTGGGTATTAAAACTAGGTCCAACCTATGCTCTTATATAGCAAAGAGGCTTTGGTTTCAAGGTCCACCACTTGTCCAACCTTACTTCCATTAAAGAAATGAGGGGCTACGTAAACATTGGCAAGCAAGGTAGCAAAGTCCTAAGGTATTTCACCTTGGATATTGGGCATTATAACTAGGTCCACCACTTGTCCAAGCTATGCTCTGATATAGAAAGGGGATTTTTGTTTCAAGGTCCACCACGTGTTCAACCTTGAAAGACTCAAGGGATACTTGGACATTGGAAAGCATAGTCCTATAGTAGTTGATAGGTGGCAGTGGGTATTACAACTAGGTCCACCACTTGTCCAACCTATGCTCTCATATAGCAAAGAGGCTTTGGTTTCAAGGTCCACCACTTGTCCAACCTTGCTTCCATTAATATAGCAAGGAGGATTTGGTCTCAAGGTTCACCACTTGTCCAACCTATGCAAACCTTTTTCATGTTGTAGCATGATTTTTGGTTTGAAGAGTATTTTTCTATAACTATGGATTTAACAATGTAATCTTTTTACTTACAGGATGGACTTCGAATCTGGGGAGAAAGTACATATGATACTTGACAATGAAATCGTTGGTATTGGTTGTGTGTGTAGAACAGATCCAGATTCCACTTGTGGTGGTACAAAGATAGGGCTGGGAAATGTCTCCATACTAGTGGAGGAATGCTTGAAGGATGTGGTCCTACCTTTTCCTACAATGGATACTTCATCTCTCCAAGGCTCATTATGGAGTGTTGTTCGATGGTCAAAGCTTCTTTTGCAATCTTTTGTATTAAATGGGAACTTAATTGATCCACACGAAAGCTACAATGGTGATGAAGAACATGATCATTCTGATCCTCTAGTTACAGATGCAATACCTATGACAAGCCCAGAATTTGAAGCAATGATTCGAGAGTCTTGGAGAAATCAGAGGGTCCTTTTAAAAGATGACACAATGATGCAAACCATGAATGAAGGGACCATCTTATATGTATTTCCACATGATTATGTCAACTTTCAGGAACTTGGTCCTGATTGTGTGGGTGTGGGTATTGAAAGAGAAAATGCAAGCATTGATGATGTGGTTGAAGTGGGTAGCATCACTTTGCTAAAGTGGCCCATCAAGCAGACAACAATGTTGAATGGGAGCCCATTACAACGCTTTGTTCCTGTTGATGGCATGCATGCTACATATGAGGATGTATCCAACGATGGCAATGTTGGAAAAAAACTTGATGGGAGTAATGTTGTCCAGTTGTCAAGGAAGAGACGATACACTTTCATGAACAGGACTCAAAAATCAAAAGCAGCACCAGCTTCGACTTTTTACCTTTCAAACAAATCAATTCAAAGGGTATCATGCATTGATTGTTGTGCACAAAAATGCTGCCAATTTGCAGATCGTGATATGGTGACAAGGTTACGACAACAATTTTGGGGAGAGTCTCAAAAATCACGCACTAATTATGTTTATGATGTTCTTTCTATATGTTATCAGAAAGATGAGAAGTCACGATACCAATTCAGGCTAAATGGCTCTATTGTTTGTTGTAGAGCATGGTATGAGCTACATGGAATACCAAAGACATCATTTTATCGATACAAGGAGAACTTTGAAAATGGTGTGCGCCAATATGTACATGGGAACACATGTACATTGAGAAGGGGACTTCAACATACTAGTTTAGCAAGAGCACTACTAAATGAGTTTGTGGAAAACAACTCTGAGAAGATGCCACATAGAAGTAGAACACTGCTAGATGGCTCAAGAGAGACTCAATTGGTGATTCCATCAACATACAAACAAGTGGATATTTTATGTGAAATCAACACGACACTTGACCAAATGGGCTATGAGAAGAAGCTATCCCAATCTTCTTTTGGTAGAATTTGGAACAAAGAGTACCCACATGTCACTTTAACAAAGACGAGTGAGTTCTCTAAGTGCAATATTTGTAGCTCAATCAAGGCAAGGTTAGAAGCTAAACCTTCTCTTGAAGAGAGAGCTCTTCTCTTGAGGGAGAGAGAAGTTCACATGGCACAACAAAAGAGTTGCAGAAGCCTATATTATGCATGGCGCACGTATTCAGAAACTCAACCACAAAAATATGTATGCATAATCCATGATAAGATGGATCAAAAGAAGACTGCCATTCCTAGATTACGCATTGTTCCCAAGGGTGTGGATTCAGGATATAATCTGCAGGTGGCATTGATTGGCATGATCACTCATGGACATGGAGAAGGTCATTACGGACACTTTGTCTTGAATGGTTTGTGGCCAGCTGATCCAAATCTTACAATTGGCTCAATTGCTAATTGTTTACATAACCTCGAGAGGATAGATAAGCATCCTCTTGGTGATCTAGTAACAAATGGACTTCCAAGGAGCAATATTTCACTACTACATGCTTTGAACTCAAGGGATGCTTTGGACTACCATAACTTGAGTGATGGAAAAGAGCCCATTGTGCAGTCGTCAGAAATTGCAGAAGAGGAATTGGGGTCAACATTTCGCAGATTGCCAGAGAACTTGTTGCTACAATTGGATAATTGTGCAGGGGAAAACAAAAATCGATACTTATTTGCCTATTTGTCAATGCTTGTTGCAAGGGGTGTTTTCAAAACCATCCAGCTGGGATTTTTAATGGTTGGGCATACACATGAGGACATAGACGCCATGTTTAGTAGGTTTTCAGAGAAGTTGAGAGTTACACAAACCTATACTTTGCCACATTTGATGGATACATTACGAAACAGCTCATCTTCATCTCCAGCTCCATTTTTTCTCACAAAGATCCCCGATTTCAAGCAATATTGTGATGGCTATCTTTGTGATGGACAAGACATACTTGTTGGACATTCCAAACCGCTTCAGTTCAGGTTCTTTATGCAGGATGAGACACCAATGATGCAATATAAGGCACATGTAGGTGTATCAAGTTGGAGTGGAAGTATTCGCCTTTGGAAAACAGACACAGAAGGCAAGCCAATGTTACCACATGGAGATCCACCTCTAGTACAAATGGCGGAGTATGTCAAGGCCCACGAAGAAGTCATTTTGGGGCTAAAGAACTATATAAAATTTTGGAAAAATTTAGGGAATGGTTCAAGTATTCCGCGATATTATAGACCCGTGATAGATTATTGGAGTAAGGTAATTGAAGAGATTGGAAAAGCAATCATATCAGAGGGAGTCTTGTATGAAATGTTTTGGCCAAAAACTCAAGAATATTCTCATCTACAAAGCACTACAATGAATTTGCAACAAGGAGCAGAAAGATTCCTAGGCCTTGAAGAGTTGAACGATCATTTTTGTGGGCCTCAACGAGATAGGCCAAGGGAAGAGTTTGACCCTATGTCTGATGTGCACCAAGGTGACTTTCTTATGCTTGTTCCGAGTGACACAGAAATCTATCCAGTGTGGCTTGCAATGGCTTTATCTGACATTGATAATGAGCCTACATCACCAAACTACAGAAAACTCTTGATTCAATATTGGGCACCTTGCGCGAGAAAAAGTGGGATGACAGATACTCAAGCTTACAGTAATTGTTGGAAGGGTTATTGGGCTGTCAACTATAAGGACCCACAAGTGTGGGAAACTATAGATGCAATTGTTTGGTCCTGGAGACCCAACAAAGAAGGACCATTTTCTAGAATAAAGATTCCAGAAAGACATGCTCTAAAAGCCAAAGAAGGCCTCACTCGTGCACATCAGCCATACTTGGATCAAAGTTCAGATATGGTATCAAATGTGGAGTAGAATTATGTGGAGCTTCTATTGTGACTATACTAGTCAATTTGTAAACAAAATCTTTTTTGTATCTTCCTTTGTTTTATGTAATTTATAGTTATTATTCAAATCCATGTGTTGTACATCCTCTTGACTTTTGGTGTTTATCAACACCACAATCCTATGAGATTTTCACTTTATTTACTAGCCACACACCTCAATTTTTCCCACTTTAAGTGGAAAATTCCCAAATTACATGAATTCGGTCGATTTGGAGATTCCCATAATGTGAGATTTTTACCAAAATACCTAATATGGTCTTTAGTGTGTACAGGAGCGTGTTGCTATTGATAGGATTTGGACTTTCATGGAACCTTTCTCTCGTTCACACTTCAAATCAAGCGCGACCATCAACACAAACAGGTGTTTTATGTCCATTAGCATTGCCCTTATCTTTTTGCATCCATGTTTTTCTGCTTTGATTGTGATTGGTAGCATAATATTCAAACGCATTTGCTTAGTAATCAAACATTTAATAATTCAATGTAATGTTTTTCCTAATCACTTGTCTAGGTTTAAAATCAAGCAGTCCCACTAAGCTAGTTTTGAGTGACCAAGTAGGTATTAGAAATCGTCTCTTAATACAGGGAATGCTTCCTAATAGCATGGTTATTAGGTTCTAAATCTGATTTAGTGCACATTGTGTGAAATGGACTAGGCTTTTTCTAGTGGGCTTAAACCCTATTGACCTTTAGCTTAAGTATTATAAAAGAGTTTACTAATGTATGAGCCTGGGGAGGGTAACAGTGTTATAGGACCCCCAAAGTTACAAATTAAAATGTTGAAAATGAACAAACAAAAAACCAAAGTGCCACAATGTAAAATTTTAAGCTGAAGAGAAATCCCTGCTTAAAAATTGGGACTTCACTCACATGTATCGCCTATGGTAACTAGAGCCCTAGAGGCTCCCAGTGTGGGCGCTTTTCCTCCTTGAAAAGCTTTGCGAAAAACCCAAGGCCATACAAAATTAAGCACACACATCAAAATTGAATCAATGTGAAAAGACTTTGGGGGTCAAAGAAAGGTATTCAGTCAGGCGATGATTTCAGAAATTCCTTTTATCATAGCTTAACTACAAGGTCCTGCTAGGTATAGCCTCTATGCAGCCCTCAAACATCAATACTTGGCTCTCGCGATTAAACAACTTAATTGACCCAGAAAAAAATGAGAAGTTATCCATGGTTAGTAATAGTCCGAGCTCTAGTGCCTTTTGGACCGTAAATAGCGACCCCGGACTTGTTTAATTTTTTACCTTAGCATCTGTTTTAATGCATTGATTATATTGCAATGTAATGTTTATGTGCTGACAAATTGTCCTAAAATTCTGCTACCAATCAATTTGTTTGTCTACAATGCAATATGGTTCAATTTAATTGTATATGAGAATGCACTTACTTAACTGTGGCAATGTTGTTTGATTTTGCTAGTGATTGAAGAAGGTTAAAAACGCACTTCCATGTCGACCTGCTCCTCAACTCCCATCTCAACGAAGGAGCTTCAATGGATAGCTTCCGAGGGGACGGAATCTAACATCAGGAAAGGGGGCATGTTAACCCTCCGGCACACGCCACCCCTATGATCTTAAACGTTGTATATTTAGAGTCAGGTAGCGGCTTGTCGACACAATAGGAAACAGGATACGTGATCGCCGATGACAGGCGCACTCTAACGGGAATATTTTCAAGGAGTAGTTGGTTAAGTATGGGCGCCCAAGTGTGAAAGGGTGAGTCATATTAAATCCATAAACCTAATTTTTACTGCATTCTCTCATTGTGCAATAGAAGCTGCTCTTGCTCCATCTCCACCTTCTCCTTCACCATCTCCTTGTGTGTGTGTGTGTGTGTGTGTGTGTACGTGAGGGAGAGAGAGAGAGTGTGAGAGTGTGTGTGTGTGATCGAGCGTTGCGGCGAGGCAGTTGAGCGCGGCGTAGCGGTGTCTCCCTCTTCTTTGCGGCGTGGGAATCCTTCATTCGCAACTACGCAGGAAGGTGAGTGACACACCGTTCTTCCTTGTGAGCTTGTCTATTGTATGACTGTGTGCTAGGAGCCTTTCTGGCTCGCACACGGCGCGTAGCAAGTCCCTAGCCGTGACACCACTCTTCTTGTTGCCCGCCCCAGACCGCCTCAAATTGGTGCCCCCACATAGGACGGCTTGTGTATTTTTGTGAAGGCTCAACCTTTAGCATAATCAAGTAGCTTGCATGAATCACGAGAATTTTTATGATCCCTTCATTCCCATTGCAAGGCAAAAGGTACACATAATTGTTAGTACTAAGTTGCAATTTCAAAGTGTAATTCGTAGAATTTTAGGTCCTCTTAGGTTGGCAGAGATAAACGCATCAGTAAATCCTTTTATTTTGCCTCTCATTAGGTACGACCTTAGTTTGGACGTCTATATTTTTGTTTTGTTTTAAGAATTAGGTCAAGCATAGACCATGGATAATGGCCCAAGAATAGAGGTTTTCCCCTTTCATTTCACTCCACACATTAGAATAAACATTGCAATTAGTAGAAAATTCCATTTTCAACAACGTATGGTGTTCATGTTTGGTTCCCAATGTCATAATAATCAATATCTAATTCTCCTAAATGATTTTCTCATATTAAACTGATCATTTAATGTGGGGAAGTGCCAGGGGAGAAAAAGCTAGAATATTGGTTAAGCTAGCAGACTGGCCACAGTAGGGATCCAAAGGGGGGGCCATCTGCAAAAGAGCCATGTGCAACAATGGGCTAAAATGACCCTAAGCTTCAGCCCATTAAGACTTCCAAAATGCTAAGGTTCCAAAATTTAAAGGTTGTGTCCAAAGGTCAACCCTAGGGAAAATTGGATGCTTTGTGTGTGCCCTAAAAGTCTTTGCACATCCCTACATGGGAGGGGGCGAGCCCCAAAGGTAGGGGATGAGAGAGAAAGCCACACACACACACAGGCTCCCTTTACACAAAGGGAATGAGGGACACATGTCAGCTCCCTAGCCCAGATGCCCACAAGGTGTGCCCAATTCCTATTGGAAGACCCTTGAAGTGGACCAATGAGAATTAAGCTAGAGTAAATGTAGTTTAATTAATTTAAAAACATTTAATAAAAGAAACCAATGAGAATTAAGTCTCCTAGAAGACTATTCAGCAGTCTCCCAAAGGGTCCAATGAGCATTCAGAAGCCCCATGGCTTGCCTGATTCCTATTGGCCAGGAGGCAAAGGGGTCCAATGAGAGTTTAGTTTAATTATTTAATTACCTAAAGCTCTCACAAAACGGGAAAGGGGGACACATGTCAGAAGGCTATCACTTATGCTGCTTAATACCCATTGGCTTGACTTGGGGAGGTCCAATGAGGCAAAAGCCAGACCAAATTAGCAACAAGGGCTCGCCCAAGAGAGAGAGGGGGCTGATTTTTGCTTGGCATTGACACACACACACTCAGACTTGACCATGTGTGAAGGAAGAATACTCTATCTCCTCCCAAGCTTTAATGGAGAGCTCATCACCTACTCCAAGCTTGTGAGATAGAAGCCTATATCAACACTCTCTTGGCATGTGGATGCAAATCCAACCAAGAGCCAAGCTTCAATGCATGCTCATCTCCTCTACCAAGCTAATTACTAAGCTAAGCTATGCTAATATGAGTGATTATGTGAGGAGATGTACATCTTTCTCGTAAGATACTCCTTCTTCCTCTCAATCTACTCTCATACCCTGCTAGCTCTCACCATCTTCGAAGGTGTGTGAGGTCTTGGGTCTGAGAACGGGGATAATTCAAGTTGTGTTTGATTAAGTGTTTTTCTTGGTGTATGAAGCTTCCATCTTCATTGCACTAGTTAGTCTTGAAGGAACACAAAGAATTGTATTGTACGATGTCTCTCTTGATGGGAGAAACCATAATACAAAGCCTTTTGGAGGGAGGACCGGCTCCATGCAAATCCGGTCCTCAACTATTGTCAATAGCTTAATTTCTCTCTCTTTTGAAAGTATTGTTGATGCTATCTAACTAGGTGTTATGCTTTTTGTTGCTCTCTCCACCCAAGCACTCTTGTAATTCTCATTAGGAATCTATTCTAATGAAATGCCCACTATGTTCATGCTAATTTCCGCTACACATAAGTTATTAGGCCATTAAATGTTACACCCAAAGAGTAGGAGAAATTCTCGCATCACCAAACCCTGTCATCCTGCCTCTTATTGATTATCATAGGTCATTTGATGTGAATATTTTTATTTTGTTGTAGAATAGATTGCAATTTAGAAAACATTATTGTGTAAGTTTTTTAAGAAAGAAAAACAAAAACGTGTTATCACTTTGAAACTGATTCAATGGAGGCCCAACGCCAAATGTCCGGATATCCTCTTTTCTTTGGAGAGCCTGGAGAGGATGCAGAATTATTTTTAGCAAATTTCAAGATGTCTTGTCGTATCAAGAGGATAGTAACTGATCAAGAACGTGTAGAGATGTTTGAGGTGGTCCTTAGGAAAGATGATAGCACTTGGTTTGACTCTTTGCCTGAGGAAGCTAAAGGGAGTTACACGGATGTTGTGAATCATTTCAAGAGATACTTCTTTGATCCCCAAAACACTCAAAAGCTATGGCAAGACATTGTTTCTCGTAAGCAAAAAGACTTGGATGACTACTACTTGTACAAGCAAGGGTTTCTACGTCTTTGGGCTGTATGGGTGAGAAATGTTGCTAACCCTGGTGATGGTGCAGAGTTCCTAAAGAAGGAGACCTTCATAGCCGGACTCTTTCCTGACCTTAAGATAAAAGTTGAGGCCGGTGCACCTGCTACCTTTGAAGCAGCTGAAACTAGGGCTGCTGAGAAATATAGGAAACTCAAGTGCTTAAAGGGGGAGGTTCCAATAGAAGGTCTTAGACCCAAAGGTAGGTCACAAGCATCAACATATAGGGAGCTTCTAGAGGTAACGGCGGAAGTGATTAAGAAGTTAAATGAATCTTTAAGAAGCTTGTCAATTCACCTTGCACAAGCTGTAGATCCAAAGGGACAAGCAAAGAAGTCTGAAGAGCAAGATCCACGACCTAGGAGAGTCTTGCAATGTTGGAATTGCGGAGAGTCTGGACATGGGATGTATAATTGTCCTTGGCCCCGTGGCGAGCCAGGGAGACCTAACTTGAATTACCCAGTGATGAATGCAGGTGAAGGAACTGGTCAACAACCAAGGCTTCTACAAAGGCCAAATGGAGCAAGAACACCTCCACAAGGAGTGGAAGGAGTTCCACCTTTGCCAGACCCAAATGTGCATGTGGTAGAGGTGACAAACTCAAATGAGGTTGACATGGAAGCAGATGGCATTAAGCGTGGCCGAGGAAAAGGTAAGGAGAAAGAAGGGGTTACATCACAAAGTAACCATGGACGAGAAAAGAAGGCAAAGGAGACCAAGGAAGCTAAGAGGACTCGACGTTGTATCAACCTCCAAGACTTCCCTCTTGGACATGGTATGGCTCCATACAACCTATTGGAAGACATGAGAGGTAAGGGTCCTGATATCTCATGGCCTCAGTTTCTTGCATTATGCCCACAAGTTAGGAGGGATTTAAGGAAGGCAGTTAGCACTAGGAGAAAGATAAAAGAGAGTGTGCATGTTGTAAAAATTACACATGCTGAAATGAATGAGGATATTACACCTGTGCTAGATTGTTACATCAAAGGAATATTGGTTAGGAAAGGTCTAGTGGATGGGGGTGCACAAATTTGCATCATGACAGAAGGACTCATGCAAAGACTAGGCATGCACATCCATGAGACACCTGAAATTAAAGTCAAAATGGAAAACAATAGCAAGGCTAGGTGCATAGGCATTTGTAAAAATGTCTCTGTTGAAGCCTTTGGCATTAAGAAGGCAGTGGATTTCTATGTCATGTCTACCAAAGGAAATGGTTACCCATTTATCCTAGGGAGACCATGGCTAATGAAAATGCGAGCTTTGCAGGATTGGGAGAGTGGAAAGCTAATTTGCAGGAATGAAAAGCATAAGAAGGTTGTCTTTGACATGAAGGAGCAACGCCAAGAGGATCTCCATGAAGAATCATCTCAAAGTGAGACGGAGGAAGGCTGGACCGATAGCACTTCAGAAGGAGAAAGTAGCGGCAGCATTACTGAAGAGGAGTCTTCCATCGAAGTCATGGGGGTAAGGTTTAAGCCAAACAACCAAGAGACCTCTTGCCCAGGTTTGGAAGAGGTAGGTTCCCAAGAAAACCAAAAAGTGGAAGATGAAAGAATGCTAGAAGGTATGTTTTCTACAACACTTACAAAGGATGAAAGAGAGGAGTTCAAAGGTGTGTTAAGGAAATTTCCTAGGCTTTTTGCTAAAGACTACACCGATGTGCGTGGAGTAGATGCTGTTCAACACAAAATTGAGTTGAAGCCAGAGGCCACACCTAAGGCTCAGAAGCTACGAAGGCTAGGAGTCATCAAGGAGCAGGCTTAACTCAAGGAGGTAAGAAAGCTTCTAGCAGCAGGTTTCATTTATCTAGTGGAGAATTCGGAGTGGGTCTCTCCCGTTGTTGTCACTCCTAAGAAAAATGGCAAGTGGAGGGTGTGTGTGGATTACCGTCCACTCAATGAGGCAACAAAAAGAGATCACTTTCCCCTACGATTTCAAGATGAGATACTAAATGAGGTAGCTGGTCATGAGAAGTACACTGTGTGTGATGGCTACTCGAGTTACTTTCAAATAGGTATCGCATTGGAAGATCATTTGAAAACAACCTTCATCACTCCTTGGGGTTGTTATGCTTTTAGAGTCATGCCATTTTGACTGGAAAATGCTCCTGCAACTTTCCAACGCTTCATGAACATGGTGTTTCAAGCATTCTTTGGAAAGTCCATTAGGGTTTTTATTGATGATTTTTGCATTTATAGCTCAAAATCATTGCATCTACAAAGGGTAGAAGAAGGTTTAAAGAAGCTCTACGACATGGGAGGTCAACTCAACCCCGACAAGTGTCACATAGGTGAGGATGAAGTGATCTTGCTTGGTCACAAGGTTTCCTATAAAGGCATTGAGGTGGATCCTTCAAAGGCAAAGGCTCTTATTGAGCTCCCATCACCCAAGAATCTCAAAGAGGTAATCTCATTCATTCAAAAGGTGAAGTATATGTCATACTTCATTCACTTAGCTTCGGAGTTGCTTCACCCTTTGCAAAAGTTGACACAACAAGTAGAATTTGCATGGTCTTATGAGCTTGAAGAGTACTTTTGTAACATTAAAGACATTTTGTCAAAGCTACCAACACTCATGTCTCCTTGTTGGGAGTACACATTCTTTGTTAGCTCTAGTGTTGGGAAAGAAACAATTGGTGCGGTTTTGCTACAACAAGATCCCCACAGTACCAGAATGCGACCCATCTACTTTGCTAGTAGGGTCATGAATTCTTTAGAGAGAGTCTACACAGAGGCAGAACTCATGATGCTTTCTCTCATGTTTGCGGTGAGAAAGTTTAGATCCTACCTGCTACCAAAACCTTTTGTAATTCTCACTGCAGAAAATTCGTTCCCTTGGGTGTCATCTCAAATGAATCTTAGTACTAGGATCTCAAAGTGGATTATGGAGTTGCAAGAGTTTCAATACTCTTTCAAAGTAGAAGATAGTGTGCGTGCACAATTGGCAGGGATCCTTACTTATAGGGTACATGAGAAGGAGATTAAGGTGCCTGAAGTAAAGACCCTACCATTGCCACCACCTAAATGTATTCCTAATGCTTTTACCTTGTTCTTTGATGGAGCTTTTTGATGAGCCACAGGAAAAGCAGGGGGAGGGCTAGTATTGCTCAACCCAAGTGGAGAAGTGGTCATGAAAGAGAAGGTCAATCTACCAGGTTCAACTAGCAACAATGAAGCAGAATACGACACACTACCTCATGGTTTAAAGATATGCATTGACCAAGGTATACAATGTCTCATGGTAAAAGGGGATGAACTTCTCATTGTGAAGAAAATTTTAGGCATTTGGGCATGCAAGAATGAAAGCTTACAGACAAAAGTTCATGCCATTCGTAGGATGTTTAATCACTTTGAAGAAGTGCAACTATATCATATTCCTAGGAAACAAAATGAAGATGCCGATTTACTTGCACAACAAGCAGTTACATGTGTTGAGAAAGAAGTGCAGGTCATCATGGTGGCAGCAACTGTCAAGCAACCGAGATACGAGGGATTGGAGTCATTGACTCCCATTATTAGCTACATTTTGGAGGGTGAGTTTTCGCAAGACTTCACGAAGGCTCAGAAGAGGAGACTCATGAAAAATGCAAGCGCGTATCTCTTCCTAGAAGGATCCTTATATCAAAGAGGGAAGGATCAAGTGTGCAGAAGAGTACCAAGTATCAAGGAGATTCCAGCCATTCTAAAAGGTTTGTATGAAGAGGCATGTGGTGATCATTTTGCCCAAGAGTTAACTGTGAAGAAGATTTTGCTTGCGGGGTATGTTTGGCCAAGTCTGCATGTGGATGTCCAACATTGGTGTGAAAGTTGTCACAATTGTCAAGTAAATGGGAATATAAGATTGGTGTATGGTCCAAGGCAAATCGTGCTTGCAAATGGACCCTTTGAAAAGTGGGGCATTGATGCTATGGGTCCTCTCCCTAGGACAAAAAATGGTAAACTCTACATTCTAGTGGCGGTTGACTATATGACTAGGTGGGTGGAAGCACAAAGTGTGGCAAAGGTAACTGAGAGGACAGTGAGCAAATTTGTCTACCATTAGGAAAAATATGGACTCTCCTTGAGCCTTTTTGATTAGTGAAGTCTTAAGGGAGAACCAATGAGAAGGCTCTTGGGATATCACCTAGAGGGGGAGGAATGGTAGGGGTGCAGCCTAATTGTCTCCCTCTTCAATGCTTGGTTCTTAGAGAGAGGTGGGAGGTAGGCTGAGGGGGGGTAGATAGGAGGAGAGAGGTGTCATAAAAGAGGGAGGGACCCCCCAAAAAAAAACGAGCATGCTTAAAAACCCAAAAAATTGAAAATTTTTCAAAAGTTTAAAAGTTGACCCATTTGCCTCCAAAACTGTCCCAAAACATAAACTAACTTAAAAAAGTCAATTTTCCCCCCCAAAATCCACTTTTCTCTCTCTCCCTCATTACTTTTCTCTCCCACACTCTCCCTCTTCTCCCTCCTCCCATTCTCTCTCTACAGTCAAGGCAGTCATAGCTAAAAGCTTTCCACCACTCTCTTCCTCTCTCTCCATAGCTCCCCCTTCTCTCACACCTCCATCAACCCTCTACAGTCCCACACTCCATAGCCCACAGCTCCACTATCCTCTCTACCTCTCTACCTCTCACTCCTCTCTTTCTCTATCTCCACTGTCAAAGCCACCATAGCCACCATAGGCAGCTCACCTCACCCTCCCCTTAGCTCCTCATTCTCTCTCCACAGTACTCAACTCTTTCAAATCCCTTCCTAAGCCCAACTTCCCAAGCATGTCCACACATAGACGGCCCAAACCAGAGATAGAGGAGATTGTGTTGCACAACACAAAAGACTCAGAGGGGGTATGGATCCCACAAGTGTTCAAGAAGGGTGCATGGATCTACATGCAACCGTCACGTGCTGGACCTCATCGCGTACGGTGTCGAGGCGTGTTGGAACGTCATTGGAAGGGCCGGCTATTGACATTCAAAGAAACAAAGTCCGGAATGGTGGCCATCGTGCAACACGTCTACAGTGCAGCTGAGCTCCACCTCAAGAGAGCTTCTACTCAATTTGCACCTCATTGTAAGTTTTCATGGTTTAGCTATCCCATGCATATGTCATGTTTACGTTTATGTGATCATTATATTTAACTAAGGACATTTGTAAAGATGTTTTTCCATCCAGCTTAGTTGAGGAGCAGCCGCTTGAGTGCCTCTCAGGCACGTTCATGGTTGTGCATGCTCACATTGGGGAGCTTATGTTTCCTAATGTTTCATCGAAAAAACTTACCGAGCAACGAATATTCATGTACTCCCACAAGTACGTGGTGCCGAAGTCAAGCCAAAGCTATGGTAGGTTAGAAGCCGTGGAGACACCCTCATTGCAGAGTGCAGAATGGCCAACTCCAGACCATTGGGCTTTGCTTTCTTTCAAGCGCAAGGTGCTGTAAGATTTCCAAGGGTCCCTAAAGTTTGGTAAGACAACCAGATCGGTGGGTCTCAGTTGGCATTGTCCCATTCATTTGTTTGTGCATGCATTCCGCTCTCTACCGATTGTAGAAACACCAACAATGTTTGTTTGCAAAGAAGTTGACATAGATGCAATGGACACCATTCTAGGTGTCAATTGGGGCTATGTTGACGGTTTACATGATGGTGACCGTTATAAGTGCAATGTGTCCCCCACACAGCTTTGCCTTTGGTATTTGAAAGCAAGGTGCACCTTGTATGCACGGTTTAGCTATGAGAGGTGGATGCACAAACGTGGCAAATGGATACCCTTGCAGCTGACAGCCGAAGAGATTAATCCTTTGAAATTCGTGTCCGCATGCCCAATAACGAGGTGGAGGTGGTTGCAGTGAATCCGCATTGGACTCTTGCCAATCTTCGGGAACACTTTGTCATAATGGGATTCGAGGATGTCGGTAATGCAAGTTTCAAACTAGAACAACGCAAGGTCTGCTTTGTGCTTCCTTAGCTACCTTTTCTTATTTTCTGTGGGTTTTTGTATTTTGATTGCCCATTTTTGGTTGTATAGATTGGAAGGTGGATGGAGGCCACTATGCTTGTTTACAAAGATTGGGCTACAGACGAAATCATCTTGTCTAAGTGAATTGGCTTGTAACTTTAATCGTTTATATATTGGATATTTTATTAAAGATTTTGAAAAGTTTTAAGGTGTTGTACTTGAGTTTTAAGGTGGTGTAAATTTATTTTTTAAATCCATATTTTTTATTTTTTTCTAGATAGAATATGTCTATATAAGGAGGACCACCTATTCATCCCAACATTGTAGAGAGACCTAGCATACCCAATCACGTAAAGAGAAGACATGGCTGCTACTAGTGCTTTAGATGCATTCCTTACTGAGGTTGGGCATGCAAATTGCCCTGAGCTTCAAGCATTTTTCACAACCCAATCCGATTTGGAAACCACCTTGACCCTCCACTCTCAATCTCTTGAGCACATTACTTCATACATTTCCACGTGCATGGGGAGATTCACTGTTGAGTTACCAAACCGACCAGGGCAATGGGTCCCTGAAGGCCTTCTCCACCACATCTACCAAGGGGACAGGCCATTTCATCAGCGGCTTGCACACTTTGCCACCATAGCACAACCCAACGGACAATATGTGCGGCTTGAAGATGATGATGTGCGAGCAATGCGTAAGGGAAGGATTGGAAACACTTTTTTCTCTGTTCAGGCCATAATGATCTTCCTCCTTCACGAGTTCCCAGCAGGCCCAGACGTAGTGCTACCTCACTTGTAGATCGGCGGGGTATTGGCTGATGTGAAGGACCCCAAGCCCGCGGCCATTGACTCATCCGCAGAGGAGAGGACACTTGCCTTGACCTAACCTGTAGGGATTCAAGGACTCTTGGAGGCCTCTCCATCAGTCCGTTCATCCTCGTGACCGCCAGAAGGAACCACCACTCGGGATGCCATCCCTGAGGTAGAGATTACCCGCTTCTCCTCCATTGTGGTGGGTGGGGAGGAGTTTGTGTTTATGCACGATCTGGAGAAATCCTTTGAGCTTCACATGGATGAGTGTTTCGCCATCCTCAATGCCCATGGAAAGTTTGATCTTGATACCACCACCTCCCATGACGATGATCTCCTAATGCCCATGGGGAATACTTTGGCGGACACAGTGGTGATCGCACAAGCCGAGGTGGCAACGGCCGAGCAGGCCAAGGTCTCTGAGGAGGAGTTTGTGGCCGTGCAAGCCATGTGTTTGGCTAAACACGCAAGAGTGGATTCACCGCCACCTACTGCAACACCTGTTTTGCTTGATCCAAAGGGGAAGTCAAGCGTGGATCTTTACTTGCACCCGGATGCTGATGAGGAGGATCGTAGACAAGAGGTATAGATGCTCACTTACATTTGATTGTTACAAATGATTTTGTTAATGTTATATCATAATTCTCTGCCATATCTCAGAAAACCTATGTTCTGCAGGATGTTCTGGAGGTTGACACCTGGGCGCAACGGTCAGGGGGGAGGAGGACGCCGTTCGGACCTCAAGCGGAACTTGCTCACTACCTCGGCACACTTCCCACTGGTGTCGTGGTGTTTTTCCATGCCGGCTACTCTCCCAATGGTCGCTACAACATTTTTGCTCTCCGTTCACTCTCCAAGGCGTTGTGTTTAACAACACTTGCCCAAACGGCCAACCTTGTAGTGCTTGTAAAGAAAGATTTTGCAATATCCACTTTCGGTGTAAACTTTCGCGGGCGCCTTATTGCCCATGTCGGCATGAACCAAGCTGTAGGGGTTAATGAAACCCAAGAAATCACAACCACTTTACTTAACAGGGAGCCACCCCAAAAGGCCAAGCGCCAGAAAATTGTAATTAGAAAGATCCTAAAGAAAAAGCCGGATATCATGTAAAGCATTGATTTCTTTAATGAAACTACTTTTTGTTGTCTATGACTCTCTTTCTTGCAAGGTTTTGAATTTCTTATATGTTGGGCTTCCATTGTGTATGAGAAGCACCATAATTTTTGCTATGAATACTAAAGGGTTTGGCAGGCATTAAAATTTAAAAAATGTAGACTTTGTTATTTCTAGGCTTCCAAAGTTATATAAGTATGTGCCTAGTAAAGGGCTTGGAAGTGCCTAAAAAATGATGCCACAAGGGCGCGCATTAGGGCTTTCCATCAGCAGATGAAGTGTGCAAATGCGCGCCCTTGTGGTGGATGAATTTGGACACATCTAAGAGCATACCCAAGTAAAAAACAGAGTTTCAAGGCATTAATACCCAGTTTCAAAAGAGAAACACATGGATACTCAGGTAACCTAAAGCCCATCTTGCCCCAGATACCTAAAGATGTATTAACAAACCACAAAACTGTGGCAATATATAAACCCTTCTTGGAGAATAGGAGCATATCCAATTACAAAACAGAGTGAGAAGGCAATAATACCCAGCTCCAAAACAGGAAGACATGGATACCCAGGTAACCTTAAGCCCATCTTGCCCCAAATACCTAAAGTTGTATTAACAAACCACAAGAGTAAACTTTGTGGCAATATCTAAGCCCTTTCTGGAGTTTAGGACTGACATGGACTAAGGGGGGATGAATTCCAGCAGCATCTATGCTAATTGAAGCATTGAATCAAACAAAACATACTTATTGCTTGTCAAAATTGTCTGGAAACCACTGGAGAGTGTCAACAAAGCACTAGGAGAGGCTGCCACAAGGGCGCGCATTATGTCCATCCATAGGCCTTTGGAAGCCCCAAATGCGCGCCCTTGTGGCAACCAACTTGGGGGCATTCCAAGCCATTTTGAACACTTTGTAGATGTTTTTTCCATGCAATAGTGAGTCACATAGCATCGATACATCAGGAAGTGCATGCCCCACTTAGCCAAGGTGCTAAACGTAGGCAATTTTGCACAATAACAAGCTAATGGCTACATACATACAATAGAAGGTAGACAAAACTTGAACCACTGCTACATTGCATGGTGCAGAATTAAAACAATACATTGCACACTGGGGTATAGAATAAAAGACGCTTATATTCAAATTCTTCCCAATACAATGCACAGAGTGGGATATAGAATCAAAAGACGCTTGTATTCAAATTCTTCCCAATCTTGGAGTTCCGTAAATACAAAAAGGTTGATGCCTAATTACAAGCTACTCCTCATGGCGCAAACGGCAAGCAAGCTGCATATCCTTGGGCATAATGGTTACACGCTTTGCATGGATGGCACAGAGGTTAGAATCCTCAAATATGCCAGTTAAATATTGCTCTGATGCCTCTTGGACTGCCTCTATGGCCACGGCGCCCATCCGAAACTGAGTGTTGTACAATTGCAAAACCTCCCTGCATAGCCTTGCAAAAGGGGCCCTCCGAATCAAGAGCTCAGTGCTCTTTTGATAGTGTCGAATCTCTGCAAAAGCACGGCTGCGCTTTCGTACCTTCTGAGGTCGACGTGGAGGTGCATTTTTGGCACGAGTCGGGGCAGCTTGCTTCCTCTTCTTGTAGACAATGCTCTTTCTCTTTTTTTTCTGCACAGGCACTTCCAACACCTCATAATTGGATTCCACCCACTCTTCATCTGATTCGTGCTCTTCACTATCAACCGGATGTGATGGTGTAGGTCCACTCCCTTTAGGAAGTGTCTTACCCCCAATAGACATGTGAGCCTGATAAGTTTGTATTTGGACGCCAACCCATGGGGCATCTTCATCCGTTTGTGTCTCTTCGGAGCCTTCTGACGGCTGCTTTTGGTTGTTTGTTTCTTTGCCCTGGTCTCTCTCATCCTCCCTGTTGCCATCAGAATCATTGGATTCCGATGAATAGACAACAAGACGATGCTTCCGTCTCTCTTTTGCTGCTGTAGAGGACTGGCCATGCTGATTTGAAGCTCCAGCTTCTTCTGTGTGGACTTCACCTTGAGCTTGTGAAGTTCCAGCTTCTGTTGCTGTACCTTTGAGTCGTTGGCCATCCGGCCCCTCTGGATATGCAATCCTAGCCGTTTGTTTTGCTCGTGCCATGGTTGCACCTAGTAGGGAAGATGACAAAAGGAGCCCCTTCAACCTTTAAATAGGTTTTTTTGAGATTTGGGCCCTTTCACACTATGCGGCCAATTGAGTGAAACTCAAATAAAGAAAATGAATTGAACAACTAAACCAGGATCATGTGGATGGCTGACACGACGCCCAAACGCTCCCTTTTTGATATTTAGTTGCACGCCAAGCTTCGTGGCCAAGGGACGCTCGCGAGCGTTTCCACTTCTCGGATGCTGTAGTACGGGAAGCGTTGCGTAACTGCTTTGCTAACATCGATTCTCTTGCTTTCTCAATAGTACGAGTTCTCCCAAAGGTGTGCCTAAAAAACCAATTAAACATCTCTTGGAGGTAGTTGGAGTGTGAACTACCACCACCATGCCGAGTATTCTTGAAGTAGACTCCTTTTGCTCGATAGTGGGACTTCTCCATGCCTTGTGTACTCCATATATCAAGCGAACCATAGCGGTCCATGAAGTATGCACCATGCGCATATAGAATGTGCTAAAACGACCAAAAAGGAGATAAGCGAATAGAAAAGTTACATTTTCAAACATTGCATATGTATTAAGTCCGTTAAAACAAACCATGTAGTGTGTAATCTTGCTTTCAGACCATCCGTCCTTAGCGGCCTTTGTGAATTCATAAAGCACCTTCTTGAACTCCTCTCTCTACTCAACAATGGTGCTTGAAAGATTCATCAATTGCACAACCTTTTGAAAGGATGACCATACTAGCTTGCGTTGGTTAGCAACCTCCACATTGGGATCTTTGTCCGTCGTGCATGAACACAAATCTTTCCACAACTCCCACCGCTTCTCACTTGCTAGATCGACACTTGCCTTGGATACCTGCATTGGAGACTTTGACATCTTCTTGAAAAATCGACGTGCTTTGGCTCCATTCATGGAAACCTTCTGTGCCACCTCATATGTCTTCTCCCTACAAGTCTCTGCTACAATATTCACCCTTGATCGGTGACATCCAATCTCATTAAGGAGCGTCTCCACCCCCTGCAAGGAGTATTTTGACCGTTGAAGGGGCTTCATTGTGAAAGCATAATCAATATGATGCTTTAAGATCCTATCAAATATTCGCATAAACGCATGCAATGTGCAAAAGTGAACATTGTTGAGGGAGAAGGGAATTATGGGGTTCCACCCAGGATCTTTGCTATCCCTATTGGGCACCTGTAGCATATCACATGAAAGAACCGAACTTTGCCACTCCCTATTTATATGGTCATCATTATCATCGTCCTGACCTTCCACTTGAGTTGCTCGACTTGTCTTGTGCCCTTTCGTACAGAATGGACAGGGAAGTAAATAATTTGCACCTTGTTTGCATCCAAGCATGCACTTTATGGTCTTTAGATCACCACCTAAATGCCATTCAACATCAAACTCGCCACGTCCTGGAACCATGAGCTTCTCACCGTTTATTTGAGCTTCAATGACCTCTATGACCCATGGGATTCTACTGAAAATCCATGCAAGGACTTCATGTGTCTCTTTTGGAACTTCAATTGCACCAAGCCACCATATATCCTTCTCTGATTGCACACTAAAAGAGGGCTTTGTCGCTTCACTCGAACTGCAAGATTGCTTGGCATAAGCTAGGGCTTCATTCATAACCGTGATGCTCATTCTCTCCAACTTTCTCCCTTTAACAATTACACACTCATCCAACTTCAGCACAAACACAAGCTTGCCTTCAAGAACTGCCAACAACATAAAGCCTCAGAATGCATGTTATGACACATCATAGAGCATGTAGGCAACTCTAAACTAACCTGCATCACTCAAATTGTAGAAAACAGCCATGGACTGTTGCAATCGTATCAAGTCCACAATAATATTGTTGAATTTGGTGTAAACAAACCCTTCGGTCCGCAACACACTGTTAGAAACAGCACCACTTCCCTTCCCGCGGCCCTTCCTTCCTTGTGATTTGCTACGGAGCGGTTGAAGAGGCATCGTGTCTTCAATATACAAGTAGTCCCCTAATCGGTGAACAACATCTTCATTTGACACCTTCTTGGCAATCTGCACTCTGTGAGGAAGTGGGAATAGGTTTTCCGTGACTCGTTGACTTCTTAATGCATCTTTTAACACTTGATGTATTGCTTGATAGCCCTTGGTACTAATCCCAACAGCATCACAAATATCCTAAACATCTAGATCAGTGACAATATTAGAAAAATCTCTAAGAACTCTCTTAGTGATTGCGTCTTTCAAGTGTTTTGCCTCTGGAGCATCAAGCATCCCAATAAAATCCTCTTTGTTGAAACAAGAACGAAGTAAAGTAGCCCTAGCTGACGCATTCTCACCGCCGCACGTTTCTTGGACAAAGTTCTTATTGCCCAAAACAACAATGATGAGCCGTATTAAACTTAAACAACATGAGGGATAGAACATGTTACCTCATAGCTGTCACCCTTCATTTTCTTGCACCTCCACGTGGTGCAAGAGTCTGAATTTCGGACAACTCTCGTTTCCTCACCCTACCTCCCATGGCAGTACTCTTCATGTGTGAAAGAGTATCCTCAAGCTTTTTAATTACATTTTCCTTGGTTGTGATGGTGCTCTTTGCCTCCTCAAGCACACTAGTAGCTGTTTTCATCTGAGCTTGAAGATTGTGGAAACTCCCATTGAGCAACTGCCAATGACGCAAGTAGATCTCGGACCGCGCAATCTCGTGTTTGTTGAGTCTCTTGCAGTAGCCCAACAAACCTTGCTCTCCATTTCCAACGTATTGCAACAGTGATGGAATGTTTGTAAAAGACGTATGAACATTGAGAGAAGGATCCTTTGGATACAAGCATCCGTCTGTCCAAAGATCCACATTCTTCTCCCCTTGAGCGCGGCGTTCGTTGGCTGAAGGTAATGTACCCAAGCATGTTTTCTTTGTCGGAACATACTCTTGAGGTAGGTGTAGGAAAAGCCCTGGAGACCTACCGCGTGAAGAGCTTGCTGGGACATTAGTCACGTCGTGAAGAGGCATTGTAGGATGGAGAGATGGAGCTTGAAGGATGGAGAGATAGAGCTTGTAGGATGGAGAGATGGAGCTTGAAGGATGGAGAGATGGAGCTTCAAGGATGGAGAGATAGAGCTTGTAGGATGGAGAGATGGAGCTTGAAGGATGGAGAGATGGGTGCGTAGGTGCAGCAGCAGGTGCAGGTGCAAGGGGGATGGGTGTAGGAGAGGAGCTTAGATTATGAGAGAGAGTTTTCAATTTTGGGGAGAATTTTCTAAAAGTTTGGAGGGAGTCAAAAAATGTTGAATTTTGAGTAATTTAACTTAAAAAACTTTTTTTTATTATGTGTATATGTTGGGGGTACTTTTTAGGGGGGAATAGAGTTTTTTTGAAAGTTTTTGAAAAAAGTCATTTTTTTGACCTCTTTGACCCACGGATTTGCTTAGGTGGCATGGGAGAGTTAAGAGGCCACTTACAAGTTGGCCAAAAAGCTAGAGAGAGAAGACCCCCTACCCCCCTACTTTTCAAATGGTTTACCCCCCCCTTCCCTACTTTTTAAATGGTTACCCCCCCCCCCCCCCCCTTCCCTCTACCTTTTTAGGGGTCAAAGGTGGAGGAGACCCTACCAAAATAGCCCCATTCAAAGCCTTTGTCCCCCTTAATCTTGGCAGGCTTTCTTTAAATTAGGGATTCTTACAAGGCCCATGGAGAGTCCATTTTTTTCTTAATGCACTCACATTTGTTGTAGATTTGGCACACCTTTGGAGATTGTTTCTGATAATGGTCCAGGGTTTAGAAAGGGCTTGCTCACAGAGGTCTGTGAAGAACTTCACATTCTACATCGTCACAGTACACCGTACTATCCCCAATCCAATGGTCTGGTAGAAAAATCTAATGGCGTCATTGCAGGCATCATTAGAAAGATGGTGAGAAACAAGACAAAGTTGTGGGATGACTTCTTGGATGGTGCCTTGTGGGCGTATCGAACCACATATAGGGAAGCCACGGAGTTTACACCATTTCACTTGGTCTATGGTCAAGAGGCTTTACAACCAATTGAGCTCAACATCCCAACAATACGACTTCATGGCAAAGCAGCACAAGATGATCAAGAAGCATGGATGGATCGACTTCTTACCTTAGCTGAGCTTGAGTGGAAAAGAGAAGCAGCATACAAGTGCTACAAGAGGAAAGCTACGCAGGCGAAGGAGAAGCTTGACAAGAAACTAAAGGACAAAGGCATCAATGAAGGAGATCTTGTGCTAGGGTATGACAATCGACTCGACAATCGTTTTGATGCTAAATTTGCGATCATTCAATTGAGAGTGGAAAATCTATCATTCCTCCTACTAGTGTAAGCCCAACATTTGCTGAATCAAGGAGGGTGGATTTGGACTAAGCTTGGATACTTTTTCTCTCTTCCAACGTGAAGTAATGGACAACAATGATGTGTAAGTGTCTTGGTGATATTTTTAGTTCTTGATAGCTTGTGTCTGGGTGTTGTCATCAATTTAGCCATAAATCCCACATATTGTAAGAGGGCGACAAGATGGAGAGGACTCCCCTGGCCTTAAGACAGTGATTGGGGTGGCTTTTCTTGTGATGTGTCGTGGTGAAATTTACTCAAGCTATGTTGACCAAATACTAATCTCACTTTGATCGGTCATGACAGATTTGTAAGAAGGTATTAATGCAGCAAGCACCCCCTCCCTCTTCTCTCTCTTTCTTACATATATAATTGTGTTTGATTGATCATTGACGATACATTTCAAAGCAGCCCGAGCACTATCTCTCTCTCTCTCTCTCTCTCTCTCTCTCTCTCTCTCTCTCTCTCTCTCTCTCTCTCTCTCTCTCTACACGTCCTAGTTCGCATCCAAAACTAGGTGGTGCCCCAAATTTGTATAGGGTTAGGTTGCGGGTTTGTGTGTGTGGTTGTTTTTTTTTCCAACCCCAACCCAATTGAGCAGCACGGGAGCCTACAAGGGTGCTTAGAGGCCACTCTTCTTGTTGCCCGCCTGGACCGCCTGACTATCTTTCTGTCTTATGCTGTTACGAACCTACTTGTACGAACCTACTTGTAGGGTTCAATTTGGCACATGTTGTCACATGGGTATGGTTATCCCAAAATGATGTCGAAATTGTTCTTTTTTCCAAAATCTACTATCACAAATGTATGCTCATATTCAATCCCACAAGAATTCACAATAATTTGCTCTAGGATACCCAAAGGTTTTCTTTGTATCTGTCTGCAAGTTGCAGATTCATTCTAGTTCCTCTAAGCGTTGATCTAACCCATTTTTCCCAAATTTCTTTTGTGGCTATGGCTACTCCCACCCCACTATCAAGTATAGCAAACATTTTGACTCCTTTGTATTCCACAGTTAAGGTGGTGTTGCCTTCTTCTCCTTCAGGATATTCACCCACCTTGTTTACTGGTACAGGTTTAGCGTTTGCATTTGAAGGTAATTCTTGAAGTGGAATCTTCAATGCCATCTTCCCTAAAGTTTTACCCACTTCATCCCATACATGTGGTCTAATCTTAAGCACTCAGATAGGGTGATGGTGCATTGTATGGGAGCCGACATTAGCTCGTGCATACTCCTTGTGTCCATCATTTTTGGTAAGGCTTTCCTTTGAGATGGCAACACTCTAGTCTTTGATGTTTCCTCATGTTCTCCTATGTATGAGGGTAAGGTTTTCAAGGACTCTAGTTTAATACCAATTGAAATTTCTGTCCATGCATCTCCATACATGCATCTCCCTATAGAGATTGAATGTCTCCCTGATAAACTTCATGACCCGTATTGACCTCAGTTATGGGTGTAGATTTGAAAGTTGTACTTCCATCTTTTTCAATTCTAATTGCTTTCCACAACTCGTTTGGCCATGGCTCCTCTATCTCAGAGATAGGTAACTGTGATCTTACATCATCTGTGGTATTGGCCACTACTCTATCATCTTGTTGAGTCTCTAGGTTGTTGGTCTCTTGTGTTTCAATCTTTGCTTGCACATCCTTTTGTGGTTTTGACTCAATGTTCATCTCGGTTGATGTTTCAACAACTTTTGCCTTAGGTGTTTCAAATCCAACCTTCTTTTTTTTTGTTTCTAGAGGTGGAATTGGTGGTTTAGGTTCCATCATTGCCTGAGCAATTTTTATCAATTCCTCACACATTTTCAACCTCTTTGTCTCTACCTCAAGATGAGGATATGTCCTCGGCCATTCCTTTAGAGTTTGCTTGGGTTTCAATATATGCTTCCAACACAGCATTCAACGGCTCTAGGACTTTGTCTACCAACACTGATCCTCCAAAAGAAAAAGCTTTTGGTGATTTATTTGGCTCTACCATTGACGCTTTCTTTTCTCTTTGTTGTTTTAGTTCCTTTTGAGCTTGGGAAAGCTCAACTACCAAGGTTGCTTGCTTTTGTTGGTGTTTTGCTTTTGCTTTCTCTCTTTTAGCTTTCCATGACTTGCATCCAACCCTCACTGACACACTAGCTATTTCATCTTGTTTGGATTGTTGAGCTTTCTTCTCATTAGCTTGATCCTTAGCATTTTCTTTTTCTTGAGCCCTTGTCACTACCTTCATAGGAACTTTGGGTTCCGACTCTAATACACTTGGAGAAGGTAACACTCCCACAACATTCATTGTTGTTTTCCCTTTTTTGTTTGGGTGTTTTGGACAATTGGGAATGACATGTGTAATGGCACAATCCAGACAATATCCAATTATTTTTATACAAGAACAATTATTGGCCCAATGATTACCTCCACACTTGTAGAATGGTCCTTCTTGTTGGGTCACTATTGGTGCAGTTTTGATGGTTGTTCTTGCCTAGTAGGAATGGTCTCTAGTTTACATGCTTGATTGGCAC
This sequence comes from Adiantum capillus-veneris, assembly GCF_014529385.1. Lineage (NCBI taxonomy): Eukaryota > Viridiplantae > Streptophyta > Polypodiopsida > Polypodiales > Pteridaceae > Adiantum > Adiantum capillus-veneris. The sequence goes on along the minus strand of NC_140942.1, from coordinate 115,673,334 downwards.
AGAACATGAGAGTATTCTCATTCATTGAATAGAGTTTTCTCATAGGTTCTTGCCCTAGCCTAGTTTGTGGTATCTTAGCTCTTTGCAGAGCCCCTGGTACAACCTTATTTTGAAACAATGGGTAATTTGGCAATGGAATTTTTTCAACTGTTTGAGGTCCGTATGGTATCTCCCTCATGTAGTTTTGATTGTAGTAGCACTCGCTCATCTCATTCTTAGTCCATTTTTGCTCAATGGAACACCATTTTATTTGTTGTGCTACTTTCTCTACAAGCTCATCTACACTAGGCATTGGTTGAGGTTGAGCATCTTGCCTCATTTTGGTTTCACTAGATGCTAAAGAATCACTATCCGTCATGGTTTTTGTATCATCAGTTTCCTCACCATACACTTTGCAATTGTCAACTAGGTATAATGCTTCTCTTGTGACATGTTCAAAGGAAGTACATCCTTTCAAGTGCAGATCTTTCTTGGGAGTTTCATTTATCAAGCCCTCTATGAAGAGAATTGACAATCTCTCATCTTGTGGTAACTCGCATTCCGTACATCTCTCTATATATTACTTGAAGCGTAGCGATGCTTTTTTCAAATTTTCATCTCTTTTTGCCTGAATGCGTAGATTTGAGAGACTGTGTTATGCTTGATTCCATTTTTAGAGAACTCCTCAGCAAATTCTTACAAGCGTTGTTCAATGGTTGAAAAAGCATTTTTTTCCAATGGTTGAAACCAAGTCAATGCTATCCCTTCCAAGCTTAAGCCAAATCCCTCATATTGTGTATGAAAATCAAATACTTATTTGGCTCTTAACACTTGTTTAAATAGTGATGCATGTGCATAGGAATCCTTGGACCCATCATACTTTTACTTGACACATTTGGCCACCTGAGATGGTCTCAACGGTTTCTAGTTCAATTATGTATCTTATCATGTTGGGGTCTCTCACAAAGACATATCTCGTTTCTTCTTCTTGTCTTGGAGCAAATCCTGATGGAATTTCCACTGAGACATGATTTGGAGCTAACTTTGGACTTCTAAGTCTCATTGCTGGTCTCTTGGTTCCACTCAATGAAGTAGGAGCTACACTCCCTTGGATAGCTTTTTTTGGATGCTTGAGGTCCCATTGATCCCATAGTTTGAGTGTCAGCTTCTTGCAAATCAATCTCAAACAACTCTTACACTCTATTGAAAATAGTAAGCAAAGATTGGAGTACCCATGTACGTGTATCTCTCTAACTCAATTGGGTTGATAAGTTTGTACTCTTGTCCATACTTATCTACCAATAGAGCTTGCACTCCCTGGGTGTCTGTATATGTGAAGGCATAGAGGTTCTTGTGGTCTGAAAACTCTTCAATGACGGGATTCAAACATTTGTAGAAGTTATTTTTATCCCCAATTGAAAACCTATAAAGGCCATCATAAGCATAATCCATTAGAACTCTCATGGATTCATTGGTTTTGATGAACCTCACATTGGGTTTGTTGATTAGCGGATGCTTCTTCTCTAAGTTTGCAGCAACCTCCACTTTTGCTCTTTCAAAATCTTGCATTTTAGTTGATTGGATTGGTACATGTTTTGGATTCCAATGAGTGATTAATTCTCACGGTCTTGTCTTAACCCTCTTGTTATAGCTATTGCAGTATTTTTGGTTGTTTGTGTAGGCGGCATACTTTTGAGTTGAGTGAGAAATCCTAATGATGGATGAGTTTTCATGATTAAGACTCACTAAATGCTCTCAAGATGGTCCTTGACAAGCACACCTTGGCTTAGTGCAAACAATCCCTTTTTGCCTCTGGGCAGATCTCTAAAAGGTCAGGTCTAGGTGGCCCTTTGACCTCTTGATATTGATTTTGAGTACCCTAAAAGTTTGTAACTGGGAATCCTAGTACATTTCACTCTAAAATAGAAATCAATCAAGGGTAGATTTTGTATCTCACAAGCTTTCTTCCTAGCAATAACTGACTTAGTTTTGAGTTGTGTGTCAAAAGTTAGAGCAGTTTTGGTGAACTGCACTTGAAACAACACTCAAAACAATTTCAGGGTCAAAACACAGAGAAAAGTTTTCTTGTATCTTAGCTTCTAGAGGGTATTTTTTTCTCAAACTTGAGATTTGGGATGTACTCAAGTAGGTCTACAAGATAATCAAGTCAAACACCCCCACTATGAATTTGGAGTTATTTTGACCAAAGAAAGCCAAATCCTAGGTTTGCTTTGCGGTTTTTTGCCTTGATGTAGTATATAGGACTTTTGACCACTTTCTTTTGCTTTTTTGACCTTGCTTATTTTGGGAGATATGTTGCACTAGATATCAGCTATCTACTCATCAATTTTCAACTCAAAATGGCACTAGGGGACATGGATTGGGATTCATGTTCCATGTTCTTTTTGGATGAAACTTTGTGAGTTGATGAACAAGGGCATGATAAGTCTATTTCCAAATCCTTTTAGCAATTGGATCACAAAAACTTGAATTTTCTCAAGATTTTGGTTTGAAGGATAAGTCTTTGCCCCATTTGACAACCTTTTTGTGGTTTTTTGACCCTAGTTCTTTTGGAAAATATGTTTGTATGTTTATCAAGTACCTACTCATCAAGTTTGAACTCAAAATGTTACTAGGAGACATGGATTGCAATCCATGTTCTAGCTCCTTTTCAAGTGAAACATGTGAATATGATAAACAATGGTATATACAATCTACTCCCCAAATATTTTGGAATTTGAAAAAGAAAAAGTCAAGTTTTCACCAAATCTTGGTTTATTTTAGCGATCTTTTGTTTGTCTACTATTTTTGGCTTATTTGGTCTTTTTTTAGAAGTTTTTTGATATGGGTTTGTAAAATATGCTTGTTTTGATCCCCACTACAAGCTCAAGAAGTTTCAACCAAAAATCTCTCAGGGGAACATGGATCACGATCCATTTTCCACCTCCATTTTTAGTGAAACTTGGTGAACTGATAGATCTTGATGTGTACAAGCTATTTCCAAACCCTTTTTTGATTTGGGTATCAAAAAGTTAAAAAATTCCAAAATCTTGACTGACCTTGGCTTTGAATGTATTTTGCCCTGTTTTGATCCGATTCTTGAAGTTTTTTGGTATGGTTTTTTTAACAAAAGTTGTTTCAAATGTTACCAAGAGTGTACTTGTTAATTTTTATACAGTTCTGACACAGAGGGACATGGGTCAGCTCCATGTACGTGCACTTTTTTGGACCAATTTTTCTAGATTTGCTTTGATCAATGTTTACAAGTGGTTTTTGAACCCCTTTTGATGTTTGATTAACATTAAAGCTCAATTTTTTCACACTTTGTGTTTTTCCAGAGTTATGGTCATTTTGGCCAAAATATAGTTTTTGTTGGTTTTAACGTTGACTTTTTGGCTCAAATCTGACAATGATGGTGTCTACTTACCCTACTCCTAAGTACAAAATGAAAAGAACACAAAGAAATGAAATGGATAATGGATCGTTACTCAATCATTACAAAGAAACTTGAAGAGAAAAAATGCTTAAAGCAACCTTACTCACAACTCTCTATATCCTTCAAGAGTAGATCTAGCCAGTCACCTTGACTCTAGACTCCACTAAGCACTAAATCCCTGTCTAGATGCTTCATTAAAAAGTAAATGAAATGGAAATTATCTTTTGGATTAACAAGAGAACTTTAAATATGCACTCAGTCAATCATCACCTAAAGATCAATGGTGCCAATGTTTGCGGGTCCCCCCGCTACAGATGTCCATAGCATAGCCTTCAGGCATCAACATAAGTATCAACACCAGGGAAGCGACTCAGATGAGGCACGGAGACTCAAAAGGGTGTCAAACCTATGAAGTGAACTCAAAGAGATACAACTAACTAACTCTCCTAGCAAATCAAACCCACTAAAGCCAGATAATTTTCCTATGTCTTTTTACATAGCTCTAATTCATCACTGTCGTTTCATGATCAAATCAACTCAAAATTGCACACAACTTTGGGAGAGACTACAGTAGACACACAGGAACATTCCTACTCAGTTTCACAACATTCTCAATTTTTTTGAACCACTTAGAAACTGGCATAGATCAGCCTAAATAATCCTCCCTAAGGTCTCTAAAGCCTCTCCTAGAGTCAAAACGATACAAAATAGCATATAAACGCTTAAATCACAAGTTTTGGGCTTAAATAGACTTGTTTAAATCCTAAACAAAATCATTAATAATTACACTTGAATGGAAGAGCAAAGTAAGAGGAGCACAATGCATTTAACAAAACTAAATTTGGATGATCGTAGCCACAATGGCAAAGATTACAAGTTTGAGCAAAGAAGTCGCTCTCTGTGTGTACAACAATAGTCAAATATCTTCAAAAAGATAATGTCTTCTTTCACACTAACCTTAGTGTATTTTATACCTAGGGCTTTCTAAAGTGGCTGGAGGTCAATTCTCATGGATCTTTACATACATCATCATAAAAATTACATCTTTGGCTCCGACTCAACATAAACAATAGACAACAGATTTTATAGAGTTTGATATATAAACATCAAAAAAATAATGTGACCGCATCAAAACTTTGGCCGGTGGACCCAACGGGCACCTTGGCTAGGCGAGCACATGTGTGTTGTAATCACCTCCAAACATATGTGAAAAAACATTCTTGGAAATATGTGTCATTGGAGAAAATAGAAAAAATCAAGGTCTTAGGACCTCAGGCACTTACTAGTAACCCTTTGATTGACCTCGATGAGGTAGAGGACAATCTCCAATTTTCCTCAAGCCAAGGAAGAAGAGTAGAAACACCAAATTACTCTTCGTACACTAATCCATATGAAAAAGAGCATGACTTTGAATGAATTAACCAAGGAAGATCTTTTCCTAGGAGACAACTGTGCGGTCTACAAAGAAGGCGAGTTTAAGGATTTGGATGATGACACGTCATCTCAAAATAGTGGTTTCAAGTTCACAAAAAATGCACAAAAACATGAGCCAAAACAAACCCAAGATCAATCAGTAGAAGAATTTGAACTTAGTCACTAAGCCACAGCCTAAACAAGCCAAATGGTGTGCAATTGAACAAAAATAGACAAACCATTCCATGGAAGAATCCTACTTTAACAAGGGCTATGTTAGAGAGCGTCAATATGCTCCACTTGCTCAAATAGCACCACGTCAAAGCCCTCCTATGCCAGCTACATGCTGGGAAATCTACCAGGAGTAGTGGGGGTTGAAAGACCACAACCAGTGTTGGGACAACAACCTCCACAACGAGGAGCTAGACCCATACGCGTAAGATACGCATTCACCATTAAAGAATCAGAGGAACAAGGCTTAGTACTAATACAAGAATATTACAAAGAATCAGGTGGATATATGATGAATCCGACATATTATCCACCAAAAGAGCCAAAAGCTCCGGAATAGTGGAGTATGATTGGAAATTTTGGACCACCAATGAGAGCTCAATTTGCAGGAGAAGGAAGGTATAGTTTAGATGACATAATTGTAAGGTAAATAGCCAACGGAGGTTTTGGAGGGCAAGACCTTATTATCAACAAAGAATTGCTCCGGGGGCACCTAGACTAGCTCTAAGAGGACAAAACCAAGAATGGGACCATGTTATAAATGTGGAGGGGACCATATGATGAATGTTTGTCCACATGATGAAATCATAAGGATAAATTCATATTGTCCAAAGTGCAGAATAACTCATTTCATTCCAGACTGCCTTAAGAATACAGACAAGGCTATTAAAGCAACATTCAACATCTTGGAAGAAATCCCATCAAGCAGTGGCTCAAAAAGGGAAACAATGATACCATTACAGGTTGTCATCACAAGGACTCAAGCCCAACCAGCCACCATAGAAGAACCAATCCCATAAGAACCCAAAAGGGATGCACCTAGCTTAGGAAGAAAAAGTCAAAGAAATAGTTGGAAAGCTAGGAAGGAGAGAATGAAAGCTAGGAAGGAACATGAATAGTTAGCCCTAGCAGATGAACAAAAAGATACCAAGAATAGACTAGAGCAATTGGAAAGCCAATCTAGTCTAAAAACCAAATCACCAGAGCCCATAGAGCCAAAAAAGACTTAAAACCCAAAGAGTGCTAGTTCAGGATGGCTGTAGAAAAAATCGATGAACCCTTGGATGCACTCATGGAAGCTTATGAGGCCATATTAAAGCAACATCAAATTCAAGAACTAAGGTGGATGGCATATCGCTATGCAGAGATACAGAGACTAGAGATGTTTTAAAAGATGATCAAAGCTACCCAAGCCTTGATTGAACCACCATTAAGTAAACCAAAAGGGTGGATTGATGTCCCTTCACCTTGTCCAATAATTCGACAAATTCCAAAGACTGAAAGAATAATTAAAAATCTAGAATTGTTACAATTAAAAAAGTTAGAAAATCCAATCGAACAACCAAGGATAATGATGAACACAAGAAATCAAGTATCTAAAGGTTTTCATCATAACATATCGCATATTGAGAGAGAAACAAATGGTTTGGATGCGCTATGGAAACAAATCAGAGAAACAAATGAGGATAACGAGATAAGTCAACAAGTGAATTTGACCAAGACAAAAAGAGATACTTTTCTTCCTCCCATTGAAAAATTTAAGACTAGACCACATGCTGATCTAGATTTGCATTTGTATTGAGAAGATAAGGGATCTGTAAAATCTATAGATATCCAACCTCAATCACTAAAAAATCTACCATCCTATATGGGTGAGTTTGAAGCAAGATCTGAGATAAAAGCAATTGCTTCTCAAAATATTTCTTCAAAGAAAGTCATGGATACACAAGGTTTGATAGACCTATTATCCACACTAGTGACTTGTACTATCACTTTAGCCGAGCTTCTTAGAATTGGGCCAAACATGTGGGCAACCAGGGAAACTGCTTGGAGAAATTTCGAGTAAAGGATCCTGATTCCAAAATCCAAGAAGGAATAAGAGAGTTAAAAGAGCCTCAAATAAATACGAAACCTCTACCATTGAACAAGGTAGGAGAATATTTTGAAGTTGATGATGGAGATACCACTCCTTTAGAATATCAAGGAATTTCCACCATGGCTATTCTAGATAGTGAAGCTGGTGTTTCCATTCCACTAAAGTGATTTGAAAAAATGGAAAAAACCTATCTTTCATTCCACGCAAATGAAGTTACAATTACCAGATGGTCATATGGAAAAACCCATGAGACTACTAGAGAAAATTATAGTAGCTTCTTGTGGCATTGAGTATGAACATACCTTTGCTATTGTTGACTTTGGCAAGCATAATAACTACGAAAATATTCTTTGACAACCATTCATGAGATAGTTTAAGATGGTCCAAGATTGAGGGTACAACCATATTTACCTAAAGCATATGGAAATCACAACAAGAATAAACATAAAGGACCATAGCTACACGGATGTAAACCAAACCTCTATTGAAGAGTTCGACTATGCTACTTTAGCCGGATCCAAACTTTTAGCTTGGTTTAGAAAACCAAACGAGCTATGGATATGTGGAGCATCACAATGTGGGAATATAAGATGAGAAGAATGCATCCTTAAGAGAGAAATCGAAGATGAAAATTATGTTCTTGAACCCTTTCCAAAAGATTCTCTTGAATCATTGGAATGGACGCACTTTCTAGCAGCACTAGGTGTATGTGCTCTTAAGAATGAGTCCTGTCATAAAATCTAATATCTAACTCCACCAAATGATTTTCTCATGTTAAACTGATCATTTAATATGGGGAGATAAAAGGGGAACAAGATCTAGGATATAGATATGTGCTTTTATGACTATCTTCACTAAGGCCTAGATTAGAGATGATGACATCTCTATGACGGGGCTAAAAGGGAGATAATCTTGTTAAGTATGGAGCCTGATTTACCCTTGTAATCTTCTGTGGTAAAAGCGCACATTTGTAAGGCCCCCATTATGAGGAGAAGCCATCGTGCGTGAAGGAAAATCACTCACCGGAAACCAAAATTTTCACGGACAAGAATCAGGGGCAACTTTAAAGGCCCTGAATTTTTTTTTGCCGGAATATTCTTTTTCGCCGGAATATTATGGCCGGACGGTGGCCGGAAAGTGGTCGGAAAACAACCGGTCGATTGGCCGTGGCCGGTAGTCAATGGCCGATGGCCGGTGGTCGGAAGTCAATGGCCGGTGGTTGGTGGCCGAATTCAATGGCCGGTGGCCGAATTCAAAAGCGGACTTGTCTTCTCAAGGGCGGCCACACATGGGCGGATTGGAGGGTCCGATTTGGACTTATTCGCACAAGGGAGGCTACACATGGCTGTCTCTCATAAGAGAGGGCAACTCTTTTGGCCTATAAAAGGAGGCCATTTCTACACACATTTCATAGTGTGAAGTTGATGCAACAAGGTGAGTGTGAGGTGGTGAGAGTGAAGCAAGGTGGGAGCTCCATTAAGGGTATAATCCCTTTGTAAACTACTTCTTGTTTTGAAGTACTAAAGCCATTGAGTGGCTGCTTTCCCGTGGACATAGCCCACATTGGGTGAACCACGTATATCGTGTGTACTCTCTCTCTCTCTCTACTCAATAATCTCGTGTATATAAATCTGTCTCTCTCCATTAAGTAATCTACTCAATTATCTATTTAGCTACGTCTTATTTCCTAACAACTGGTATCAGAGCAAGGTTTGCTCGTAGCTAAATTATCTCATGGAAAGGATTCCTTGAATTGAGTGGGAGTTATGGCGGAGGAAGGGAAGCTCAAGATTGAGAAGTTCAACGGCAAAAACTACCAACATTGGAAGATGCAGATTGAAGACTATCTCTACCAGAAGGACCTCTATTTGCCACTAGGCGGTCTTGCGAAGAAGCCCGCAACAATGGCAGATGAAGCATGGAATGTCCTTGATCGAAAGGCACTGGGAACAATCCGGTTAAGCTTGGCGTCAACGGTGGCCTTCAATGTTTCGGAGATGAAGACCACGGAGGACTTGATGAAGTCACTTGACGACTTCTACGAGAAACCATCGGCATCCAATAAGGTATTTCTTATGAAGCGCTTGTTCAATCTAAAGATGGCAGAGAATGGTTCAGTTGCAGAACACCTAAATGACTTTAACACAAACATAAGTCAACTTCGATTAGTGAAAATCAATTTCGATGACGAAGTGTGAGCTCTCCTTATACTATCATCTCTACCGGATAGTTGGGACAGCCTTGTGATGGCTGTAAGTAATTCTATCTCTGGCACAAATACTCTTAAGTTTGATGATGTTGTGGGTGTTCTCCTAAGCGAGGAAATGCGAAGGAGAAGCATAGGAGAATCATCAAGTGCTGCACTATCAGTGGAAACAAGAGGAAGGCCTAAGGAGAGGTTCAAAAACCAAAAGGGTCGTGATCGCTCAAGACGGAGCAAATCACGAACAAAGTCAGTTCTTGAATGTTGGAACTGCGGCAAGAAGGGCCAGGTCAAGAAGGATTGCAGAAGAAGAAAGAGACAGAGTCTCAAGACAACAAGCCAACATCGGAGGCCAATGTGGCAGGTAAAGTAGAGCAAGATGCTCTAATTCTCTCATTAGACAATGTGTCTAATTCCTGGATAGTAGATTCCGGGGCTTCATTCCATGCGACACCACACAAGAAACATTTCCAAGACTACACCAAAGGTAATTTTGGGTATGTATACTTGGGAGATGATGAAGCTTGTGAGATTCTCGGCAAAGGTACAGTTTCTGTCAAAACTGCTAACGGAAATGAATGGAAGCTTAAAGATGTTAGGCATGTTCCTTCTCTTCGCAAAAATTTGTTCTCTACAGGACAATTGGACGATGAAGGTCATAACATTGCATTCGGAAACAAACGGTGGAAGATCTCAAAGGGATCTTTGGTGGTTGCCAAGGGTGAAAAGGTCGGTACACTTTACTTGTGTACTGTTAGCACACAACCTTCAGCTTGTGCAGCAACTACAGAAGTTGACAGTGCGGTGTGGCACTACCGACTTGGGCATATGAGTGCCAAAGGAATGCAAATCCTTCAAACAAAGAAGCTTCTACCAGGTTTGAAAGAAGTGGACTTAGAGTTCTGTGAAGATTGTGTTTATGGTAAACAAAAGAGGGTAAAATTTCAAAAATCAGGAAATGAAAGAAAAAATAAAAAACTTGAGTTGGTTCATTCTAATGTTTGGGGTCCTGCAAGTACACCATCACTTGGTGGCTCATTGTACTATGTAACATTCATAGACGATGCGACTAGAAAAACATGGGTTTATATCATGAAGAATAAATCCGATGTATTTTCCATATTTCAAAGGTGGAAAGCCTTTGTGGAGAATGAAACAGGTACCAAGGTTAAATGCCTCAGATCGGACAATGGAGGCGAATATTGCAGCCAAGATTTTGAAAGCTTTTGTGCTAGCAATGGCATTCGGAGGCAAAGGACAACCCCAAGGACACCTCAACAAAATGGGATTTCGGAAAGGATGAACAGGTCAATCATGGAACGAGCACGAAGCATGCGGCTACATGCAGGCCTATCGCTTGAGCTTTGGGCGAAAGCTATAAGTACGTCTGTGTACTTAATCAATCGGTCACCCTCAACAGCTTTGGATGGAGGAGTTCCAGAAGAGGCATGGACCAGTAAACCGGTGAATTATGCATTTCTCAAAGTGTTTGGGTGTGAGGCTTTCATGCACATAGATAGAAGCCTAAGATCAAAGCTAGATGCAAAGTCCAAAAAGTGTTTCTTCATTGGCTATGGAGAAGGAGACTTTGGGTATCGCCTATGGAATCCTGAAGATGGTAAAATCTTAAGGAGTAGGGATGTAATTTTTAACGAAAAAAATATGTACAAAGATTACTTGGAAAGAAAACAAACAAAAGAAACAGGTGATGAGTACATGGAGCTTGAGGACGGTGAAGGACGGTGAAGACTCAAGGACTGCAAACGGTGACAATGTGCAACAACGTCAACCAAATGAGGAGCCTCAACCTATTCCCCGAAGATCTACAAGAGCAAGTAGACCTCCAGAAAGGTTTGTTCCTTCCTTCAACCATCTCTTGATCTCAGATTCTGGAGAGCCAGAATCATATGAAGAAGCTATGCAACATGAATCCAAAGAAGAATGGACGAAGAGCATGCAAGTGGAGATGGACTCACTACATCGCAACCAAACATGGGAGTTGGTTGAGTTGCCTAAAGGTAAGCGGGCACTTCAAAACAAATGGGTGTACAAGCTAAAGGAAGAAGAAGGTGGGAAGAAAAGGTACAAGTCTAGGCTTGTGGTAAAAGGTTTTTCTCAAAAGAAAGGTATTGACTTCAATGAAATATTTTCTCCTGTTGTAAAAATGAACTCAATTAGGCTTGTCTTAAGCCTTGTGGCTGCTCATGATCTAAATCTCGAGCAAATGGATGTAAATACGGCATTCCCTCACGGTGACTTAGAGGAGGAAATCTACATGCTTCAACCAAAGGGGTATGAAGTAAAAGGTAAGGAGAAAATGGTTTGCAGATTAAAGAAGAGCTTGTATGGTTTAAAGCAAGCATCAAGACAATGGTACTTGAAGTTTGATCGATGGATGTTGGATCATGGATTCACAAGATGCAACTCCGATCACTGCGTCTACACGAAGAATTTGGGAGATGGGAAATTCATCATCCTAATGTTGTATGTTGATGACATGTTGATTGCAAGTGCTAACATACAGGACATCAAAGACCTAAAAGAGGAGCTGTCCAAATCTTTTTCAATGAAAGATTTAGGTGCTGCAAAGAGGATACTTGGTATGAAAATATCAAGGGACAAGACGAAGAAGACAATAAAGCTATCTCAAGAAGATTACATCAAGAAAGTACTAGAAAGGTTTGCAATGCAAAATGCAAAACCAGTTTCTACACCTTTGGCTGGTCATTTTAAACTAACGAAGGATATGTGTCGAAAGACACAAGAGGAGATAGCCTATATGTCTAAAGTTCCATATGCTGCAGCGGTAGGTTCTCTAATGTATGCTATGGTCTGGACAAGGCCAGACATTGCACATGCAGTGGGAGTTGTGAGTAGGTTCATGGACAATCCAGGTAAAGAGCATTGGCAAGCTGTGAAGTGGATACTTAGGTATCTAAAAGGGACAACAACAAATGCTTTGTATTTTGGAGGAACTGATATTTTTCTAGAAGGGTATGCTGATGCAGATATGGCAGGTGACAAAGATACTCGAAGGAGCACTACTGGCTATGTGTTCACGGTTGGAGGCACAGCAATAAGCTGGGCTTCAAAGCTGCAGAAAGTGGTTTCACTTTCTACCACGGAAGCAGAGTATGTAGCAATGACAGAGGCAAGCAAAGAAATTCTGTGGCTTCACAGATTCTTAGAAGAGCTTGGATTCAAACAAGACAATTATGTCTTGTATAGTGATAGCCAAAGCGCTATCCATCTTGCGAAGAACTCAGCCTTTCATTCAAGGACAAAGCACATTGAGGTGAGATATCACTTCATACACACTCTTTTGGAAGAGGGACAACTAAAGCTAGGAAAGGTGCATACAAGGGAAAATCCTGCAGACATGTTTACAAAGGTGGGCAACTTTCTTTTTCGCCGGAATATTCTTTTTTGCCGGAATATTATGGCCGGACGGCGGCCGGAAAGTGGTCGGAAAACAACCGGTCGATTGGCCGTGGCCGGTAGTCAATGGCCAATGGCCGGTGGTCGGAAGTCAATGGCCGGTGGCCGGTGGCCGAATTCAATGGCCGGTGGCCGAATTCAAAAGCGGACTTGTCTTCTCAAGGGCGGCCACACATGGGCGGATTGGAGGGTCCGATTTGGACTTATTCGCACAAGGGCGGCTACACATGGCTGTCTCTCATAAGAGAGGGCAGCTCTTTTGGCCTATAAAAGGAGGCCATTTCTACACACATTTCATAGTGTGAAGTTGATGCAACAAGGTGAGTGTGAGGTGGTGAGAGTGAAGCAAGGCGGGAGCTCCATTAAGGGTATAATCCCTTTGTAAACTACTTCTTGTTTTGAAGTACTAAAGCCATTGAGTGGCTGCTTTCCCGTGGACGTAGCCCACATTGGGTGAACCACGTATATCGTGTGTACTCTCTCTCTCTCTCTCTACTCAATAATCTCGTGTATATAAATCTGTCTCTCTCCATTAAGTAATCTACTCAATTATCTATTTAGCTACGTCTTATTTCCTAACAAATCTATCCAAGAGCTAGGTACAAGAAGTGCTTTAGGACTATCTCAAAATGGGACCAAAAGGGGGACAGTTTCTGTTCATCAAGGGTCCAGATGGAGATACCCTATAAAAGGGCAAGTGCACATAATGATCATTAAAACCTTAGGGTTTGCTTCATTAAATCCTCCAAGGGTTAGTGTTACATGACTTTAGGCCTAGGATATCAAATTTGCATTGTCCAATTTTAAGGTGAGAACCTATGCTAAAGTGCTTGGAACTAAGGTGCTTGAGGTGTGCAAGTCCTAAAAAGTCAAGCAAGTGGCCTACAAGAGAGGGGGCGAGCCCTTTTGATAGGGAATGAGAGAGATGATGATCCTCTCTCTCTCTCTCTCTAGGACATACCATGCCCAAGGACCATAAGGACACATGTCAACACCTTAGGCCAAGCATGCTTAATTCTCATTGGCCAGCCACAAAAAGGGTCCAGTAAGCATTTAGATAATTCATTTAACCATATCTTCTATTAGAAAGGCAATTTCAATTCTAGATTAAGGTTTTGCTCTTGCTTTCTTCCTATTGGATGGCCTACCAAGGGGTCCAATGAGAATTAAGTAGCCCATGGGCTAGCTTAATTCCTATTGGCCAATTGACCAAGGGGTCCAATGAGGTATTAGTTAATTTATTTTAAATGGTTTCAAGCTTGGAAAATAGGGGTATGAAGGACACTTGTCACAATACTAGCTATGTTGCTCCAAAAGACCAAGGCCCACCATTGGCCAGCCCCAAAAGCATCCAATGAGCATCCAGCTAGTGTAAGTGGCCCAAATCAAATTCTCTTCTCTCTCACAAAAATCCCACGCCCCATTTTCCTTCTCATTATTGTGTGTAGCAAGTACACAAAGCTTCTCTCTCTCAAGCTATGGAGGAGAAGGCCTACACCAACACCTCTTGGCTATGGATGCAAATCCAACCAAGAGCCAAGTTAAATGCATGCTAACATATTCTCTACCTCTATGAAAGCTAAGCTATGCTATCTATGAGTGATTATGTAAGGAGAATGAAAGAATTATCATAGAAATACTTCTCCTTCTCTCCTCTACCTCGATCCCTACCAGCTCTCTTCACCTTTCATGGTGTTTGAGGTCTTGGGATAGAGGGCTTCGGTTCAAGTTCTTTTAAATGTTTGCAAAGTGTTATTTAGCATGTGTGTTTGGTGTATGAAGCTTCCATCTTCATACCACCAAAGAAGGTCTTGAGAAACACACCATTTTGTATTGTACCAAGTCTCTCTTGATGGGAGAATCTAGAATACAAAAGCCTTTTGGAGGGGGGACCGGCTCCAAGTAAATCCGGTCCTCAAATGTTGTCAATTGCTCTAATTCTCTCTCTCTTTCAAGTTATTGTTCATGCCATGTTAGCTAGGAAATGTGTTTAATGTTGCTCTCTCCATCCAAGCACTCTCTCTTATCTATACAAAGGATTATGTTCAAAGAAGTGCCTACTATGTTATTCATTTCCGCTACAATCTAAGTAATTAGGCCAATTTCATTACATTGGTATCAGAGCTCATGGTTTCTCTTTTCTTACTTAAGAAGAGAGGTCCTTAAGTAGCGTATGAATGGTCGGTTTTGTTGATTATATAGGGTAAGTGAGTCTAGGATCTATTATCGGTTTTGTCGAGCCAATTCTGTGGGTATGGTGCACACCTCAGGAGCTTTGGTCTTAATAATGGGGTCTTTTTAGACTTTCCTTTGGCTTTAACATTATTGAGGTACAAGAAGTCCGAAAGGAGTTTTTCTCGGCAAATCTGCAATGTTAGACCTACCTCTCTACTCTCTATAATTAGCTAAATTTGTGCCACGGGTGTAGATGCTTAAGTGCTGATTTTCAAAGGCAAAGAGGAGTAGAAACTTAAGTTTTGAATAGCCAAAATATTCATAAAGTAAACACACAAATTCTGTTAACATGGCTGACAATAATGAAGAGGGTAGAATTAATGTTGATAACTTTGATTTTGCAAGTGAAGGTGCTAATGATGACACTCCAATGCTTGTGAACTATCTTGTTACTAGGCTTCAACAAGCTATGTCAAATCCCTCTCTTCAAGGTGAAGTTCAACAACAACTTCACGCCTACAGGATTCTACCTACTCACCAAGAAGAGAGAGATCCTGTAAAGTCTCTTGGAGAGACTTCCAAAAGAGGACTCTATATGGCGAGAGAAGGGGAAAACCCATATGATGAGCTACGGAATGTGTTACTTGATGGTTCAAAATCCATCAAAAAGAAGGGGCCATGCCCAACGTCAAGAACCTCCATCAAGGAAGAGGGAAAGAAGAAAATCCCCTAAAGAATCAATGGAAGAAGATGTAGCTCCGCGAAGGCGTCGAGCACAAAGATCTCCTACTCCCACAAAGAGAAAGAGGTCTCCTCATAGTCCTCCTCACCACGAATCCAAGAAGGAAGAGAAGGACTCAAAGAAGAAAAAGGAGAGAAAGAGGTCACCCTCTTCTCCATCTTCATCACCTTCTTCTTCTTCGGATGAAAGTGGTGGCTATTCCTCAAGGCAGTCACCAATGGGAGGACATAAAAAGATCACATGTTGCTTGGAGAAGGTCCAATAAGCTCAAAAAGTTCAAGGAGGGAGAAAATAGCATCTCTTTCCTTACCTATGATGGTACCTTTGGTGCCACAGACAAAGTATTGGCCTTCATCCAACAATTTGATGCCGCCTTTGGAGATGAGGGCTTCAGAGAGTCCTCAAAGCTACATCATGTAGCTATGCACTTCCAAAAATCCGCCAGACAATGGTGGGCTAGCCTTCGGGCTAATGGAGAAGCTCCCCACTCATGGAAAAATCTAAGAGACTTCATTATGAAGCAATTCCTTTCAAGCGATGCTAAGGATAAAGTCCTCACCGAATGGCGAAGCTTGAAGCTAACTCCTTTTGAGTCTATCGACAAGTATGTAGATACGTTTTGGGATTTACATCTCAAAGACACTGTCTACAAAAAAATAGACTTTGAGGAGAAAAAGCAACAATTATGTGGGGGCCTCCCTGAAGACATTGATGGGGGCTTTTCACAAGCCAAGCTCCCATACCCCTCTTCTCTCGTCCCCACCCCATGAAAACCCCCTCTTAGGGAGGGAGTGATAAAAAGCACTGGAAAAAAGTAAGAAAAAAATAAAGTATGACTATGTAAATATATGAGAAAGGTAAAATTGGCCACCTCATGCCTGCGGGGCAGCCCATCCCCACCTTGCCTCCTTTTTCTTCATTGATGTCCCGCCGTGTGTCCCTTTTCCTCTCCTCCACTCAAAAGGTCAACCCCTTCTCTCTTCCCCTTGTCCTTTCTCCTTTCTCTCTCCCCTCAAGCTACCCCACCTCTCACCAATAATGCATTATAACTCACCAATAATGCACCCTAACTCACATGCAACTTACCCTATCTTCCAAAATAGTATACCCCACCCTCCTTTTCTCTCTCCTACACTCTCCCATGATCCAAATACCCCCCTCTCTCTCTAAAATTCGAAATCTCTCTTGTCTTGTAGTCAGATGGCCTCCCCCACACTCACACACACTCAGTTTCACTGAAAAAGGTGCCCACAGACCCATCCCCACCCAGTGGTTACCTGATTTTCTTGTGTTCACACACATCTGCACACAGATTCACCTCTTAACACACTCCCCTCTCTCCCCTCTTGTAATTACTTTATTCTCCATGTCACCTCTCACTTTTTTCATCAACCCATCTCTCTCTTAGTCTCTCTCATGAGACTGCTGTTTTGGCACATATACACACAGCCAGACAAGTGGGGCCAACAGTCACTTGGCCTATGTAGATAATGATTTCTTCATTTCTAAATTCTAGAATTCCTCCCCCCTCCTCCCCTATATAAAGAGGGGTCACCATCACACTAAACACACACACACAACATCGCCAAAGAGTACACTATGCACTGTGTGTGCCTAGTGCACACACACACACCCACACCATCACCATCACCGCAATCACCATGCTTGTCTTGAGCATGACCTCTACACCCTTGGCTATGGAAGATGAAGGGCAACTAAATGAAGGATGATGGCCATAATCCTCGTGCGAGTCTTCGCCATCAAGTCCCACCTATCCGCCATGTGCTCTACCACTCTCTCCCTTCTCATTCCCCTACCCTATGCTCCCCATTTCATCGCCTAATTCTCTAAATAAAGCTTGAGGTTTTGTGAGCTCGAGGCACGCCATTCGGTCCCCGGTGTTTTAGAGGCCGTCGGGGTTCGGGGTTCTCTTTGCTCCCGTCATTTGGTGCCCCCATGGAGGAGGGCTTTCTAAGACCCTTCAGTTTACAATGCTGAAAGTGACGCCCACTATCAATCATGGACGAATGGATGAAGGAATTTTTTAACTGGAGGACAGAAGAAGAAGAGACGAACGAGGCACTAGCCGCCTTCATTGAGGTGCTACTGCCAGGCTGCAGTGTCGTCAGCATTCAAGAGGTAAATTCTCCATCTCGTGTCGGTCGTTCTAACTATAAATTGAGAGCATCAGGTGGGAGGTCGGTGAAGTGCCATCACTGTTGTCAACCAAGGCACACTGTCAATGAGTGCCACCAACGAAGGTAGCGAAAGGGCTGAGGTCATCTACATCGACATTCATCGCAAAGAAGTCATTCACATCAAGGAAGGGAAGCAAACGATGAGACCTCTTTTCCCTAAAGATACTACAGTCAAAGTTATAACTCCAAAGTGGCCTAAAGGGGCTGCTCGAGCCAAAGGCAAGGAGAAGATAAGCAAGTTTGGAAACACATGACCCCGAAGGGAGAAGCATCTGACCAAGCAAGTGCTTCAAGCTCAGAAAGCTGGGTGGTACCCAGTTTGCCAAAGAGAAAGTCATCCGAAGCTAAGCGGCGAAAGGTCGCCTATCGATTTGCACGACGCATGCGAGTGCTACCAATCCACTTCGACAATCCGGAAGAAGAAGTGGTAAGAATATTCCCATGTCCTAGAGAAGAGTGGTTCGGCTACTGCTCTCGCTGTTTTGGAAAGAGAGTGGAGGATCTTCCTCCTCTCCCTGTACAACTTATCCTGAAGAAGCTCTCTACCATGGGAGAAACCCAGTGGGCTGGGGACGAGTTGCAACTGAATGGAGTAGAATTCATGCAACACGCCGACTACGGAAATTACCTGCAATTGTTGTTAGCCAAGAGGCTGGGAGTGGTCAGACGCGTCGCCATCACCCCGTACGTGTTGAGCAACGAAGGAAAGGTAGAGCCCATGAAAGGCGATGACCTCTTGTGGATGTGCCGACTCATCAACACTGGCACGATGGAAAAAGGGCCAACGGCATGATGGAAAACGGGCCAACGGAATTCCCGTTCAGATTCTTGCAACATATGCATGTGAATATCTATGTAGATAGGAAAGTCTTCTACCAACAGAAGATCGTACACCTATTCGGTGCGGCGGTACTAGGAGAAATCCTCAATTCCCCGAACCCTATCATTCTCCCCATATTAGATTACCATCATTCCTTTAATGTTTCTATCTTTATCTTGTTTTAACCTATCCACCCACCCTTGTAAAAAAACTGCTATGAGCCGCACTGTTAATGTAATGAAAAAAAAAAAGAAAAAAAAGAAAAAAGAGGTTTGTAATTTCCTGAGTCACTACCATGGCAAGTGTCTCTTTCCCCACGTTCAGTGGAAAGAAGGGAGAGGATCTCACCACCGACTTTTTGGATGATTTCGACATTGCTTGTATCGTCTCCAACAAAGATGACGATGCTTCACGACTTAGAATTTTTTCTCTACTGATGAAAGTAGAGGCCAAGTCCTGGTATAATGCATTGCCCCAGGCCACCAAGAATACATGGGATGTGTTAATGGCTACTTTTGTAAAGAGGTTTGGTGGAGGCACAACCTCGGAGAGGCTATGGCAGTTACTGACAGAATTAAAGCAGGGAGGCCTGCTGGAGTATGCCACCTACGAGTCCAAATTTGTGGACTTATGGGAGAGATGGGTTGCCTCGCTGGAGGAAGGTGAAGGAGCGCCTAATTTCCTAAAGAAGGACCGTTTCATTGCTGGTCTATGGTCGCCGCTTAGAGAGAAGGTGAAGGGAAGGTTTCTTGCAACATATGAGTTGGCAGTCGAAGTAGCCCGCCTTAAAGACAAGAAGCTACGCATGCAAGCAAGAGTAAAAAAGTCAGAGAAAACAAGCTCGATACAACCAACCCCAGTGACTGCAATAGCCAATCATAGAGTCCAACCGCAGGAGGCATCAGAAGAGCAAGACCTGCTGAGTCGTATCACCACCCAACTAGAGATTTTATCTGTGCATCTGGTGCAGCAAGGGCATGCACCTGGCAGGAACCCAGAACAAGGAAGAGGACAACGAAGGCAGAACCCAGAGTACCACTGTTACAACTATGGGAAAGATGGCCATGAAATGTACTACTGCCCACACCCGAGGAGGCAGAATTTCAATAGAGGGGGGAGACAGAATGAGATCTCTCCACCAAGAGCAAGACCACCGCCACTCAGGCAACCAATCCCATTTGTTCAAATCACACCACCAGCGGTGCAACCACAGCTAGCCACACCAATTCGACGCCAGTCACCAATGCAACCACCACCACAATCACCACTTACAATCATCCTACGCCCACCACCAATTGGTACAAGCACACCAAGTATCATTGGTCTTGCAGAAGAGGTCAAGATGAGTGTAACAGAAGAAGGATTAAGTAAGAAGACTATTCAAAGAACTGAAGCAGTGGAACAAGAGGTTAAAGAATCAAAAGATGCTACCCAGGTGGGGGAGGTAAGTCAAGAAAATTGTGTTACAAATGTGAGTACATCTTTAACCTTGGATGAAATAGGCACCAAAGCGATCAATCGACAACATTGGGCAGTAAGGGTAAGAAGGTGTAAAGTGTTGATTAGGCCTCGTCAGAGTAAGAGGAATGCAAAGGTCATGAAAGATACAAGAGAAGAGGAAAACCAGCCTGTTAGCAAGGCTTTGCAGAAGATGGACAACATATCAAGCAAAGGGGAGGGCTTTGTTAACGGAAGCCTGTGCACCAGCATGGACCCAGGACAGTGTAGCAAGCTAAAGGAATCTTGCATCAAGGCAGTTTCACTAGAGGACCATAACAAAGAGGTAAGTATGACTGAAGGTTTGGAGTTGTATATTTCTCCAGAGGCTTGGCAGCCGAGCAAGATTTTATTGTGTAGTGTTATAGACTTGGAGATGGGTAATGCCTCTAGTCTACTGAAAGATGTTATAAACTTGGAGATGGGTAATGCCTCCAGTTTATGTGAGGATTTTCATAGTAAGTTTGATGATCAATATGTTGCCAACCTTTTAAGGATGTTCCAAACTCCTCCACAACACAGCATTGTGTTTGCATGGGATGCATCAGACCTATGGCTATGGCTAGCTGCTATAACATATAGAGAGAAGATCAGCATGGAGATAAGAGCAAAGGAGCCATGGATAGACAAAAGCCTGATAGAATGCAAGAATGAAGACCTCATTCGCAATTTGGTACAATTTTTTACAAATAGTGCATCCTCTCTTTGGAGAAAGGTAAGTGAATTACGCTTGTATTTAAGCCGCAAGGTAGGTGGCTTGCTATTAGCATCAGTAAAGGAAGCTGACATGTTTCAGCACACCCAAAAGAAGCATGATATGCTCGAAGTTTTTCCTAGTCATGGCAGTAAGCAGGATTCTATGGACAACTTGAGCTCACCACACCAACAAGGCGGCCATATATGGTGGATTCTTGGTACACTCTTGGGAATCATAATTTTCAGTTCTGTCTTTGCAGGAGCCAAGATGCTCATTTCCCCTCTCGCTACTGGTGGTTACAAATTTGATCCAATTTGGCATGCAAATTTTATTGTTCGGACACTGCAAACAATGATCCTATTTTTCACTTGGGATCCAGGAGGACATTGGCACAAAGTTTTGGAAGCCATGGGCTTCCCCTTTAATCAACCGACACTATTCCAAGGAACGAGTTATCACTCGGACCTGTTACAGATTCATGAATATCCCAGAAATCTCACCAATGGCCAAATGGAATGGCTAGTTCAGAAGGCAACTCGATATCGGATCCTACAGCTAAGCGGAAGAAGAAACAGAGCTAGAGACATGAATGCCTCTAGCCAAAAGGGGAGGGCTAATGATGGGGGCTTTTCACAAGCCAAGCTCCCATACCCCTCTTCTCTCGTCCCCACCCCATGAAAACCCCCTCTTAGGGAGGGAGTGATAAAAAGCACTGGAAAAAAGTAAGAAAAAAATAAAGTATGACTATGTAAATATATGAGAAAGGTAAAATTGGCCACCTCATGCCTGCGGGGCAGCCCATCCCCACCTTGCCTCCTTTTTCTTCATTGATGTCCCGCCGTGTGTCCCTTTTCCTCTCCTCCACTCAAAAGGTCAACCCCTTCTCTCTTCCCCTTGTCTTTTCTCCTTTCTCTCTCCCCTCAAGCTACCCCACCTCTCACCAATAATGCATTATAACTCACCAATAATGCACCCTAACTCACATGCAACTTACCCTATCTTCCAAAATAGTATACCCCACCCTCCTTTTCTCTCTCCTACACTCTCCCATGATCCAAATACCCCCCTCTCTCTCTAAAATTCGAAATCTCTCTTGTCTTGTAGTCAGATGGCCTCCCCCACACTCACACACACTCAGTTTCACTGAAAAAGGTGCCCACAGACCCATCCCCACCCAGTGGTTACCTGATTTTCTTGTGTTCACACACATCTGCACACAGATTCACCTCTTAACACACTCCCCTCTCTCCCCTCTTGTAATTACTTTATTCTCCATGTCACCTCTCACTTTTTTCATCAACCCATCTCTCTCTTAGTCTCTCTCATGAGACTGCTGTTTTGGCACATATACACACAGCCAGACAAGTGGGGCCCACAGTCACTTGGCCTATGTAGATAATGATTTCTTCATTTCTAAATTCTAGAATTCCTCCCCCCTCCTCCCCTATATAAAGAGGGGTCACCATCACACTAAACACACACACACAACATCACCAAAGAGTACACTATGCATTGTGTGTGCCTAGTGCACACACACACACCCACACCATCACCATCACCGCAATCACCATGCTTGTCTTGAGCATGACCTCTACACCCTTGGCTATGGAAGATGAAGGGCAACTAAATGAAGGATGATGGCCATAATCCTCGTGCGAGTCTTCGCCATCAAGTCCCACCTATCCGCCATGTGCTCTACCACTCTCTCCCTTCTCATTCCCCTACCCTATGCTCCCCATTTCATCGCCTAATTCTCTAAATAAAGCTTGAGGTTTTGTGAGTATGTTTTCTTGCAATGTTTTTCCCATGTGAGGTGTGCGAAATCGCCACCTAGTCTTGTGTTTTGGAGTGAGCTTGTGTATGTGTGAAGGGTGTGCGGATTCGCCATCCTTTTGTGATGCCTAAGTACTAAGCCGCTATACCCCCTCCCTCACTTTCTCTCTCTCTCTCTCTCTCTCTCTCTCTCTCTCTCTCTCTCTCTCTCACTTGATCTCATTCCCTTTCCTTTTCATCATTACTCCCAAGCATCCATCTCTCTTGGATGAAAACTTTGCTATGGTGGTGTGTTGTTTGCGTCCTAGCCGCTGAAGCTAGGTGGTGCCCCTGTTTGCTTTACCATGACAGGCTCGAGGCGCGCCATTCGGTCCCCGGTATTTTAGAGGCCGTCGGGGTTTGGGGTTCGCTTTGCTCCCGTCAACATGAATGAATATGCCAACTCTCAAAGGCCAAAATCAATTTATGCGGTCATCCATCACACTATGGTTTCCGCAAGAATCAATTTCCAACAAGGGGCTATGAGAAATCTTAAGCCCATGGAAACCAAGGAGAAGCATGAACAAAAAGGAAGAATCAACCTCAAAATTCTTCCAAAGGCAACTCTAGCAACAACAAAGCTAAGGAGAAGGGAGTCTACAAAGGAAATAATAGACTCACTATTGAAGATCTAGAGCGCTACCGCAAAGACAATCGATGCTTTAAGTGTGGAGAGCAAGGACACGCCTATCGAGCTTGCCCTCAAAGGAATGCACGTAATGAACAACCTAGAGCTTCAATTATTGAAGCCCCAAAAGAGGATGTTCATTGCAAGCGTTCACCTCTCTCCTATGCTTGGGGAAAGGTTAGAGAGCATGATGCTTTCATTCTCTTTGACCCTGGCTCAACTCACAATTTCATCTCTCTTGAATTGGCCGCCAAGCTAGGCATACAAGAGTTTGAGATGGGAGATGCTATGAAGGCGGATGGGGCCTTCATTGGCCAAGATGTTTTCGTTACTCCCTTAATTGGGAAACTAAGGCTCCACATCCAAGGATATGTGGACAAAGAGGACTTCTTCATCTCTCCTCTTAAACATGAAGATGTAATCTTAGGGGCACCATGGTTTGACCGCCTTGCTCCCTAAAAGGAAGATCTCCTTCAAGTTTAGGGCAAAAGATATGTACATAGTTGCACAGGAGTCGGGTAGCTCCATACCTCTTGTAAATGACCAAGCTTTTGAGAAAATCAATAAAGAGTTCAATTTCCGCGTACATGATTTTTGTTAAAGACTCTTTAAGTGATGTTAATAAAACACAAGTAAATGAAAGTGGAATGCATGAGGATTTAGAGTTGTCTAAATTCCTTAATCAATTCCAAGATGTTTTTATTGACGACATCCCTGGAGAGCTACCTCCAAAACGAGGGGATGATGACCATGCAATTGAGCTAATTCCAGGTAGCTCACCGCCTAATAAACCTCCTTATAGAGTCTCACAAGCTCAACAAGAGGAGATTATGAGGCAAGTAAATTAATTGGTTGAGAAGGGAATGGTGAGGCCTAGCTCCTCTCCATTTTGCTCACCAGTTCTTTTAGTGCATAAGAAGGACGACACATATCATATGTGTGTCGACTATAGATCACTAAATAGGATTACTATCAAGAACAGGTTTCCTGTGCCTCGCATTGAAGAACTATTTGATAAGTTGCAAGGGTCGACCTACTTTAGTAGGATAGACCTCAAGAGTGGCTATTATCAAATAAGGATAGTTGATGAAGATATTCTAAAGACCGCTTTTCGCACAACATTTGGTCGTTATGAATATCTTGTTATTCCTTTTGTCTTAACAAATGCTCCAGCAACCTTCAATTGCAAGATGGAGAAAATATTTCGACCACACCGCAACCTCACTGGAGTATTCTTTGACGATGTAATCATCTACTCCAAGTCAATTGAAGAGCACAAGAAACATCTTCAGGTAATTTTTCAAGCATTGAGAGATAATAAGCTTTTCATTAATCAAAAGAAAAGTGAATTTTTCTTACAAGAAATTCAATACTTAGGTCATATTATCTCTCAATCTAGCATCCGTATGGATCCCTCAAAGTTGGAGGTAATAAAAGAATGGCCTAATCCAAGGAATTTACATGAACTAAGAAGCTTTATAGGTATGTGTGCATACTATAGACGCTTCATAGAAAAGTTTTCTTTGATTGCTGGTCCATTACATGACTTAACCAAGAAGAACGTTAAGTATGTATGGACTGAAATGAAACAAGAAGCTTTTGATAAGCTAAAGCAAAAGCTTACCTCTGAACCTGTGCTTGTATTATCGGATCTCTCAAAGCCATTTGAGGTCCAATGTGATGCTTGTGGTGATTTCGTTGGAGCTGTTTTGCTTCAAGAAGGGCATGCCATAGCATATGAGAGTCGTAGACTCTGCAACTCAGATGATCAAGTTTTGGGAATTTATGAAAAGAGCTTTTAGCTGTTCTTCATTCCCTAGACTCATGGAAGCATTACCTCTTGGGGACTCCATTCATCCTACAAACGGATCATCAAAGCCTCAATTATTTCATGACGCAGACCAAGCTCTCCGACAAGTAAATGAGGTGGTCAAATTTTCTTTCACGTTTTAATTTCCATATTGCTCACATTGATGGCAAGCATAATCAGGTGGCCGATGATCTCTCGAGATGGCCAAAGGTAAATGGTGTATCAATAGCTACTCACAATGATCTATCTTCTATGATAGATAAGTATTTAATTGATCCAGATTTCAAAGATGTAATCTCAGCCATTGCACTAGGGAAGAAAGAGGAACCATTTACCCTAGAAGATGGTTACCTTCTCTATGGCAATAGGTTATGTATTACACACTCACTCTTTGAGAAAGTAATGTATGAATCACATGCTCCTCCTTATGCGGGGCATAGAGGGATTCAAACTACATTAAAGGCAATAGAAACATATTTCTATTGGCCTACCATGAAAAGAGACATTCTATGTCTCAACATGCGTGATATGTCAAAAAACAAAGTTTGACAGAGGGAAGCAACCTGGATTGCTTCAGCCATTGCCTATCCCTGATTCACCATGGGAGAGCATATCCATGGATTTTATCTTTGGATTGCCTAAGTCTATCCATGGGAATACGGGAATATGGACAATAGTCGATAGGTTTAGCAAACAAGCTCACTTTATACCTGTCAAAAAGACTATTAAGGCACATCAAATGGCAACTCTTTTCATATCACAAATTTTCAAGTACCATGGCTTGCCAACATCCATTGTGTCAGATAGAGATCCTAGAATGACCAGTAATTTCTGGAAGGGTCTCTTTGAGAATCTAGGCACTAGATTGAATTTCTCTTCGGCCTATCACGCACAAACGGATGGCCAAAGTGAAATAGCCAATCTAACAGATCTTGATCTACTAAAGTCCTATGTAACCGAAGTAGATCAACGCTCTCAATGGGAGGAGTACCTACCTCTAGTAGAGTATGCTTACAATAACATTGTACATACCTCTACATGGAAAGCACCTTTTGAGGTGATAAAGGGAAGACCTAAAAGTCCCTTGCTACTTAAAGTACATGGGAAGATCTTCGCCCGCTGATGAGTATAGCCGTGATCTAAAGAATCTTTTCAAAAGATTAAAGAGTCTATATCCATCTCCCAACAAAAGAAAAAGGCTGCTGCTAATAAGCACAGAAGAGCCCTAGCTTTTAAGGAAAATGATTGGGTCTTGCTTAAATTCCCAAAGGCTCGTTTAAGGCATACTTCGGGCAAGAATCCTACAGGACACCAAAAGTACTATGCTAAACTAGCGAAAAGGTACTATGGTCCCTTTCAAATTCTTAAGCCAATCAACGAGATGTCTTATCAATTAAAGTTGCCCAACCACTGGCTTATCCACAATGCCTTTCATGTAAGCCTACTTAAGCCTTACAAAGGAGAGCCACCGAGTGAAGCCATAATGGAAGACCCTCCTGAAGTGGAAGATCAAGAAGAGGTACTTCAGCCCGAGTCTATATTGAGACATGAAGACAAGGTACTAAGGCATGGTAAGACTAAGACAATATCTTATTAGATTTAAAAATTATCCTTTTGAAGATGCTAGATGGATGCAAGGAACTCAGCTAAAGGATAGTATGCACCTTGTCAATGCTTATAATGACTCACTTGAGTAAGCAAATGTAAATGTTAATGTATTTATTGTACAATTTTTTTGTCTTATAAGACTCTCTTTCCTGTTTTTATTGTGCACAAATTAATGAAGTATGCATGCTTAGGATCATGTTTGGGCGATGACGTCTCCCAAACACCAAGTAGAGCTTTTCACTCTACTTAGGAAGAGTGATATGGACTAAGGAGCAGACATGCTTGTGGCAGACGGTGTCTCTCAAGCACCAAATGGACTAGTCATCCATTCTGGAAAGATGTCGTAGGGTAAAAAGGGATCCTCTACCCGCTAAGACAAATGGACTGATGACTATGCTTTAACTCACCTAGCTCATAGTCGAGGACGACTATGATTTCAAGAGAGATGTAATGTCATAAAATCTAATATCTAACTCCACCAAATGATTTTCTCATGTTAAACTGATCATTTAATATGGGGAGATAAAAGGGGAACAAGAGCTAGAATATACATATGTGCTTTTATGACTATCTTCACTAAGGCCTAGATGAAAGATGATGGCATCTCTATGACGGGGCTAAAAGGGAGATAATCTATCCAAGATCTAGGTACAAGAAGTGCTTTAGGACTATCTCAAAATGGGACCAAAAGGGGGACAGTTTCTGTTCACCAAGGGTCCAGATGGAGATACCCTATAAAAGGGCAAGTGCACATAATGAGCATTAAAAACTTAGGGTTTGCTTCATTAAAGACTCCAAAGGTTAGTGTTACATGTTTTTACGCCTAGGACATCAAATTTGCATTGTCTAATTTTAAGGTGAGAACCTATGCTAAAGTGCTTTGACTAAGTCACTATGACTAAAGTTCTTGAGGTGTGCAAGTCCTAAAAAGTCAAGCAAGTGGCCTACAAGAGAGGAGGCGATCCCTTTTGATACGGAATGAGAGAGATGATGACCCTCTCTCTCTTTCTAGGCCACACCATGCCCAAGGACCATAAGGACACATGTCAACACCTTAGGCCAAGCATGCTTAATTCTCATTGGCCAGCCACAAAAAGGGTCCAATGAGCATTTAGATAATTCATTTAACCATATCTTTTGTTAAGAAAGGCATTTTCAATTCTAGATTAAGGTTTTGCTCTTTCTTTATTCCTATTGGATGGCCTACCAGGGGTCCAATGAGAATTAAGTAGCCCATGGGCTAGCTTAATTCCTATTGGCCAATTGACCAAGGGGTCCAATGAGGTATTAGTTAATTTATTTTAAATGGTTTCAATATTGGAAAATAGGGGTATGAAGGACACTTGTCACAATACTATCTATGTTGCTCCAAAAGACCAAGGCCCACCATTGGCCAGCCCCAAAAGCATCCAATGAGCATCCAACTAGTGTAAGTGGCCCAAATCGAATTCTCTTCTCTCTCACAAAAATCCCATGCCCCATTTTCCTTCTCATTATTGTGTGTAGCAAGTACACAAAGCTTCTCTCTCTCAATCTCTGGAGGAGAAGGCCTACACCAACACCTCTTGGCTATGGATGCAAATCGAACCAAGAGCCAAGATCAATGCATGCTAACATCTTCTCTACCTCTATGTAAGCTAAGCTATTCTATCTATGAGTGATTATGTAAGGATAATGAAAGCTTTCTCGTAGAAATACTTCTCCTTCTCTCCTCTACCTCGATCCCTACCAGAGCTCTCTTCACCTTTCATGGTGTTTGAGGTCCTGGGATAGAGGGCTTCGGTTCAAGTTCTTTTAAATGTTGGCAAAGTGTTATTTAGCATGTGTGTTTTGTGTATGAAGCTTCCATATTCATACCACCAAATCAGATCTTGAGAAACACACCATTTTGTATTGTACCAAGTCTCTCTTGATGGGAGAATCTATAATACAAAAGCCTTTTGGAGTGGGGACCGGCTCCAAGTAAATCCGGTCCTCAAATGTTGTCAATTGCTCTAATTCTCTCTCTCTTTCAAGTTATTGTTCATGACATGCTAGCTAGGAAATGTGTTTAATGTTGCTCTCTCCATCCAAGCACTCTCTCTTATCTACACAAAGGATTATGTTCAAAGAAGTGCCTACTATGTTATTCATTTCCGCTACAATCTAAGTAATTAGGCCAATTTCAATACAAATCCACTACACAATTTTGTGATCAAGAAGGATATGATGTGGTTTCATATTTCATGATAAAGACAATACAAGAAAAAATAGGGGAGGAAACAAACTCAAAACATTCAAATAATGAGAAATTAATGGAAATTAGTGAGGAGTATTATGACTCCACAGAGCATTTAGAAAGAATGGATGATACAGACAATGAATGCTTAGATAATCCAAGTGATGGATGTCAAGTTTTATGATTTCCCTAATCAAAAACTTAGACGTCCATAGCGCTGTAGAAATAAGTGAATAGAAAACCAAGCAAGAGAGTATCCGATGCTTAACATAAAAGGAAAAACACAATTTTTTATGCTTACAAAAGCTGATGATTGCGTAAAGGATAAAATTTCAAGGAGATTCTCTAGAAATTAAAACAATAAGAGAAACTTAAAAATTCGGAAGCGATAAGAAAACCAAGGAAACAAACAAACTTAGAAATGAATAACTTGAGGGCCATAAATGGACAAAGATTGAACAAAACAAAAATATAAAGAGTTGAAGAAAACCCTCAGTGAGGTTTGGACTATAAAAGTAGAGAGTGATGAGAAGGAACCAAACGATAAAGATGACAAAAAGATGAATATCTCCTCTCACTACAAACACTATTGAGGATACGAAAATTGTCTTGACAAAGCCCATAAGAGAACGTAAAGACAAAGAATTCTATGATGGTTTGAAGATGCTAAGAAGATAGATTTGGCATATGTTGGAGATGAGCCAAAGCCAGTCTATATAGCTACAAACTTAAATCCTGAAGAAGAGGAAGAGCTACTAAAGCTTTTGAAGGAGTACAAAGATGTGTTCACATATTCATACAAGGACTTGAAAGGGGTGGACCCTGACATATGCCAACACACTATTCCTTTAAAAACTGATGCAAAACCAAGCAGACAAATGCCATACACGTACAATGATACATTTGCAAGGCGTATCAAGGAGGAGAATGACAACCTAAAGGAGGTAAAAATCATCTACGAGATTTAGCACATAGATTGGGTATCTCCAATTGTGGTAGTATCAAAAAAGAATGGGAAGTTAAGAGTGTGCGTCTACTTTAAAAAAGGTAAATGCGGCAACCATAAGGGATAAATATTGCTTACCAATCAACAGACCATGTTCTAGAGAGAGTGGTTGGTAAACAAGCATATTCCTTTTTGGACGGATTCTCAACTTAAAATCAACTTGCCATTGTGCCAGAAGATCAACACAAAATGGCATTTGCCACAGAGTGGGGATCCATGCATATCGATTCATATCTTTTGGCCTGCCTTTATGCTCCAGCAACTTTTCAAAGGAAAATTACCTATGTTTTCAAAGAATATCGATAGATATTCTTATAAATATACATGGATGACTTGAGCATACACTCTCCTTTGAGAACTCAGCACTTAGATCACCTCAAAAAGGTATTTGAAAAGTGTAGAACCTATAGGACTTGCCTTAACCCAAATAAGTGTATATTCATGGTCAGGCAAGGCAGAATCTTGCGACATATAATCTTTGAAAATGTCGCAAGATTCTTTATGAAAGTATAATGCAAAGCAAGTATAATGCTTTATGAAGCATTGCGCTTATTACAGAAGGTTTACTTACATGTATGCAATCCTTGCACAACCCCTGTATAGACTCATAGTTGTCTTTGTTTGAATAGATGAGTGTGATGAATCATTTTAATAATTATAATATGCACTCATTTTTGCTCATGTTGAAAGCTATAGACTGGGATAAAATTTTCCATGTACACATAGATGGATCAGCATTTTTTAAAAGTTGTATCTTTGTGCTAGGAGAAGAAAAGATGGATTTCCCAATGTGCTATGCAAGTAGACAGCTCAACAATGCTAAGAAAAATTACACCACCACGGAGAAAGAAGGACTAGGAATGATATATGTTGTGAAGAAATTTCGGCAATATCTATTATCAAACACCTTTGTCTTCTTCACAAATCATCAGGCTCTTCTTTACCTAGTGAAAAAACCTTGCAATACTGAACAAATTGTAATATGGTTTAAAATATTGTTAGAGTTTGATTTCACAGTGGTAGCCAATTATCTTTTTAGATTACCCAATGGTGAAGCTCTTGAAGGAGTAGATGAGGATATCCCTTATGTATATTTGTTCAATATTGAAATGATACCAAAATGGTCAGTAGAAATTATCACATTACTATCTTTTGGAGGAGACTATGATAAGAGTGAGCACGAAACTAAGAAATGCATTACTCATCAACTTAAAAACTATCAATTTGATAGGAGGAAGATTGTATCACCTAGGCTTAGATAATATCTTAAGGCTATGTATAACTCTAGAAGAATATGAATTAGCGCTACCTAATTGAAGCACATATACCAATTTGTGCAATCCACTGCTTGAAAAACAAAACACATCAAAGTTTGAAACAATTAGGAGTTTACTGGCCAGATATGCTAGCAAATATTAATAATTTTGTGGCTAGATGCATGACATGTCAATCTAAGCAGACCGTAGAAACCACCAACGTATTTCCAATAACAATGGCACTTAAATGGAGCCAATACATTGTTGACTTCCTGATCAATATAAAATTCCCTAAAGACATCACCAAAGCGCATCAAAGAACAATTAAAAGTGAGGCTTGAGAATTTGTGACTATTGAAAATCACCAATATAAAAGAGGAAAAGATGCGCAACTCAGGATATGTGCAACTAAAAATGAGTATTTGCCTATCCTAGAGCAAGTTCATATAGGGACAAGTGGAGGCCATTCTTCAGGCACGACGAGACAACAAAAATTGTCTTAGTTGCAGGATTATGATGGCCAACATTAAATATGGACACGACAAAATACGTTAAGAGATGTGATGGCTGTCAACAAATGAGCAACAAACAAAAGTGCCATCAAAGAGAGATGAGATGCCTTTACAACCAATGATGGGAGTACGAGCATTTACTAAATGGGAAATTGATTTTGTAGGACCAATATCACCCCAAAATATAGGACTCACACTCAATATATCATCGTGGCCACATATTATTTCACAAAATGGACGGAAGCTAAAGCCACCCAAAAAACAGATGCAAGGACCAATGCACAATTTCTTTATGAGATATATTTGTAAGGTATGGGTTATCAATAGAAATTGTTAGTGATCGTGGCACACATTTCCTAACAGGGGTAATTGAATGTTTGTTAGAAGAATTTATGGTGATTCACAAAAAAAATTCTCCTTATCATCCACAAGCCAATGGACACGCCAAAGCCTCCAATATGACTTTATGCATAGTTTTAACAAAGATTGTGTCTGACACAAGGAAAAATTGGGATAAAAAATTACACTCTACGTTATGGGCATATTGAGTAGCGTACAAAACTTCTATTCTTGTAACATGATGTTCGGGCTAAGCGCTATCTTGCCCATAGAATTTTTAATTCCCACACTAAGTGTAGCAAAGACTTTAGAGTGGACAAGCCATGAATTATCTTCTTGACCTCGAGAAACTAGATGAGCTTTTCCTAAGGGCAGTGAATTCTATCTACACTCAAAAAAAGAAGCAAAAGGAATTGTTTGACAAGCATGTGCGTACAATAGACTTCACAAAAAAATTAAAGAAGCAAGGGATGGGACCTTTGGTGATCAAAGCTTTATCATCAAGTGGAGTCATTAAATTTGCAACATTTGATGGAGTAGAAATGCCAAGTTGGATTAGCGAATGTCATTTAAAGAAATATCATTTACCACTCACAAATGCTTGCTTCAAAAATACACCAGAAAAAGAAAAATACAAAAGAAAAAAACAAAGTTGTAGAAGAGGCTCAGGTAGAAGCCAAGGGAAAAATTGCAAAATGGAAACTTCTACGACAAAGACAACAACAAAGATTGCTACTAAAAGTCAATGCCATTTGACTATCAGAATTTGATATCAAAAAGGTGGATCCAATCATCAACGTCAAGGTGGGAAGTAATCAGATTTAAGCAAAAGCATTAATCAATTTAGGAGCATAGGGAAACTTAATCTCTCAAAGCCTATACAAGCAACTAACACTTGATCAACCAATCAACCAAAGCTCTAATGAAATTGAAAGCTATACAGAGCATTCAATAAAGACGTTAGGTTGGACAATACTTCTAAACAAATCAATCCTTCTGTCTATCCTCATAAATTTTATGTGGTAGAAGACAAACCCAACCAACGCCAAATACTGCTAGGGCAGCCATGGCAAAGGAAATACAATGTCCAAACTGACTGATAATGAGATCAGGTCAATATACTCTATGGGGATGAGAGTCAATAGGTTCCATTTGCTATTGATGAAATTAACAGGGTGGAAGTTTGAAAGGAGAATAAGGGCAAAAAAAATTTGCCTACAAAAACAAAGAAATGAACTCCCAACAAGCAATTTCCCAAAGCTATATGTATTACAAAGGAGGCCAAACATAAAATGATATGGGTATGGAAGGATGAAGCCACAAACATCAAATTCAAACAAAAGAAAAATTTAATGTTCAAAAAACACCATCAAACAAGTAAGCCTAATCAACAAATTTGGGTACCCAAAAGAGTATTATAGGCACAAACAAATAACAAAAATATATGGATCCCAAAAAGACAAAAGGAGTTCCCCTTAGTACATACAAAAGGAACACTTACAAGACATATTGTAAAATAGAAATGGACGCCAAAGGCTAAGAAACAATGGAATCCAAGACAGATGAAAATCATTGAATCAAATAGGGAATTTATTTCTTTTACCCATGAATCAAAGAATCCAATTGCTTCAGTAAAATTTATTTTGACAAAGTTTGAATATTCTACCCACCTCATAGTTGTTATTCAAAATTGTCCAGGAGGACTCAGCTGCATCAGGGGGAAGATGTGGCAAGTGGAAATACAATTGAGAAGATCCACGACAAGTATTATTATGTGGAATTTTGAAGAGTACTCTTTGAAAATGTTCTAGAATATTTACCATAATGACTTGAAAATCCGACATATGTAGAGAGATATATTAAGCCATAATTTCCAAGAGTTCAATAAGGTGTATGATGATTTTATAGATTTTTTGGAAATTTTTGGATCAGATTTGAGTTTGAATGATCAAATTTTGAAGTTAATTTAGTATTTTTTCAAGTACCTTCTCTAATTTTCTTCAAAAATTAATAATAAAAGATCCAAAAATGCAATTGGAAATCTGAAATATGGCAAAAGACGGAACAAAGATAAAGGTCCAAAAAAGGGTTGAAAAAAAATGGAAGATGTGGAAAATTTGGCCTTTGACAAGATGGCTGGTAGATGGTCAAAAGGTCGTAACTTGAACATCCAAAGTTCGATTGGGGAAATTCAAGGTCTATAAGATGTGTAAGATATGAAACAAAGACAATAGGATTAGTTCTAGATTAAGGGATTCGGGAGCACTAGACACATATACTAACATAATGGGATTTTCTATTCATTTCGTGCAAACGCCCTGCAAGGGAGAGAGAAGAGACTTTTGCAGTCGTGATTTTCAACACTTCATATGCACACTACGCTTTACATATTGGCAATAGTGAGTTCTTATAACCATAAACAATGATTGTATATAGGTCACTAACCCACACAGACACCGAATAGGAAGAACAACGCACAAACATTGCACCTGTAAAATATGCCATAAGTAGGCAAAACAAAGTGCAAAATGAAAACCCAAGGCACCAAAATGATCAACAAGAGCTCCCCAACAAGCAAGTACCACCCAAAGTCCAAAAGAACACAGGTGGCAACAACTGTAATTCTTAGAAAAACCACAAAAATCCAATCCAATAGGTGAAAAGTAGTTGAAGGACAAAATTTGTTCCCAACTCCATGTTTTAAAGTTTTTTGATGAGCCAAAGGTACCTAAAGCACCACCACGCATCAGGGAACTCATAAATGAAGTTTCATAAAAAACTGACACAAGTGGTAGCAATTGCGGTTGATGACATTAGGAGCAAAATTGCAAATTTTGATATAAATAGTTCCAGTAGGCAAAGAGAGGCTCTTAGGTGCCCCCATAACCAAAAATGACCCACAATGACCAAGTAGTGATCATTTTTGCCTAGATCAGGATTCAAACCCAAAATTAGACTTAGAAATTGCAAAATAAAGTGTAAAGTTGGGAATTTTCATTTGTTCAGCTCAATAACACTTAGAATTACCTAACAGAGCATAAATAGCATAAAATCCAAGACAAAAATGACCTTGATTTCTCGATAGGATTTAAATTGCATATTCATAATTTGTGCATTTTTTGCCAACAAAGTTACAAACAGATAGATTCTAGGTCTATGACTAGGAATTTGATCATGGATAGCTTTAAAAAGACCTTCTAAAGCTACCACAAAAGTTCAAAGATGATAAAAAATTAGCAAGTGACCATAACCTAGCCAAAGCACTAAAGCAGACAAAAAATGGAGAGAGTGGACCTGAATACCCAATCAAATGGAATTTCCAAAGTGTAGGAGTGGTGTACAAGACAAGAGGATTCTAGATATACCACTTGCAGGTCAAAAGGACACAGGTGGCCACATGCACAAAAATGGTCATTAGGAGCTCATATGGAGAAATCACCATGGCATGTCAGTAGTCTACAGAAAGCATTTGGAGAGAGGAACCCATTTATGACATAAAGTCCAAGTAAAAAGGTCAAAATATAGGAGTTGATTTTAGGATGCCAAAATCAAACCCAAAAATGGTTATAACTTGAGACATACAGGGCGTGGACAAGAAGAGGAGATCAAGAGTAACCCATTGGTGTCATCTACTATAAAAACCATCACAAGTGACAACAATCATGGTTGTTGCCACATATCTTAGATCTAAACTATACTTATCCCCATGAATAGAGCTTAAGTCTGTGAACTCATAGACCCTTGGACTACTTAAAATGGACACCGAATGAGCCAGATACTAACAAATCTCACTTTACTAACTAAAAGAGTGACAAATGCCTGAATGATTCTAATAACATATCTTTTCTTGATATAAATAGGCTCAAGCACACCCAAAAAAATGTGCCACAGTAGCATCTACAAGCTGGAAGACAAAGAGAGCTTCCAGGTAGACATGGAAAACATAACTGGCTCCAAACCTTGCTAAGTGGATGAAGCCATCCAACAACAACAACAAGGATTGAGAATCTTCAATTATGTCTACAAATATGAAGAAGGTAGGAGATGGGACGCACCCCGAATGGCATTCGGTCTCAATGCCATTTCATACACAACACCACATGCTGATAAGGAAATTTCCATATTAGGAGTTGAAGATTTCTTAGTAGAACCCATTGTCAAGGTAGATTACAAGAGAGCCCACAAGCTTATGAAGATATTAAGGAAAATCGACAATGATAAGGCAGCTGCAGTGCTTATAACTACACAAGGGGAATGTGTATTTGTACTCATCACACCAAACACAATATCAGCGATTACACTACTTCCACGAGATGAGCCCATCAAACCTCAGGGGTACTCAAATGAGGACATTGCAATGTCCAAATTGCCAACTTTCCCCGCCATCAAAGAAAAGAAGATAGAACCATTAATGAGAGTGCTACATCAACACCTCCACTTTGAAAGACAAACAAGATTCACAAGGCTAAATAGGAACTTAGCATCCATAGTTCATAAGTTAGTTCCTTAGCACCTTGACACCCTTGTCAACTTGGCCAAGTGGAGTTTTGATAAGATAACGGCTACTACGGAAAAGATCCAGAGAGATCATATTAAATGCACTCTGCACTTAGCAGGTGCAGAGTTTTTTACTAAAATGGAAGCATGTGTGACTTGAGAAAAGGAACATCTGTAAGAGGCTCCCCAATCACATAAGTGGGCTGACATGATTAGAGGTATGACGCCAAAAAAGATGACAATTACCACTCCATCCACAACTAAAAAGCCAGCCAAATGCAAGGTAACCACACGACTAGAGTATCTTAAAGACAAGGGAGCTAAAAGCTTAGAAGAAATCAACTTAGAATTAGATGAAGATGATGTAGAGCTAAAGGAGATTTTGTCATTTATGGCTGAGTTTTGTGTGTGATTTTGATCACTTTGCAGGGAAACTCTGGCAGATTTTTCCCAAGTTCTCACCATACCTTTTGTATCCTTAGGTTATACTCTCTAATGCATGTTAGTGGTCGAGTACGACTCCCACTTTGTCACTTTTTCAAAGGTGATTTTTTAGCTTGAAGGGCTGAATTTTGGTTGGCATTTTGACAGGCATTTTGGCATGTATATGGGCTGATTTTGCAGCCATTTGGGATGCTTGTTTGTGCATGGTTTGGATGCGCTTTATGAGCTGAATTTTCAGCTGATTTTGAGCGTTGTTTACGCTTGGTTTTGCATCCAATTTTCCAGGTGGGTTTTGCCTATTGCCATCCAGTGTAAGCGGTTATCTCTTCAGGTGAGAGATTGTTCATCATTTACCGCAGTGTAATTGCACTTGTGGATTTGGCCATTAGTTCACGGAATTGCAATGTCACACTACATCAGGGAGGGCTTATGTATTGACATTGCGAGAGCTTTATGCTCATAGATTTTCACAGATTTTGCATCATGACTCTGCCATATTTTTGGATAGCTGGCAAGTGCTGAGACATTGATTTTACTTTCCATTTTGCTACATTGTTCTCATGGCAAAGACAGGTGATTGTTCAAATTGTGACCTCTTTGAGATGTGCATGCTTGATGGGTTAGACTTTCTGGCATGGAGAGAGTGTTTGCTTGATGCATCGACACAGCGAAGGTTGCATGGACCATTGAGTGGTGATGTAGGTAGATCTTCTTGCTTGTCTGACAATCAATGGTGGCAGGAACTAGATGATATGGCATTATCTATGATATGTTTGCACCTTGCGGAGTCTATTTTTGCTCTTGTTATGTATGAGACGACTACAAGAGCATGTTGGCAGAGATTTCATGAGATGTATGACAGATCTGAGTCATCCAAGACTCGTGTGAGACAATGGCATTCACATACGCATTGACAGATTACGTGTTGGCATTGTGGTCACTCAAGGCACATTAGACAATGATGCTTTTTTGTTTGAGACAGCACAGGAGACAGGATATTCTCCAAGATGCAATAGATGGTACAGTCTTTGTTGATTTGATAGTTGCAAAATTAGAAATAGTGTTTGAGTACACTAGTGGCTGTGAGGTCACATTTGCTTATTGTATTGCTCTTGAGTTTTTGACATCTGAGGACAGTGCACTCCCTTTGCATTGGCTGCTAGACAAGGATGCTACTTTTCACGTCACTCAATATTGTAACTGGTTCAATAGCTATTCTAGTAGCGCAATGCGTGGTAGTGTGCGATTAGCATATGGCTCGGTGCTGTATGAGATTTCTGGTTTAGGAGAGGTGATATTGTCATTATCGAGCGGTGCATCATACTTGCTTGGAGATGTGCATCATGTGTCAGATTTGACAATGAGCTTGATCTCTGTTGGTCAGCTTAGGGATAGTGGATGTGGGGTATTGCTGCTTGAGCAATCTTTTGTGTTGCTTTTGGGTTTTCTAGTGATTGCGAGAGGTGCTAGAGTTGGCACATGGTACCCATTGCACATGGACCAAGCACAAGACAATCTAGTCTTGATTTTGTTACAGCCATGTAGAGTGCAAGATACTTGAACAGTTTCTTTTGCTAATAGCATGCAGGGTGCTTTGTAGGTAGAGTAGAGTAGTGAGAGAGTGCATGATAGGTCTATCTTACATAGACAGGTAGAGTGGGATTGCTCTAGTGAGCCACAATTGGAGGCTATGCGGACGTCTTCCCATAGACACAGAGAGCAGGTTGACCTCTTTGGATGCACATGGCGAGTTATCATGCATGGTGGCAGGGATGGCTAATTTGGAGGCCGATGATTGGTAGTGTAGTCATGTTTTGATGCTTGTACATTTGAGAAAAGCAGTGACTTGTTGTACAGGAGTCTATGCTAGATAGACATGTAGCACAGTCTTGCTCTAGGGATGCACAGCGATGCAAGTCATCTACTTGTCAGATGGCAGTGATTGATGACTCAGTCATTCAGATATTTTTGGACAGGCTTGACAGAGAGCATGTGGATGCGTCTTCTTTGGATGGTCAGGAGATGCATGTGGTTGACATGCTTTGTCAGTCATTCAGAAATTTTTGGACATTCTTGACAGAGAGCATGTGGATGTGTCTTCTTTGGATAATCAAGAGATGCATGTGGTTGACACGCTTTGTCAGTCAAAGATGCCTATTTCTAGGGACAAATATGTTGATGCATGCTCCATAGAGTTAGCAAGGTCAGCTAGTATTGCATCGGCATTTGGTGGTCTCATGTATGACTCATGTATGAGATGTTGATCCTGAGGCCCAACATAGCAGCTGCAGTGGGAGCATTTACAGCAAGGTTGATCAGTCGTTCAATGATTGATCATGGCATACGGCATAGGGGAGTATTGTAGGCATTAGACACATACTTGCAAGAGTGCATGAGCTCTAGTAGACAATTTGCAGAGCTTGGAGCTAGCTTTGTGTGGATTTCATAGCAGCGCGTTTGTCTATCAATAGAGCCAGATGCACTAGCTCATTGACAGCCAGTGGGATTAGGTTGAGAGAGTCTCTCACCTTGTATATACTAGTTGTAGGCTAGTAGATCTCACTAAAAGGCACATTGGCCTTTAAGTGGGAGGTTGTTGGGGTTAAGGCCCATGTGCCTTCATCGGCCACTTGAGTCATGGACGCCTACCCATTGATCCCTATACTTATAGTGAGTATACTGTATAGGGGGAGTTTCCACTTCTCAGTCTCCCCACCCACTTTGTGTATTCTGTGTGCTTCTCTCTCCCTCTCTCTTGCTTGTTGTGCTCCCACGGTCCACACAACAAGCAAGAGAGAGGGAGAGAGAAGCACACACAACACACAGAGTGGGTGGGGAGACTGAGAAGTGGAAGCTCCCCTTATATAGTATACTCACTATAAGTATAGAGAGCACTGAGTGGGGGCTCGTGACTTGAGCGGCCAATCAAGGCACATAGGCCTTAACCCCAACAACCTCCCACTTAAAGGCCAATGTGCCTTTAAGCCTCCTTTAAGCAAGATCTACTAGCCTACAATTAGTATATAAATAGGTTGGGAGAGTCTCTCACCTTGTATATACTAGTTGTAGGCTAGTAGATCTTGCTTAAAGGCACATTGGCCTTTAAGTGAGATTTGTTTGGAGTTGAGGCCTATGTGCCTTGATCAGCCGCTCGAGTCGCGGACGCTTTCCCACCAATCCCTATACTTATATTGAGTATATTGTATAGGGGGAGCTGCCACTTCTCAGTCTCCCCACCCATTCCGTGTGTTCTGTGTGCTTCTCTCTCCCTCTCCCTTTCTTGTTGTGCTCCCATGGTCCTTCAAAAATGGTAGAACTAGCAGGGATTGAACAAGAGGTGATAAGGACTACCGTGGCCACTACTCATTAACTCCAACAAAAAATCTAGCACGGGAAGCCCTTATTACTCAACTTATAGAAGAAATGAACAAGGAGTCTCTTCAAACCCAAATCAATTATGAAAAAGAACAGAAAATGAATGAGGAGTTGAGCATGGTGGAAGTGAGCCTAAGACAAACACTGGACAGAGCAGAGATAGAGAACAAGAAGCTAGTGGAG
This sequence comes from Adiantum capillus-veneris, assembly GCF_014529385.1. Taxonomy (NCBI): domain Eukaryota; kingdom Viridiplantae; phylum Streptophyta; class Polypodiopsida; order Polypodiales; family Pteridaceae; genus Adiantum; species Adiantum capillus-veneris. The sequence goes on along the minus strand of NC_140942.1, from coordinate 115,632,941 downwards.
ACAAACACAGTCCTTGTAAATAATTTGTTGAGTTAAGAAAATATAAAGAGATGTATAAAAAAGAAAAGCTAAATAAGGAGATCCAAGAGGGCATCACAAGGAGCACAGGTTTCCCTGGATCAAAAGGAAAGACTATACCAAACAGCTCATCAAAGTGCAAAAGATGTTGTTTCCCTGGCCTAAAAACAAAAGATTTCAATTGAAATACTCAAGGACAAGGTAATAGATCAAAGCAAGCAGCTTGCAAAATTCATCGATGACCCTATGGTCATTCCTTTGAGCAGTGAGGAATAGGTGCATACATATAAAAAGCAAATCAAGAGCTTCCAAGAAGCCTTGGATGTTTCACAAACAACAAAGTTGATACTGGAGGAGACTCTCCACTCAAAAATAAAAGCAATGGCAGAGGAAAGCACCAATAAAGAGAACATTATTAAACAACTCATTAAGGAGGTGGAGGAGTTGAGGGAGTAGCTTTTCAAAATTGAACAAATATAGAACCTCCCTCCTTGTGAGAAAAGAGTACCAGAGCTGCCAATGGATTTGGAAACACAAGATGAGGAAGAAAAGGAGCCTGAGCAGCCTCCACCAGACACAAAAATAGGATTGGGAGTTGTGGGAATCTCTACTGAAGAACAACAAATTCCTAAGGAATAAACTCATCTCTTAGAAGAGAATTGGAAAAGGACAAGAGAGGTAGTATAAAGGAACCTCCTCTATGATCACGATTTTCTTAATTCTCAACTGCTTAAATTCATAACACCTGAGCAGCTATCCTTTGCTCAAGTGGTTGACATTTGAAATGAAAAAGGAACTATTGCTAATGGTCAACCTGGATGCTGAGGGTAGTTACAAGGATGTGAACCTCTTGGAGTGGACCTATTCTCCCACTTAATGTTTTTACCTAGCCACTACATCCAGATTTTTGAAGTGGCATTTTATATAGGCTTTTTTGAAATTGACTCAACTATAATCATGCCACAATGCAAGGATTTAAGGGCTTGGTTTGTGGCTTTTACACTCCACAAAAGAGAAAACCCTCTACTCCATATGTTAAACCACAAGAAGTAGAACAAGTAGAGCAGATGGCACTTGCTTTCCAAAAACTCATCAAGGAACACAAAAAAAAAAAGCAATGCTTAAGTGATGAAGCTTTTCAAGGACAACAAGGTTATGAGAGAGGGAAGTACTAAAGCCATGGACCGAAAATGCCAGAAAAGTAGCTTCTAAAAGTTGCCTGCAGAATTAAGCATTTTTTAATTAGAATTTTTGGATATTGTAAATAATATTTGTAACTCTAAGAAGGAAGCCTTGTAAATAATTAATGATTAAGAGTCAAATCTCTATGTTGTAATTTCATTAACTCTTAAGACAAATCCTCAATTTTTGAAGCCGTAGTATATAAGCCAGTTTTGTAATTAAGTAAAAAACACAATAACTAAAAGAACATAGCATACGTGAGAGAACGACCTACACTGTCATGCTCACACCTTCTTGTACGGGTAAGCTAAGCTAATGAGATTTTATGGGTTTCTTCCACACACTCTCCTTGTTTCTTTGATGCTCTTGAAGTTCAATTAGAGTGTTTTTGTGCGATGCATTGAGCATTCTAGCTCTAGGTTGCCTTGTGTGTTTGATTGCTTGTGTGGTCTTGTTGATGATGTTTTTGTTGATTCTAACCATGGATAGAGGTAAGTAGGACCTAAGAGGGGCCAAAAAACCTCTCATTTTTCACTTTAGGTGGAGTTAGGGGGTGGTAGCAATCACGGTTTCTCACCTACGCACAATTGAAAAAAGTGGATTTTAAAGCTTGAAGTATGTTCTATATGGTTTAGATAGCTCTTAACTTAAGTTTCATTAGGTTTGGAGATGATTTGAGGCCTATATGACCATTAGAGTGTTAGTTAGACCACACGAAATATTTAGGCACATTTGGCTTATAGCTTGCTTGACTTGAGAGTGACACCTCTCTCCTTATTATCTTGTCTTAAGGACATTGTAATTGACGTTTCCATGCCCTAGTCGGGTTGACTTTGTCCTTGGATTGACATATTTGTTGATTTGGGTTCTTGCTAGGCTACAGGGTTTGATAGTGGATAGCCAACCAACAAATGCAAACATTAGCCCAAATGACACTCTACTATAAGCTCAAAGATATCAATTTCAAGTGTAGCTTCATTGAATTATGTCTAGAGTTCCTTTTTTTTTAAAAAGGCGCTTCTACACTACGAGATTTGACTTAGCCGGGTGCCGACAAGGCACTCAAATTAATTTTGTGATGTATGTGATAATCATCGTGTACAGTGATGACTTAGTGATTTTGTGCTTGTAAAGAGAGTAGACACCATCAAGAGAGTCTCTTGATAGGACTCTCTCTCACACACACACTTGCGCAATGGGGAAATAAGATCTAAGTAAGTTCAACGGCATAGGGTTTCACACTTGGTAGGTGAAGGTCAAAGGCTACCTAATGAAGAAAGGGCTATGGAGTGTAGTAAAGCCATTGAGTGCAAGTGAAACTATTCAAACTAGGGCTAGCACATCACAATTCCAAAGACGTGATGAACAAGCACTTGGCATTATCCTGACATCACTTCATGACAATTATGTGCACTATAGATGAAGCAACCACTGCTTTCAGTGCATGGCAAACCCTAAAAAATCTTTTGGAGAGAAAGCAAAGCACTCAAAAAAATCACTTAAAATGCAATTGTATGGACTCATGAATGATGAGGAGTGTTGAGAATCTCTCTAGCCTCATTAATAGGCTTAAAATCATATGCACACAATTGGTTTACATAGAATCATCAGTTGAAGAAGAAGACCAAGTAGCTATGCTCTTAAAAGCTCTTCCTAAAGAATATGATCAAATTGTAACTGTGCTTAATGAAAAGGAACGAATACCTTTATTTGAAAGTGTCATCAACTCTCTACAAGAAGAAGATAGGAAGGTCAACAAAGGAGACAAAGAATCAACATCCAATGGAGCTTATGCTGTAACCACTTCAAGGAAGAAATGCACACATTGTCAAAGAACCAACCACCAATCCAAAGATTGTTTCAAAATCAAAGAATGCCAACATTGTGGAGGAACAGGATATCCACCATTTCGCTGCTTTTACAGGAACAACAATCAAGGAAGAAGCAACGAAAGGACCATGGAGAACAGTAACAAAGATCACGGCAAAGCCAACCTAATCAAAGAACATGATCATGAAGATGAAGAAACTTTTGGGCACTCTCTGATTACCTACATAGATGTGCTCTAAAAGGGAATGTAATCAGACCTTAGGATCTCTATCTTGTGAACCTACATGATGTATGCTAGTGAACCTTGGTGATGAATCCAATTGAGAACCACCATGACGAATCATATGAACCTTGTAGATGTATCAAAGAGAATCCTAGGGGCATATGAATAATCTAGGCTTAGAAGGGCGATTGTTGGGGTCATCCCAGCTTATCCTACTTTATGGAGACTCTCCCTAGCTCCATATGATCATGATAGCATCCCAAATGATTCCCAAACAAGTATACATGACCCATGGGCCTTTCTAGCATCTTTCCATGTGCACTAGAGACCAAAAGGTAGGTCAAAACTGCCCCTAAAAAGGTGCATACGAGCTTTGCCCTTGATTCTCTTCATTTGGGCTGATTCATGAAGCTCCTCACACCTCATGTATGATGTAAGCAAGAAGCTCTAGCCTATGCCTATATAAGAGGCTCTCATGTACTCATTTTCATGATGAATTGTAGCTTGACTATGTTCTATTTCACCCATGAATGGCTCATTATTCTAACCTCCTTAACCTAACATTTTTACTGTGGGCATGCTTAAATGGTCTTATTGTCTTTCTCACAATACCTACAATCCCTAGATAATATTTCTATGTTAAGGTATATATTTTGCTACAAATGCATGTAGTTTTATAATACTTTTAATGGTTATGTAAAATCATTAGCATATGTAAATATGATCATTTATTATTTTATAGTCATCTTGTAGTTTATGATCTGATAGCTTATGGTTATGGTTTTGAAGTAGGTGATGGTGGTTATGGTTGTGATTCACTATTTTATAACCATGTTATAGTTTATGTCCTTCAGCCTTTTTTGTTATGGTTTAGCATAACATATATATATGTCCATTTATAACCATTGGCATATAAGATTATTGTTATTCACTAATTTAGTCTTGTTTTCAATTTATCATCTTACATCTTTCTATAATGGTTTTAACATAGCTTATGGCTTGTTTTGTTACATTTCTCTCTCTTACGTTGACTATACCCATTCTCTTGGTGTATGGTTTAATAGCTTTTGATTATTTTTTTGTCACAACTAATGGTTCCAGTTCTAACACAACTTACTGTTATGATTTGGTGCAATTTATGGTCGTGATTTTGACACACCTTATGGTTATGGTTTTGACATTACTCCAAGTTCTAGTTTTATAATCATGCAACTTAAGGATATGATTTTATGATTTATGGATCTTCAATTATGGACAAGTATATTAAGGTTTAATATTTATGCCAAATTCTTTAGTAATTATGGTTTTATGGTCATGCAGCTTATGGCTATGGCTTGATAGTCATGCAAGCTATGTGTATGGCTCTATGGTCATGTAGGTTAGGAGCTTAAGTCAATTTTGAAGTCATTTGTATGGACTTTTGCACTTTGAGTGTCTACAAGATCCATGGATATAAGCATGTCACTTGCCAAGAAGAAAAAAGATACCCTTGAAAGATATTATAGCAATAGTGAAAACTTACTCCATTCCCAATGAGACATTGAAGCTGGTGATAGCCATTTTTCGGCTCTCCGTAATTGCCATAGTGAGTTAACCCACCCTACCAAAATCATCCAAACACTGTGGCTATCCCTACCATTTCACTGTATATAGGTATATGTGAGTTAGGGGACTTTTCCCATATCTTCTTAAAAACCCTCAGCTAGCTAGTCACTGGGCTAGTTGAGCCAAAAAAATAAAAAAATATAAAAAATATAAGTATATTATGGTCCATTTGTGTGTAAATATTTCATTGTATATAGGGCCTAAATAAAAGGATTTTTCATAATTATTTTGGTATTTATTTAAATATTTCTACCTATGGTGTGTTATTTATGCTATGTACATTGACTCACCATTACCATATTTTTTCTTACAATTTTGAATACTCTTTATTCCATATAAAAAATAATTTCATGCAAGCTTCTCTTATTTTTGGTGTAACTCCATCCCAACAAAAATCCCAAAAAAACTAGTTTTATTTATGTGTATATTTTTTCACTATTGTGATTTTTCCTTGCTACATCTATTCTCTTTTACTCTCATAACTTAGAACACAAAAAATATTCATCTTTTGATCCCTTTATATTTTTTCCACCTATATTATTTATATTTGACATGTACATATTTTTTTAGACCCCTCAATATTTGATTTTCTTAGTTGTACTATTCACTTATATCATGATCTCAACAATATCTTCAATTACATACCTACCAAATAAGGTCAAGGGTATGTGGAATGCATGCATGCACCATGGGGAGCTCACTCTTGGAGGTATTCAAAAGAATCATCCAAAGAAGGACCTCACAAGGACCTTGTGCAGTGGAAAAAACAGTCGGTTTTGCTGAATTTTTAAAGATCACATGCTCCAAGAATTTGAAAAGGTGATACAAACGAAGTTGTAGCTCGTGAACTGAAATTTCACCTCAAGTTTTTTCATATTTTTGGAGCTACGAGCTGTGAGATAGGATTTTATTTGTGGACCCCAGTTTGCCCATGCTATGCAACCACACTCCCTCTTCCACTTTATCATTTTCCTCTTTCACACACACCTCTCCACTCATCATCCCCATCTCTCTCACCACTCCTCTTTGCACCCTACTCACCTTCTTCTAAACCTTGAAGAATAAGAGAAACCATGGTGAACTCATGTTTCCTACACACACTTCCATTCCAAAATTGACCACCTAGTCTCATTTTTCCTCATCCATATTACGCATATCTATCAAAAAACCATAAAATTCAGCCTCTTCTCTTGAAAGACAGCATCATGGTGATTGATTACTCATATTCAATTACCTTGGCTCCCAAAGGAAGGTCAAGAGTGAAAAAAACGTACCGTCAAAGCTAGTGGACCGTCAATAAGCGTCAAAATTGACCCTACTCAAGACACTTGGAGCATCAACATTGTAAGAAATCCATGTTTTCTTACCTATTAAGATTTTTTCTTCCTTATTTTTATCCTACTTGGATACTCCCATTGTAAATATCCAATTCCATTTGTAAATCAATAAAATAACTAACTCTACTAATTTACTAACACTAACCTACTATGAAAAGTCCTATCACCTCCACTTCTCTCCTCCCTCTCTTCTTCATCTATCCACACCAACTTCTTGAAAATTCCAAGCAAAAGAAATTAGATAAGTGTTGAAAATCTAACCCAACCATGGTTAGAGGAGTAACCCTAGCCTTCAAAATTGCTATAAAAGGAGGGTGTAGCTAGCGTAAAGGGACAGCCATAAGCAAGAGCACTATGCTATAGCTTGAGAAGCCAAGCTCAACCTCTCTAGAAGGAGCTCTTGAGTGGAAGCTCATTGTCGTATGCTTGTGCATGTGTTGTAATAGGGGTGATTAGCACGGGAACTCTATGCCATTGTAAGAGAGAGAGCGATCATTCAATTGAGAGTGGAAAATCTATCATTCCTCCTACTAGTGTAAGCCCAACATTTGTTGAATCAAGGAGGGTGGATTTGGACTAATCTTGAATACTTTGTCTCTCTTCCAACATGAAGTAATGGACAACAATGATGTGTAAGTGTCTTGGTGATATTTTTAGTTCTTGATAGCTTGTGTCTGGGTGTTGTCATCAATTTAGCCATAAATCCCACATATTGTAAGAGGGCGACAGGATGGAGAGGACTCCCCTGGCCGTAAGACAATGATTGGGGTGGCTTTTCTTGTGATGTGTCGTGGTGAAATTTACTCAAGCTATGTTGAACAAATACTAATCTCACTTTGATCGGTCATGACAGATTTGTAAGAAGATATTAATGCAACAAGCACCCCCTCCCTCTTCTCTCTCTTTCTTACATATATAATTGTGTTTGCTTGATCATTACCGATACATTTCAAAGCAGCCCGAGCACTATCTCTCTCTGTCTCTCTCTCTCTCTCTCTCTCTCTCTCTCTCTCTCTCTCTCTCTCTCTTTACGCGTCCTAGTTCGCATCCAAAACTAGGTGGTGCCCCAAATTTGTGTAGGGTTAGGTTGTGGGTTTGTGTGTGTGTTTGTTGTTTTCTCCAACCCCAACCCAATTGAGCAGCACGGGAGCCTACAAGGGTGCTTAGAGGCCACTCTTCTTGTTGCCCTCCCCGGACCGCCTCACTGGTAAAGGCCTGAGTAGATGAAGGGACTTTGACAATTGAAGGGATGACATAATATCAAGGTTCTATCAAGGATCCACAAGGCCACACAACATTAGGAAGGGAATGGAGTGTAGGAGGACCTCTTTGTTTGCCATGGGATTAAAAATGAAATTAGGGACTGGCAAATGGGTGAATGCCATGTGGATTGAAATGGTGAGTATTCCAAGGCCTAAAAGTAAGTGGTCAACCTTGTACTCTTCTATAAAATATGAAGAGAAAAACTCTTATAAAGTCCAAAAGGTTGGGGGAAAAACCAATCCTTTCTCTCTCTAGTGGCTCTTAATTTCTCCCCCCCTTCTCTCCATAAAGGGGTCCCTCCAAAAATGTGTTGAACATTCTCTCCCTCTCTCTCTTCTGTACTATCTCTCACTTCTCTTCACTCCACCTTGCAAGTTGCATCTCTTTCCACTGCAGATTGGCTATGTTATTTGGGAGCTTTGGATGCTCATCAAAAGCTAGTGAACAATTGGGGTGAACACCTCCAAAGTGTCATGTGGTGTAGCCCGCAACCTCATGACATAGCGCAATTGGAGATTGCAAAGAAAACTAAATTAAGTCATACGACAAGGAGACGTCAAAATCAAGAATTATCTCAACAAACAAAGGAGGTAGAGGATAAAGCACGATCCATAGAACAAAAAGAGACCATAGACTTACACCCTGCACCTAAGCATTTCAAGTCTTATACCACGGGAGATCGCAAGGTGGTGTATACCAAAGCTCAGAGGAGTCCTATTAATGGAAGTAGTGGAGTACACGATGGCCCAGCAATAGTTAAAGAGATAGAGTTAGCAGAACCCGGTGAGGAATCCAAACCTATGTTTATTGTAGAAGACCTCACCGAAATAGAGGAGGTTGTGCTTAAAAGAGCTTCTCAAGGAATTCAAGGACATATTTCCTTGGACCTATCATGACAGGAAAGGGGTTCCACCTTCGGTAGTCCAACATACCATCCCCATGAGTAGCACTGCCAAGCCTGTGCAACAAAGACCGTACCCTATGAATCCTAAGTACGCAAAATTTGTTCAAGAAGAATTGGAAAAACTTATGAAGTGTGGATTCATATACCCTATTGAGCACTCGAAATGGGTTTCACCAATTGTCATTGTGCCAAAGAAAAATGGGAAACTCAGAGTGTGCGTGGATCTAAAAAAAGTTAATGCAGCAACTAGAAGAGATCATTATCCATTACCATATTCAGAGCATGTGCTGGAAAGGGTAGCAAGCAAGGAATCCTATAGCTTTTTAGATGGGTACTCCGGCTATAATGAAATCACAATTGCATTAGAGGACCAAGCTAAAACTGCTTTCATGTCAGAATTTGGTGTGTTTGCATTTCGTGTGATGGCTTTTGGCCTAACCACTTGCTACATTTCAACGATTAATAAACATTGCTTTCAAGGAGTATTTAAGGGACTTCTGTAAAGCTTTCCTAGATGACCTCTGTATTTACTCTTCTTGGGAAGAGCATTTATCATGTCTACGAAAGGTGTTTGAAAGTTACAGATTATATCGCATCTCATTAAACCCTTTCAAATGCCAATTTTGGGTTAAACATGGAGTTATTTTAGGGCACATAGTTCCAAAAATGGTATCTCCACAGATGAGGGCAAAATCCAAGTGATTTTGGAATCGCCACCACCCCACCAACTATAAGGGTGTTGAATGTCATAAAATCTAATATCTGACCAACCCAAATGATTTTCTCGTATTAAACTGATCATTTAATGTGGGAGAATAAAGAGGAACAAGGGTTAAGATATATATGTTCTTATAGATATATTTAAGCATGGGGCCAATGGTAAAGGGGCCCATATGAGAAAAGGTCTATCAAAGAGAAAGGTTAACTAATGGAGCAAAAGACCTTAGGGTTGTATTCATTAAAGCCTCCAAAGGTAAGTGTTAAAAGATTTAAGACATAGTCTTTAAAATTTTACTCTTTAATCACTAAAGTCCAAGTAGGCAAGGGGGTAGCTTGCTTAAGCTAGGGTTGTGCTTAAGCAGGGGGGTTGCCTGCTTACCAAGTTCAAAGTACTTGCTACTAAAGAGGGGGAGATCCCTACAAAGGGGGGAGGTAGATAGTAAGTGAGCATCTCACCAAGGACCCATACCCTTATGAAAGGAAAGGGGCCACTTGTCAAGTGTAGAGACACACTACTCAAGCAAGTAGGGGTTGTGCTTAAGCAGGGGCTATGCTTAAGCAAGGGGGGTGATAGGTTAGCCTCACAAAGGGAAAGAAGGACACTTGTCAAGAGGCTACACACCTTGCCCCAAAGGGAGCCCAGCTCTCATTGGCTAGAGGGCTACATGGCCCAATCAACTTCAAAGGAACCCTAGGAAAGGGGTTCGACCTAGCTAGCTTACTCTTCCTCTCATTTGAGCCTCCCATGAGCTCTCTCTCCTTCATTCTTCCCTTCACACACTCTTGTGAAGCAAGGATTCCATCTCCTTCTCCAAGCTTGAGAAGTTGAGTGCCTACTACCACAAGCTCTTGGCTATGGATGCAAATCCACACAAGAGAATGCTTATGCTTGCTTATCAATCTCTCTAATCTCCATTAACTCTATGCTAAGCTATGCTACAAGAGCTATGAGTGATTATGTGCAAGGGGTTATTTCTTTCTAGTAGAGCTACTTCTACTTCTCTCTTCCTCCTCACTCCCTGCTAGCTCTCCTCACCTTTCATGGTGTTTGAGGTCTTGGGATTGAGGCTGGGCATTTTTCAAATTCATGCTAATCATGTTTATTGTTGTAGTTATGCTAATGCTTGGTGAGTGAATCTTACCATCTTCATCTCATCAAGAAGGTCTCAAGGAACACAAACAGTTTTATTGTAAACAAGTCTTCCGTCATGGAAGAATCTATAATACAAATGCCTATTGGAGGGGGGACCGGATCCAACTAATCCGGTCCTGTATTGGTGTCAATTTCTCTAAACTCTCACTCTCTTTTACAAGTATTGATCATGCCATGTTAATGAAGTAATGTGTTAAGTGTTTCTCTCTCTCTATCCAAGCACTTTCTTTCTCACTATGCATCTACACACTAAAGAATACTCAAGGCAATGCTGTATATGTTATTTACTTTCCGCTCCAACTCAAGTTAAAAGGCTAATTCCATTACATTGGTATCAGAGCATTTGGTTTCTCTTTTCTTGCTTAAGAAGAGAGGTCCTTAAGTAGCCTATAAATGGTTGATGTTGTTAATTATATTAGGGTAAGTGGAACTGGGATCTATTATCGGTTTTGTTGAGCCCACTATGTGGGGGATGGTGCTCACCTTGGGAGATTTGGACTTAATAATGGAGTTTTTTTAGACTTGCCTATGGCTTTACCATTATTGAGCCATAAGAAGTCCGAAAGGAGCTAGCCCTTGGCAACTCTGCTATGATAGACCTACTCCTCTACTCTCTATAATTAAACACTTCGAGCCGTGGGTGTAGATACTTAAGAGCCGATTTTCAAAGGCTAAGCGGAGTGGCAACTAAGGTTTTGAATTGCCAAAACATACACTAAGTACATATATAAATTTTGTTAACATGGCTGACAATAATCAAGAGAGTAGAATGAACATTGATAGCTTTGATTTTGCACATGAAGGTGCTAATGATGATGCTCCCATGTTTGTGAATTATCTCATCACTAGGTTACAGCAAGCTATGGGCAACCCTGCTTTGCATGCAGAAGTTACTCAACAACTTCGTGCTTATGGAATTTCCCTTCCTCTCCAAGAGGAGAGAGAGATTAGGAGGCCTCTTGAAGAGACCCCCAAAAGACGACTCTCTCCCATTCGAGAGGAGGAATCCAAGGAGCAAGAAAGCAATGAAAGTTTAAGTTCCTCAGAAGATGTGGCTCCACGAAGACGGCGGTCTAGACGATCGTCCACTCCTCCCAAGAGGAAAAGATCAACACATAGTCCTTTTCCTCATCATTCTGAAAGGCAAGAGAGGAAACAAAGGAAGAAAAGGGCTAGGAAGAGGTCACCCTCTTCTCCTTCTTCTTCACCTTCCTCCTCTTCCGACGAAAGTTATGGCTATTCTCCTAGAGAATACAAGAGGGGAGGACATCGCAAATCATTTCCTGCATGGCGAAGGTCACAAAAGTTAAATAAGTTCAAGGAGGGAGGAAAGAGTATCTCTTTTCTCACCTATGATGGCACCTTTGGTGCTACTGACAAATTAAGTGTTGGACTTCATTCAACAATTTGATGCGGCCTTTGGAGATGAGGGCTTCACAGAGTCCTCCAAGCTACGCCATGTAGCTATGCACTTCCAAAAATCAGCTCGTCAATGGTGGGCTAGCCTTCGTGGAAATGGTGAAGCCCCAAAGACATGGAAAACTCTACGAATTTCCATCATGAAGCAATTCCTTGCAAGCGATGCAAAGGACAAAGTGCTTACCAAATGGTGCAGCTTGAAGCTCCTCTCCCATGAGTCTATCCACAAATATGTAGACAAGTTTTGGGATTTACATCTCAAGGCTACTGTCTTTCAAAAGATAGAATTTACCGAGAAAATGCAACAATTCTGTGCGGGATTACCTGAAGAGATGGCCGAATACATCAACTCTCAACGGCCCGGTACTATTAGCGAAGTAATCCATCACACCATGGTGGATTCACGCATCAATTTCCATCAAGGGGCTAGACGTAATGTCAAGCCCATGGAAAACAAAGACAAAAATGATGCAAAGGGAAAAACCAATGTTCAAAATGCTTCCCAAGCCAATTCCAAAAACAACAACAACAATCGGTCCAAGGAGAAGGGAGTTTACAAAGGTAAAAACAAACTCTATCGTGAAGAGCTTGAAGCTTTTCGCAAGGACCATAAGTGTTTCAAGTGTGGGGAGCAAGGACATGGCTATCGTTCTTGCCCCAAGAAGAATGCTCGCACTGAGACTCCTAGGGATTCTACCATCGAAGCTCCAAAAGAGGATGCTCATTGCAAAGGATCATCACTTTCCTATGCTTGGGGAAAGGTAAGAGAGCATGATGCCTTTATCTTGTTTGACCCTGGCTCTACTCTCAACTTCATATCAATAGATTTGGCCACCAAGTTGGGCATTCAAGCTTTTGAGATGGGAGATATAGTAGTGGCTGATGCAACTTTCAAGGGACAACAAGCCTCCGTTACTCCCTTGATTGGGAAGTTGAGGCTTCATGTCCAAAGCTATGTCGACAAAGAAGACTTCTTCATCTCTCCTCTCCAACATGAGGATGTTATCTTAGGGGAACCATGGTTTGATCGCATGGCTGCCAACATGAAGTTCCCTGAAAGAAAAATCTACTTCACCTACAGGGAAAAGAACATGTATATAGATGCTAGTGAGCGTGGTCGCACTATTCCACTTGTAAATCCTCTTGCTTTTGATAAGTCAATGAAGAGCTCAGTTTTTGCGTACATGATTTTTGTCAAAGAGTCTCTAAAAGATACTAATGTTTCATCAAATGTAAATAATGGGAATCAAGAAGAGTTAGACTTGTCTAATTTTCTAAAAGGATTCCAAAATGTGTTCATCAATGATATCCCTATGGATTTACCTCCAAAACGAGGGGATGATGACCATCGCATTGAGCTCCTTCCTGGAAGCTCACCACCTAACAAGCCTCCTTATCGAGTCTCACAAGCTCAACAAGAGGAGGTCATGAGGCAAGTACAAGAACTGGTAGACAAAGGGATGGTGAGGCCTAGTTCCTCTCCCTTTTGTTCTCCAGTCCTTTTAGTGCAAAAGAAAGATGGTACATACCATATGTGTGTGGACTATCGAGCACTAAACCATATCACTATCAAAAACAGATTTCCCGTACCTCGGGTAGAAGATCTATTTGATAAGCTACAAGGCTCGACCTACTTCAGTAGGATTGACCTTTAGAGTGGATATCATCAAATAAGGATAGTGGATGAAGACATCTTAAAGACCGCGTTTCGCACAACGTTTGGTCTTTATGAATATCTAGTCATGCATTTTGGCTTGACTAATGCACCAGCTACGTTCAATAGTTTGATGGAGAAAATTTTTAGACCATACCGCAAATTCACTGGAGTATTCTTTGATGATATCATCATCTACTCCAAGTCTTTGGAGGAACATAAGCAACATCTCCAAGTGATTTTTCAAGCATTGAGGGAGAACAAGCTTTATCTCAACCAAAAAGAAAGAAAATTCTTCCTTCAAGAGATTCAATACCTAGGTCATATTATCTCTAAAGATGGTATCCAAATGGATCCATCAAAGTTAGAGGTAATAAAAGCATGGCCTAACCCAAGAGATCTACATGAGCTAAGAAGCTTTATTGGTATGTGTGCATACTATAGACGCTTCATAGCAAAATTCTCTCAAGTAGCAGGACCACTACACGACTTAACTAAGAAGAACGTTAAGTTTGTATGGACTGCTAAGGAGCAAAATGCTTTTGAAAATCTCAAAGAGAAGCTTACTTCCCCACCAGTCCTCGTGCTTCCGGATCTCTCAAAGCCATTTGAAGTCCAATGTGATGCTTGTGGAGATTGCCTTGGAGTAGTTTTGCTTCAAGAAGGGCATGCCATAGCATATGAGAGCTGAAGGCTCAATACTGATGAATGAGTCTTGGGCATTTATGAGAAAGAGCTTTTAGCTGTTCTACATGCCCTAAACACATGGAAGCACTACCTATTGGGGACTCCATTTATCCTACGAACCGACCACCAAAGTCTCAAGTATTTCATGACGCAAACCAAGCTTTCCGACAAACAAATGAGGTGGGCAAATTTTCTTTCGCAATTTAATTTCCATATTGCTCACATATCTGGTAAGCACAATCAAGTTGCCCATGCACTTTCACGATGACCAAAAGTTAATGCGGTGTCTATAGCTACTCACAATGATCTATCCTCTATGATAGATGAGTATGCTACTGACCCTGACTTTAGAGACATAATGTCAGCCCTTGCTTTGGGGAAGAAAGAGGAACCATTCACCTTGCAAGATGGTTATCTTCTCCACGGCAATAGGCTATGTGTTACCCATTCCCTTCGTGAGAAAGTTATGTATGAATCCCATGCGCCTCCATATGCGGGGCATAGATGTATTCAACCTACTATTCGAGGAGTAGAGACGTACTTCTATTGGCCTACCATGAAAGTGGACATACAAGACTATGTATCAAAATGTGTAGTATGTCAAAAGACCAAGTATGATAGAGGGAAACAACCTGGATTACTCCAACCATTGCCTATTCCAAATTCACCATGGGAGAGTATATCCATGGATTTCATCTTTGGATTACCCAAGTCTATCCATGGGAATACAGGAATATGGAAAATAGTTGACAGGTTTAGCAAGCAAGCACATTTTATTCCTGTCAAAAAGACTATTAAGGCACACCAAATGGAAGCTCTCTTCATATCTCAGATTTTCAAGCACCATGGATTACCCACATCCATCGTGTCAGATAGAGATCCTAGAATGACTAGTAATTTTTGGAAAGGTCTCTTTGAAAATTTAGGAACAAGATTGAATTTCTCTTCGGCCTATCACCCACAAACGGATGGCCAAAGTGAGATAGCCAATCTTACGATACTCGATCTACTCAAAACGTATGTTACCAAAGTAGATCAACGCTCACAATGGGAAAAGTACTTACCTCTTGTAGAGTATGCTTACAATAATACTTCTACGGGAAAAGCACCTCTTGAGATCATTGAGGGAAGACCTAAAAGCCCCTTGCTACTCAAAGTACATGGGAAGATCTTCGCCGCCGATGAATATAGCCGTGACCTACAAGAATATTTTCAAAAGATTAGGGAGGCTATATCCATCTCTCAACAAAGGCAAAAAGATGCTGCTGATAAGCACAGAAGAGCCTTAATGTTCAAAGAAAATTATTGGGTCTTACTCAAGTTTCCTAAGGCTCGATTAAGGCAAACGACAGGCAAAAATCATACAGGCCATCAAAAGTATTATGCTAAACTAGCAAAAAGATACTATGATCCTTTCCAAATCTTGAAGCCCATCAATGAGACGGCTTATCAATGCAAGTTGCCCAACCATTGGCTCATACACAATGCCTTTCATGTAAGCCTACTTAAGCCCTACAAAGGAGAGCCACCAACTGAACCAATTATTGAAGATCCTCCCGAAGTTGAAGACCAAGAAGAGGTGCTACAACCCGAAGCTGTCCTTCAGCATGAAGACAAGGTACTACAACATGGTAAGATTATACGACGGTATCTTATTAAGTTCAAAAATTATCCTTTTGAAGATGCTAGATGGATGCAAGGAGTACAGCTTAAGGATAGTATGAACCTTGTCAATGCTTACAATGCTACATTAGAGTAAGCAAATATACAAATTTCTTTTAAATGACTCATATTTTTTTCTTATAAGACTAGTCCTCTTTTTAATTGTGCACAAAATTAACTAGTATGCATGCTTAGAATCATGTTTGTGATGACGACGTCTCTCAAACACCAAGTAGAATTTGTCACTCTACTTTGGGAGAATGAAATGGACTAAAGAGCAGACATGCTTGCGGCAGCTACGTCTCCCAAGCACCAAATGGATTAGTCATCCATCTTGGAAAGATGTCGTAGGGTAAAAAGGGATCCTCTACCCGCTAAGTAAAATTGACTAATGACTAAGGCTTTATCTCTTCTACCTCGTAGTCGAGGATGACTATGATTTCAAGAGAGAGGTAATGCCATAAAATCTAATATCTGAAGAACCCAAATTATTTTCTCATATTAAACTGATCATTTAATGTGGGAGAATAAACGAGAACAAGGGTTAAGATATAGATGTTCTTATAGATCTATTTAAGCACAGGGCCAATGGTAAAGGGGCCCATATGAGAAAAGGTCTATCAAAGAGAAAGGTTAACTAATGGAGAAAAAGACCTTAGGGTTGTCTTCATTAAAGCCTCCAAAGTTAAGTGTTAAAAGCTTTAAGACATAGTCTTTAAAATTTTACTCTTTAATCACTAAAGTCCAAGCAGGCAAGGGGGTAGCTTGCTTAAGCTAGGGCTGTGCTTAAGCAGGGGGGTTACCTGCTTACCAAGTTAAAAGTACTTGCTACTAAAGAGGAGGCGAGCCCTACAAAGGGGGGAGGTAGATAGTAAGTGAGCATCTCACCAAGGACCCATACCCTTATGAAAGGAAAGGGGCCACTTCTCAAGTGTAGAGACACACTACTCAAGCAAGTAGGGGTTGTGCTTAAGCAGGGGCTATGCTTAAGCAAGGGGGGTGCTAGCTTAGCCTACTACCACAAGCTCTTGGCTATGGATGCAAATCCACACAAGAGAATGCTTATGCTTGCTTATCAATCGCTCTAATCTCCATTAACTCTATGCTAAGCTATGCTACAAGAGCTATGAGTGATTATGTGCAAGGGGTTATTTCTTTCTAGTAGAGCTACTTCTACTCCTCTCTTCCTCCTCACTCCCTGCTAGCTCTCCTCACCTTTAATGGTTTTTGAGGTCTTGGGATTGAGGTTGGGCATTTTTCAAATTCATGCTAATCATGTTTATTGTTGTAGTTATGCTAATTCTTGGTGAGTGAAGCTTACCATGTTCATCTCATCAAGAAGGTCTCAAGGAACACAAACAGTTGTATTGTAAACAAGTCTTCCGTCATGGAAGAATCTATAATAAAAATGCCTATTGGAGGGGGGACCGGCTCCAACTAATCCGGTCCTGTATTGGTGTCAATTTCTCTAAACTCTCACTCTCTTTTACAAGTATTGATCATGCCATGTTAATGAAGTAATGTGTTAAGTGTTGCTCTCTCTCTCTATCCAAGCACTTTCTTTCTTACTATACATCTACACACTAAAGAATACTCGAGGCAATGCTCAATATGTTATTTACTTTCCGCTACAACTCAAGTTAAAAGGCTAATTCCATTACATTCAAAGATTCATGGGCCATGTCGGCTATTATAGACGGTTTATTTTACTTTTTGCTGACATAGCTCGTCCCTTATATAAGATTCTCATTGAGTTTAAGTGGACCGAGGAGTGTGACCAATCTTATGAAGTATTGAAAAAGGCCCTAGCAAGTGCTCCAATTTTAAGAGCACCAGACTAGAATGCTATTTTCCATGTGCATATTGATGCATCAAACTTACCTATTGGGTGTGTTCTAACTCAACCGGGAGAACATAAATTGGACTACCCCATTAGCTTTGCTAGTCGCCAATTAAACGATTCTGAAAAGAACTACACTACTACAGAGCGAGAAGGTTTAGCTATGATCTATTCAGTAAAGAAATTTTGATATTATCTTCTTGCTACCAAGTTTGTTTTTTATGTGGATCATCAAGCATTGTTGTACTTAGTCAACAAACCGTGCGCAGCAGGACAAATTTCACGATGGTTATTAATTCTTTTGGAATTTGATTTTACTGTTGTGGTGAGGCCTGGTAAAAAACATCTCATGGCCGATCATTTGTCTTGCATAACAAATGGGGAAGCTCCCACAGGAGTTGATGATGATTTGCCTGACACACCCCTATTTATGGTAGAGACTATTCCTGAATGGAGTGAAAAGATTGTTAACTTTCTAGTTAATGGTTTTCCACCCAAAGAGCTTCGTAAGGATGTTGCTCGAAGACTAATCAAAGAATGCGAACCCTATTCGTTAATTGCTGGAACTCTCTACAAGCTAGAGAAAGATGACATTCTTAGACGATGCGCTTGTGAGGATAAGTATTTATACATATTGCAAGAAGCACATATGGGTGTCGCTGGAGGACATTTTTCAGGTGAATTGACTGCTAGAAGGTGTTACAATCAGGGTATTGGTGGTCCACATTATTTAAAGATGCATCACTTTTTGCAAGAGGATGTGATGAGTGCCAAAGATACAAGACTACCCAACGAAAAGATCGAATGCCTTTACACCCTATTAAGGTAACCCAACCATTTGAAAAGTGGGGCTTAGACTTTGTAGGCCCCATTAGTCCTGCAGCTCGCAATACTCAATCTCGGTACATAATTGTGGCTACTGACTATGTGACAAAGTGGGCTGAAGCCAAAGCTTCACGCAAAGCAGATGCAATAACAACATCTAAGTTTCTCTTTGAAAACATAATTGCACGATTTGGATGTCCTTTTGAGATTGTGAGTGATAATGATACTCATTTTATAAATGAAGTAATAAAAGAACTCACATCCAACTTCATGATATCCCACCACAAGTCTACACCATATTATCCTCAAGAAAATGGCGAAGCGGAGAGTACAAACAAAACTCTCATCTCTGTTTTGACAAAGACCGTTGAAGCACATCGCACTGACTGGGATCTAAAGCTTACGTCAGCTTTATGGGCCTATCGGACTGCGTATAAAGTAGCTATCAATTGTACACCATTTAAAATGGTATATGGCCAAGAAGCGGTGATGCCCTGGGAGTTTGTAATTCCTAGTCTTCGTGTGGCTAGTCAAGAAGGTTGGGATGGTAACCCCTTGGTTGAGTGATTATACATCTTAGAGCATCTAGATGAAGAGAGGTAATTAGCTGTGTACAATGCCCTAATAGAGAAAGATAGAAGGAAAAAATGGTTTGATCGCCATTTAAAAGACAAGGATATAAAAGTGGGAGACAAAGTTCTTATGTATGGTGTACGTAACGAAAATAAGAAATTCAAATATGTTGGTAAAGGACTGTATGGAGTGTGTGAAATCACTCCGCAAGGAACCATCCGTGTGGAGAATCTAGATGGAATTGAAACCGTTGGAAGCTCGAGAGTGAAAACAACGTATTAAACGCCAGCGAGAGGCAAATCTTGGAATTACACATGCGTTCCAAGTTGAAACTGATGACAATTCATTAGAATGTGAACCACCCCTACGATACCCAATTGAGCTAAATAGCCCCTATGGGAATGTATTGTATAATGCTCTCTTGGACTCGGGAGCTCGACATAATTTATTGTTGTATGGAGTTTGGTGTCAAATCGGAAAACCACCTTTATCCCATAGTACAATCCAGGTCAAAGGTGTCAATAAGAAAAGAACCACTGTCTTTGGAATTCTACAAACCCCTATCATATATGATAAAGGGACAGTGGATCAAATCTTTTTGGTCATGCCAGTTGGTACTATGGAAGGAAACATAAATCTAGGTTGCCAATGGATGGTTGCAACTAAATGCATTATTGATTGGGGAACTGGAATTATCATGACGCAAAAGCCAACTCAAAAGGTTTCCACTCAAGATATAACCCCATAATCAGAACTTCCTAAAAAGATGCAAGACAATGCAACAACACAAATTAAATATCCTGAAACATCCTTGTCTACTGCACAACCCTTAAACCTTCACCAAATTTGACCCAAAAATATCCTGCCATCACTAAATCCATACCATATACCAACAAAAGTACATATAAATGGGTACCAAAGGCTTCGTTAACGACTCCTATCCGAAGTTCTCAAAAGCCACAAACAAAATCATTTGCCCGACGTAAAACCCACAATGTTACAATGCAATGGGTTTCTAAGCACTTATTACAAGCACAAGGCTATTATAACGGGAATGACAAAATTTGGATACCTAAACGTAAAAATTATCCTTCCATGTCATCCAAAAAACTAGGAAGCTCAGATATGGTGACTCCATTGACAATTGAGGATCAAGGAAAAGGAAAGATAATTGAATTCTGTTCGTCAAACTTGGAGCTAGTTTGGATCCCAAAGTCAGATCCATTACTGCTTCCTAGCTCAAGCAAAAGTGGTTCAGACATAGCTTCAACCTCCTCATGTCATTCATCCAACATTTGTGGAGATGCACCACAACCTCCGCCTGTTATACCTCCCATTGTACAAACATCAATTGATAAACAACTTCAAGTTTGTTCAGGGGAAAGTACCTTAAAACTTGATGAAACACCTAGGGTGATCAAAAACTATTTGCCTATGTCATTACCTTCTTTGCGCTGGAATAACTGGTTTCAAAGAATGACAACATCTTTTCAAGGGCGTGATCCACATTAGGAAGGGGGGAGTCCAACTTAGCATAAAGCTTCACTAAATCTCTTCTCAACCTTCCTTCCCTTACATATTAATGGCAAAATTTGAGGGAACTGTATATATATACAATTTGACATAGATTACAAAACAATTAAAAATAAAATAAAATTAAAAATAGTAAAAGAGCAAGAGTCATCCACTAAAAGAGAAAAACATAAACAAATTTCACAAAAACAATGACACTTCATGTGTATTTACCAACCCAAGAATTTTAAAAAGCTAATCCAATTCAATCTGTGTTCACAGATATGGCTACTTCAAACGCCTCATCCACTAGTTCAATTGAAGAGAGGTATCCATTTTCCTTAATTCAACTCTGTCGCTTATGTTATCCTGTTATCTCTTTAGAGTGGGACCATATAGAGCTACTAGCTAGGGAAAAAAACCTAGACGAGTTAGAGTGGCTGATTCGCCTCTTGACCACAAGTGACCCCTATCCCGTCGAGGATGTGTACCCCATTGCCGAGATTTATCCATTAGCACAGATTGACTATACACACCTAGTGAGGTTCCTAGTACTCCTATGTGAGGAGGATGATGAAGACACTGAAGATGATTGGACCGACATGAGTCATGGTATGACTGACGATGACTTCATTTATCTCGATGATGAGGATAGGGTCTTAGCCTTAGGGTTACAACCCAATCTATACAACATCCTCTTTCCTTGATCTTATGATGCATGCAGATAGATAAGTTAGGACCTCATAGTGTTTTTAATTTTCTAAATAAAGGATGGACGCCTCTTCCCACTGATGTGCCTCCCAAAGGTAGTTCAATGGTTTGCTAAAGTGTACAGGAAGCTAGGGCATTAGCTTGGATCTTCCACATCATAAAGCTCGTCGTATGTTCAAACCTACAAGCATCAACGTGTTGCTATCATCAAAAAAAGTTGTTTTCTAACCTATTCTTGTTGTTTTTTTTTCCCACCATTCCTGCTTGCTTAATTTAGAGTGATTGGTAATAACTATTAAGCCCCTTGATTAAGTGTTAGACCCTAAAATCAATATATGTTTACCTCACAAGCCCTTATTTAGGTTTATTAATCAAAGAATTTGGCCACGTTAGTTTAACCAAGGTAGGGCAACAAGATCTTCTTTTAATACCTTAAGTAATCCTTCTTAATTTTCTTAATAGATAATTTAGGCTCTTAATCCGAAATTATGAAGCATTATGTGTAGTGTGGCAAGGCTTTCCAGTTGGCTTAGTTTAAGTTATCTCTTAGCATTAGATATTATAGAAAAGTTTCCATTGTGATGAGCCTGTGTGCAACATCTATGTTAGATGACCCCCTAAAGAAACTAGCAACAAAGAGAACCCCCCCCCCCCCCCCCCCCCCCCCCCCCAAAAAAAAAGGGTTCTATGTGGCAAAAGCCAAAATTCAAAGCTTTAGTGGGTCAACAAAAGAAAATTTGAGGCGATGATTTCATGAGTAACTTCTTTTATAATATTTAATCTTAAAGAACTTCTTCAGAAAGCCTCTAGTCAGCCTTGAGACATGAAACAATCTGCTCTCGCAATTAAACAGCTTTAAACTTACTATGAAAAATATTAGGAAGATTACTTATACGATTAACGGTTGACCTTCGAGCCCTTTTGAAAGCTAAACTCTCCAACTAAGATCCTTGATTAGTTGACCTCTACAAGTGCTTGTGAGAAAATGTTATATTGCATTTTAGTGTTTATAGATCAAACAATGTTGAATAGTTACTTACCAATCACTCTTTGTGCTTTCAATGTATATTCTTTTTAAATAAGAATGTTTTATTTGAGTGCAGTCACTGTGCATTTCTTTTCTGTTTTGCAGGAACTACGTGGAGCTAAGGAGTCAACACCTTGCACCACCATGACATTTTGATTGAGAGCCCGTCCATGGGCCAATACTCTCATCAAAATGTCCATAGCGTCCGAGGACGGAATCTTCATCACAAAGGGGGGCACCTCAAACACCATGAAAGGTGAGGAGAGCTGGCAGGGATCGAGGTAGAGGAGACAAGGATAAGTATTTCTACGAGAACGCTTTCATTATCCTTACATAATCACTCATAGATAGCATAACTTAGCTTACATAGAGGTAGAGAAGATGTTAGCATGCATTGAGCTTGGCTCTTGGTTGGATTTGCATCCATAGCCAAGAGGTGTTGGTGTAGGCTTTCTCCTCGATAGCTTGAGAGAGATAAGATTTGTGTACTTTCTACACACAATAATGAGAAGAAAATGGGGCGTGGGATTTTTGTGTGAGAGGAGGGCCGGAAATCGATTTGGGCCATCTACACTAGCTAAGTGCTCATTGGATGTTTTTGGGGCTAGCCAATGGTTGGCCTTGGTCTTTTGGAGCAACCTAGCTAGTCTTGTGACAAGTGTCCTTCATACCCATATTTTCCAAGCTTGAAACCATTTAAAATAAATTAACTAATACCTCATTGGACCCCTTGGTCAACTGGCCAATAGGAATTAAGCTAGCCCATGGGCTACTTAATTCTCATTGGACCCCTTGGTAGGCCATCCATTAGGAATAATGCAAGAGCAAAACCTTAATCTAGAATTGAAATTGCCTTTCCTAACAAAAGATATGGTTAATTGAATTATCTAAATAATCATTGGACCCTTTAGGTGGCTGGTCAATGAGAATTAAGCATGCTTGGCCTAATGTGTTGACATGTGTCCTTAAGTAGCCCATGGGCTACTTAATTCTCATTGGACCCCTTGGTAGGCCATCCAATAGGAATAATGCAAGAGCAAAACCTTAATCTAGAATTGAAATTGCCTTTCCTAACAAAATATATGGTTAATTGAATTATCTAAATGCTCATTGGACCCTTTAGCTGGCTGGCCAATGAGAATTAAGCATGCTTGGCCTAAGGTGTTGACATGTGTTCTTATGGTCCTTGGGCATGGTATGGCCTAGAGAGAGAGAGAGAGAGGATCATCATCTCTCTCATTCCCTATCAAAAGGGCTCGCCCCCTCTCTTGTAGGCCACTTGCTTGACTTTTTAGAACTTGCACACCTCAAGCACCTTAGTCATAGTGACTTAGTCAGAAGCACTTTAGCATAGGTTCTCACCTTAAAATTGGACAATCCAAATTTGATGGCCTGGGCCTAAAGACATGTAACACTAACCCTTGGAGGTTGTAATGAAGCAAACCCTAAGGTTTTAATGCTCATTAAGTGCACTTGCCCTTTTATAGGGTATCTCCATCTAGACCCTTCATGAGCAGGAACTGTCTCCTTTTTGGTCCCATTTTGAGATAGTCCTAAAGCACTTCTTGTACCTAGCTCTTGGATAGATTATCTCCCTTTTAGCCCCGTCATAGAGATGCCATCATCTCTCATCTAGGCCTTAGTGAAGATAGTCATAAAAGCACATATCTATATTCTAGCTCTTGTTCCCGTTTTATCTCCTTATATTAAATGATCAGTTTAACATGAGAAAATCATTTGGTGGAGTTAGATATTAGATTTTATGACATTACCTCTCTCTTGAAATCATAGTCGTCATCCTCGACTATGAGCTAGGGGAGGTAAAGCAGAGTCATTAGTCCATTTGTCTTAGCGGGTAGAGGATCCCTTTTTACCCTACGACATCTTTCCAGAATGGATGACTAGTCCATTTGGTGCTTGAGAGACAACGTCTGCCGCAAGCATGTCTGCTCCTTAGTCCATATCACACTTCCTAAGTAGAGTGACAAGTTCTACTTGGTGTTTGGGAGACGTCATCGCCACAAACATGATCCTAAGCATGCATACTTCATTAATTTGTGCACAATAAAAACAAGAAAGAGAGTCTTATAAGACAAAAAATTTGTATATTAAATACATTTTCATTTACATTTTCTTACTCAAGTGAGACATTATAAGCATTGACAAGGTGCATACTATCCTTTAGCTAAGTTCCTAGCATCCATCTAGCATCTTCAAAAGGATAATTTTTAAATATAATAAGATATCGTCTGATAGTCTTACCATGCCTTAGTACCTTGTCTTCATGTCTCAAAATAGACTCGGGCTGAAGTACCTCTTCTTGATCTTCCACTTCAAGAGGGTCTTCCATTATGGCTTCACTTGGTGGCTCTTTTGTAAGGCTTAAGTAGGCTTACATGAAAGGCATTGTGGATAAGCCAGTGGTTGGGCAACTTTAATTGATAAGCCATCTCGTTGATTGGCTTAAGAATTTGAAAGGGACTATAGTACCTTTTTGATAGCTTAGCATAGTACTTTTGATGTCCCGTAGGATTCTTGCCCGAAGTATGCCTTAAATGAGCCTTTGGGAACTTAAGCAAGACCCAATCATTTTCCTTAAAAGCTACGGCTCTTCTGTGCTTATTAGCAGTAGCCTTTTGCTTTTGTTGGGAGATGCATATAGCCTATTTAATCTTTTGAAAAGATTCTTTTAAATCACGGCTCTACTCATCTGCGGCGGCGAAGATCTTCCCTTGTACTTTAAGTAGCAAGGGACTTTTAGGTCTTCCCTCTATCACCTCAAAAGGTGCTTTCCCTGTAGAAGTATGTACAGTGTTATTGTAAGCATACTCTACTAGAGTTAGGTACTCCTCCCATTGAGAGCGTTGATCTACTTCCGTTACATAGGACTTTAGTAGATCAAGAATCGTTAGATTGGCTATTTCACTTTGGCCATCCGTTTGTGGATGATAAGCCGAAGAGAAATTCAATCTAGTGCCTAGATTCTCAAAGAGACCCTTCCAAAAATTACTGGTCATTATAGGATCTCTATCCGACACAATGGATGTTGGAAAGCCATGGTACTTGAAAATTTGTGATATGAAAAGAGTTGCCATTTGATGTGCCTTAATAGTCTTTTTGACAGGTATAAAGTGAGATTGTTTGCTAAACCTCTCGACTATTGTCCATATTCCTGTATTCCCATGGATAGAATTAGGCAATCCAAAGATAAATTCCATGGATATGCTCTCCCATGGTGAATCAGGGATAGGAAATGGCTGAAGCAATTCAGGTTGCTTCCCTCTATCAAACTTTGTCTTTTGCTTGTCGGAGAGCTTGGTCTGCGTCATGAAATACTTGAGGCTTTGATGATCCGTTCGTAGGATGAATGGAGTCCCCAAGAGGTAATGCTTCCATGAGTCTAGGGCATGAAGAACAACTAAAAGCTCTTTTTCATAAATGCCCAAAACTTGCTCATCTGAGCTGAGTCTACGACTCTCATATGCTATGGCATGCCCATCTTGAAGCAAAATAGCTCCAAGGCAATCAACAAAAGCATCACATTGGACCTCAAATGGTTTTGAGAGATCTGGAAATACAAGCACGGGTTGAGAGGTAAGATTTTGCTTTAGCTTATCAAAAGCTTCTTGTTTCGTTTCAGTCCATACATACTTAACGTTCTTCTTGGTTAAGTCATGTAATGGACCAGCAATCAAAGAGAATTTCTCTATGAAGCGTCAGTAGTATGCACACATACCTATAAAGCTTCTTAGTTCATGTAAATTCCTTGGATTAGGCCATTCTTTTATTACCTCCAACTTTGAGGGATCCATACGGATGCCAGATTGAGAGATAATATGACCTAAGTATTGAATTTCTTGTAAGAAAAATTCACTTTTCTTTTGATTAATGTAAAGCTTATTATCTCTCAATGCTTGAAAGATTACCTGAAGATGTTTCTTGTGCTCTTCAATAGACTTGGAGTAGATGATTACATCGTCAAAGAATACTCCAGTGAAGTTGCGGTGTGGTCGAAAGATTCGCTCCATCATGCGATTGAAGGTTGATGGAGCACTTGCTACGCCAAAAGGCATAACAAGATATTCATAAAGACCAAATGTTGTGCGAAAAGCGGTCTTTAGAATATCCTCATCAACTATCCTTATTTGATGATAGCCACTCTTGAGGTCTATCCTACTAAAGTAGGTCGACCCTTGCAACTTATCAAATAAGTCTTCAATGCGAGACACAGGAAACCTGTTCTTGATAGTAATCCTATTTAGTGCTCTATAGTCGACACACATACGGTATGTGCCGTCCTTCTTATGCACTAAAAGAACTGGTGAGCAAAATGGAGAGGAGCTAGGCCTCACCATTCCTTTCTCAACCAATTCATTTACTTGCCTCATAATCTCCTCTTGTTGAGCTTGTGAAACTCTATAAGGAGGTTTATTAGGCGGTGAGATACCAGGAATTAGCTCAACTGCATGGTCATCCTCCCCTCATTTTGGAGGTAGCTCTCCTGGGATGTCATTAATAAAAACATCTTGGAATTGATTAAGGAATTTAGACAACTCTCAATCCTCATGCATTCCACTTTCATCTACTTGTGTTTTATTAACATCACTTAAAGAGTCTTTAACAAAAATCATGTACGCGGAAATTGAACTCTTTATTGACTTCTCAAAAGCTTGTCATTTACGAGAGGTATGGAGCTACCCGACTCCTGTGCAACTATGTACATATCTTTTTCCCTAAACTTGAAGGAGATCTTCCTTTCAGGGAACTTGATAGAGGCAGGAAGGCGGTCAAACCATGGAGCCCCTAAGATTACATCTTCATGCTTAAGAGGAGAGATGAAGAAGTCCTCTTTGTCCACATATCCTTGGATGTGGAGCCTTAGCTTCCCAATTAAGGGAGTAATGGAAACATCTTGGCCAATGAAGGCCCCATCCGCCTTCATAGCATCTCCCATCTCAAACTCTTGTATGCCTAGCTTGGCGGCCAACTCAAGAGAGATGAAATTGTGAGTTGAGCCAGGGTCAAAGAGAATGAAATCATCATGCTCTCTAACCTTTCCCCAAGCATAGCAAAGAGGTGAACCCTTGCAATGAACATCCTCTTTTGGGGCTTCAATAATTGAAGCTCTAGGTTGTTCATTACGTGCATTCCTTTGAGGGCAATCTCGATAGGTGTGTCCTTGCTCTCCACACTTGAAGCATCGGTTATCTTTGCGGTAGCGTTCTAGCTCTTCAGGAGTGAGTCTATTCTTTCCTTTGTAGACTCCCTTCTCCTTAGCTTTGTTGTTGCTAGAGTTACCTTTGGAAGAATTTTGAGGTTGATTCTTCCCTTTATGTTCATGCTTCTCCTTGGTTTCCATGGGCTTAAGATTTCTCTTATCCCCTTGTTGGAAATTGATTCTTGCGGCAACCATAGTGTGGTGGATGACCGTAGAAATTGATTTTGGCCTTTGTGAGTTGACATATTCATTCATGTCTTCAGGGAGGCCCGCACAAAATTGTTGCTTTTGCTCCTCAAACTCTATCTTTTGATAGAAAGTGGCTTTCAGATGTAAATCCCAAAACTTATCTACATACTTGTGGATAGACTGAAAAGGAGTTAGCTTCAAGATTCGCCATTTGGTGAGGACTTTATCCTTAGCATCGCTTGAAAGGAATTGCTTCATAATGGAGCCTCTTAGATTTTTCCATGATCGGGGAGCTTCTCCATTAGCCCGAAGGCTAGCCCACCATTGTCTGGTGGATTTTTGGAAGTGCATAGCTACATGACGTAGCTTTGAGGACTCCATGAAGCCCTCATCTCCAAAAGCGGCATCAAATTGTTGGATGAATGCCAATACTTTGTCCGTGGAACCAAAGGTACCATCATAGGTAAGGAAAGAGATGATCTTTCCTCCCTCCTTGAACTTTTTGAGCTTATTGGACCTTCTCCAAGCAGCATGTGATCTTCTATGTCCTCTCCTTGGTGATTCCCTTGAGGAATAGCCACTACTTTCATCGGAAGAAGAAGAAGGTGATGAAGATGGAGAAGAGGGTGACCTCTTTCTCTCCTTTTTCTTCTTGGAGTCCTTCTCTTCCTT
Organism: Adiantum capillus-veneris; assembly: GCF_014529385.1. Taxonomy (NCBI): domain Eukaryota; kingdom Viridiplantae; phylum Streptophyta; class Polypodiopsida; order Polypodiales; family Pteridaceae; genus Adiantum; species Adiantum capillus-veneris. The sequence continues at coordinate 115,604,717 of NC_140942.1, read as the reverse complement.
CTAGGATTCGCAGTGAGGAGGACTATGAGGAGACCTCTTTCTCTTTGTGGGAGTAGGAGATCTTTGTGATCGACGCCTTCGCGGAGCCACAACTTCTTCCATTGATTCGTCAGGGGATTTTCTTCTTTCCCTCTTCCTTGATGGAGGTTCTTGACGTTGGGCATGGCCCCTTCTCTTTGATGGACGTGAACCATCAAGTAACACATTCCGTAGCTCATCATATGGGTTTTCCCCTTCTCTCGCCATAGAGAGTCCTCTTTTGGAAGGCTCTCCAAGAGACTTCACAGGATCTCTCTCTTCTTGGTGAGTAGGTAGAATCCCGTAGGCGTGAAGTTGTTGTTGAACTTCACCTTGAAGAGCGGGATTGGACATAGCTTGTTGAAGCCTAGTAACAAGATAGTTCACAAGCATTGGAGTGTCATCATTAGCACCTTCACTTGCAAAATCAAAGTTATCAACATTAATTCTACCCTCTTCATTATTGTCAGCCATGTTAACAGAATTTGTGTGTTTACTTTATGAATATTTTGGCTATTCAAAACTTAAGTTGCTACTCCTCTTTGCCTTTGAAAATCAGCACTTAAGCATCTACACCCGCGACACAAATTTAGCTAATTATAGAGAGTAGAGAGGTAGGTCTAACATTGCAGATTTGCCAAGGGATAGCTCCTTTCGGACCTCTTGTAGCTCAATAATGGTAAAGCCAAAGAAAAGTATAAAAAGACCTCATTATTAAGTCTAAAGCTCCCGAGGTGTGCACCATACCCACAAAATGGGCTCGACAAAACCGATAATAGATCCTAGACTCACTTACCCTATATAATCAACAAAACCGACCATTCATAGGCTACTTAAGGACCTCTCTTCTTAAGCAAGAAAAGAGAAACCATGAGCTCTGATACCAATGTAATGGAATTGGCCTAATTACTTAGATTGTAGCAGAAATGAATAACATAGCAGGAACTTCTTTGAACATAATCCTTTGTGTAGATAACAGAGAGAGTGCTTGGATGGAGAGAGAAACTGTAAACACATTTCCTAGCTAACATGGCATGAAAAATAACTTGAAAGAGAGAGAGAATTAGAGAAATTGACAACATTTCAGGATCGGATTTACTTGGAGCTAGTCCCCCCTCCAAAAGACTTTTGTATTATAGATTCTCCCATCAAGAGAGACTTGGTACAATACAAAATGGTGTGTTTCTCAAGACCTTCTTTGGTGGTATGAAGATGGAAGCTTCATACACCAAACACACATGCTAATAACACTTTGACAACACTTAAAAGAACTTGAACGAAGCCCTCTATCCCAAGACCTCAAACACCATGAAAGGTGAGGAGAGCTGGCAGGGATTGAGGTAGAGGAGATAAGGAGAAGTATTTCTACGAGAAAGCTTTCATTCTCCTCACATAATCACTCATAGATAGAATATCTTAGCTTACATAGAGGTAGAGAAGATGTTAGCATGCACTGAGCTTGGCTCTTGGTTGGATTTGCATCCATAGCCAAGAGGTGTTGGTGTAGGCCTTCTCCTCCATATCTTGAGAGAGAGAAGCTTTGTGTACTTGCTACACACAATAATGAGAAGGAAAATGGGGCGTGGGATTTTTGTGAGAGAGAAGAGAATTCGATTTGGGCCACTTACACTAGCTGGATGCTCATTGGATGCTTTTGGGGCTGGCCAATGGTGGGCCTTGGTCTTTTGGAGCAACATAGCTAGTATTGTGACAAGTGTCCTTCATACCCCTATTTTCCAAGCTTGAAACCATTTAAAATAAATTAACTAATACCTCATTGGACCCCTTGGTCAATTGGCCAATAGGAATTAAGCTATCTCATGGAATACTTAATTCTCATTGGACCCTTGGTAGGCCATCCATTAGGAATAATGCAAGAGCAAAACCTTAATCTAGAATTGAAATTGCCTTTCCTAACAAAAGATATGGTTAATTGAATTATCTAAATAATCATTGGACCCTTTAGGTGGCTGGTCAATGAGAATTAAGCATGCTTGGCCTAATGTGTTGACATGTGTCCTTATGGTCCTTGGGCATGGTATGGCCTAGAGAGAGAGAGAGAGGATCATCATCTCTCTCATTCCCTATCAAAAGGGCTCGCCCCCTCTCTTGTAGGCCACTTGCTTGACTTTTTAGAACTTGCACACCTCAAGCACCTTAGTCATAGTGACTTAGTCAGAAGCACTTTAGCATAGGTTCTCACCTTAAAATTGGACAATCCAAATTTGATGGCCTGGGCCTAAAGACATGTAACACTAACCCTTGGAGGTTGTAATGAAGCAAACCCTAAGGTTTTAATGCTCATTAAGTGCACTTGCCCTTTTATAGGGTATCTCCATCTAGACCCTTCATGAGCAGGAACTGTCTCCTTTTTGGTCCCATTTTGAGATAGTCCTAAAGCACTTCTTGTACCTAGCTCTTGGATAGATTATCTCCCTTTTAGCCCCGTCATAGAGATGCCATTATCTCTCATCTAGGTCTTAATGAAGATAGTCATAAAAGCACATATCTATATTCTAGCTCTTGTTACCCTTTTATCTCCCCATATTAAATGATCAGTTTAACATGAGAAAATCATTTGGTGGAGTTAGATATTAGATTTTATGACATTAGTGCATGAGACAAGGTAGATAATCTTGTGTATGAGAAATCCACCACTTTTCTTATCTTTACAAGAAAGAAATATCTTTGGTGTATGGGAGATCCACCACTTGTCCAATCTAGACAAGAAAGAAAGGCCTATGGTGCAAGGGAGATCCACCAATTGTCCAATCTAGACAAGATAGCAAGGCCTTTAGTGCATGGAAGATCTACCACTTGTCCCATCTAGATAAGGTAGATGGACTTATGTATAAAAAATACACAACTTGTTTGATCTATAGAAGATAGAAATATCTCTCATGTAGACAAGAACAAAAGGACTTTGGTGCATGGAAGATCCACTACTTGTCCAATCTACACAAGAAAGAAATCCCTTTGGTGTAGGGAAGTTCCACCACTTATTCAATCTAAACAAGATAGGAAGGAGCAATGTGCTTTGAATATCTACCACTTGTTAAATATAAGAAAGCCAAAGAGGACTTGTGGTTCACCACTTATCCAATCTATACAAGGTAAATGAACTTGTGTATGAGAAGCCCACCACTTTTCCACCCTAGACTAGATAGCAAGGCCTTTGCTGCATGGGCAATCTACCACTTGTACAATCTAGACAAGAAAAAAAAGGGCTTCGGTGCATTGAAGATTCAATACTTTGTTAATTTAGATAGGATTAGAGGGTTAATCCACAACATTTGTCCATTCTGATATGTTGACGATGTAGTCTAGAGCTATCTATTGAAAGAGAGTGTGTAGTGTAGATCCACCACTTGTCCAATATAAACATTGAATGAAAAGAAAGTAGAAGTAAATTCAACTTAAGAATTATTAGAAGATCCAATGAAGAGAAATTGGAGTCAATATATCCACACATGTCAATACTAGGCATAGATTGTGAAGACAAAGTAGTCTGAATGAGCCAATCGGCCACTTTCAAACATACAATTTGAAGACGATGTAGTCTAGATCCACCAACATTTTCTCTAAACACATATTGTAAGTAAGCTGTAATCTACATCAACTACCTATTCTATTCTAAACCTCAATTTTGGGGCCATAGCTATAGTCTAGGCCCACCACTTGAGTCATGGGTGTAGTCCATTCTAGATGATCCATCACATGTTGCCTTTAGAGCCTAATTTCAACTTCATATAATCACCTAGTGTATACTCTATGATATTTTTGTTGATCATTTCAAAATCTAAAAAATTTTGAAAAATGAATTGATAGAAAACTCTTTAAAAATTGATATATATATATAAAATCTCATAGCATTAAATACAAGTGAATAGCATTATAAGTACCTAGTTGACTATGCTTTAATATGTAATCAACAAATTCAAAAACTAGGACTAATTATTCAATGCATACTTGCTTCTTTTGCCAAAAACTCTGCAGTTGAAGGTTGTGTGCGTGTTGCTTTTGACCTTGAAGTTATCGCCTTCTCTGCTACCTGTTTGATTGGTTGCTCACATTCAAGCCCTACCCATTTTTGTATGTCTTCATTAGACTCAACAAAGTGAATAAGACTTGATGCCAATTTATTTTGCTCATCAACATTCTCAAGTAAGCATATCATCTTTCTCCTCTTCTCATTTGTGAGACAAAGCCACCATTGAATATATCCAAGAGCCTTTGATCTTGTTCACCATATCTTTGTACACATTGCTGAATTAAGAGCTTCGTTTTTAGATTCAAAAACTCCATGTTTGACATGTTTTCCACAACATCATAATCAGCATTGAGGAGTGATGCTGGATCAACTATTGTGGCTTGGGCACCAAAAGATAAAGTATTTGTAAGTCCCTCAAAATCCTCTCCCTTGTTGAGAAACACCAAAATTGTAAAGTACTCAATAGCACCCAGAAAGCATGGATCTTGAGCGAAATGTAAAGCTTCAATGATAGTTTTGAGCACAAATTTTGACAACTCTTTCAAAGCTAGTTTGCAACTGTGCATACTTTTCTCCATTCAAGAATGTAAGAAAAACATACTATGAAGGATTGAAGTGGCGTTGCAAGTAGGACGTCCCTTCCATTTGAAGGTTGACAACACAAATAGACCATGGAAGGTCTCCAACCTTTGATTGATCTTTGAAAAGATTGACTGTCCATTCTATGTAGTCTCTAGCTTCTACATGAAAATTAATCTTCTTTGTCCCACTTGTCAACATTGCTCTAAGCCAATCATCACACATTTGCAAAAACTTTTTATACACAGCACTATTGATGTTGTACTTTGCAACCAGTTCCTCCCAACTATTCCCAACCTCCTTGTCAACATTGTGAAACTCCTCAAGTAATGCATCTTGGATAATTTGGTCTTGCTTGAGTCTTTTGATATGCTCCACCATATCCTCCACATTGGTTTCATCCTTTGAGACTTTTGATAGAACATTGGTGCCTGCCTTAATATCGTTTGTATTTTCTTTACCTCTTGTTCATTGAGCCCACACAAAAACTTGAATATTGTTGTTGCAGGTTTCTTGTTCTATTTCTCTTGTTGCTCTATAATTTCCAACCATGTATCAAAAATATTCTTGCTATATGTGAACATATGAGCTTGCTTTGTAATGAAGGAATGTGATGCAAAGAGGCGAGCCATTGAAATAAATGCCTATAAAAAAGAAAGATACTTCAAATCTCAATAGAAAATACAATAATGAAACAATAAATACAATAAAATAGAAAAATTTCACTTACAGCCCAACCTGCACGAGTAGGATGACCCTCTATAATTACAAGAGGGTGCCTTGCAGGGAGCTTATGAAATTTCCATTGACTTTTAAGGTGTTTTAATATGTGACTGTATGGTTGTTTGACATATAAATCCTTGGCTTGCTCATTTGCAATAGCGAATATGGCAGTAGAAACCTGAGGAGTTGCATCCACAACAACTTGGGTCTTTCTTTTCTCGTACACTTTTACTAATTCTTGAGACACAAGATCATCAAGGGTTTCCTTCTCTTGATACTTTATCATTTTAGCAGCATAAATGGAGTGTTGACCATCAATGATCCAATATTTATAGTTTTTCAACTCTAACCCTTTTACTTCATTGAGTTTCATTGGGTTTCCACTCTTCTATTGACAATTATTTATGGGCATCAAATAAGCACATGCAACATGCCTATTCATACTTGGTGCAAACCACATCATACAGTTATCCATTTTCTTTGGTGCAAGTTGGCAATAGTTATAGTGATTTGGAGCAACAAACAATTATCAACATTGATCTCAAACTCTTTATACTTGAAATGAAAGTATTTTGAATACTTTTCCATGCCCCCCGTTTCCTTCTTTGCCACCTTCTTCAAGGTTTTTTCCAATAATCCAGGCTCTATGAATCGTAATGAATCATTAGATGATTTTTCAATCATCTCATCTAGGGTTTTGATGCTTTTACTTTTATCTACAATAGACTCACTAGTACTGGCACTGGCCTCACCCTTTTTCTTCTTTGCTTTTGGATGCTTAGGAGATTTCTTTGGTTTCCCTCTCAATGAAGCACTTATGGCATCTTGTAGTTGATCAAGGCTTGCTTCAGAAAGAGGATAATCAAAATTTCATCCTCAAGAAAACATAGTAACATCTTTCTCCTTGACCATTTGGTCAATAGCATAGAGCTTTGGTAAAAATTGCTACTCCATGTCTGTTGACACTTGAATGCATAAGCATTGAGCATCTGGATGAGCATCAACTATGGAGACTTCTAATGAAATAACTTGTCAAAAATCTTGAAATGTATTCTCATCCATGGCTTCTACAACATACAAATGGACCCTATGGAATTGGGTGCCATGTGTACCATAGATGTCTAAATACCATCGCCTTTCTTGATGACAAGCAAAGTCCACACTCACAGGAACTGTGAATTTTGTTTTTTGAGCCATGTTTCACCTAAAACAAAATACAAACAAAAAACTAATTTATCCCTTTATGACATGAATTTAAGTAATAGGTGTACTACCAATATACCATATGTATAATCTACACATACAAAAGAAAGAGAAGATTCCCAAGATCTATTACATGTACGTTCTCAACAATTTTTAAGAGATCTTCAAAAATCTATTATATATCCAATTGAGAATAGTTACAAAGGGGATTTAATGCATGTAAAATTCCATACTTGTCTAATATGGATAAGTTACAAAGTGCTTAGGTGCAACAAGATTAACCATGTGGTTCACTACTTATCCAATCTAAACAAGGTACCAAACTTGTGTATGACCAATCCAACACTTCTCCAATCTACCCATATTCTCTTTGGTGTATGGGATATCCACCACTTGTCCAATGTAGAAAAAATAAAAGGCCTTTGGTGAATGGAGGATCCACCATTTGTCCAATCTAAAAGCAAGGTAGAAAGGTCTTGTAGTTCACCACATATCTACTCTAAATGAAATTGTGTATGAAAAATCAACCATTTCTTCAATCTTAATAAGAGAAAAATGTCTTAAGTGTATGAGAGATCCACCACTTGTCCAATCTAAACATAAACAAATTGCCTTGAGGGCATGGGATATCCACCACTTGTCCAATCTAAACAAGAAAGAAAAGCCTTTGATGCATGGAAGATCCACCACTTGTCCAATCTAGACAAGAAAGAAAGTCCTTTGGTGCATGTGGTTTTACCAATTGTACAGTCTAGACAAGAAAAGAAGGCCTTTGGTGCATGGGAGATCCACCACCTGTACAATCTAGACAAGAAAAGAAGGCCTTTGGTGCATGGGAGATCCACCACCTATCCAATCTAGACAAGCCTAAGAAAGGAATTTGGTGCATGGGGGATCCACCACTTGTCCAATCTAGAAAACAAAGAAAGGCCTTTGGTACATGGGAGATCCATTACTTATCCTATCTCCACAAGAAAGAACTATCTTTGGTGAATGGGAGATCCACCACATGTCCAATCTAAACAAGAAAGAAAGGTCTTTGGTGCATGGAAAATCCACCACTTATTCAATCTAGAGTAAATAGCAAGCCCTTTGGTGCATGAGATATCCACAACTTATCCAATCTAGACTAGATAGCAAGGCCATTTGTGCATGGAACATCCACCACTTGTCCAATTTAAACAAAGAAAAGATTGTTTTTAGTGCGTGGGAGATCCACCACTTGTCCAATCTAGACAAGAAAGAAAGGACTTTGGTGATGGGAGATCCATCACTTGTCCATTCTAGACTAGATAGCAAGGCCTTTTGTGCAAGGGACATTCATTTACTTGTTCAATCTAGACAAGAAATAACTACCTTTGTCGGTGGATGGGAGATCCATCCACCAAACTAGATGAGAAATAACTACGTTTGGAAGACCCACCACTTGTCCAATCTAGACAAGAAATAAGGACCTTTGGTGGATGGGAGATCCACCAATTGTCCAATGTAGACAAGAAAGAAATGCCTTTGATGCATGGGAGATCCACCACTTGTCCAATATAGACAAGGCATAATCACCTTTGGTGCATGGGATATCCACCACTTGTCCAATCTAAACTATATAGCAATGTATTTGGTGGATGGAAGATCCACCCCTTCTCCAATCCAGAGTAGATAGCATTTTCTTTGGTGCAAGAAAAATCCATCACTTGGTCAATCTAGATAGCAAAGTAAGGCCTTTGGTACATGGGTGATCCACCACTTACTCAATCTAGACTAGATAACATTTCCTTTGGTGCATGGAAGATCCATCTCTTCTTCAATCTAGATAGAAAAAAAAGGTCTTTGGTGCATGGGAGATCCACCACTTGTCCAATATAGACTACATAGAAAGGCCTTTGGTGCATGGGAGACTCACCACTTGTCCAATCTACACTAGAGTGCAAGGCCCTTTGGTGCATGGGAGATCTAGCATGTGTCCAATCTAGACAAGATAGTAAAGGTCTTTGGTGCATGGGGGATCCTCAACTTGCCCAATCTGGACATTATACCACTTGGCCTTTGGTGCGCCAAAGATCCACCACTTGTCCAATATAGAAAAGAAAGAACTAACTTTGGTGCATGAGAGATCCACCACTTGTCCAATCTAGAGTAGAGAGCAAGGCCTTTGGTGCATGGGATATCCACCACTTATCCAATCTAAAAAAGAAATGAAGTCCTTTGGTGCACGGGTGATCCACCGTTTGGGCAATCTAGACAAGAAAGAAAGGCCTTTGGTGCATTGAAGATCAATAGATTATCCAATCTAGACTACATAGGAAGGCCATTTGTTCATGGGAGATCCACCACTTGTCTACTTAAAACAAGAAAGAAAGTCCTTTGGTGCATGGGAGATCCACCACTTGTCCAAACTATTCAAGAAAGAAATGTGTTTGGTTCATCGAGGAAAGCCTTCTATGCATGAGAGATCCACCACTTGGACAAGCTAAACAAGAAAGAAATGCCTTTGGTGCATGAGAAATCCACCACTTATCAAATTTAGAATAGATAGGAAAGCCTTTGGTGCATGGGAGATCCACTACTTGTCTAATCTATACAAAATAACTTTCTTTGATTCATGGGAAATTCTCAACTTGTTCAATCAAGACTAAGTACACAAGGCCTTTGTTTTGTCCAATTTGGACCAAAAATAATTTCCTTTGTTGCATGGGAAATCCACCACTTGTCAATCTATATTAAAAAGAAAGGCTTTTTGTGCATGAAGACTCCACTTGATTTCCAATGTAAACTAGATAGCAAGGCCTTTGATGCACGCGAGATCCACAATTTTCCCAATTTAGATAGGAAAGAGCTACCTTTGGTACATGGGCGATCCACCACTTTCCCAATGTAGATGGGAAAGAGATACCTTTGGTACATGGGAAATCCACCGCTTGTACAATCTAGGCTAGGTAGCAAGGTTTTTGGTGCATGGGAGATCCACTAATTGTCTAATTTAAACAAGAAAGAACTATCTTTAATGTGGGAGAGATCAACCACTTGTCCAATCTAGACAAGAAGAAAATACCCTTGGTGCATGAGAGATCCATCAGTTGTCCAATCTAAACTAGATAGAAAGTCCTTTGGTACATGGGAAATCCACCACATGCCCAATCTAAACAATAACAAAAGGCATTTGGTGCATGGGAGATCTACTACATGTCCAATCTAGACTACATAGGAAGGCCTTTTGTTCATGGGAGATTTTCCACTTGTCCAATCTAGACTAGATGGCATTTCCTTTGTTGCATGGAAGATCCACCACTTGTTCAATCTAAACATCAAAGAAAGGCCTTTGGTGCATGGGAGATGCACCACTTGTCCAATCTAGACTAGATGGCATTTCCTTTGATGCATGGAAGATCCACCACTTGTTCAATCTAGACAACAAAGAAAGGCATTTTTTTGCATGGAAGATCCACCACTTGTCCAATCTAAACAAGAAAGAACTACCTTTGGTGCATGGAAGATCCACCACATGCCCAATTTAGACAAGAAAGTAAAGGTCTTTGATGCATGGGAGATCCACAACTTGCCCAATCTAGACATTATACCAAGGCTTTTGGTGCATAGGAGATTCATCACTTGTTCAATCTAGACAAGAAAGAACTACCTTTGGTGCATGGGAGATCAACCACATGTCCAATCTAAACAAGAAAGAAAGGCCTTTGGTGCATGAGAGATCCACCACTTGTCCAATCCAGACTAGAGAGCAAGGCCTTTGGTGCATGGGAGATCCACCACTTGTCCAATTCAGAAAAGAAAGAAAGCCATTTGGTGCATGGGAGATCTACCACATGGCCAATCTAGACAAAAAATAAAGGAATTTGGTGCATGGGAGATCAACCACCTATCCAATCTAGACTACATAGGGAGATCCACCACTTGTCCAATCTAGACAAGAAAGAAAGGGATTTGGTGCACGAGAGATCCCATCACTTGGCCAATCTAGACCAAAAAGAAAGGCTTTTGGTGGATGAGAGATCCACCCCTTGTCCAATCTAAATAAGAAAGAAATGCATTTGGTGCATGGGAGAAAGGCTTCTGTGCATCGGCGATCCACCACTTGTCTAATCTAAATAAGAAAGAAAAGCCTTTGGTGCATGCCAAATCCACCACTTTTCAAATGTAAACTAGATAGAAAAGCCTTTGGTGCATGGGAGATCCACTACTTGTCTAATCTAGACAAGAAAGAATTATTTTTTATGCATGGGAGATCTTCAACTTGTTCAATCAAGACTAGGCATCAAGGCCTTTTTTTTGTCCAATCTAGACAAAAAATAATTTCCTTTGCTCCATGGGAGATCCACCAATTTTCAATCTATACTAGAAAAGAAAGGCCTTTGGTGCATGGAGAATCCACCACCTTTCCAATGTAAACTAGATAGCAAGGCCTTCAATGCATGCAAAATCCACAGTTTGTCCAATCTACACAAGAAAGAGCTACCTTTGGTGCAAGAGTGATCCATTAAACTAGACTAGATAGCAAGGCCTTTGCTGCATGGGACATCCACCAATTGTCTGATTTAAACAAGAAATAACTATGTTTAATGTGTGGGAGATCCACCACTTGCCCAATCTAAACAAGAAACAAAGACCTTTTGTGCAAGGGAGATCCACCACTTGTCCAATCTTGAAAACAAAGAAAGGACTTTGGTACATTGAAGATCCACCACTTGTCTTATTTAAACAAGAATAACTACCTTTGGTGCATGTGAGATCTACCACATACCTGTCTAAACAAGAAAGAAAGGCCTTTGATGCATGAGAGATCCACCACTTGCTCAATCTAGTGTAGATAGCAAGGCCTTTGGTGCATGAGATATCCACCACTTGTCTGGTCTAGACTATATAGTAAGGTTGTTTGTGCATGGAACATCCACCATTTCTCCAAGCTAGACAAGAAAGACAAACCTTGGGTGCATGGGAGATCCACCACTTGTTCAGTCTAGACTAGATAGCAAGGCCTTTTGTGCATGGGACATCCATTATTTGTTCAATCTAGACAAAAAGAACTACCTATGGCATTAGGAAGGGAATGGGGTGTAGGAGGGCCTCTTTATTTGCCATGGAATTAAAAATGGAATTAGGGGTTGGGCTAATGGGTGGATGCCATGTGGACAAAAATGGTGGGTGTGGAAGGTTTGGTCAAACTTGTACTCTTTCATAAAATATAAAAAGAAAAACTCTTATAAATGATAAAAATAGAGCCTTTTTTTAAAATATTGGGATAAAAACCAATCTTTTCTCTCTCTAGAGGCTGTCAATTTGTTTTTCCCACTCTCTTAATATGAGGTCTCTTCAAAAATGTGCTGAACATTCTCTCTCTCTCTCTCTCTCTCTCTCTCTCTCTACTGTACCATCTATCACTTCTCCTCTCTCTACTGTACCATCTCTCATTTCTCCTCTCTCTTCTTCTCTCTCTTCTTTATCAATACCATCTCTCACTTCTCCTCTCTCACTTTTCCCTCCCAAAACCCTTTGCAGCAGAGTTTTGAATCTCTTTTCCCTCCTCAAGCTTGTAACATTCTTCTCAAGGTTGCTGCATTCTTCTCAAGATTGCAGCTTGCTCCTCAAGCTTGCAAATTACCCCTCAAGCTTGCACTTGCTCCTCAAGGTAAATATTTCCATTGCTCTGTAAGCTTCTTACACATTGCTATCTATACCTGAGTTTGCAGCATATCTTTTGTTTAAATCTACCATTTTTCTTTCTCTTTAAATCTTGAGTATCCCGCTCAAGCTTTTCCCAACCTGCAAGTTTTATATCATAGTAGTAAGTGTTGTGTGTTAGTTGTGCCAATATTTTCCATTGGTGTGCATCGATTAACAATAAGTGTTGTGTGCAAGCTGTGCCATTATCTTCCATGTCATCATCAGGTTCTCGACAACCTAGGAGTGCTATTGACTCCATGTCATGCAACAATGTTCAAGATGATAGTGGATGCTGGGTGACGACGGAGTTCAAACAATGTGGGTGACTATGCAACCTAGTTCAAGAGGTGCACACAAGGTCTCTAGGAGACACATGGCTTCTCGGGTCACACCATTGAAAGGGAAGAATAATGGAGTTTAAACAACTCCAAAGTGGTAAGCGGCTTACAAAGGTTCAACATGTGTATGTTGCTTCACAATTGAAGTTAACGACAACGTTGACTCCACTAAGGTTTCCAGCAAATTGTAAGTTCACACCACTATCAAAGTCTTAGATTTTCTTGATTATATTTTTGTTGTGTAAGTTGCTTTGTTGTTTTAAGATTTCTTTGATTGTGTAATGTTTACAAATGTTTTTCCATCCAATTTTGTAGAGTGGGAGCCAATAGAGTCCTTCACATGAACTTTTGAGGTCATTCATGTTGAGCTTGGCAAGTTTCTCTATGTTGGTTGTTCATCCTCTGAGCTTGCTTCACAAAATATTTTTTTACAACCATAATTACATCACACCTAAGAGAAATGGGTATGGCAATTTTTCTCCGGTTAACTTGCCAACTTTGCAGAGTTTCGAATGGGCTAAGCCACATGGTGCCTTAATAGCAGCAACCAAAAGGAGAATTGAGATGGATGTGCATGCAGCAATGAAGTGCACCTATGGTTCTCATAAAGCAACTTTGACGTGGTTTATGTCACTTCATATGTTTGTATATATTATTTGTTTGCAGAGTGTTCACAAGACACCAACAATGTGGACCTGCAAAGGAGGAGGTGCAATATATGGCTTTCTTGCAAACGAAAGTGGTCAACCATCAAGGAGATATAATCAAGTGCTCTATAATTGCGGAGAATGTGGTCTTCAGATACCATATCGCAAAGCAAAGCTTGTCAATGGCCTTTCCATACAAAAGATAGAAGTTGACGATGGGAGGATGGGAAGCACTAGACTCAAGCGTTGCTGTTAAAGAATCCATTGATCTGCAAATATTTCTCCATGATGATACAGTGCATGATATCTTAGTGAATAACAACTGGCATCTCAGTCATCTTCGCAAGCATCTTAATCTTAGATATTCCTTGTTAGAGCCATATCTCTCTGTAATCAACCAAAAAGTTATACGTTCTAGAAAAGAGAAGAGCTTCTTATGTGAGAACATTGCCATTTCCGCGATGTATTTCTGTAAAACCTTGTAGCTGATAAAAGATTTTGCTCTTATTAATGATTCTGGTGTTTTGAATTTTATCTCTGTGTAAAATCTTATGTCCAACGTTATGAGTGAAATGCAATTTCAGTGAGTTGGAATGCAAGTGCTTTCCACAATGGTTTCTTTTGATGCTTTGTCGCATTTATTAAGTAAAAGTATAGTTTTTAGTTATTTTTATTAATATTTTAATTTTTTTAAAAAAGTGACTTTGGGTATATAAGTGAATTTATAAGTTTTTAAAAGCTTTCATAACATTCACAAAACTCAGACTCTTTGCTCTCAAGCTCTCTCTGTCAGCTCTCTATCCATTTTCTTTGCAAAAAACCCATGGCCACATCTTGTGACGCACTTCTCTCACAATTGGAAAAGATAGGACTTGCAGATCAAGCACATGATCTAATTAGTGTCTTTGAAGGCTTCATCGACATACAAGCCACATCCAACCTTCATGGGGAGGCATTCCAGAGTTTCCTTGACTACATGGCACAACACATCAAAGAATATGCCATAGTCTTTGAGGGATCTGACATGGCATGTGTGCTAGTGGATTTCCTCAAGCACCTCTACGCCACCGACAAAAACTTTTTCTATCGATTGTTGAGATTCATTAAAGGGCTCACTGATCGGGATTACAGGACAGAGAATGAAGAAGACCTCATGGACCTGGGCATGGGGTGTATCGGCACTCAATTCATCTCATGGGACATGGTTTTGGTTAGACTTGTGCTTGAAGGTACTGACAAGGGGAAATCAAAAGACAAAGCCACTAAGAAACCAATGGTGACTCTTGTTGAGGAGTCAAAGGAAGTTATCAAAGAGGTGGATGAGCAGGTGGAGGCATCAATGGCACTTTTCCTCTTACAAGAGCCCCGTTCAACTGAGAAGGATGATAGAATGATTGAGGGAGATGACGTGTTGGAAGAAGTTCTGGAGCTCCAAATTCTTTCTCTAAATGCAATGGTGGTCGATGGTCATCACTTCCTATTTCTTGATGATATTGCCAAAACATTGGGACTTAGAGAAGATGAGTCTCTCTCAGTGCTAGCTATCTATGCAGGGATGAAGGATCCTGGTGGAAAACAAGAGAAGACAGAATTTGAAATTTTTGAAGATCAAAGTATTTTAGACAGCCTCTCATTCTTTCCCACTAAGAATGAACAAACATTGGTGCATACCGTCGCTTCTACCCTGGTAGAGCTCAAATTGTGTGCCTCTTTCTACGAAAGCGTTCTTGAAAGTGCTTTTCAACTTCACAAACCTTTGATCTCTATGGGAAAAGATGATCGCTCTAGCATCAACCTTACAAAGAAAACACTTGAAGAGATGGATGAAGAGACAGAGGTAAACTTATTATAACTTGATTGCTTGTGTGCGATTTATTACAACAAGAGTTAAAATTTATAAATTGTTTTGCAGACTGCATATCATGTTGATAAGTTTACAATGCAAATTGGTGGTTATCTCAGCAACCTTACGGGCAGAGATAGCTCTTTGTGGCACTACCTGAGCCACTTGGGACCCTCAATTCTTAGATTTGTACACACGAACTTCTCCAAGCATGGTACAACGGAGATGCTCAAGTGCAAAGCTTTGAGTGCCATCCTTGCTGAAGACTCTCTCACTCTAAACGCCCATAAATGTATATTGGTCGATCGAGAGGCTGCTTTGTATGCATTTACAGGCAAGCACTCTGGATCGATCCTCTCCCACTATGCTTTAAGCTTAGGTCAAGGAGTGACAAACCAAACAAATCGTAAAGACATTTGATGTTGATTCAGCCCCTCCTCCAATTCCTACCGATGTAATTTGTCAAGAGATGCATAAACCAAGATGTAATATCTCTTGTAATAAAAAAAGTTTTGTTTTTTGAATTGTTCGATTGCATTTGGTGTATTCTAATGGCAATGTTTACACAAATTTTTCAATTTTTATTTAATTTTAAGTTTGTTTAAGCACTAGAACTACAATTTAATGATGTACAAGGTTAAAAGAGAAATTAAAAAAAAAAAAGCCCTGTGCGCCACAACGTGCACAGGGATATTTTGACTAGGTCAAAACTACCCTGTGCGCGTCGTGGCGCACATAGCTTTTTTTTTTTTGCCTTTATCCTTGTACATCACCTTTAGAGTGATTTGGCACAGATCTGCAAGCTTTGGAAGACATTTTGGGCAGGTTTCAAAAAAAAAAAAACACAATTGAGCAATCTATTGAAATGAACTTTAACTAAATAACAACTTATAAAATTATTGAAATTCTCAAGACACAGTATAAAATTACTCAAGACACCAAATGATGCAAAATTTGATCATTGATATTGATTCAAAAGATTACAAACTCTCAGTAGAGCCACAAATCTGATAAAAAAGGTTACATGGGATGAACTAATTCTTATATAAGCAGGCTTCACCTCTCAATCTTATTGCTAATGCTAAATCCGTAACTTTTAGGGTGACTTGATTGGCATGCACCATACAAGAAATGCCGTCTTTGAACAATTGCACCAAAATATCTTTGACGGCGTCCTGTAGTGCCAAGAGTGCTTTGCCTTGGATACGAGTGACAGAGTCACTACACTCTTCCATAATTTCTCTAACAACACAAGAAAAGGCCGCTTTTGGTATGATTGGATTGGCATATTTTTTATATTTTCTAATTTTCCTCAAGGCCACCGTTCCTAGCTTCCATCTTTTTTTATTTTGTGCCACGGGTGGTGGAGGAGGAGCTGCTTGTATGGCCCATTGAGGAGGGTCATTTTTATACTTTTCTCTCCTATCTGCTTGAGCCTGCTGCTCTTCAGTTGCTGTGAGATTGTCTTTCTTTCTCTTTGGACATTTTTTGGCTCTTTGAGGACCTTTGGGTGGTCGAGAGCTGCCAGCCTGTGCCTGTTGTGTTGCTCTGGCTCTCTGTTCAGCTGCTCTTTTCTCTGCTTTGACCCGTGCTTGAAGATTTTCCAAACGGGTTCTTTAAGCCTCGGCTCTCTTCCATTCTTCCACCTCTCGTATTCTTGCTTCTTCATTTTCTCTGCTTTCAGCTTCGTTGGCAGCTCTTTCTTTTTCCTCACGTGCCTCCCTCTTCTTTCGTCTCTTGGCATCCCGTTTCTCATGCTTTGGTGTTTTTCTTTTTGCGCACTAACGCACTTTTTGCAGTGTAGTTTTCAAGGTTGCTTGAGCAACATGCGTTGGAACAACAGGTGGAAATTGCTCATTTTGTAGTGGTTCAGGGTTGATCTCAGAGATTGGTGGAGGATCCGACAAAGCTGTGCGGTGATCTTGTTGTAATGGCGGAAGATCCCCAAAAATTTGGCGCATCGTTGTTTGATCATTTGGAATAGAAGGGTTTGGATGTTAGAGGGGCTCTGTGAGACAGGTTGTGGTGTTGGGTTACGTCATGCGACTACGATGCAGGATTTAATGTGGCAATGGTTTCCTCGTGTGAAGGAGATGATTGGGGAGGTTGCTCAATATTTGGATGGGGTTGTGGTGTTGGATTGAAGATGTGGGTTTTGTATGTAGTGCGGGTTGGGGTTGGGATGTGGTAATGGTTTCTTCTTGTGCATGAGATGGTTGAGGAGGTTGTGTGGCATTTGGAGATGGTTGTGACATTGGATTTGAAGCTGGAGATTGTGTATCAAGTGCGGGTGATGAATCTGTTGTGGTGTGAGTGGCGGTGGTGTCATCGACGTGCATACTGATTTCTTCTTGAGTAGGTTCCATGTTGAGCAAGATATGAGTATGTGCTTGTTTTGGCTTGAGTGGATCTTCTAGAACGTGCGAATGAGAAATGAACTTTAAAAAGTGAGTTTGACTTAAATAGGCTCAAAAATTTTAACAAAATTAAAAACTTAAAAAATGAATATTTTTTTTAAAAAAACTCATAATTGAAAGAGAATTCACACACGGGTCAAAAACTAAGCGTCAACAATTGATTAACATCAAAATGCGAGGTTACAACAAATTTTTTTTGTGATCAAAATTTATTTATTTTGCACCCAATGTCTGCCATCTCTTTGCCTTGTTGCCAACCATTAACGGAAGCGATCTTTTGCTATTGAAGCATGGTATGAATTCAATCGCCTCATGTTAATCACTTTTCTATTCTGCATTTCAAATTCCTTTGTACTCTTGTCTTTTTTCTCTGTCTCCTTGCCAAAACTCTGTAAAACCAATTGAACATTTCATGTAACGCATTGCTTTTTTTTTCCACCTCCATGACGTGTATTCTTAAAATACACCGCTTTTGCTTGATAGTGTGAGCGCTCAATTCCTTCTCCAGATGCCCAATGAGCCAAAAGTGTCGAGAAAAAATACACTATGTGCAAAAAGAATATGCTGAAAAATACAAGTTTTAGTTCAATGATATTGTAACGCTGATTGTAGAGACCAAATGAAACTCACCATGTAATGTATTGTGTGTGTCTCTCCCCAAGCATTGACCATTTTCAATGTGAAACTGTTGATCACAAACTTCAAAGCGGATATCTCATCAGTAGTAGTCAGCTTTGCTTTTTCAAGCAGACAAAAAATATCATCGATAGATTGCCACACATGAGCACGCTTAATTCCAAGAGCAGCTTTGTTCCCTTTGTATGTGGTAATGTCACGCACTTTTTTCCACAATTGAAACTCAGTGGGACTTTGAGAAGCCAAATAATTTGATAAAAAATGCCTAGTTTTGCTACCACTCATACATATTTTATTGGGGCGATCTTGTGTACTGTCAGATGTCTTCTTGTCCTTGGATAGCTCAACTGCACCACCATGTAGACCAACACTTGATAGAATAGACTCAAGTTCCTTTATACACTCCTCTCTTCTTTGCACAGGCTCCATGTTGCAAGCATAATTGATATGTAACATTAGTAACTTGTCAAGAATTCGCAGACGAGCATGAAGGGTGCAAACATGCACATTAATAAGTGGAATTGGTAAAATAGGAGTCCCAATTGGGATCATCCATGTCTCAATTAGGAGGTACACTTTGATCACAACTGAGAAGACCTTGGAACCACTGTTGTAGTGACTTACTCATTGTTTGTGTATTGGACACACCTTTCACATAGTTGGCTGTAACTTTTCCCCCTTTTCCCTTACCGCTCTTTGATTTGCTAACTTTTAGCCCTTGCTCTTGGTTCCCATGGACACCTTACTATGGCAGCAATAAATGCATGGAAAGAGTGTCATTGCACCATGCTTGCAACCTAACATGCACTTAAGAGTTTTCAAATCTCCTACCAAATGCCACTCAACTTGGAACAAACCCAAGTCTGAAACCTACAATCTTTGTCCTTCCTGTTGTTGCCAAATGATGTCAACAATTGGTGTATGATTGAAATACCACTTCAAGGACTCATATGTTTTTTGCGGGAGATGAAAATCTGCCAACCACCAGATATTCTTCTTTGATTGAACACCTAAACACGTGTTTCCCTTCTCATTGGCATTTAACTCAACATCGACACCTACTAAGGCCATGTTCATCATTGTAACGCTTACCCTTTTGAGCCGTTGACCTTTAACAATCTGACACTCATCTAGTCTCATAACAAATATTACTTTGCCACCACACTCTTCCTGTGTCAACTCGTAAAATCTGACCGTTGACTCTTGGAGCTTCAAACAAGTCAACATACACACTGTTGAATTTGTTGTAGCGAAAGGATTTCCTTCTTCTAATGTCATGACATCCTTGACACATTGAAATCCACCTAACAATCTTACAAAATCATTATTGGTGCATTGTTTGGCAATGCTAACACTCTAAGGTGTTGGTAGCAACCTAAAAAGACCTTTTGCTCTGTGTCCTATTGTGACAATTTTATACAAAGCTTCATAAGCTTTGAAACTTATTCCTGCACTGTCACACACCTCCATCATCTCCTGAGGTGACACAATGCTCTTTAACTCATTGAAATATTTTTGATGCAGAATTTTGGCAATGCCAACATTGGATGGATCGTCCAATAGCTCCACCAACTCCTTTAGTTTGATGATATGTTGTAGTAAAGTACGTCCTGTTGTATCAATATCAAAATCGATTCCCATAATTTGTCGAGCCAAATTTTGCATATGGAAACAAAATTATAACAACCTACAAAAAAAGTGTAAAAGCAAAAGTTGGCATTTGTACCCTTACCTAGTTTGTTGTATACGTTTCTTTCGAGCTCCACCATTTGAAGATAGCATAGACATTGCTTGTCTCTTGCGCTTACGAATGTAGTAGCTGAGGGGAATGTGTGTGAGATGATCTATTCTCTGACGCATATTACGCGGAGTGTGTTGTAGATGAGCCAAGGTGCTTTTTCCTGTGAAGGTATACAAGGCCGCCTCTCAATTGACCAATATACATTTGTGCAAATTAAGAATGAGGGAATTTTCACCAAGGATGACACTTAATGCTTTGCACTTGACCAGCTCCGTAGTACCATGCTTGGAGAATTTAGTCTGGGCAATTGAAAGACTTCATGGTCCCAAGTGGCTCAAGTTGTGCCATAAGGAGCTACCTTTGTCCATGGAGTTGTTGCAAGAACCCTCAGTTTGCATTGAAAACTTGGTATGTGGTCTAAAAACCTTTATAAAAGGCTTGAACTTTTAATGTAAGGAGCCGCTGGCAATCAACAATTTCTTCACCTATCTCCTGTTTTCCTTGTAAGGTTGATGCTAGAGAAATTATTCCTACCCGTAGAAATCAATAGTTTGTGTGGATGAAAGACACTTTTGGGAACACTTTCATAGAAAGAGGCACATGATTTGATCTTTCCAATTGTATAGGCCACCATTTGCACCAGTTTTTGTTTGTATTAGTGAGGAGGAAAGAGAGATTGGATGGGAAACTTTGGTCTTCAAAGTCAATTTGAAATCAAGTCTTTTGTTTCTTTCCACTGATCCTTCATGCCCACATTCATAACTAGCACTAAGAGGGATCCACCTTTTCTAAGTCCCAGTGTTTTGGCAATGTCATCAAGGAACAAAAATTGACGACCATCCACCACCACTGCATGTAGAGTAAGAATTTGGAGGTCAATGACTTCTTCCAAAACCTCATCTCCCTCTATCATTTAATCTTCCTCCTCAGTGGAGTTGGGCTCTTGCAAGAGGAAAAGTGCCATTAAAGCTTTAGCGTGTTCATCAACCTCTTTGATAACTTCATTTGACTCCTCGACAAGGGTCACATAAGATTTATTATTGGCTTTTTCTTCGATTTTCCCTTATCTATGCCCTCAAGAATAAGTAGGACCAAAACCATGTTCCATAAAATGAATTGGGTACTTATGCACCCCATGCTCAGGTCTATGAGGTCATATTTATCCCCAGTCTTGTAATCCAATTTAGTGAGCCCTTTAATGAATAGAAAAAAGCAAAAGCAAAAACATTTGGCAGTGACGTAGAGGTGCTTGAGGAAATCCACTTTTATCCATGCCATGTCAGATCCCTCAAGCATTATGGCATAATCTTTGATGTGTTGTGCCATGTACTCAAGGAAGCTCTAGAACGCCTGTGCATGCAATTTGGTTTTGGCATGCATGTCAATCATCCCTTTGAACACAATGACTAGATTGGGTGCTCAATCTTCAAGTCCTACCTTCTCCAATTGTGAGAGAATTGCATCACAAGACGTTGCCATGGGTGCTTTTACAAAGAATATGGGAAGGGAGCTTAGAGATAAAGTTTGAGAGCGTAGCAATAGAGTTTTGTGAATGTTATAAATGAATTTAAGAGCTTAGAAAGTCACTTATTTACCCAAGGTCACTTGTTAAAAACACATAAAATGGTCATACAAAAAACTTAAAACTATACCTTTTAGTTAACACACGCAATAAAGCATTAAAAAACTTGCACATAGATGGAATTCAAAACAACGTATTCTTTAATGGGAGAAAAAATTGCATATATTACAAGATTTTACAAAAATGCATCACAAAAATGCAATGTTCTTACATAGAAAGCCCTTCTCTTTTCTAGATCTTATAACTTTTTTGTAGATTAAAAAGAGATATGGCTCAGGCAAGGTATATCTAAGATTAAGATACTCACAAAGATGATTGAGGTGCCAGCTGTTAGTCACTGAGATCTTGTGCATTGCATCATTGTGGAGACATATTTTCAAATCAATGGATTCCTAATAGTAATCATATCAAAGTCTAGCGCTTCCCATTCTCCCATTGTGAATTCCATCTTTTGGAGGGAAATGTCATTGACAAGCTTTGCTTTACGATATGATAGCTAAAGACCACATTCTTGGCAATTACAAAGCTCTTGATTCTATCTCCTTGGTGGTTGACCATCTTGGTCTCCAAATGCACCGGTGAAAGATTACCATACCCTTTTTGCCTAGGGGTGAGATCAGTATGGTTGTAGAAAAGAATGTTTCATGAACCAAGCTCAAAGGATGAGCAACCAACATAAAGCTTGCCAAGGTCAACATGGATGGCCATAAAAGTCTTTGTGAAGGACTCTATTGGCCCCCCCTCTATAAAATTGGATGGGAAAACATGTAACCATGAACTAGCAATGAAATCTTATAGACATCAAAGCAACCTATACAACAAGAATACAAAGTAGACATTCTAAAAACTTGATAGAGGTGTGAAATTACAGTTTGCAAGAAACCTCAATGGAGTCAATGTTGGCTCTAGATTTAGTTGTGAAGCAACATACACATGCTACACCTTTCCAAGCCGCTTACCTTCTTAGATTTGCTTGAACTTCATGATTCTTCCCTTTAGCGTGCTCAAGAAGCCACGTGTCTCCTTGAGACCTTGTGTGCACCTCTTGAGTTGGGCTGCATTGTCCCCCACATCAATTCTTTAAATTCCCTTATCACCCAGCATCTAATATTGTCTTGTACATTGCTACATGAAATGAGTCAATAACAATCTAGTTGTTTTGATGATGCCATGGAAAATAGTGGCACAACTTCCACAGTACACTTATGATAATTGTTTGCATATCCGTGGAAAATAGTGGCACAACCTACACACAACACTTCTTTGCCACTGACTGTTATGATGCTCCATCTTAGCATGTACATTTGCCCGATATCGTCGCCTTTTGTATTTTTTATGTCTTTTATCTAATTTGTGATTATGGGTTGTCCCTAATTCAAAATCAGTACTATGATCCTCACTTGGGTCCTCCTCTGTCCAAGATAAGTTGTCGATGGTGTGCTACTTGAGCCAGTATTACTTCTTCATCAAGCTCGGAGTTTGAGCTAATTTCAGTTGTTGATTCTACCATCAAATCACATGAGTTACAACCCTCGGAGATACTACTAGGTTCCTCGTTAGTCAAGATTTCAGTCCTTGTGTCCTTCGAATGTGCAAATACTGCTCTTATCATGTTTAAGGGAACAAATTGTGGTAGTTGATTTCCCTCAGGTGTTACCCAAGTTGTTCCCCTGTTACCCCAAGTATCAATAGTGGCTGCTAAGTGTACCCAATCCACATTGTCGGACTCATCCATCCCAGGTAGAACGTCCAAATAAGGAGGATTTTCTCCCACATCAGTGTCCTTTTTACATGTATGACAATACTTCAAAGGGGCTGAGTGAATTGTGGTATCAGATCGATTAGCAATTATAAATCTTTTCCCCAAAGGATCCACTCGACCACTTGTAAGATAAAATCTTACTACAGAGTCTTCAAACTGTAAGTAGACATGATTTATTGACCAATCGTGCACCATTTGTGCTTCCCTCATAAAAGGTCGTCCTAAGATCATTTCGTATGATGTAGGATGCTTGGAGAAATCCATGACAATGAAGGTATGTCTTACCTTGTGTCCCAAGACCTTGACCTTGAGATCTTTAAGCATGCCAATAGGTTTAGCAATGGTGCCATTGGCCATTTTTACTACTATGTTTGTTACTCCAAGGTGGGGTCTTCCCATTGTCTCCTAGCAGTTTTTAGTTACAATGCTAAATCCCGCTCCCCCATCTAGGATTCCTTTCATGGTTACTCCCTTACAAGCTATGGGTAAGGTTGCATTGGACTCATCACCTTCAAAGTATTGCCCCAACTTATTTATAGGTATTTCAACAACATGGCTTTCATCTAAATTGGGATCTTGTACCCATTCTTCTTCTTCATTTTGAGTTGTGTTAAATCTATCCATCTGTGCGAATGGTGGTAAACCAACTTTCAACTCTCCATTGAGAAATGCTCGAAGAGCTAGGAACAGCTCAAGGTCACCATACAGCTTAGACATAATAGTAGCCCTGACCTCAGAAGCCATGAAATCCATTAATTTGGCAATATTTAGTGGCTCCTTTTGATTGTTGATCTCTCGGTATGGGTTGGGTGAAGGTGGAATTTGCATTTCCTCAATTGGCTCAGGTAAGTCCTCTGTGAACATCCTTTCAAATAGGAAAGGGGTATTCCCACTTTCAGATGTTTTAACCCTCACTTTATTATTGAATGACACTAGGTATGGCTAGCGGTTTGTGGTCTCTATGAGGTTGACTTAGCGTCGGAAATATTGTCTCCGTGATTTTGATCTGACTAGGTGGTGGTTCTAGTTCCTGTTGGGTTTCTTCTACCAAACTTCTCAAGTGCTTGACTTGTTCAATCTCCTCCATGGGGTTTGGGTAGATTCCTAACTTTTGCTTGGATATTTTTGGGGTTGGCCTTGGTGGATGTTTGGAGGGGATTTTGTTTAGATTGGCAAGCCTTGAAGACTTGTGTTGAATCACTTGGGGTGGGGGAGAGGTTTTTAACTCTCTATCACGATCCTCTCCATTGGATTTTGCTTTCACAGTGTCTGTTTTGGTTTCCAAGCTTTCAATGGAGTCAGAATCATCTTCGGGGTGGTTCAAATAAACAAGGTCATCACTGGTCCCTATGTTAGTCTTTGAACTCGGGTTTGAAGTTGCAAGTTTTTGCGACCTCTTTCGACGTGTTTTTTTCTTCTTCGCTTGAGCAATTGATGCAGAATATCTTTCCTCAAGGATATAATTTTTCTTTTGTAGCATTGATCGTGTAACCACATTTATTGGTGCAACATGTGGAATTGGAGGTTGCATTTCATTGGTAACCTCAATTAAATTTAACGGTGTGATCTTGGGTGCATTTGGATTATGAGGGCATTGGGCAATCAAATGATCTATGCCACAAAGATTGCATGTAAGTATTGGCATTGTAGATAGACCCACTTGACTCGGTTGCATTGGTGTTGCATCCCTTGGCATTCTATTAGGACACTCGGCTGCACGATGAAGTCCACCGCGAATGAAACATTGAAGAGGGGGTCTTCTTGCCACCATGTTGATGTTTTGGCCTCTTGCTACAAGTGTAGCTGCTTGATACATGGGTTTGATTTGTCCCCAAGGATCTTCCATGTAGTACATGGGACACTCTTCAAGTGCATCGTTTCCATAAACAAACCCAGGGTCTATTTCCTCCTCGCACTCTACATAAGCACTAGACGATTCACAACCTACTTGGTTTACAGGGCTAATCCTTGGATGTGGTGGTTGCGGTCCTAACACTGGAGGTGGTAAGGGCATAGACTGGACAACATTTTGAGCTCTATGAACTATGTGTTGTGAAGGCTTCTCCATAGGTGGTGGAGCAGGCATCAAGGCAAGAACATGACCTGAGTCTGTCCAAGGTAAGGGTGGCCAATTTGTTACCATCATGCGTTTAGGCATTAAGCAATCCTTAGCTTGGTAACCATACTTGCCACATATATGACAAATACCATTAAAATTCGTGCGAAAGGTTGGACATTCACTTGTACTATGTAGGCCAAAACAAATTGAACACCATTGTTGCTCCCTTTGTGGATACATATGAGTGTTTTGTGGAACTTGATTAACCTTAAGACTTTCTTGGATAGCCTTGGTGAGATCCATTAAAGTCATGTCAGCTATCTTTGGTTCTTTGACAATAGGATTTATAGTCATTGGCTCATGCCTTGAGGCCTATGAGTTGGCAGGCTCTATATTTGAAGACACCCTTTCTCCTGCTCATGCCTTGAGGCCTATGAGTTGGCAGGCTCTATATCTGAAGACGCCCTTTCTCCTGCTATCATTAAGTTGTCTTCTAATTCAATAGCATTGGTATTTACGGCCTCCCAAGTAGTAATTCCTCTAATGATTAGACCATTATAGATATTCTCATGATGAAACCCTTTGATAAATCTATCAAGCAGTTGGTTGCTGTTGAAATGCTCATTTGGTGCACAACGAGAATTCAGATTCTTTAAACGGCTGATAAAATCTCTCACAGACTCTCCCTCTTCTCGTTTGGCTTTTTGAAGCTGAGATGCTACACCCCAAAGTACGCCTTCTTGTATGTACTCCTTTAAAAACAATCTTCGAAGGGTAGGGTAAATAGTTTTCTCTTCCACCCTTAGGGTTCTATACCAATCCCCAGCCTTTCCACTCAAGGTTAAGCTTAAAGCCCTACACCTATTTAAGTCATTGTATTCCCCTAGGGAATCACATACTTGTTCAAAAATCTCAACATGCTTCCTAACATCTCCATCACCATTGTATTTTTGTGCAATTTTGGCTACTTGTACCGCCTTGCTTCTAGGTTCTCTATCCGGTAGGTTATGCATATTTTCTACAATAGATCAACCGATGGTTTGAGCAAAGGCTGCCAAATCACCTAAATGTGTAGGTACAATAGGTGTAGATGCAACGGGTGTAGGTACTCTTGGAAATACATATGGAAAGGGGTCTGCTAGTTCTGGTATGGGCATGCGCACCCTCCTTGGGTCCCATACTTCATATGGTACTGCACCTTGTGATGGCCTAAAGCTCATAGGTGTAGGCTCGGGTATGGCACTTGTAGGATAGGAGGTGTTGATGCTAGCTGGCACAGCTCCACTAAATTAAGGACTTGGATAATGTGATTGGGGAACATAAGCTATTGGATTAGGTGGAGGTATAGGAGTTACATAAGGGTGAGTAGCAACACGTACATATGGTTGATGCACACTTACAGGTATTGGCATAGGTGCTACGCTAGTATGCAATGGTGTAGTACTAGCCACCGAGGTTGAAGGTGCACCTCCTGTCATGTGCATTGTGGGAGTAGGTAGGTCCCCAAGAGAAGGTTGCGCTAGATCAGGGAAACTAAAGGAGCCATGTGTGGACTCTGATTGCATTGAAACTCTAGGCGAAACAATGTACGAAGGATCCATGGGACTCACTGAGGGAGTTTCCATTTGTGATATGGTTGGTTGTTTAGCTTTGGCAGTGTCTAGAAATCTCATAGGACCCATCGAAGGCATATTAATCCCTAGTTTTTGCCTCTCCATTTGGACAATACTATGGATGACATCGCAAATCATCCGTTGTTGCTCGTCTACACTAGTAGAATTGGATGTGGCTTGTATCACGTCCAACCAACCCACATGGTATGTATAGCTTGTGTATAGGTCGATTAGTTTCTCCATTTGTAGATTGTATTCCCAATTTTCATTGAGGAATACTCCATCTAGAATTGATGTGTTGGGCTATATGTATTGAGCATTTTCGGGAGACATAAGTGTCCTTTGAACCGGATGCAATGTGGCTTCCTATGGTTTGACTCTTAAGAGTTGTTAACTCAAGAGATTGTAAGGGATTAGTCGGTAATGCTGACGTCATAGGAGCTTTTGCCAATATTGCTCGACGTTGTTTAGCCTTGCGTAAGCTTTCAATTTCCTTTTCCCTAGCTGCAAGGATGTAGTGTTCCACCTCTTGCACTTCAACAAGACTCCTACCATCATGCAATAGAGTTTCAGAGGGAGTAGGCTTTAAAGGACCAATGGGTGTAGTGGCTGAAGTGCTCACATGAGCACTCTCAGGGAGTACGGGGTCTATTTGTGATGTGAAAGGCGAATCTACTTCCCCGCCTCCTTCGTTGATTTCATTAGTCGCATGTTCAGAGTGAGTGGCTCTACTTAAAGTCTCTTTTAAACAACTAAACATACTAGCGCCAGGTTGTTGACCCAAGGCATGCATGTCTTGACTTAAGCTCTCAGGATGTTGTTTCATAGGATACCCTTCCATGACATCAAAGTCAAAGGAGGAATCACTAGCTGCAATGTGGGGATCTTGGGTCGCACTACCTTGAGTCCCAACCGAAGGTCCGGAACCTAACGTGGATGGATAGTGAGTGCCTGTGTAAACAGAGGCACTCTCTATGTGCTCATGCTCTAGCACACGACCAGAGCGTAAGTGCATGTGACCTCAAGACCCTAGAAGTGTTGGTGAGTGCCTATGAAGGCCGCTCAACTAATTTTGTGGGTGTTTTGCAACCCAGTTTTACTCTCAGTTTTTATGTTTTTGGATCCTAATTTCTTGACCAAGCCATGAAATATGGCATGTAATAGCTCAAAACGAGCATCTTGGTCAGGAGAATTTGGTGTGCTTTACAGCCCAAAGTTTGCTTTGTTTAAGGTCTCGAAACCTTCAAAACTGTCTATTACGAGTTGGGAGCAAGGCTTAAGGTAACAAGCCAAGGATGCAAGTGTGAAGGGGAGGGTGGAGGACTTGTCCCACATGCCCTCACTTTCACTTGGGAGTCAAGACTATATATATAGTCTTCAGTCTATAGTATATCATAAGACTGAGGACTGAGGCCAAGGCCTGGGCTTGGGCTTGGGGGAATGATCTCGATCCCAATCCTAACTTTTAATGCAAGCTATTTTTAATGTTTTTGTTCAAAAATAAAACCTGAACCAGTATAGAACCTGAAACTAGAACTACCTCTGTAACTAGTGAGGCGGTCCGGGGCGGGCAACAAGAGAGGCGACCTCTAAACACCCCTCAAGGCTCCCGTGCTGCTCAATTGCGGCTGGGGCAACCACAAGCACATCGCAACAACAAACCCACAGCCAAACACAAACAAGATAGGGGCACCACCTAGTTATGGTATGCGAACTAGGACGCAAGAGAGATTTTGGCACAACCAAGAAGATGCACCACACAACACACACAAGCAACCTCACACCAAGACACACATGAAATGGACCAGAGAGAGCTAGAGCAAAGGGAAGAGAGAGAGGAAAGGATCTTGCGTAATACCTTATTTGTGACTTGCAAATGGAGATGGTTCGTTATGATGCTATCGTAGAACTTGTACAAAAATCACTCAATGCTTAGTGATTGCTAATCATTGCCAAAACACACACACTGTCTTAGGGTGTGGGAGACCTCTCACCACAATACCCTCTTACAATGGACACAAAACTGGCAATGAAAAACACACTAAAACACTTTCTAAAATCAAGATCAACCGATAAAACTCAAAATACACAAGTCACCTTGAATTCACCAAACCGTATTGCACAAATGGAAGGACGAAGATTTGAACGTCGAATCACGCCTTTGATGCACCAAACCTCAATTTATTGATGATGAAGGAGCATGTACAATAGTGGTTTTGAGATTTGTGGAACTCACGCTCTCTCACTTGCAATGTGTAGCTTGAAGGCTTCTCTCACACCAAGAGTGAAGCTCACAAGTGGTTGCTACACCTAAGTCTCTCCTCACGCATAGAGTGTTGGGGTGCTATGTGAGATGTTGGAGGTTGTTTTACAAGAAGGAGAGGGGCCTATTTATAGGTTGGAGACCCCTCATTAAGATTATTAGAAATCCTAATTTACAAGCTAACAAATCAAGATTATGATTTTTTTGAATATCAAAACATTGCGGGCCTTCTTTGTCTGCTTGAGTCATGGGTGTGGGCTCAAAAGAGAGCATTATTGATGGTAGATAAGGTGAAAGTAAGTAAGGAGAGAGAGAGAGAGAGAGAGAGAGAGAGAGAGAGTTACTATACACATGTCTTGAGGTGAGGTGTCTTTTATGGTTAGGTCAATGGCTATTTTGTGTTAGTATGTTAGTGGTTAGTGTTAGTAATCACTAGAAAGTTAATGTTACATTTACAATGGGTAGAATGAGGTGGATGGTTGAAGTAAGATGGTTGAATGAAGTGAGAAAATCCTTGTGATGGTGAAGCTTGAAGAAGTTTTGGACTTACTTGTGTAGGTTCTCAAAATGACTATCGACCTTCTTCTTCGTCTTCCCTTCTTTACGCCACCGCCGCCAAGGTTGATTATCGCGATGAAAATGGTAATTCCGTTGATGATATCTCTTGATTTACAGAGGTTAATCATGGTACACATGCTGAATTTATGTATATATATAAGGGGTAAGATGGAATTGTACTTTGGAAGTAATAGAGAGAGGCATAGAGATGGTGTATGTACATGGAGAGCTCATATGAGAGCTATGGGAGTAAGTGGGGAGGTTAATGGTGAAGAAGGTGAGAGAAACCATTGAAGGTGCAGGTTTGAGTGAGGGATTGAGAGAAATGTGTGTGTGTGTGTGTGTGTAGAAGTGTGGAAAGAGGTGAGAGAAGACTATGGGCTACTTGTGAAAAAAGTGGGCAGACTGGGGTCCACTCAAAAAATCATAGCTCACCGCTGGTAGCTCCAAAAATCATGAAAAAATTTGAGGTGATTATTCAAAGCGTGGGCTGCATTTTCGTTTTTGACCACTGCTCCAAATTCGGAGTGGAGATAGGTGCCAAAATTCTCACCAAAAAGCCTGTTTTTATGCTTGCAAAAGTCTTTTAGTGGACCCCTCCTTTGTTGAATTTGTACAATGCATCCAAGAGTGAGCCCCTCCTTTGTCATATCATAATACAAAGCATCCAAGTTGCCCTTGACACATGCATGGAGGAGGATTATTGGTGAATAAAGAAATATATACATGGTGGGACTAGTGTATGGACTATTCATGGACTTTAGCTCAATGAGCACATGGTGTTAGAATAATGAGTAAAAATAATAATAAAAATATGGAGGAGTTATGGATATGGAAAGATATTGGAATCATATGATATGGTCCCTCTTTGAATTATTTTGGGTGAAAGAGAAAAGGTATGCAAGTATATAATATAATAAACTTGACCAATGAGTAGAATCAATTTTTTGTTTTCACGAGGTGAGGGTGAAAATGTGGGAGTGATTTGTATAAAGGAAAAATATAAGGTTAGAGTATGTACATATTGGCAAAAAATATACTTATGGTGTAAGAGGATGAAAGAAGGTGTACATATGTTTAATAAAACACACACCTAAGTAGAAATATTTAAATAAAATACCAAAATAATTATAAAAAATCCCTATATTTAGGCCATATTTACAATGAAATATTTACACACAAAGAGGCCATAATATACTTTTATTGTTTTTTTTATTTTTCTTTTTTTTGGCTCACCTAGCCCAGTGACTAGCTAGCTGAGGGTTTTTAAGAAGATATGGGAAAAGTCCCGTGACTCACGCACGCCTATATACAGTGAAATGGTAGGGATAGCCACAGTGTTTGGGTGATTTTGGTAGGGTGAGGTAACTCACTGTGGCAATTACAAAGAGCCGAAAAACGGCTATCATTAGCCCTCCCCCTGGATGATGGTATATTCATGTACCATCATAGAGCATCTTTTCCAAAGAGAGTGCTTTAGAGTCCTTGACGAGATCTTCATTGTTTGGCCCCTCAGAATTTTGGCTGGAGTTACACTCATGCTTCATGTAACAATACTTACATGAGACAGCGGCCTTTCGACAGATCTTTGGTAGATCCTTTGGTAGAAGGCGACTCAAATAGGGCTTCAAGCGATACCCGTTTACCTTCCTGGAGTGCTCTTTACCATTCAAGTCCATAAGCTGATAGTAACTAGAATTGAAAGCCTTCTTGACTATGTATGGCCCTTGCCATCTAGTTTCAAACTTGGCATCAAAACGATTGTCAAGTCGATTGTCATACCTTAGCACAAGCTCTCCTTCCTTGATGCCTTTGTCCTTCAGTTTCTTGTCGTGCGTTTCTTTCGCTTGTGTGGCTTTCCTCTTGTAGCACTCGTATGCTGCTTCTCTTTTCCACTCAAGCTCCACTAACGTAAGAAGTCGATCCATCCATACCTCTTGATCATCTTGTGCTCCTTTGCCATGAAGTCGCATTGTTGGAATGTTGAGCTCGATAGGCTGCAAAGCCTCTTGACCATAGACCAAGTGAAATGGTGTGAACTCCGTGGCTTCCCTATATGTGGTTCGATATGCCCACAAGGCACCATCCAAGAAGTCATCCCATAATTTTGTCTTGTTTTGCACCATCTTTCTAATGATTCCTGCAATGACACCATTAGCCTTCTCCACCAAACCATTTGACTGTGGGTAGTATGGTGTGCTATGACGATGTAGAATGTGAAGCTCTTCACAAACTTCTGTGAGCAAGCCCTTCCTAAACCCTGGACCATTATCAGAAACAATCTCCAAAGGTGTGCCAAATCTGCAACAAATGTGAGTGTACACAAACTTGCTAACTGTCCTCTCATTCACTCTTGCCACACTTTGAGCTTCCACCCACCTAGTCATATAGTCTACAGCCACTAGAATGTAGAGTTTACCATTTTTTGTCCTAGGCAAAGGACCCATAGCATCAATGCCCCACTTTTCAAAGGGTCCATTTGCAAGCACTATTTGCCTCGGGCCATGCACCAACCTTCTATTTCCATTTATCTGACAATTGTGACAGCTTTTACACCAATGTTGAACATCCACATGCAAGCTTGGCCAAACATACCCCGCAAGCAAAATCTTCTTCACAGTTGATTCTTGGGAAAAATGACCACCACATGCCTCTTCATGCAAACCTTTTAGAATGGCTGGAATTTCCTTGATAGTTGGTACTCGTCTGCACACTTGATCCTTCCCTCTTTGATAGAGGGAGCCTTCTAGGAAGAGATATACGCTTGCCTTCTTCATGAGTCTCCTCTTCTGAGCTTTTGTGAAGTCTGGTGGAAACTCACCCTCCAAAATGTAGCCAATGATGGGAGCCAATGACTCCAATCCCTGGTACCTCGGTTGCTTCACAGCAGCCGCCACCATGATGACCTGCACTTCTTTCTTTACACATGCAACGGCTTGTTGTGCAAGTAAATCAGCATCTTCATTCTGTTTCCTAGGAATATGATATAGTTGCACTTCTTCAAATTGATTAAACAATCTACGAATGGCATGAACTTTTGTCCGTAAGCTCTCATTCTTGCATGCCCAAATGCCTAAAATCTGTTTAACAATGAGAAGTGCATCTCCCTTTACCATGAGGCGTTGTATCCCTTGGCCAATGCACATCTTCAAACCATGAAGTAGAGTGTCATATTCTGCTTCATTGTTGCTAGCGGAACTTGGTAGATTGAACTTCTCTTTCATGACCACCTCTCCACTTGGGTTGAGCAACACTAGCCCTCCCCCTGCTTTTCCTGTGGCTCGACGAAAAGCTCCATCAAAGAACAAAGTAAAAGCATTAGGAATACTTTTTGGTGGTGGCAATAATAGGGTATTTACTTCAGGCACCTTAATCTCCTTTTCGTGCACCCTATAAGTGAGAATCCCTGCCAATTGTGCACGCACACTATCTTCTACCTTGAAAGAGTATTGAAACTCTTGCAACTCCATAATCCACTTTGAGATCCTAGTACTAAGATTCATTTGAGATGACACCCAAGGGAACAAATTTTCTGCAGTGAGAATTACAAAAGGTTTTGGTAACAGGTAGGATCTAAACTTTCTCACCGCAAACATGAGAGAAAGCATCATGAGTTCTGCTTCTGTGTAGTCTCTCTCCAAAGCATTCATGACCCTACTAGCAAAGTAGATGGGTCGCATCCTTGTACTGTGGGGATCTTGTTGTAGCAACACAGCACCAATTGTTTCTTTCCCAGCACTAGAACTAACAAAGAATGTGTACTCCCAACAAGGAGGCATGAGTGTTGGTAGCTCTGACAAAATGACTTTAATGTTACAAAAGTACTCTTCAAGCTCATCAGACCATGCAAATTCTACTTGTTGTGTCAACTTTTGCAAAGGG
Source organism: Adiantum capillus-veneris (assembly GCF_014529385.1). Lineage (NCBI taxonomy): Eukaryota > Viridiplantae > Streptophyta > Polypodiopsida > Polypodiales > Pteridaceae > Adiantum > Adiantum capillus-veneris. The sequence continues at coordinate 115,571,189 of NC_140942.1, read as the reverse complement.
TGAAGTAACTCCGAGGCTAAGTGAATGAAGCGTGACATATACTTCACCTTTTGAATGAATGAGATGACCTCCTTAAGACTCTTGGGTGATGGTAGCTCAATAAGAGCCTTTGCCTTCGAAGGATCCACTTCAATGCCTTTGTAAGAAACTTTATGACCAAGCAAGATTACTTCATCCTCACCTATATGGCACTTGTCGGGGTTGAGTTGACCTCCCATGTCGTAGAGCTTCTTTAAACCTTCTTCTACCCTTTGTAGATGCAATGATTTTGAGCTATAAATACAGAAATCATCAATGAACACCCTAATTGACTTTCCAAAGAATGCTTGAAACACCATATTCATGAAACGTTGGAATGTTGCAGGAGCATTTGTCAGACCAAATGGCATGACTCTAAAAGCATAAAAACCCCAAGGAGTGATAAAGGTTGTTTTCAATTGATCCTCCAGTGCAATCCCTATTTGAAAGTAACCTGAGTAACCATCGCACACAGTGTACTTCTCATGACCAGCTACTTCATTTAGTATCTCATCCTGGAATGGGAGGGGAAAGTGATCTCTCTTTGTTGTCTCATTGAGGGGACGGTAATCCACACACACCCTCCACTTGCCGTTCTTCTTAGGAGTGACAACAACAGGAGAGACCCACTCCGAATTCTCCACTGGATAAATGAAACCTGCTGCTAGAAGCTTTCTTACCTCCTTGAGTAAAGCTTGCTCCTTGATGACTCCTAGCCTTCGTAGCTTCTGAGCCTTAGGTGTGGCCTCTGGCTTCAACTCAATTTTGTGTTGAACAGCATCTACTCCACGCACATCGGTGTAGTCTTTAGCGAAAAGCCTAGGAAACTTCCTTAGCACACATTTGAACTCCTCTCTTTCATCCTTTGTAAGTGTTGTTGATAGCATACCTTCCAGCATCCCTTCATCTTGAACACCTTCGTTCTCTTGAGGACCTACATCCTCCAAGCCTTGACAAGAGGTCTCTTGGTTGCTTGGCTTAAACCTTACCCCCATGACTTCGATGGAAGACTCCTCTTCAGTAATGCTGCTGCTACTTTCTTCTTCTGAAGTGCTATCGGTCCAACCTTCTTCCGTCTCACTTTGAGATGATTCTTCATGGAGCTCCTCTTGGCGTTGCTCCTTCATGTCAAAGACAACCTTCTTATGATTGTCATTCCTGCAAATTAATTTCCCACTCTCCCAATCCTGCAAAGCTCGCATTTTCATTAGCCATGGTCTTCCTAGGATAAATGGATAACCACTTCCCTTGGTCGACATAACATAAAAATCCACTGCCTTCTTAATGCCAAAGGCCTCCACAAAAACATTTTTACAAATGCCTACGCACCTAGCCTTGCTATTGTTTGCCATCTTGACCTTAATTTCAGGTGTCTCATGGATGTGCATGCCTAGTCTTTGCATGAGTCCCTCTGTCATGATGCAAATTTGTGCACCCCCATCCACTAGACCTTTCCTAACCAATCTTCCTTTGATGTAACAGTTTAGCACCGGTGTAATGTCCTCATTCATTTCAGCTTGTGCAATTTTTACAACAGGCACACTCTCTTTTACCTTTCTCCTAGTGCTAACTGCCCTTGTTAAATCCCTCCTAACTTGTGGACATAATGCAAGAAATTGAGGCCATGAAATATCAGGACCCTTACCTCTCATGTCTTCCAACAAGTTGTACGGAGCCATACCATGTCCAAGAGGGAAGTCTTGGAGGTTGATACGACATCGAGTCCTCTTGGTTTCCTTGGTTTCCTTTGCCTTCTTGCCTTGTCCATGGTCACTCTGTGATGTGACTCCTTCTTTCTCTTTACCTTTTCGTCGGCCACGCTTAATGCCATTGGCTTCCATGTCAACCTCATTTGAATTTGTCACCTCTACCACATGCACATTTGGATCTGGCAAAGGTGGAACTCCTTCTACCCCTTGTGGAGGTGGTCTTGGTCCATTTGGCCTTTGTAGAAGCCTTGGTTGTTGACCAGCTCCTTCTCCTGCATTTATCACTGGGTAATTCAAGTTAGGTCTCCCTGGCTCTCCACGGGGCCAAGGACAATTATACATTCCATGTCCAGACTCTCCGCAATTCCAACATTGCAAGACTCTCCTAGGTCGTGGGTCTCGCTCTTCAGACTTCTTTGCTTGTCCCTTTGGACCTACGGCTTGTGCAAGGTGAATTGACAGGCTACTTAAGGATTCATTTAACTTCTCAATCACTTCAACCGTTACCTCAGGAAGCTCCTTAGATGTTGATGCTTGTGACTTACCTTTGGGTCTAAGACCTTCTATTGGAACCTCCCCCCTTAAGCACTTGAGTTTCCTATATTTCTCAGCAGCCCTAGTTTCAGCTGCATCAAAGGTAGCAGGTGCACCCGCCTCAACTTTTACCTTAAGGTCAGGAAAGAGTCCGGCTATGAACCTCTCCTTCTTTAGAAATTCTGCACCATCACCAGGGTTAGCAACATTTCGTATCCATAGAGCCCAAAGACGTAGGAACTCTTGCTTGTACAAGTAGTAGTCATCTAAGTCTTTTTGCTTATGAGAAACAATGTCTTGCCATAGCTTTTGAGTGTTTTGGGGATCAAAGAAGTATCTCTTGAAATGATTGACAACTTCCATGTAATTTTCTTTAACTTCCTCAGGCAAAGAGTCAAACCAAGTGCTAGCATCTTTCCTAAGGACTACCTCAAACATTTCTACACGTTCTTGATCAGTTACTATCCTCTTGATACGACAAGACATCTTGAAATTTGCCAAAAATAATTCTGCATCCTCTCCAGGCTCTCCAAAGAAAAGAGGATATCCAGACATTTGGCGTTGGTTCTCCATTGAATTGATTTCAAAGTGACGCGTTTTGTTTTTTCTTTCTTTAAAAGATCTACACAATAATATTCTCTAAATTGCAATCTATTCTACAACAAAATAAAAATATTCACATCAAATGACCTATGATAATCAATGAGAGGTAGGATGACAGGGTTTGGTGACGCGAGAATTTCTCCTACTCTTTGGGCACCAAACATGAACACCATACGTTGTTGAAAATGGATTTTTCTACTAATTGCAATGTTTATTCTAATGTGTGGAGTGAAATGAAAGGGGAAAACCTCTATTCTTGGGCCATTATCCATTGTCTATGCATGACCTTATGCTTAAAACAAAACAAAAATATAGACGTCCAAACTAAGGTCGTACCTAATGAGAGGCAAAATAAAAGGATTTACTGATGCGTTTATCTCTGCCAACCTAAGAGGACCTAAAATTCTACGAATTACATGTTGAAATTGCAACTTAGTACTAACAATTATGTGTACCTTTTGCCTTGCAATGGGAATGAAGGGATCATACAAATTCTCGTGATTCATGCAAGCTACTTGATTATGCTAAAGGTTGAGCCTACACAAAACATACACAAGTCTGTCCTCAGTGGGGGCACCAAAATTGAGGCGGTCCGGGGCGGGCAACAAGAGAGGCGACCTCTAAACACCCCTCAAGGCTCCCGTGCTGCTCAATTGCGGCTGGGGCAACCACAAGCACATCGCAACAACAAACCCACAGCCAAACACAAACAAGATAGGGGCACCACCTAGTTATGGTATGCGAACTAGGACGCAAGAGAGATTTTGGCACAACCAAGAAGATGCACCACACAACACACACAAGCAACCTCACACCAAGACACACATGAAATGGACCAGAGAGAGCTAGAGCAAAGGGAAGAGAGAGAGGAAAGGATCTTGCATAATACCTTATTTGTGACTTGCAAATGGAGATGGTTCGTTATGATGCTATCGTAGAACTTGTACAAAAATCACTCAATGCTTAGTGATTGCTAATCATTGCCAAAACACACACACACTGTCTTAGGGTGTGGGAGACCTCTCACCACAATACCCTCTTACAATGGACACAAAACTGGCAATGAAAAACACACTAAAACACTTTCTAAAATCAAGATCAACCGATAAAACTCAAAATACACAAGTCACCTTGAATTCACCAAACCGTATTGCACAAATGGAAGGACGAAGATTTGAACGTCGAATCACGCCTTTGATGCACCAAACCTCAATTTATTGATGATGAAGGAGCATGTACAATAGTGGTTTTGAGATTTGTGGAACTCACGCTCTCTCACTTGCAATGTGTAGCTTGAAGGCTTCTCTCACACCAAGAGTGAAGCTCACAAGTGGTTGCTACACCTAAGTCTCTCCTCACGCATAGAGTGTTGGGGTGCTATGTGAGATGTTGGAGGTTGTTTTACAAGAAGGAGAGGGGCCTATTTATAGGTTGGAGACCCCTCATTAAGATTATTAGAAATCCTAATTTACAAGCTAACAAATCAAGATTATGATTTTTTTGAATATCAAAACATTGCGGGCCTTCTTTGTCTGCTTGAGTCATGGGTGTGGGCTCAAAAGAGAGCATTATTGATGGTAGATAAGGTGAAAGTAAGTAAGGAGAGAGAGAGAGAGAGAGAGAGAGAGAGAGAGAGTTACTATACACATGTCTTGAGGTGAGGTGTCTTTTATGGTTAGGTCAATGGCTATTTTGTGTTAGTATGTTAGTGGTTAGTGTTAGTAATCACTAGAAAGTTAATGTTACATTTACAATGGGTAGAATGAGGTGGATGGTTGAAGTAAGATGGTTGAATGAAGTGAGAAAATCCTTGTGATGGTGAAGCTTGAAGAAGTTTTGGACTTACTTGTGTAGGTTCTCAAAATGACTATCGACCTTCTTCTTCGTCTTCCCTTCTTTACGCCACCGCCGCCAAGGTTGATTATCGCGATGAAAATGGTAATTCCGTTGATGATATCTCTTGATTTACAGAGGTTAATCATGGTACACATGCTGAATTTATGTATATATATAAGGGGTAAGATGGAATTGTACTTTGGAAGTAATAGAGAGAGGCATAGAGATGGTGTATGTACATGGAGAGCTCATATGAGAGCTATGGGAGTAAGTGGGGAGGTTAATGGTGAAGAAGGTGAGAGAAACCATTGAAGGTGCAGGTTTGAGTGAGGGATTGAGAGAAATGTGTGTGTGTGTGTGTGTGTAGAAGTGTGGAAAGAGGTGAGAGAAGACTATGGGCTACTTGTGAAAAAAGTGGGCAGACTGGGGTCCACTCAAAAAATCATAGCTCACCGCTGGTAGCTCCAAAAATCATGAAAAAATTTGAGGTGATTATTCAAAGCGTGGGCTGCATTTTCTCTTTTGACCACTGCTCCAAATTCGGAGTGGAGATAGGTGCCAAAATTCTCACCAAAAAGCCTGTTTTTATGCTTGCAAAAGTCTTTTAGTGGACCCCTCCTTTGTTGAATTTGTACAATGCATCCAAGAGTGAGCCCCTCCTTTGTCATATCATAATACAAAGCATCCAAGTTGCCCTTGACACATGCATGGAGGAGGATTATTGGTGAATAAAGAAATATATACATGGTGGGACTAGTGTATGGACTATTCATGGACTTTAGCTTAATGAGCACATGGTGTTAGAATAATGAGTAAAAATAATAATAAAAATATGGAGGAGTTATGGATATGGAAAGATATTGGAATCATATGATATGGTCCCTCTTTGAATTATTTTGGGTGAAAGAGAAAAGGTATGCAAGTAAATAATATAATAAACTTGACCAATGAGTAGAAATCAATTTTTTGTTTTCACGAGGTGAGGGTGAAAATGTGGGAGTGATTTGTATAAAGGAAAAATATAAGGTTAGAGTATGTACATATTGGCAAAAAATATACTTATGGTGTAAGAGGATGAAAGAAGGTGTACATATGTTTAATAAAACACACACCTAAGTAGAAATATTTAAATAAAATACCAAAATAATTATAAAAAATCCCTATATTTAGGCCATATTTACAATGAAATATTTACACACAAAGAGGCCATAATATACTTTTATTGTTTTTTTTATTTTTCGTTTTTTTGGCTCACCTAGCCCAGTGACTAGCTAGCTGAGGGTTTTTAAGAAGATATGGGAAAAGTCCCGTGACTCACGCACGCCTATATACAGTGAAATGGTAGGGATAGCCACAGTGTTTGGGTGATTTTGGTAGGGTGAGGTAACTCACTGTGGCAATTACAAAGAGCCGAAAAACGGCTATCACTAGTTACAGATTACAGAACAAGAGAACTGACCAGTAACTGTCTCTACTTACCTGAAGCCAGAACTGTCAACTAACCAGTAACCAGAACTGTGAACAGTTCCACAAATCAGCAAAGCAACCTAAACCAGAATCTGTCCTGAGATGTCTCTGTTTACAAACCAGAGAACTAACCAATAACCAGAACCAGAACTGTAAACAGTTCCAAAAATCAACAAGCAACCTGAACCAGAATCTTTCAAACTAACCAGTAATTTTCTTTCCAGAACTGTCAACTAACCAGTAACTAGAACTGAACCCGAATCTGTCCTGAACTGTCTCTGATTCCAAAACTATCTCTGGTTACAAACCAGTAACCAGTTTACAAGATTAACACAGAACCAGAAACTAACCAGTTTCCAGCAAACATGAGAACTAACCAGTTTCCAGAGCTGTCTCGAGTACTAACCAGTTTACGCAAATCAGTAAAACCAGAACTGAACAGAATTACCCAAACTAGTAACAGCATAACAAATAACAAAACCAAAAACAGAATCTATTTTAACAGCCAAAAACCAAAACCAGAAACAGAACCTGAATCAAAACTAGAATAATAGACTCGAACCAAAATTTATGTGCACAGCATAACCAGGAAACGAAATTGCAAAATTACGAAATCAAAACATTCCTAAATTGCGTTTCGAGAACTAAACCCGATTCCAAAATCAGAAACAGAAAATAGAACTTGTTTCTGAACACCAAAACAAATCTTTCCTAGATTAGATAATTATCTCCAAGAGGCAGCACAGAATGCTCCTTGAGCTTGTTGTAAAGCCAAAAATGTGCACTAAAGCCATACTAGTCATAGCCGGAACTTACCCAACAACTAGTGCGAGCCGCTAACAGTTGCAAACACTCAACTAGAATGACCTAGCAAGCTCAAAGGGAAGCTAGGGTGTGTCACTCACCTTCTGTACTTTCCGTCGTGGAGGATTCCTAAGCCGGAGAAGAAGGAGCTGCCGCCGCTGCTACACTCGACCTCCTCGCCGTTGCTGATGCTATCCTGCTCTCTCTCTCTCTCTCTCTCTCTCTCTCTCTCTCTCTCTCTCTCTCTCTCTCTCTCTCTCTCTCACACACACACACACACACACACACACACACACACACACACACAGAAGGACATGAAGAAGAAGGGACTCGCGGCACGCTGCAGAGCAAGATTCATTTGCATTTATCCAGAATAATATAATCTTAGGTTACATTAGCTTATATGTGGTTCTGGCCTATTCACACACAAGCGCCCAATTCTAGCCGGCTAATAATTCTGTGGTGCGCCTCTCATCGACGATCACCAAATCCTGGCCGACAAGCCCGGCCCATGACTACAATGACTTCATAATAAAAATTAATCGACACAAATTAGTTAATTGACCCGAGTGAGTTAGTCGACCCGAGTGAGTTAACCGACACAGGTTAACACTATTCGCCAGGTGCTATTCTTTGCTAGAGGATCCAAGTGTGGATTGTGAGGATGAATTTGTGTATATTGTGGGTGATGTAGATGATGGAAACTTGGTAGGATATGTCAATAGTTCTTATGGTCTTAATATCAATTCGAATGTATGTTTCACTTTTGATCCTAAGTTGCCACCATGATATAAAGCCACCAACACACTTATTAAGCCAGAAAAGTATCGTCACATATGCGTAGAAATTACATGCAACATAGAAGTTGGTGAAGAGTTATATGTTGACTATGAGATCAATTGACATTATGCCATGCATTCTTGATGTACTTCAACAAATCTCAAGCACATCTTTATCAATTGAAAGCGGTCTATCTTTACTTAAATATGTTTGTACTTGGTATGATATGTAGACTTATTTTTAATTCAATGATTACTAAGTTGTCATTATTTGTTTTTAAATAGATTCTAAATTTGAGATGGTTAATACTTTTGTGCTACAATCAACACCAATTGAGGTAGCTAGAGATAGGTCTATTCCACAAAATGATGATGTTCCACCACACACATTGACCAACATTCAACCAGAAGCCGAGATGATTACTAGCATTGAAGTTCAAGTAGATAGTATTGCTTTGGTGCAACCTACAAAAAATGAAGTAGCAAATGAAAGATTTTATTCGTGTGAATAGGCTACAATAAATGATTTAGTGGATGAAAGCTTTCAACCATCTGATTAAGAACAATGAGCTAGTTACAAGACTAGTAGTTCAAGTCCCAACTACCAATAAATCAGTGTTGACAGTGGTTTTGGATTTGAATGGTTTGTTAGTAAGGCGATGCTTGAAACCATCTAGAGTACATGAGTCTATTCAATTGGACTCAACAAAATATATTGTACTAAGGCCAAGATGCATCAACTTTCTCAAGATCATTTTGGAGAGATTTAATGTTGGGATATGGTCAACAGCAAAGGAATTTAATGTTCTTTAAATATTGAAAGCATTACAAAATAGAGCAGGACAAGACTTACCCTTTTTTACAATTTGGGATCAACAATCTTGTTATGTTTGTGACAAAAAGAAGTTTTTTAGACCCAATACTCCATATGTTCTAGCAATGTTCAAGCCATTGGTAAAGATGTCTCAACTCTTTCAGTGTGATCCTCAAAAAATGATTCTTATTGATGACTCTCCATACAAGGGATGTGCTTCACCAAAAAACAATTGATTATTTCTAGCAAAGTTTGATGAGGATTAGAGCATTGACAATATGTTGATGGATGAACTCCTTCCATACCTATTACAACTTGATGATCCTATGGATATTCAAAATGTCGTTTGCTCTGATTGTTATGGTCAACCTTCACTATCTGAGGATAATGAGTACAAAGTAGTCGTTGATGTTTGGAGAGATCACACTTAAAATGGTTGCATATGGCAATAAATACAAAAAAGCTTCCACCCACACAAAAGCTTAATGACAAAGAGGAGTTATCAAATACATCAAGCAACAAAGATCAATCTAAAGGGACTAGTCTCAAAGAAACACTGGCTAAAGAAGCAACTCAAATGCATAGCATGAAGGGACCACAATTGATAACTTTAGCTAGAAAATTGGGTTGCACCATAGCATCCTTGAAGCCTTTAACTGGAAAGGCTTACATAAAGAATCTATTGAGTGAGGATAATCTTCTCAAACATCGAAGGAATTGAGGTACTATATGAAATTTTAATTTGAAGTTTGAATTAAATGTACCATTCTATGAGACTTGATTATAGTGTGACTAAATTTTTTTCTTGATGGTACTTGTAAATATAAATACTGCTAGAGGAAGCACGCAATCCTTGAGACATGAGTTTTGCTTTGTAAAACTATGTTCTAGGCCACACACTTATGTGATTGTTGAGATCTCATTTGGAAATCATTTTTTGTTAATTTACTCTCAAGTGTTGTACTTTGTTAGTGTTGTGTGCCAGATGTGTTGTTGATGAAATAAAATGTCAAGTTCAATTTATAAAATATAATATCACGTATTAGATGTATGTAAATAATATTAAAGGGTTTCTTCTTTATTAAACCCACCTTAGTTTCAAAATAAATGGATGTGATCATTCACTCAAGTGATTTTAATCATCAATAGTGGTACTTTAGGTTGGATAAGTGGTCGATCTCCCATGCATTAAAGACATTTCTAGCAAGACCTTTTTATCATGCCTAGATTGGAAAAGTGATGGAGCCTCTATGCATCAAAGGCATTTCTTTTTCTTTTAGATTTGACAAGCAGTGGATCTCCAATGAAGCAAAAAAAAGTGGTGGATTTCCCTCATACACAAGTTCATCTACCTTGTCTAAATTGTATAAGTGGTGAACCACAAGGCCTTTCTACTTTGCTTAAATTGGACAAGTGGTGGATCCTCCATGCACCATAGGGCTTTTTATTTATTCTATATTGAAAAAGTGGTGGATCTCCTATGCACCAAAGGCCTTTCTTTTTTGTCTAGATTGGACAACAAAAGTGGTGGATCTTCCATACATCAAAGGCTTTGCTATCTTGTTTAGATTGGACAAGTGGTGGATCTCCCATATGCAAACTCATCTACCTTGCTTGCTACCTTGTCTAGATTGGATAAGTAGTGACCAAAAGATCATTCTTTCTTGTCTACATTGGACAAGTGGCAGATCTTAAATGCACCAAAAGCCTTGCTATATCTTGTCTAGATTAGAACAAGTGGAGGGTCTCCCTTGCACCAAAGGCTTTTCTTTCTTGTTTAGATTGAACAAGTGGTGGATCTCCCATACACTAAAGAGATTTTATCTTTTGAAGACCATAAAAGTGGTTGATTTTGCAAACACAAGTTCATATATATTGTCTAAATTGGATAAGTGGTGAAACACAAGACCTTTCTATCCTGCTTAGATTGGACAAGTGGTGGATCCTCGATGCACCAAAGGCCTTTTGTTTTCTTCTAGATTGGACAAGTGGTGGATCTCCCATGCTGTAAAGGCCTTTCTTTCTTGTCTAGATTGGAGAACCGATGGATCTCTCATGCGCCAAAGGCTTGCTATCTTGTCTAGATTGGAAAAGTGGTGAATCTCCCATACACAAATTCATCTAATTTGTTTAGATTGGATAAGTAGTGAACCACAAAAGCATTCTATCATGTTTAGATCGGACAAGTGGTTGATCTTCCTTGCACCAAACACCTTGCTATCTTGTCTAAATTAAACAAGCGATGGATATATCTCTTGCACTAAAGACCTTTCTTTCTTGTTTAGGTGGGTAAGTGGTGGATCTTCCATACACCAACGGGATTTCTATCTTGTGAAGATTAGAGAATTGGTGGGTTCTTATACACAAGCTTATATACCTTATCTAGATGGGAGAAGTGGTAGATCTTCCATGCACCAAACACCTTGTTATTTTATCTAGATTGGACAGATGGTGAATCTCCCATACAAAAATTCATCTAACTTGTCTAGATTGGTTTACTACTTATCCTTAACACTTGCACATTAAAACCCACTTGCAAGTAGTGGATTTAGTAGTACTTGCACATTAAAATCCACCACTTGTCTAGTCTAAACAAGCTAGAAATGGTCTTCAACATGGGAGATCCGCCACTTATCCAATCTAGAAAAGTTACAAAATGTATTGATGCATGATATCTACCACATGGCCATTTGTATCTACTTTTCAAAAATGTTGAAAAGGTAGAAATGCATTTCCACAGGGCTTTTGTGCATAAGAGATCCACCATGTGACCATTCAATTGTACTACTTATCCAAAATAAGCTAGCAACAAAGGGGTTTTTGTACATGAGAGATCCACCACTTGTCCAATGTAGCCAATAATTGAGGCACTAAATCCACCACTTATCCATTCACATATACCGCTTGTATAATCTTTAAAATGTTCCATAGAGTGTAGGCTCTTTAGGGTTTTGAGAAGAAGTAACATGTAGTTTATTTGAAGCACTTTAATTGATGGATGTGAGTTTATCACAGAAAGAGACTCTACAATATCTATAAACAAATTTAGTGAGTATTTGTGATAATATATTGTAATAGTACTAATCTAATTATCTCTTGATTTCAAAAGTAGAAACAAAAAAATTAGTTTTGCTAGAGCGGCATTGTTGAGTCAGCAGAGGATCACACCCACCTTTTTGCTCACACTCATCATTTTGTAACCATTGATTGTAATAAATGTCTTTCCGACATTAATTTTGATTTGAGCCATTCATTAAGTAACGGGACTCAATTGAGTTTCCAGCTTGTAATCCCGAAGTAATTTCACTTGCTGATGTAATTAGTTAGAGATGTTCTCACCTCCAAGGCTGAGGTATATAAGCCAAAGTTTTTGTAACCTAAGGGGAGATTATTAATCAAAGTGAGTTTTTTGAGCGCCGTGATTGTGTCTGAGAGAGAGAGAGAGAGAGAGTCTTATCTACTTGCTACGCGAGCTACGGAGCCGCCATTGGAGAAGCGACACCGCCATTGTGTTAGCAATGGCGAGAGCTACTCACAGATACCAAGAGTGCGCGCTATCGGCTTCTATGTGTGGTAAGTTCCTACGAGCTTCGGTGTGAGTTTTCTTCCAACTCGTGTGTCGAAATTGAGCGTGCAGCATATCTATAGAACCACAACGAGTAGAGCTACACATTAGTACCATCGGGGTCAAGTTTTGGTCACGTGTATATTTCGGCCTGTCTTCATACGCATTTACCAGTGACATGCACTATCACTCTAGCTTAGCTTTTGAGGCTAAGACCACATATGTGGACCACTATAGGAAAATGCTTGGAGAAATTTGGGATAAAAGACCCAACACCGAGACTGCAAGAGGATATACAAGAGCTGAGCAAACCACAAAAGAAAGCTAAGCCTGTACCCTTAAACAAGTTCGGAGAGTATTGCGAAGGTGAAGAGGGGAATACAACCTTACCAGTTGAATTCCAAGGAGTGAACACGATGGCAATACTAGACAGCGGAGCTGGGGTAGCCATTGCTACAAAATAAATCTGGAAAAAATGGGGGAAACCAGCAATAAGAAAGACTAGGTTGAAACTCCAATTAGCAGATGGACACATGGAGAAACCTATGGGGTTATTAGAGAAAGTCGTAGTAACTTCTTGTGGCATTGAATACGAACATACTTTTGCTATTGTCGATTTTGGCAAGGAGAATAACTATGATATCATACTGGGAAGACCATTCATGAGACAGTTGAAAATGGTCCAGGATTGGGGCTACGATCACATATACCTGAGAAATATGGAAACCACTACACGTGTGAACCTGAGAGACCATAGCTACAAAGATGTGAACCGAACACCGGTAGAGGAGTTTGATTCAGCTACTTTGGCGGGATCCGAATTTCCAGCTTGGTTAGGTAAGCCCAAGGAGTTATGGATGTGTGGAGCCTCGAAATGTGGAAGTGTGAGGCGAGAAGAATATGTTTTAGAAAGGGCTATCGAAGACGAAACTTATATAGGAGAACCCTTTCCAAAGGACACGCTTGAACCATTATAATGGACACACATTCTAGCAACCCTAGATGTTTGTGCAATTCCGGAGGGTCCCACAACGAAATTTTGCGACAAGGATGGGTACGACGTGGTTCCGTACTTCATACTGAGAACTATACTCGAAAAAGAAACTGAAAAGAATGATACACTGGAAAAGGAAGATGAAGAAGAGGTGTTTCACGACATTCCCAATCATCCAGAGTGGGGAAATGAAGCAGACAACGAGTCAACGGACAATTCAAGCGGAAACGAAGAAACTATAACAGATGTCCGATTTTATGATTTTCCGAACCAAACTAAACAACGCCAGAAACGCTATAGAGCAAAGAGAAAAACAAAGGGGGTTAGAACCAGTCCGATGCCTAGAATAAGAGGAAAAAATCAATTCCTAATGCTAGTAAAGACGGAAGATTGTGTTAAGGACAAGATTTCTGGAAGAATGAGAGGCAATGAGAAAAAGAGCTTACGAAAAGACAAAAGAAGCTCAAGAAATCAAGTTCAAAGGAATGAAACGAAAACTGAAACAGAAAAATCAGAAAAGAACAAGCGCAACAGAGAACACACGGAGTCCAAGTTAGAACATAGAAACAAGTACAGAGAGCTCAAGAAAACTCTGAAAGAAGTTTGAACGACAGAAATTGAGAGTGAAGAGGACAAAAACGCCAAAATCAAGAAAAACATGGATGTTCCCTCTCACTACAGGAAATTCACAATAGAGGATAGGAAGGTGGTATTAACCCAACCTATTCGAGAGAGAGGGGAGAATGAATCTTATGACGAACCGGAGGATGCAAAAAAAATTGATTTAGCAGCTCCAGGTGAGACACCTAGACCGGTGTACATAGCCACAGATTTGTCTCCAGGCGAGGAAGAGAGACTTTTGAGTCTTCTCAGAGAGTACAGGGATGTGTTTGCATGGTCTTATAAGGACTTAAAGGGAGTTGACCCATCAATATGCCAACACACAATCCCACTAAAACAAGACGCAAAGCCTAGCAGACAGAGACCATACACATATAATGATACGTTTGCTAAGCGAATCAAAAAAGAGATAGATAAGCTAATGGAAGCTGAATTCATATACGAGATTGAACACACCGATTGGTTATCTCCGATTGTGGTGGTACCCAAGAAGAACGAAAAACTCCGAGTGTGTGTCAACTTAAAGAAAGTGAATGCTGCAACAATCAGGGACAATTATCCCCTGCCGATAACTGATCATGTTCTAGAGCGTGTATCAGGGAAAACAGCATACTCCTTTCTTGATGGTTTTTCAGGATATAACCAGCTAGCCATAGCACCGCTAGATCAACATAAAACAACTTTTGCAACGGAGTGGGGAATTTATGCTTATCGGGTTATGCCTTTTGGTCTAACCAATGCTCCCGCAACCTTCCAGAGGCTGATGACGCATGCTTTCAAAGAATACTTAAGGTTGTTTCTAGAAATATACATGGATGACTTATGTGTACATTCTCTTCTGAGAGATGAGCATCTAGAACACCTAAGAAATGTAGGACATATCGCAGTTGTCTCAATCCTGAGAAATGTGTGTTTATGGTCCGACAGGGCAGAATTCTGGGACATATTGTCTCACAAAACGAAATATCCACGGATCTAGAGAAGATAAAAGTTATAGTGGATATGCCTAGACCAACCAATGCGAAACAAGTACAGAGCTTTATGGGACATTGCGGATATTATAGACGATTCATTTACATGTACGCTATAATAGGCCAACCAATTTACAGGCTATTAGTGAACTTTGAATGGACAGAGGAGTGTGAGGAATCATTCAAGAAATTGAAAGAGGCACTCATTACTGGTCCAGTCTTGAAATCACCAGATTGGGAGAAGATATTCCATGTGCATATAGATGCTTCGGCATATGCAATAGGATGCATTCTGGCTCAGCCAGAAGAAGGAAACATGGATTTTCCTATCTGTTACGCCAGTCGACAGCTCAACAATGCAGAGAAGAATTACACCACAACAGAGCGAGAGGGATTAGAAATGATATATTCTGTGAAGAAATTTTGGCATTATCTTCTAGCCAACAAGTTTGTGTTTTTTACGGATCACCAAGCCTTGCTCTACCTAGTGAATAAACCATGCAATACCGGGAGAATAGTGAGATGGTTCATTATCTTACTGGAATTCGACTTCACGCTAGTAGTAAAGAAAGGAAAAACACATCTTAGAGCCGATCATCTTTCGGGATTGATGAATGGAGAAGACCCTATAGGAGTAGATGACGACATGCCAAACGCGTACTTGTTCAACATAGAAATGATACCGAAGTGGTCTCAAAATGTCGTTAGCCTATTAACCTATGGAGGAGATTACGATAGAAGAGAATACAACCAGAAAGATATTGCTATTCAGCAATCCAAGAATCTTCAATTGGTTGCAGGAAGGTTGTATCAATTGGGAAATGATCATGTTTTACGACTATGTATCAATCCTCAGGAATATAATATATATCTGCGCGAAGCACATGTTCAGGAATGTGCATTTCATTGTTCAAGAAGGAACACATATAGGAATTTTTTACAATTGGGAGTCTATTGGCCACGAATGAAAGAAAGCGTACATGAATATGTCAGTGTATGTATTGTATGTTCATCAAAACCGCCAGCAGAGTATTCGACATTATATCAGATAATGATCGCTCCGGAATGGAGTCAGTATATTGATGAATATCTCACAAATAGAACTTTCCCAGAAGGAACGTCAAAAGCTCGTCAGAAATCTGTAGAGACAGAAGCTAGAGATTACGCTTTAATAGGAGATCAACTCTATAAGAGAGGTAAAGACAACCAGCTTAGGATTTGCGCATCAGAGTCTGAGTATGTGATAATCCTGGAGCAAGCTCATGGAGGAGTAGGTGGAGGCCATTTCTCAGGTGATAAGACAACAAAACTTGTCTTAGCCGCAGGAATATGGTGGCCAACATTACATATGGACGCTGAGGAATACGTTAAACGGTGTGATGACTGTCAGTGGACCAAAGTACCACTTAAAAGAGATGATATGCGGCTTAGACCAATGATGGGGGCAAGAGCTTTTGCAAAATAGGGGATTGATTATGTCGGACCCATTTCACCTCCTACATATAAGACTCATGCACAATACATCATTGTGGCTACAGAATATCTAACAAAGTGGGTCGAAGCAAAGGCAACTCAAAAAGCAGATGCCAAGACCACGACACAATTTCTATATGACTACGTCTTTGTACGATATGGATTGCCAATAGAAATTGTGAGTGATCGAGGCACACATTTTATAAATGAAGTGATAGAGATCCTTCTAGAGATGAATTCATGGTAATCCATAGGAAATCAGCCCCATATCATCCACAAGCAAACGGACAAGCTGAAGCAACAAACAAAACCATATGCACGGTCCTTACGAAGATTGTATCTGAGTCGAGAACTGACTGGGACCAGAAGTTGCATTCAACATTATGGGTATATAGGGTAGCATATAAAACATCAATAGGAACGACCCCATATAACATGGTTTTTGGGCTAAATGCTATCCTACCAATAAAATTCTTGATTTCAACCTTAAGGGTGGCTAAGGATCTAGAGTGGACAGGGCACGAGCTTTCTGATAGAATAGATGACCTGGAAAAGCTAGACGAGCTTCGCCTAAAAGAAGTAGCTTCTATCTATGCTCAAAAAAGGCGACAAAAGGAATTTTTTGATAAGCATGTGCGGACTAAAGAGTTTAAGGTTGGGGACTATGTCCTAGTTTACACTCTGAAACAGCATGCTAAGAAGCTTAAAAAGCGAGGGATGGGACCTCTGGTGATTAAAGATCTATCACCAAGTGGAGCCGTCAAGATTGCTACATTAGACGGAGCAGAAATGCCCAATTGGATTAGTGGATGCAGAGTGAAAAAGTATCTTTTGCCGCTAACCCAAGACATGCTTCTCAAAATACATCAAGAAAAGCTGCGTGTCCAAAAAAAGAAAAAGATTGTGGAGGAAGCGCAAGTCGAGGCGAAGGAAAGAATGGAGAAAAGAAGACTACTGCGTCAGAAACAGCGCAATGAAGGAGCAATACGAATAAACGCAGTCAGTATAACAGAAATGGATAATGACAAAGAAGAACCCATCATTGAATGCAAAGTAGGAACCAACCAAATCAAAGCCAGAGCACTATTGGATTCAAGAGCTCAAACTAACCTACTTTCACTCAGTTTGTATAGACAATTGACAAATGCCACTAAATTACAAACTGCCAAGTAAGAGTTAAAGAGTTTCTCTGAGAATTCAATCAAAACTGTTGGATGCACAGTTTTACATATACAGATTAACCAGTATGTGTATCCTCATATGTTTTATGTGGTTGAAGACCAAGCTACACAACATCCATTATTGCTAGGACAACCATGGAAGAAGCAATACAATGCAATGATTGACTAGAGTTCTAAATCAGTGCTTATCAAATATGAAGGTGAAAGTCAATCAGTTAAGTTCACCAAAGGAGCAGTGCCAACTCCAAAGGAAGAATCCAAGAACAAAGGTAAACAACAACCAGAGAAAAAGAAGAAGCAATGGCAACCAAAAGTTTTCATACAACTGGATTGCTCTTCGACGAGGAACTCTCAACATTGGATAAGGAAGACAAGCAATAATATAACAGCTCAACCTTGGGAAAAAACGGAGTCAAAGTTGGTATGGAGACCAAAAAAGGTTGTGCCAGAGAACACAAAGGTGGAAAACAGAGTCTTCAATACCAGACAACAGAGTGATTCCAGACAATCAAGGACAGTGAAACAGATCTGGATTCCAAAGAAGTTTATGACGGCACAAAGCTATAGCAAGCAAATTTGGATCCCAAGGATTTGTAAACAGGAACTCCCTTCAGTACAATCCACGAAAACTCCTAGGTATTTCAAGGCGAGGAAATCAACACAAAGAACAAAGCAGGTTTGGGTCGCAAAGAGTTTGTGGCAAGCACAAGCGAAGCGGAAGCAGATTTGGATTGTGAAAAAGAACAACAAGGTAAAGAAGAATCCATCTACTGATTCTACTACCGAAGTGCCAAAACCAACCCAAAATCCGACCACCAATCCTTCAATCAAACAAAGAGCAGCTTTATTGGAAAGACTGTTGTATCATCGCTCTACAATTGCATTGGGAACTTATGACCCAAACAACTACAATGCTTCGCTCACAGACACTTCATAGTCTTTTGGGAGGACTCAGACTAGGAGGGGGGGAGGTATACAGGTATACAGGAGCTACAAAGCAGCTACAAGCGACAAAAACAAAGAAAAACAAAAAATTATATTACAAGGACAGTGTCTTACATGATTTTGCAATTTTTATGTTTGATTGCGGATTTTGATAATATTTATGCCCTTATATATCTTGTTTTGCAACAAAAAGAGATCAAATGATGAATTTGGGTCTATAGACGTGTAAATATCACTAAATAAGAGTGTTTTTGGAGCTAAAAAGTGGAAAAAAGTGGTAATCCAAGTCCAAAAATCACAAATAAGTGTATATTCATATACACAGGGTTACCAGCTATTTATTGTGTATGTTTGGAATTTTTTGGCTTCAATTTTCTATTTTTCTTTATTTTTTATGCTTTTCTTAATAAAAATAAAATAAAAATAAAAAAAAGTAGGTGAAATGAGATCGGAAAAAAGAAAAGAATAGACGGTGATGGTCCTAATGACAAGGGCAACCCATGGTAAAAATTGGGTACAATTCTGAAAAAGTTGCGGAAAGTCCGAAACGACAGAATTTTGGCAAGTGGACAGAATTCTAAGAAAACAGGTCAAACGGAGTCCGATTTGGGAAATTTCAAATCCTAAAGCGCATCTCACAACGAGATAGGAGCACACGACAAATTTGGTGGCAAGTGAACCGGGAAGTCCGAAGTCAAGTATTTTTCACATCACTTTCAAGCTCATTCACACTATTACCTTCTTGGAGAAGAGCAGAGAGCCACAGGAGCACAGATCTTCTACGACTTCCACGAGAGCTCAGAGGACACCAGGCATGAGAGGTAGACTCGTTGCCATAAGCTTTTGATGCTTATCATTAACTTTTGTCGCGAAAACTGACCAAAACCAAGAAACAAGAGCAGACGGGGAATGGGGTAGAATGCTAGGTAGTGGCACAACCGCCTAACCAAACCTTGCAAGAACTTATAGGTGGGTTACCCTAGTATAGAATATGGGTTTCTAACACTCAAAGCTCGAGAAAGAACGACTGGAAAAACCCTAGGTCAACAGAGCCTGCAAGAGGCAAACACGAAAAAGTTGTCGAAACAACACGAAACTTCACAGGAAGTTCAACCACATCAAGGACAATGCAACCATAGAATATATCCAAGTTTGAATCACAAAAAGTAGGTCGGAACAACTGATTTGGCTGCGGACACAAAAAGCGTCATTTTGGCATAACGGCTAAAATTGACGACCGAATGAAATGAAACTTCACAAGCAGCTTCAAGTAACTATCGCTGACTTATGTTTGCAAGCAAAACCCAAAAGAAAGCTGATTCACTTACCGATGGTGAAAAAGACGCTTTCGGGCAACCAAAGGGAGAAAGATGGAGAACGGGGAGCCAAAGTCAAGTTCAACCAAATAGATGGCTTCACAACATATCCAATGAGCTGGAAATGCAACTCTCGAGAAGAAAAGTTGAAGAAATTCAACTCCAAGGCAAAAAGACGACTTCGGAGACTGAAATGCCTATAAGGGGGCTTTTTAGCTAAACTGATGACTTTTTAAGCTGAAAACTAGTTAGTAGGGCTTAGGGCACTAGCACAAAGCATTCTTTGCACAAAAAGACCAACATTTCAAGAAAAGACATCATACGCGTATGATGTCTCACAACATGAATTTCACATCCATTTCAACATTTGAGTGCATAGCCTCATTCCACATGTTAATCACATCCTATGAACCAAGTATCATGAGAATTGGAGTTAGAAAACCCGAGGAAAACCAAAAAGATGCAAAGTAGGCCATAAAATTGATTTTTGGTCCTAATTTTGTCAAAATAACTCCAAACTCATTGAAACTTTGTAGGATTGTTGTTAAACACATCTACAAGCTATCTGGAACCAAAAAGCACCATTTTGACACAAAAGACATCATACGCGTATGATGTCTATTTGCACTTACAGAGCCAAAACTACTCATTTGTCATCATACATCCATTATATATATCTAATACATGCTACTTATGAAATTTGGAACCATTTGGTCAAGAGGATCACCCCATTAGCCCAATTAAGGGAAAATCCTTCACCTAAAGCCTATTTTTGGCCCAAATCCAACATACTCAAGTCCAAACCAAGATTTGAGTAGAAACAGTCCTTCACTAGTACATGGGGAGTCCACAGAACCAATCCCATGCAAAATTGATGAAAAAGACATCATACGCGTATGATGTCTCCAGAGCCATTTTCAGCCCAAAATCTATCCAAACTTCATAAATCCACTGAATAAGCCTATCTAAAGCCAAATCCAAGCTTATAGAGAAATTTGGTCCAAAAATACACTAAAAGACATCATACGCGTATGACATCTCACTATGTGATTTTGGCACCTCAAGGCTTCAACCACCAAACAGAAGTGATCTACATGCCATTTGAAAGTGAACCACCAAGTTTTATCCAATTTGGATCATAAAATCCAATTCCCTTTCAAAATTTTGCAAAGAGCCGGAACTGGACTAAATTGGCCAAAACTTGACCAAATGGGATCCAAACTCAAATCCAAGCATATGATAATCATGTATACACTATCAGCTACAAGCACAACCAATATGAAGTCATTTTGACACAAAAGACATCATACGCGTATGATGTCTCCAGCATGATTTTGAGCCTATTTTGCATATTTTTTCACCTACCTTGCATCCTTAGGCCCTGAATAGCTCATGTTTCAATTTTCAAGTCATTTGGATAGTTAAAAGCTTCATTTCGGCTTTCAGTACTAAAAAGACGCTAACTTCTGAAATTGGAGTTACAAGATCCATGGATTCCACCAAGTCATCGGCAACGAAGAGAAAAAGACCGACAATCAAAGATGCTATTGCAAAAGCGGAACCATTTGACATTCTAGCAGAAACCCTCAAGCCAACCAAAACTTGGGTGGAGGAAGCAGTATTGGAGAAAGAGGGAATAAAGATCTACCAGGGGACTTTCAGAGATCCTCAAGGGCAAGCGGTGGATGTACCCATGATCCCACAGGAATTGGTAGATTATAGCAGGTCAGAAGACATCAGCAGGTACCTGGAAAGGGCAGACTTGCACAGTTTCTTCACCTCGAGACCATCAGGTGTGGATACAAGAAGAGTGTACGAGTTGGCAACATCCATTCAGAAGGATGGAAAATCCACATTGACAGCCATGGATGGAGAGAAGGTAGAAGTACAGATCACTCCACAGCTAATTGCAGACGCATTGAAGCTGCACAACAAAGGGAGCTCGGTCAGGGAAAGAAGGGAGTCCATAGAGGTCTATGGGCCCAAGAAACAGAATGCGACCTATGGAGATATGAAGGACCCAAGAGCGGCAACCCTTTGCCGACTGTACAACCAATTTCTTCATGTTTGCAGTAAAAGACCATAAAAGTATACGACACCACCACATGCCATTGCGACCACCATCACATGGGCATTAAAGAGCAATATGTCAAAAGAGGTGAATTACGCTCAACACATCCACAAGCAAGTAATTGCCATGCACAATGAGAAGCCAAAATACATAAGAGGAGCGGAAATTCTGACAAGAATAGCTTATGAAGCTATTGGAGCTAGAGATCAGTGGTCAAAGGCTCCCTCCCAGAATGAGTGGCTTAGAGAAGCCGACGAGGAGGAAGAACAGCCCGAAGTATCCAAGAGGGCAGCCACAAGAGCACGCTGGAAGCTAGAAGTAGTTTCAGAACCTGAAGAGGATGTGGACGAGCCACTTAAGAAGAAAGTAAAGAAGAAGGTTGCTCCCAAGTAAACCAAAAGTCAGAAAGCGGCAATCATGGAAAGATTAGTGGAGCACTTTAGAGTGAAAAGAGCTCTAAAGGGTGACTTTGAAGAAAAGTGGGTGCCAGACCCCACTAAAGTCGGAACTAGCTCGGCCAGGCCACACATTGATCAATACGATCAATATATTAAAGCTTATGAGGAGTCAGAGGCTATTTTGGAGCAGCAACCTGTCGAGCCATACACTGAAGAGGAGGTACAACAATTAAAAACTGAGCTGAAAAAAGATGACAAGGGGAAAAGGAAAGTAGATGAGTCTACTAAGCCTCAAGAGAAAGATGGGCAAGCCGACAAAGGGAAAGCCAAGGAAGCTGAGGACAAACATCCCTCTATGACTGATGTACCAAGCCCGAAGAAGACAGAAAAAATTGTGAAAGAGACCACAGTAGAGGTGGACACAGATGTTTTGGAAAAGCCAGAAGCCGAGACCAAAGAAAGGAAGATAGATCCAGTTTAGCAAAAGAGAAATGATTATGAGGATCTGGTAGAGATAGGATACACCGAAGAAGATGCCCTTGAGGCAGTTTATGGGATCACCCTACAAAAACAAGATGAACGGAGAGGGACGGAGAAAAAGACAAAGAGTAAAAAAGAAAGTGAAGAGAAACTGGACGAACCGAAAATACTAGAAGAGCCAAAGCCAGTGGAGGTGGTGGCGGAAAGAGCTTTAGAGTTGACAGATGATGATGAAAAAGACATGCACATGGTGCATGAACTGCTCAGCAAGATAAAAGAAAGGTCCAAGGCAAAGGAAGTAGAGATTGAGACAGCCAAACAAAGGGAAGCGGAGTTGCAAAGAAATTTAGAGAATGCTATGACTGAATCTGAAAGTCATAAAGCATCACTCTATGACGCGGAAAATGAGAGAGACGGCTTGATACTCCAACTAGCCAAGGCTTCAAGAGAAGTAACAAGTGCACAAGAAGCAAGGGAGCGGATAGAGGATGAGCTGGAGGCGGCTAAGGATGAGCTCATCGAGCTAAGGGAAAGAGTCGAGCTCCAAGAAAGAACCATCACTAGACTCAGGTCTACCCCTAGAGCTAGCAGAGCAGGAACCGAACAAGAGGGAGCTATCGTACCAGTTTTGGAAGACCAGGTCCGAAGCTTACAAAGAGAGCTAAGATTAGAGCAAGTGCAAAGGTTGCACATTGCGGAGGGATCATTGGCCGCAGAGGAGAGGCTCACATTAGAAAATCAAACACTACGGACAGAGAATGAGGCCCTCCGCAAACAGCTCCAAGATCTACAAGAGCAACAAAGAAGAGAGACAGAGACACCACACGAAGAATCAGGTGGAGCAGCCATAGAGCTACCAAAAACTGGAGAGGCAACCACAATTGAAGATCCACAGCCCCAGCTCAAGAGGTGGCCTCGACTTCAAGAATCTCTGAAGAAGAAGAACAAAGGCTCCATGACCAAATAGAAAAGTCAGCAGAGGAGAGTGCCAAGGCGGAAATGGAATGGGAGAGGAGACTCCTAATATCCATTAGACTTCAGGGACTAGACACAAAAGTGCTCCATGAACAGTGGCTGCAACCCAGTCTGCCTTTCCCTTTGATGAAATTTGAAGTGCTAAAGACGAAAAAGAGACTAGAAGGAGAGCAGTATGTCGCTCTTTACGAAGGCGACATCACGAAGGAGGAACAATCAAAGAAGATAGTAGATTCACAACCTAGATGGAGGAAAGGTTGGCTGAACAAATACCCAGCCTACCTCATCTACTTGGTGGAGGCACCAAAGGAGATCCGGGAGGATGCAACCTTCTGCCCGGTGCCAAGAGTCAGAAACTGGAAAGAGCATGGCAGGATTGCAGAAAAGAAGCCAAAATTGGCTTAATTATCCCAGGATGCCAGGACCAAAGGCAGGAGAGAGAATAGGTAAAACCTACATGGTGAAAACCCTAACGGGCACTATCAAGCTCTTTACTGGCTCTCCTGACCTTTCATGTCAGATGCTCAAGAAAATCTGCAGGACTCTCTTAGCTTGCATTGAAGTGTTCGCGCCAGATAAAGCCACGACCTCGAGTCTACTATCGACGGCTGACACGGTGTCTGATATGATGTACGATCTTTCATTGCATCCTTCTCCAAAAGTGTTACACCTCCTATACCAAACGATTATGTTTTTGCCTAGCTTCCACATGCAAACATTTGAAGAAGCTTTCTACACCGGCTTTTTCACCCACGAAAGCAAAATATTCGGCTCAACCTTGACCATCGACAACCTACGATACGAATCACATTTGCAGATGCTCAAGACGAAAGGACGTTATTGACCAAGCATAAAAGTCATGTCAGGGACGACATGAACGCGGGGGGGGGGGAGTGTTGAGCCAGCAGAGGATCACACCCACATTTTTGCTCACACTCATCATTTTGTAACCTTTGATTATAATAAATGTCTTTCCGACATTAATTTTGATTTGAGCCATTCATTAAGTAACGGGACTCAATTGAGTTTCCAGCTGGTAATCCCGAAGTAATTTCACTTGCTGATGTAATTAGTTAGAGATGTTCTCACCTCCAAGGCTGAGGTATATAAGCCAAAGTTTTTGTAACCTAAGGGGAGATTATTAATCAAAGTGAGTTTTTTGAGCGTCGTGACTGTGTCTGAGAGAGAGAGAGAGAGAGAGTCTTATCTACTTGCTACGCGAGCTACGGAGCCGCCATTGGAGAAGCGACACCACCATTGTGTTAGCAACGGCGAGAGCTACGCACAGATACCAAGAGTGCGCGCTATCGGCTTCTATGTGTGGTAAGTTCCTACGAGCTTCGGTGTGAGTTTTCTTCCAACTCGTGTGTCGGAATTGAGCGTGCAGCATATCTATAGAACCACAACGAGTAGAGCTACACATTAGTACTATCGGGGTCAAGTTTCGGTCACCTGTATATTTCGACCTGTCTTCATACGCGTTTACCGCACGGAGTGGTTATAGGTTGAGTTTGCAGTTCAAGTCTTTAGGGTGTTGTTCTTACCTAGTGTATAGAATTCCCCTTGAGTTTGAGATCAATTCAATGATTCTAGATCCTGTTTCGTATAGCATTCGTTCGTAGTACGGATTTCAGTCACTTGCGTATTTTAGAACTTAGATTTGATTTCCTTAGTAGTGATTGTCATTAGAAGGTCGAGTAGGTGATTTGACACCCACCTAGTTGTTTCCATGCGCGTGCGGGTCAAGCTCCGTCCTCGTCTGACAAATTCTGTTGTTGGTTGAGTTTTCGCTATTTAGCTTCCACTAGCGGCGTAACCGCCTTAACAGGCATTACTCTTCAAACTATGTGCAATCACCTCCTCAACAAGAATGGAAGCCAACTCAAAGACTAATCCTACCCTTTGTGGATAAACAAAGGAGAGTACTTATCCTAGACCTTGAAGATCTACTTCTCAAGGAAATTGATAACAAACATGGAGACGCTATGCCATCTTGTGCTGAAGGCATGCAAATCATTGAAGGCAAGGATCAAGTCTATTATGTGGTGCATCCTGATGCATGTTTGCGGGTCACCGAGACGGACGTCCATAGCATAGCTCTCAAGCACTAACATAAATAGTCTATACAGGGGAAGCGACCTGGATGAGGCATGGAGACTCACTAAGGTGTCAATCCTAATGAAGTGAACTCGTGTGAACGTACTACACATAATCAAATCACTAATCGATCATCCAAATGCCAAGTAATCTTCCTATGTCCTCTTCACAGCCCTAAGGTTATCACGCCCGTTCAACATGCAAATCAACTCGGAATCGCACGAAACTTAAGGATAGACTACAGGGGACTATTAGGAAGCTAATCCTATCACTGTCACAGCTTTCCAATAGGTACACCAATCACGATCGATGATTTTAAAGTGCACTAAAACAGCAAAGAATTGATCCTAAAGGGTCGTGTTTGGGTCCCTAAAGCCTATTCTAAGGTCAAAACAACATAAAAGCATCATTTAAGCACTCAAAACAGCGATTTAATGCCTCACACGCGAAGGTTAAAACCCTAATCAAATATGGAATGAATACACTTGAACTGTAGAGAAGAAGGAGAGGAACACAATGCACAAATCATAAATGAATTTGGATTACCCACGACGCAATGGCAATTGATACAAGTTCTGATCAGGTGGAGGCTCACAGCGTACACCTTATCTTCTTAATAAAAAGCCCCCTTACACATTAGAAAATTTGACCTTTATAGTTTAGGTCTTACAAT
This sequence comes from Adiantum capillus-veneris, assembly GCF_014529385.1. NCBI lineage: Eukaryota > Viridiplantae > Streptophyta > Polypodiopsida > Polypodiales > Pteridaceae > Adiantum > Adiantum capillus-veneris. The sequence goes on along the minus strand of NC_140942.1, from coordinate 115,544,865 downwards.
TAGGCTTTGGCCGGCCAAAAGTCCTAACACTATACAGGCTCGTACTAGTACACTGAGTGATTATAAAAAATATCAAAAATCATGGGACTCTATCTTTACATTAGGACAACCTTTCTCTTTGAAAATATTACAAGGTTTTGAAAAAATATCAGTTCTCCCGCTAGATGGGTGCTCGACTCTTCATCCGTTTGGTCTCCAAACACTCCCCCCTTCCTAGTCGATGCACGTCCTCGTGCATGCCTCATTGCTTTGGCTTTCTTTGTGGTTCAAGGGTTGCTATCTGAGCTGAAAAACTTCTCTTGCGTGTTGCTATTGCAATATCTTCTTGGTGCTGTTGGAAAGGATTCTCCACCAAGATGTTCTGATAAGCCACATACCTGGCTTTTAGGTCCTTCGCCATGGGGTGGAAGATTTGAGTGCTGATTTCGAAGAACCCCGTGACGAAGGCCTCTTCAAATGTTTGTAGATAGTGTGAAGGTAGATACATCAGGCGGGAATACATCGCCATGATGATCCACCTTGGCGGAGAATCCTGGAGATTCCAACAGATGCCCCTTCTTCCTTCAAGGAATAGATTCCAAGGATGATCGTCATCCTCAGTGTCTCTGAACACCTGGATGCAGGTGATGATCATCCTGGCAATCTTTACTAGAATTTGGCAGGTAACATCAGGCACCTCTCTGAGCAGTTGAATGGTTTGATTAAGCGTATTCACCACATAGGTGACCGTTGGTGGATTCTGAGCTAAGAGCACAGGCAGTTGAGCAGGCTTTTACTTTTACCCTTCCACTTTTTAAATTCAGCCCATGTTCTTCTTCGTGGCACTGGACAGTATGTGGGGTCGATTTGAAGGGCTTGGGGTGTGTTGTGAAAATGCGTCAGATCATTCGGACGATCATTCAGCCACTTTCTTCTCCACCTTGGGTGGTCTTCTATGAGGGTTTGAGCTTGTTCAGCAGTTAGTGGAATGCCCTCATAGCCCCCGTCTTCATTTCTTGGCAATCCTGGCCTCATCTTTTCCTTCCACAGGATAGCTTCATGATGCATCAAAGGCAATGGCAGGAAGTCATGGCCCAAATCTTTCACTTGCTCTTCAGGTTGTAAGAATGCCAGGGCTGCCGATTCCATTGCTTTCTTTTTGTAAAGGAGAAATTCCTTGGCGGGCCCTTCTGGCATGTCTTCTATTTCTTGTTCCAAGTCCCCTCTGACAGCCAAGGCCCCTGGGGCTGGCCCTTGCTGCTCTTCTTCATGTGTGCTTGGTAGATCTGGCATTTCAGCCATCGGTGGCAACTGAACATGCAGGTGGGTCTCTACTTGGCTGATCTGAGACGTTGAAGCCAGAGATCCCACTACTTCTTTCCCCTTGTTTAGAGGTTTGTTTTGTTGTTTTTGAAGCTCTAAGTCTGCCTTTGCCTGGGCCAATTCATGTTCAAGCTCTTTCATTCTGGCCTCATGTTGTGTAGTTTGGCTCATAAACCAGAGACAAGGAGTTGTCTCTGGAGCTTTTCTGTCTGCAATTCCTCTTGCAGTGTCGTGATTGTGTTCATGGTAGCACTATTTGACTGTTGATGCTACCATTGATGTCAGCTCTTGAGTTTGTAGCAGTGCCGTCAGTGTACCTTTTACCGTATTGTAAGATGCATTTATTTTTTGAAATCTAGCATCTTCATACTTCAGCTGCTCCTTCACCTTCTTCTCATTTTTTATCAGCTCGTGATTTTGGGCCTCTTTTCTTGTCAGCTGGTTTTGCAAGTCTATCAAATCTCTTAGGAGATTTTCATTCTCCTTTGCACCGGTGTCCCTCTCTTGGGTTACCAGCTGGAGTGCCGTCCTGAGGTTATCTACTTCTTCATTGGCTATTTGAGCTCTTTCTCTTTGGAAGTCTCTTTCATGTACCACTACTCTTTGTCATTGGAATTTCCTTGAAAGAGTTAGTATTATTTTTGTGTAATCAAAACTTCTAACTTCCTTGTAAGCCTCTTCTTGTGTCGGTTCTTCAAGCTGCATTAATGGGATTTGAAGTACCAGTAGGCATTGGCTTGGCGGTGTTAGCCGGCTTCTCTTCTTGATCTGCCTTATCCTTGAGTTGATCCTTCTGCTTGTCTTGTGGTTGTGAAGAGGATGGGACTTCAGTTGTTTCAGTAGTCTGCTGCTGCTGTTGAGGAGAGGTGGGAGTAGGTGGTGACCTTGGTGGATCAAGCGTTCTTGGTGATGGAGGTGTCCTTGGGGTGGATGTAGGTGGAAAGGGTGTTATTGGAGAAGATGAAGGAGTAGGAGGGATAGTCATTGGTGAAGAGGGAAGGGGATCAGCTTGAATATGCTCTAACTCCTCTTCATCTTCTTGTCTGGGACTTTTTGGGCTGCCCTGGCTTGTCTCTAAGATAGGCCCTTCTGCTTTTCTACTCAGGGCCTCCTTGATTTTCTCTCGGGCCAATTGAGCTGCCCGCTGTTCTGCAAGGTGCTTTTCTCTCTCTATTTGCTTCAAATACTCAATTGTTCCTGAGAGGTCAATTACCTCCTTTTCTTGGGTTTGAGTTGCTTGAGCTGCTCCAGCTTCTTTCTGGGCTTTCTCCTCGGCCTCTAGACTTTTCCTCTCTTCTTGGAGGGCTTTGGCTTTCTCCAATCTTTGTTTCCTGGCCTCTTCTGCAGCCAGTTTCTGTGCTACCTTTTTGGCCGCCTCCCTTGCTACTCTAGCATCTGCCAATATCTTTTTTCTTTCTTCCACTCGGGCCATGGCTTCATCCATTAGAATCTGCTCAGCTGTCCTTGGTTTCTTGGTTTTATTATTAAGGGGAGTGGAGGTATCCTCCTCATCACTCTTTTCATGTTCAGAGGGACCCTTAGCTTCAGCCCCTTTCTGGCTGTCTTCTTTATCCGATTCATCCGAATCCTTTTCCTTATAGGTGTCAGTTCTCTCATCATCACTGGAATCCTTTTTGGATGACCTTGTTGATCTTGATGAAGAGGTTGTTGTGGTTGTTTTGATAGCTTTAGGCATGCACCTTGCGTGTTTGATCAGAGAAGCCTGTGACCCAAAGCCTGTGACCCAGCCGCTAGTAGATCATCGATCATACCCAAAGCTTGTAGGCTATTCTTGTCAGCATTGGTCCCACGCTCATGTACAGCTTGTTCTTTGAAGAATTCTTTAAGTTGGCTTCAATCAGGCTTTCTAGTATGAATTTTCCATAATCACACCTGATTGGCCTCTTCTCTGCCACGCACAATTCCATCACTACCTCCATGTGAAGTAGCAGCTCTGTATACCTTGGTGGCTTCTGTACTCTGAAATGTTGTGAGATGAGCCATAGGGGAAGCTCCAGCTCACTATAGATCATGTCCGAGTATTTGAACTTGCTGCCTGTTGCCTTGAGGAAGGCCTTCTCATTGTCGATGGACTTTGTCTTTGCAATAAGATCATGAGTTCCTGGAAGGAGATGAAGGGCTTCATTGACCAGATCAATTGTGATTAGCACCTGATTTTTGACTCCGTCCTTATCAGTGATCATTGCCTTGCCATCATACTGTATGGAGCTCATGAGCTCATGTGCCCTCATATAATCTGTGCCACATGGCGGCAGTCTGAAAAATTATTCAAGGTGGACAGCTCGGATAGGATTTACCACCTCTAGCCTTCTATGCAAAGTCCAAATCTCCCTGGGCATTATTGTTGTCTTGATGTTGTCTCCTTCTTCATCTTTGAATTTTGCAATGAAAATGTGAGCTGGAATCTATGCCGGCACTTCATCCGTGATATGGGACTTCTCATGTGTCGACAGTTCATCCACTTCATAAGGAGCTTTGTCCCACTACCTGGCGGTCTTTTGTCGAGGCATTCTGCATCATTCCGACTAGATTTTATCAGTCCTAAGTCCAGAAAGTGCAATTCACAGACATTTAAGTAAAAACAAGCCAAAAAGAAAAAAATGATCATAACTTGAACAAAATTCATCCATTTTTGCCCATACTTCACAAGTGGGACTAGGAAGACTAGGTCTAAGACTGATGAGGTTTTGGGTCTAATCTGGGTCATAGGTACATCGATCGCGATCGATGCTCATGGGCCACATGAAGATTTGATCATATGGCTGTTTTCCTGGCTGTTAGTGGGTGCTTTTGGTCCTATCACCATGTGATTTGGATAAATTTATAATAGGTTAGACCCATTTTTGGTCTAGTAGTCAGTTTTGGACCAGATTTGGACTTTGGCTTGGATTTTGATGTCCAAATTGCTTGAAACTTCATGGGTGCTTAGCCTTGATGTGTATAAGCCAGTGGTAAGGTCAATCAGCTAATTTCTCTCTGAGGTACATCAATCGCGATCCATGTTCTGCAGCATTTCTGCATGAAAGTTGTACAGTTGTGATCTCCTATGTCTACCTAGCCCACTGATGTGCTCTGGGACAAATTTGGACTTCAAATGAACAATTTCAACCACTTTTCACAATTTGGCCCTATTTTACCAAGTCTGGCCATATTGGTATTTTTTGGCTAACTTTGGAAGACTCCTGGAGTTAGTAGATGTTAGCTATAGGTAATCTGGCACTCGTGTACTCTTGTACTATCATTTGTCTGCTTTCGTGTCCGTTTTCGTCTTAATCAGTCACTTTCAGGCCTGACTTTGGGGATTTTCCAAGTTTGTCATTTTTTCAGGTAGTTTGAAGCTACCTATAGCCTATAGATGATACCATAAGTCACATTATGAAGTCAGTTCCCTCTTCCGGACAGTTTTTGGACTCTGTGTGCGCACTTGTCGACCAATATGGTTACTTTTTTACTTCTGAGGTGATTCTGGACTCTGATTCCTATTTCCTCTGATATACACTATCCTGGTGATATCTGGCAGCTTCTTATATCAAAATTCTTGATTTTACACTTTGGGTCAGAAATCTGGTTTTAGGCCTGATTGTCAATCTGCTGTCGTTCAATGATCAAAACTTAGGCATTTTGCTTGAAACTTCCCCTAGGACTACCCAAGGTTATGCTTGAGGTGTGGGCACGGTCAAAAGTTGCAAATTCCAAGTCTGGGGTCATTGATAGCGATCGAACATTTGTACCCAAATCCATTTTTGACTATACCAGTGTGTAGGCATTGTGGAGAGGATCATTTTGAGCAATTTTGTGTCAGAAATGGGCAGGGAGGTACATCGATCGCGATCGATGTTCCTCCCCCAAACTGGGATTTGATACTATGAGTTTGTTGCCCTGGCTTTATTGAACCTTTTGGGAGTTGAATGGACTAATTTGGATTAGATTTGATGCCCCTATGGGCCCTTGACCTCCTCGGACGAATCTGTCTCGATTTTGATCCGTGCACACGTTTGTGCAGTGTTTTGTGCATATATGCTATTTGAGATTGATCTTTAGGTGGTAAAGATGATACCTGTAAAATCCTGTGTAATCTGGATGTCTAAGGTGGCCGAACGGAGGGAAGACAGTGTGAGTCGCTCTAGGTCGGAAATCTCTCTCTCTCTCTCTCTCTCTCTCTCTCTCTCTCTCTCTCTCTCTCTCTCTCTCTCTCTCTCTCTCTCTGAAATGACAAATGAACAATGAACTAAGATTTGGCCTACCCATCCTATATGTACCCGGGGTTTTCCTTTCTCATCACCAGTTTTCATTACCTTTGATCCCGAAATATTCGGTAAACCACCTGTAGGTCAAACTGCTCGTCATTCTGACTTCGTATCACTTTTCAATACAAATCTGGCAAAATCTGGTTGTCGTTCTGTAAGCTGAAAATTTGACATCTTCAGATTAGCTTCATATTCATCATGCTCGAAGATCATGCTTTGCTGTTTCGGCATTTGCTTCCAGATTTTGATTTCGGCACTTTTTGGGTATGTTTATTAATTTTGGAAGTTTTATTAGTTGAAATCAAACGAAATGAACTGAAAATACTTATTAGCTGGCGAAATTTAGCCAAAATTTATTGTACTCGCCCCTAAGCATATGATTACACTCGAAGCATCTCAATGCTGATTGGATGATAAAAGTAGCTAAAATTGCCAAATTTGATCAAAATTGAACTTAAAAAAGTAAAAATTCACACACGTAATGTACATATATATACCCTGGTCACTTTAATGACCACAACTGCTGCTAGATTGAGTCGTTCTTCCCCCCTTCCCAGTCTAAGTCGTCCCTGACGAAGGTTTTGTGCTTGTGCATGGGATTTTAAATTTGTGTCTATGCACGGCTGTGTAATTTGGCCCTATCCTCATGTTTGAAGCAATGCATGTATTAACACAGTGCTGTGCAAGATGCGGGGACTAAAATGACTATTTAGTGGTTTTCGTCGACGAGGTTAATTGTCGATGAAATAGTAGCGCTTGCAGTTGAGTTTCTCTTTCTTTTATCGTCCATTTGTTGGTAATGACGACCTTTGGAACCCATTTATAAGTCGTTTAGATTTTAGATTCAGATTTTAATGTCTGCTTTTGTTTTTTTTTTTTTTCTCCATTGCCAAATCATCGTTTTAGGCAACTTAGATTGATTTTTTGGTCGCCATTCGTATGTCACAGTTGATTTTTTGGCAGTTTTTGGCTTTGGCTGCCATTTCTTCTCTATTTTTGCTTCTGGAAGTGTCTGAGTTGTCGTAGTTGTCGAGACCTTGGTTTTTGGAATCCATATTTGTCTAGGATTGTTTTCCACTGCCGTTTTCTTCACCCAGACTTGTTTTAGGGCCTTTTTTTGTGTTTTTGGCCGAATTGTTGTTTCTTCCTTCTGATCTGGGATAAGCGGCCACAATTGATCTGACTTTGCGAGCTGAGACCTGTATGTGTTGGAGTTATGCGTATATAGCAAGGCATTTGTTTACCATTTTGGAACAGCATTGTAAGTGCGCATCCATGGTACTCCTAAACACATTGGTTCATTGATGTCGTCATCTTCTACTACTAGAAACTGATGCGGACATAGATTTCCATCAATGTTGATATTCAAATTGATAAAACCCATGGTCGGCATGATTTCTTTATTAGCCACCGCTATATTTCTTGTGCACTGCATCAGCGGTTGATCTGAAAGCTTCTTGTATGTGGTATGATTTACCACATTGACTCTGGCTCCTGTGTCAATCAATGCTCTTTGATAGCGTCCGTTAGGTAATTTGACATTGATTAGGACGTCGATTCCTATCTGCCATTGTTCATTACTTTGAATTGCAGCTAGAGGAATTGGTGTTGTTTCTTCTATTGGAGGTTGCCTTTGCTGTTGAAGTTTTTGCTTGCGTTGAAGGATCCTGATTCTAGCTTCCTCCTGTGCATGATCTTTTGTTTGCTCTACTTTACTCTTTCACTCCTTTGCACCGTGTATCTTTGTCAGCATCTCTGTGGTTAGTGGTAAATTGTACTTTTTCAATCTGCAACCACTAATCCAATTAGGCATTTCCTCTCCCTCTAATGTTGCAAGCTTAATGGCCCCGCTAGATGATATGTCATGAATCACATAAGGTCCATTTCCTTGCTTTTTTAATTTCCTAGAATGTTGCTTAAGGGTATACATCAAGACGTAGTCCCCCGTTGCAAAATCAATATTGATTACATGTTGGTCAAAAAATGACTTCATGTTTCTCTTCTGCGCATAGATCGAGGCGACTACTCTCAATCTTGTTTCATCTAATTTTTCCAGTATTTCTAGCTGCTCTGACAGCTCATGTCCTGTCCATTCTAAGTCTTTAGCTACCCAAAGTGTAGGGATTAGAAATTCTAGCGGTAAGATCGATTGAATCCCATATACCATATTGAAAGGAGTCGTACCGATGGACGTTTTGTAAGCTACCCGGTATGCCCATAAAGCTAAATGCAGCTTTTGATCCCAATCTGCTCTAGACTCACTGACAATCTTTGTGAGAATTGTCACTAGGATTTTATTCTTGCTTTCGGCTTGGCCGTTAGCTTGTGGATGATAAGGAGTTGATTTCCGATGAATCATCATGAAGTCTTCTAATAAGAATTCAATCACTTCGTTTATGAAATGAGTCCCTCTGTCACTCACTATTTCAATTGGTAAGCCATACCTTGTGAATATATTTTCGTACAAAAATTGCGCTGTCATTTTTGCATCATTTTTTATTGTAGCCTTGGCTTCTATCCACTTGGTTAGATAATCATTCGCTACAATAATATATTGAGCATGCGTTTTATAAGAAGGAGGTGCTATAGGTCCTACAAAGTCAATTCCCCATTTGGCAAATGCCCTAGCTGCCATCATTGGTCTTAATGGCATGTCATCCCGACCTCTAGGAGTTTTGGTTCTTTGGCAGTCATCACATGTTTTTACAAACTCCTCAGCGTCCATGAATAGAGTAGGCCACCAAATACCAACAACTAGAATTGCCTTGGATGTTTTATCCGTTGAAAAATGTCCTCTAGCTTGTCCTGAATGCGCTTGCTCTAAGATAGGAACATATTCCTCTTCTGTCGCGCACATTCGCAGCTGATTGTCCTTTCCTCTCCTATAGAGATTATCCTCAATGAAGACATAGTTTTTTGCCTCTTTAGTGATTGTTCTCACTCTTGATTTTCTCATTTCTTCGAGCAGTATCCCAGTCGTGAGATAATCTACAATGTAATGACTCCACTTGGGTGCTATAGATATTTTGAATAGGGTGGCATGTTCTATTGGCTTTTGAAAAGTGCAGATAATACATGATTGAATGTATTTATGTACACTCTGTTGCATTTTTGGCCAATAAACCCCCATTCTCATCAATCTCTGATACGTCTGTGCATGTCCATTATGAATACCGGTGGTTTGCTTATGAGACTCACCAAGATACAAATCCTGTTCATGTACTTCAATACAAAGCCTAAGGATTTGATCTATTCCTTGCTTATAAAGTCTTCCTGTTAGCATTACTAATGATCTGGATGCTCCAATAATTGATGGTTGTCTCGTCAAGTACAAGGATCCAATGGTCAATAGGGGAATTACATCCTCACTCCACCTTGGAACCATTTCTATATTGAATAGATATGCATCTGGAAAATCATCATCAATACCCGTAGGAGCTTCTCCATGCATCATCCTCGACAAATGATCTGCTCTCTGATGTGTAGTCCCCTTTTTAACTACCACCGTGATATCAAATTCAAGCAGTATTATAAACCATCCTACAATGCACTTCATACTGGAAGGTTTGTTTACAAGATATAATAGTGTCTGGTGATCAACGAAGAACACAAAATTATTTGAGAGCAAGTAATGTCTAAACTTTTTAACATCATAGATAATTCCTAAACCCTCCCTTTCTGTAGTTTTATAGTTCTTTTCAGCACTATTCAACTGTCTATTGGAGTAACTCTTGGGAAAATCCATGTTCTTTTCTCCAGGTTGAGCTAGAATGCATCCAATTGCAAAAGTTGATGCATCTATATGGATATGGAATATCTTGTCCCAATCCGGTACTTTAAGAATAGAAGCGGATATTAATCGTTGCTTTAAAATCGGAAAAGCTTTTTCACATTCATCCGTCCATTCAAATTTTGTGATCAAGGCATAAAGGGGTTTTGCAATTATTGCGTAAAAGTAGATAAATCTACGATAGTATCCACAGTGTCCCATAAAAGCCTGTACCTCCCTTACCCTTAAAGGCCGTGGTATCTCAACAATAACAAGGATTTTCTCCATGTCTGTTGAAATCCCATTCTTGGACACTATATGTCCTAGAATTTTGCCTTGTCTAACCATGAAGACACATTTTTCAAGATTTAGGCAAATCCAATATAATCTGCATTTCTCAAACACTTTTGTCAAGTGTTCTATATGCTCCATCCTGATGAGAGAATGCACACATAAGTCATCCATATAAATTTCTAAGAATTGTCTCAGATATTCTTTGAATGCGTGACTCATTAGCCTCTGAAAAGTGGTTGGTGCATTAGTTAAGCCAAAAGGCATTACTCTATATGCAAATATGCCACATTCTGTAGCAAAAGCCGTTTTATGTTGATTGTCCGGCTTAATTTCTAGCTGGTTATAGCCTGAAAAACCATCCAAGAAGCTATAAGCTTCTCTGCCTGCTACTCGTTCAATCACATGATCAGTGAGGGTAGGCAAGGGATAGTTATCTCTTATGGTAGCAGCGTTTACCTTTTTGAGATTGACGCATATTGTCAACTTCCCGTTTTTCTTAGGAACCACCACAATTGGGGAAACCCAGTCTGTGTGCTCAATCTCATAGATGAACTCAGCTTCCTTAAGTTTGTCTATCTCTTCCTTGATTTTTCTTGCAAACGTCTCATTGTATATATAAGGACGTTGTCTGCTTGGCTTCGCATTGCTCTTAAGAGGGATCGTGTGTTGAAAATGCTAGGATCCACCCCCTTAAGATCTTTATAAGACCATGCAAACACATCTTTATATTGTTTAAGAGTAGCTATTAAAAGCTTCTCTTCCTCCTCTGTTAGATCAGTAGCTATATAAGCAGGTTTTGGCTCCTCCCCTGGCTCTGCTATATCTATTTTCTTGGCTTTTTCTGGACCATCATATGATGTCCCAGGCTCCTTAAGCTCTCTCATAGGCTGTTGCACTATGATCTTCCTATCCTGTATGGTATACTTCTTATAATGGGACAGTACATCCATTTTATATGAGTTAGTATCCTCATCCGTTTCCATCTCTGTTGTCCATACGTCTTTGAGAGTTTTCTTGAGCTTGTTATACTCAGATTTTCTCTCAGTTTTTGTCATGCAGGATCTTACCTCCCAACCCTCATGTAGTTTAGTTCCGTCTCTTTTAAGCTTGTTTTTCTTGTTATTCTCTTGTTTTTTTGCTTTGACAAACTGGCCAGTGACGTTGTCCTTGACACAATCATTGTCTTTAACAAGCCTCAGGTATCCCGTTTTGTCTTTAACAAGAGGCATAGATTTATCTTTGTTGCCCCTTGATTTTCTTGTTCTCTTTTGTCTGTATCGTTCTTGCTGACGAGGTTTTTGATTTGGAAAATCATAAAACTTCTCAGGCTTTGTTACATACTTCCGTTCACTCTCAGATTCACTCGATCTCTCATCTTCTGCTTCAATTATTGGAAGATCATTGTCCAATAATGGAAGATCCTCACTTAGTGAATCCCTAAATTCCTCCTCTGTTTGTTTTTCTACATCCATCACTGAGATTTCATCAACTATCCTTTTGCGATCAATCTTAGGTGTTGATTCTTCTTGTTCGTCACTCTCCGATCCTGACTCAAGGATAACACTTGCCATCTGCAATGTCACCAAGTCGTATCCTTCGTCATCACAAAATTTAGTGGGGTTGAGCTCATTTACGCATATTTCCAATGTGGATAGTATTTAAGTCCATCCAAATGGCTCAAATAAGTGTTCAGGAAAAGGTTCTGGAATATATGATTCATCTGTTAATGATCTTTCCAGAATACACTCCTCTTTAACTAAGTCTCCACACTCGGACGCTCCATACATCCAAATATGTGCTTTTGTCTATAACCATGCAGGTACCTCTTTTCCATTAACGGTTGTTGAGTCGAACTCCTGCACAGGTGTTTTAGCTACATCCCTATAGCTATGATCCTTCATGTTTATCTTAGTTACTAGATCCCTATGTCTTAGATAGATCTGGTCATATCCCCAATCTTGAATCATTTTGAGTTGACGCATGAATGGTCGTCCCAAAATAACGTCAAAGTTGTTCGTTTTTCTAAAGTCTACCACGGCAAAAGTATGCTCGTAGTCTATTCCACACGAAAGTTACAATAATTTGCTCTAGGATGCCGAGCGGTTTCTCTACATACCTATCTGCGAGCTATATCTTCATTCTTGTTTTCCTGATAATTGGCCTTCCCCATTTCTCCCAGATTTGTTTTGTAGCAATAGCTACTCCTGCTCCGCTATCTAGGATAGCTATCGTCTTTACCCCGTTATAGTCCACTGGCAAGGTGGTGCTACCTTCCTCACCTTCACAGTAATCCCCGACCTTGTTTATATGTACAAGTTGTGCCTTGGGCTGATCCCCAGATTTCTTCTCTTCTACTGGAGGATTTGTTTGAAGAGGAATTTTGATCCCTTTAGTTTCTAGATGCTTACCCATCTCTTCCCATAAATGGGGTCTAATTTTTAAGAGCTCTGACAATGTTATTGTGCATGTTACAGGTGTAGATAACATTTCTTGGAGGCTCTTTGTATCAATCATTTTTGGTATAGCCCTCATCTGAGATGGAACTATCCTAATTTTGGACTAGGTTTCATAATCACCTATGAATGATGGCAGGGTTTTCAAGGATTGCGGTTTACTATCCATGGAAATCTCTGTTCCCGCATCACCATATAAGGACTGTATATCACCTCGATAAAATTCTTTATCCAAGACAATCTCTGGAATTGGTGCTGACTGCAAAGTTGCACTTCCGTCCTTTCTGTTTCTGATGGTCTCCCACAAAGATTGTGGCCATGGCTCTTCCACTTCTGGAATTGGCATCAATTCCATTGACCTGGCTTCATCAGTGGTATTTGGAACCACTCTATGATCTCAAGACAAAATGTTAAGGCGGTTACGCCGCTAGTGGAAGCTAAATAGCGAGAACTCAACCAACAACAGAATTTGTCAGACGAGGACAGAGCTTGACCTGCAGGCGCATGGAAACAACCAGGTGGGTGTCAAATCACCTACTCGACCTTCTAATGACAATCACTACTAAGAAAATCAAATCTAAGTTCTAAAATACGCAAGTGACTGAAATCCGTACTACGAACGAATGCTATACGAAACAGGATCTAGAATCATTGAATCGATCTCAAACTCAAGGGGAAGTCTATTCACTAGGTAAGAACAACACCCTAAATACTTGAACTGCATAATCAACCTATAACCACTTCGTGCGGTAAATGCGTATGAAGACAGGCCAAAAAATACAGGTGATCGAAACTTGACCCCGATGGTACTAATGTGTAGCTCTACTCGTTGTGGTTCTATAGATATGCTGCACGCTCCATTCCGACACACGAGTTGGAAGAAAACTCACATCGAAGCTCGTAGGAACTTACCACACATAGAAGCCGATAGCACGCACTCTTGGTATCTGTGCATAGCTCTCACCGTTGCTAACACAATGGCGGTGTCGCTTCTCCAATGGCGGCTCCGTAGCTCGCGTAGCAAGTAGATAAGACTCTCACTCTCTCTCTATCTCTCTCTCTCTCTCAGACACAGTCACGGCGCTCCAAAAACTCACTTTGATTAATAATCTGAATCCCTTAGGCTACAAAAACTTTGGCTTATATACCTCAGCCTTGGAGGTGAGAACATCTCTAACTAATTACATCAGCAAGTGAGATTACTTCGGGATTACAAGCTGGAAACTCAATTGAGTCCCGTTACTTAATGAATGGCTCAAATCAAAATTAATGTCGGAAAGACATTTATTACAATCAATGGTTACAAAATGATGAGTGTGAGAAAAAATGTGGGTGTGATCCTCTGCTGGCTCAACACTCCCCCCCTCCGCGTTCATGTCGTCCCTGACATGACTTTTATGCTTGGTCAATAAAGTGCTGTCGTCTTGAGCATCTGCAAATGTGATTCATATCGTAGGTTGCCGATGGTCAAGGTTGGGCTAAATATTTTGCTTTCGTGGGTGAAAAAGCCGGTGTAGAAAGCTTCTTCGAATGTTTGCATGTGGAAGCTAGGCAAAAACATAATCCTTTGGTATAGGAGGTGTAACACTTTTGGAGAAGGCTGTAATGAAAGATCGTACATCATATCAGTCACCGTGTCGGCCGTCGATAGTAGACTCGAGGTCGTGGCTTTATCTAGCGCGAACACTTCAATGCAAGCTAACAGAGTCCTGCAGATTTTCTTGAGCATCTGACATGAAAGGTCAGGAGAGCCAGTAAAGAGCTTGATGGTGCCCATTAGGGTTTTCACCATGTAGGCTTTACCTATTCTCTCTCCTGCCTTTGGTCCTGGCATCCTGGGGTAATTAAGCCAATTTGGCTTCTTTTTTGCAATCCTGCCATGCTCTTTCCAGTTTCTAACTCTTGGCACTGGGCAGAAGGTTGCATCCTCCCGAATCTCCTTTGGTGCCTCCACCAAGTAGATGAGTTAGGTTGGGTATTTGTTCATCCAACCTTTCCTCCATCTAGGTTGTGAATCTACTATCTTCTTTGATTGTTCCTCCTTTGTGATGTCGCCTTCGTAAAGAGCGACATACTGCTCCTCCTCTATTCTCTTTTTCGTCTTTAGCACTTCAAATTTCATCAAAGGGAAAGTCAGGCTGGGTTGCATCCACTGTTCATGGAGCACTTTTGTGTCAAGTCCCTGAAGTCTAATGGAGATTAGGAGTCTCCTCTCCCATTCCATTTCCGCCTTGGCACTCTCCTCTGCTGACTTTTCTATTTGGTCATGGAGCCTTTGTTCTTCCTTTTCAAAGATTCTTGAAGTCGAGGCCACCTCTTGAGATGGGGCTGGATCTTCAATTGTGGTTGCCTCTCCAGTTTCTGGTAGCTCTATGGCTGCTCCACCTGATTCTTCGTGTGGTGTCTCTGTCTCTCTTCTTTGTTGCTCTTGTAGATCTTGGAGCTGTTTGCGGAGGGCCTCATTCTCTGTCCGTAGTGTTTGATTTTCTAATGTGAGCCTCTCCTCTGCGGCCAATGATCCCTCCGCAATGTGCAATCTTTGCACTTGCTCTAATCTCAGCTCTCTTTGTAAGCTTCGGACCTGGTCTTCCAAAGCTGGTATGATAGCTCCCTCTTGTTCGGTTCCTGCTCTGCTAGCTCTAAGGGTAGTCCTGAGTCTAGTGATTGTTCTTTCTTGGAGCTCAACTCTCTCCCTTAGCTCAATGAGCTCATCCTTGGCCGCCTCCAACTCATCCTCTTTCCGCTCCCTTGCTTCCTGTGCACTTGTTACTTCTCTTGAAGCCTCGGCTAGCCGGAGTATAAAGTCGTCTCTCTCGTTTTCCGCGTCATAGAGTGATGCTTTATGACTTTTAGATTCATTCATAGCATTCTCTAATTTTCTCTGCAACTCCGCTTCCCTTTGTTTGGCTGTCTCAATTTCTACTTCCTTTGCCTTGGACCTTTCTTTTATCTTGCTGAGCAATTCATGCACCATGTGCATGTCTTTTTCATCATCATCTGTCAACTCTAAAGCTCTTTCCGCCACCACCTCCACTGGCTTTGGCTCTTCTAGTACTTTCGGTTTGCCCAGTTTCTCTTCACTTTCTTTTGTACTCTTTGTTTTTTCCTCCGTCCCTCTCCGTTCATCTTGTTTTTGTAGGGTGATCCCATAAACTGCCTCAAGGGCCTCTTCTTCAGTGTATCCTATCGCTACCAGATCCTCATAATCATTTCTCTTTTACTGAATTGGATCTATCTTCTTTTCTTTGGTCTCGGCCTCTGGCTTTTCCAAATCATCTGTGTCCACCTCTACTGTGGTCTCCTCCACAATTTTTTCCGTCTTCTTAGGGCTTGGTACATCAGTAATAGAGGGATATCTGTCCTCAGCTTCCTTGGCTTTCCCTTTGTCGGCTTGCCCATCTTTCTCTTGGGGCTTAGTAGACTCATCTACTTTCCTTTTCCCCTTGTCGTCTTTTTCCATCTCAGCTTTTAATTGCTGTACCTCCTCTTCAGTGTATGGCTCGACAGGTTGCTGCTCCAGAATAGCCTCTGACTCCTCATAAGCTTTAATATATTGATCGTATTGATCAATATGTGGCCTGGCTGAGCTAGTTCCGACTTTAGTGGGGTCTGGCACCCACTTTTCTTCAAAGTCACCCTTTAGAGCTCTTTCCGCTCTAAACTGCTCCACTAGTCTTTCCATTCTTGCCGCTTTCTGACTTTTGGTTTGCTTGGGAGCAACCTTCTTCTTTACTTTCTTCTTAAGCCGCTCGTCCACATCCTCTGCAGGTTCTGAAACTACTTCTAGTTTCCGGCGTGCTCTTGTGGATTCCCTCTTGGATGCTATACTTCGGGCTATTCTTCCTCCTCGTCAGCTTCTCTAAGCCACTCATTCTGGGAGGGAACCTTTGGCCACTCATCTCTAGCTCCAATAGCTTCCTAAGCTATTCTTGTCAGAATTTCCGCTCCTCCTATGTACTTTGGCTTCTCGTTGCGCATGGCAATTACTTGCTCGTGGATGTGTTGAGCGTAATTCACCTCTTTTGGCATATTGCTCTTTAATGCCCATGTGATGGTGGTCGCAATGGCATGGGGTGGTGTCGTATACTTTTGCGGTCTTTTACTGCAAACATGAAGAAATTGGTTGTACAGTCGGCAAAGGGTTGCCGCTCTTGGGTCTGCCATATCTCCATAGGTTGCATTTTGCTTCTTGGGCCCATAGACCTCTATGGACTCCCTTCTTTCCCTGATCGAGCTCCCTTTGTTGTGCAGCTTCAATGCATCTGCAATGAGCTGTGGAGTGATCTGTACTTCTACTTTCTCTCCATCCATGGCGGTCAATGTGGCTTTTCCATCCTTCTGAATGGATGTTGCCAACTCGTACACTCTTCTTGTATCCACACCTGATGGTCTCGAGGTGAAGAAACTATGCAAGTCTGCCCTTTCCATGTACTTGCTGATGTCTTCTGACCTGCTATAATCTACCAATTCCTGTGGGATCATTGGTACATCCACCGCTTGCCCTTGAGGATCTCTGAAAGTCCCCTGGTAGATCTTTATTCCCTCTTTCTCCAATACTGCTTCCTCCACCCAAGTTTTGGTAGGCTTGAGGGTTTCTGTTGGAATGTCAAAGGGTTCAGCTTCTACAAGAGCATCTTGGATTGTCGGTATTTTTCTCTTCGTTGCCGATGACTTGGCAGAATCCATGGATCCTGTAACTCCAATTTCAGAAGTTAGCGTCTTTTTAGTACTGAAAGCCGAAATGAAGATTTTAACTATTCAAATGACTTGAAAATTGAAACATGAGCTATTCAGGGCCTAAGGATGCAAGGTAGGTGAAAAAATATGCAAAATGGGCTCAAAATCATGCTGGAGACATCATACGCGTATGATGTCTTTTGTGTCAAAATGACTTCATATTGGTTGTGCTTGTAGCTGATAGTGTATACATGAGTATCATATGCTTGGATTTGAGTTTGGATCCCATTTGGTCAAGTTTTGGCCAGTTTAGTCCAGTTCCGGCTCTTGGCAAAATTTTGAAAGGGATTTGGATTTTATGATGCAAATTGGATAAAACTTGGTGGTTCACTTTCAAATGGCATGTAGATCACTTCTGTTTGGTGGTTGAAGCCCTGAGGTGCCAAAATCACATAGTGAGACATCATACGCGTATGATGTCTTTTAGTGTATTTTTGGACCAAATTTCTCTATAAGCTTGGATTTGGCTTTAGATAGGCTTATTCAATGGATTTATGAAGTTTGGATAGATTTTGGGCTAAAAATGGCTCTGGAGACATCATACGCGTATGATGTCTTTTTCATCAATTTTGCATGGGATTGGTTCTGTGGACTCCCCATGTGCTAGTGAAGGACTATTTCTACTCAAATCTTGGTTTGGACTTGAGTATGTTGGATTTGGGCCAAAAATAGGCTTTAGGCGAAGGATTTTCCCTCAATTGGGCTAATGGGGTGATCCTCTTGACCAAATGGTTCCAAATTTCATATGTAGCATGTATTAGATATATATAATGGATGTATGATGACAAATGAGCAGTTTTGGCTCTGCAAGTGCAAATAGATATCATACGCGTATGATGTCTTTTGTGTCAAAATGGTGCTTTTTGGTTCCAGATAGCTTGTAGATGTGTTAATCAACAATCCTACAAAGTTTCAATGAGTTTGGAGTTATTTTGACAAAATTAGGACCAAAAATCAATTTTAAGGCCTACTTTGCGTCTTTTTGGTTTTCCTTGGGTTTTCTAACTCCAATTCTCATGATACTTGGTTCATAGGATGTGATTAACATGTGGAATGAGGCTATGCACTCAAATGTTGAAATGGATGTGAAATTCATGCTGTGAGACATCATACGCGTATGATGTCTTTTCTTGAAATGTTGGTCTTTTTGTGCAAAGAATGCTTTGTGCTAGTGCCCTAAGCCCTGCTAAGTAGTTTTCAACTTAAAAAGTCATCAGTTTAGCTAAAAAGCCCCCTTATAGGCATTTCAGTCTCCGAAGTCATCTTTTTGCCTTGGAGTTGAATTTCTTCAACTTTTCTTCTCGAGAGTTGCATTTCCAACTCATTGGATATGTTGTGAAGCCATCTATTTGGTTGAACTTGACTTTGGCTCCCCGTTCTCCATCTTTCTCCATTTGGTTGCCCGAAAGCGTCTTTTTCACCATCGGTAAGTGAATCAGCTTTCTTTTGGGTTTTGCTTGCAAACATAAGTCATCCATGTATATTTGAAGCTGCTTGTGAAGTTTCATTTCATTCGGTCGTCAATTTCAGCCGTTATGCCAAAATGACGCTTTGTGTGTCCGCAGCCGAATCGGTTGTTCCGACCTACTTTTGGTGGTCCAAACCTGGAGATACTCTATGGTTGCATTGTCCTTGATGTGGTTGAACTTCCTGTGAAGTTTCGTACTGTCGTTTCGACAATTTTTTCCTGTCTGCCTCTTGCAGGCTCTGTTGACCTAGGGTTTTTCCAGTCGTTCTTTCTCGAGCTTTGAGTGTTAGAAACCCATCTTCTATACTAGGGTAACCCACATATAAGTTCTTGCAAGGTTTGGTTAGGCAGTTGTGCCACTACCTAGCATTCTACCGCATTCCCCGTCTGCTCTTGTTTCTTGGTTTTGTTCAGTTTTCGCGACAAAAGTTAATGATAAGCATCAAAAGCTTATGGCAACGAGTCTACCTCTCATGTCTGGTGTCCTCTGAGCTCTCATAGCAGTCGTAGAAGGCTGTAGAAGGTTGGATGCTCCTGTGTGCTCTTTGCTCTCTCCAAGAAGGTAATAGTGGAAATGAGCTTGAAAGTGATGTGAAAAATACTTAACTTCGGACTTCCCGGATCACTTGTTACCAAATTTGACATGTGCTCCTATCTCGTTGTGAAATGCACTTTAGGATTTGAAATTTCTCAATTTGCACTCCGTTTGACCTGTTTCTGAGAAATCTGTCCACTTTGCCAAAATTCTGTCATTTCGGGCTTTCCGCAACTTTTCCCGAATTGTACTCAATTCTTACCATGGGTTGCCCTTGTCATTAGGATCATCACCATCTATTCGTTTCTTTTTTCTGATCTCGTTTCACCTGCTTTTTTATTTTTCTTTTACTTTTATTAAGAAAATCATAAAAAATAAAGGAAAATAGCAAATTGAAGCCAAAAAATTACAAACATACACAATAAATAGCTGATAACCATGTGTATATGAATATACACTTATTTGTGATTTCTGGACTTGGATTACCACTTTTTTTCACTTTTTAGCTCCAAAAACACTCTTATTTAGTGATATTTACACGTCTAAAGACCCAAATTCATCATTTGATCTCTTCTTGTTGCAAAACAAGGTATATAAGGGCATAAATATTATCAATATCCGCAATCAAACATAAAAATTGCAAAATCATGTAAGACACTGCACTTGTAATATAATTTTTTGTTTTTCTTTGTTTTTGTCGCTTGTAGCTGCTTTGTAGCTCCTGTATACCTGTATACCTCCCCCCCTCCTAGTCTGAGTCCTCCTGGACGACTATGAAGTGTTTGTGGGTGAAGCATTGTAGTTGTTTTGGTCATAAGTTCCCAATGCAATTGTAGAGCGATGAAACAACAGTCTTTCCAATAAAGCTGCTCTTTGTTTGATTGAAGGATTGGTGGTCGGGTTTTGGGTTGGTTTTGGCACTTCGGTAGTAGAATCAGTAGATGGATTCTTCTTTACCTTGTTGTTCTTTTTCACAATCCAAATTTTCTTCCACTTCGCTTGTGCTTGCCACAAACTCTTTGCGACCCAAACCTGCTTTGTTCTTTGTGTTGATTTCCTCGCCTTGAAATACCTAGGAGTTTCCGTGGATTGTACTGAAGGGAGTTCCTGTTTACAAATCCTTGGGGTCCAAATTTTCTTGCTATAGCTTTGTGCCGTCATGAACTTCTTTGGAATCCAGATCTGTTTCACTGTCCTTGATTGTCTGGAATCACTCTGTTCTCTGGTATTGAAGACTCTGTTTTCCACCTTTATGTTCTCTGGCACAATCTTTTTTGGTCTCCATACCAACTTTGACTCCTTTTTTTTCAAAGGTTGAGTTGTTATATTATTGCTTGTCTTCTTTATCCAATGTTGAGAGTTCCTCGTCGAAGAGCAATCGAGTTGTATAGAAACTTTTGGTTGCCATTGCTTCTTCTTTTTCCCTGGTTGTTGTTTACCTATGTTCTTGGATTCTTCCTTTGGACTTGGCTCTGCTCCTTTGGTGAATTTAACTGATTGACTTTCACCTTCGTATTTGATAAGCATTGATTTAGAACTCCAGTCAATCATTGCATTGTATTGCTTCTGCCATGGTTGTCCTAGCAATAATGGATGTTGGGTAGCTTGGTCTTCAACCACGTAAAACATATGAGGATACACATACTAGTTAATCTGTATATGTAAAACTGTGCATCCGACAGTTTTGATTGAATTCTCAGAGTAGCTCTTTAACTCTTGCTTGGCAGTTTGTAATTTAGTGTCATTTGTCAATTGTCTATACAAACTGAGTGAAAGTAGGTTAGTTTGAGCTCCTGAATCCAATAGTGCTCTGGCTTTGATTTGGTTGGTTCCTACTTTGCATTCAATGATGGGTTCCTCTTTGTCATTATCCATTTCTGTTATACTGACTGCGTTTATCCGTATTGCTCCTTCATTGCGTTGTTTCTGACGCAGTAGTCTTCTTTTCTCCATTCTTTCCTTCGCCTCGGTTTGCACTTCCTCCACAATCTTTTTCTTTTTCTAGACACGCAGCTTTTCTTGATGTATTTTGAGAAGCATGTCTTGGGTTAGCGGCAAAAGATACTTTTTCACTCTGCATCCACTAATCCAATTGGGCATTTCTTCTCCGTCTAATGTAGCAAGCTTGACGGCTCCACTTGGTGATAGATCTTTAATCACCAGAGGTCCCATCCCTCGCTTTTTAAGCTTCTTAGCATGCTGTTTCAGAGTGTAAACTAGGACATAGTCCCCAACCTTAAACTCTTTAGTCCGCACATGCTTATCAAAAAATTCCTTTTGTCGCCTTTTTTGAGCGTAGATAGAAGCTACTGCTTTTAGGCGAAGCTCGTCTAGCTTTTCCAGGTCATCTATTCTATCAGAAAGCTTGTGCCCTGTCCACTCTAGATCCTTAGCCACCCTTAAGGTTGAAATCAAGAATTCTATTGGTAAGATCCAAAAACCATGTTATATGGGGTCATTCCTATTGATGTTTTATATGCTACCCTATATGCCCATAATGTTGAATGCAACTTCTGGTCCCAGTCAGTTCTCGACTCAGATACAATCTTCGTAAGGATCGTGCATATGGTTTTGTTTGTTGCTTCAGCTTGTCCGTTTGCTTGTGGATGATACGGGGCTGATTTCCTATGGATTACCATGAATTCATCTAGAAGGATCTTTATCACTTCATTTATAACATGTGTGCCGCGATCACTCACAATTTCTATTGGCAATCCATATCGTACAAAGACGTATTCATATAGAAATTGTGCCGTGGTCCTGGCATTCGCTTTTTGAGTTTCCTTTGCTTCGATCCACTTTGTTAGATAGTCTGTAGCCACAACGATGTATTGTGCATGAGTCTTATATGCAGGAGGTGAAATGGGTCCGACATAATCAATCCCCCATTTTGCAAAAGCTCTTGCCCCCATCATTGGTCTAAGCGGCATGTCATCTCTTTTAAGTGGTACTTTGGTCCGCTGACAGTCATCACATCATTTAACGTATTCCTTAGCGTCCATATGTAATGTTGGCCACCATATTCCTGCGGCTAAGACAAGTTTTGCTGTCTTATTACCTGAGAAATGGCCTCCACCTACTCCTCCATGAGCTTGCTCCAGGATTATCACATACTCAGACTCTGACGCGCAAATCCTAAGCTGGTTGTCTTTACCTCTCTTATAGAGTTGATCTCCTATTAAAGCGTAATCTCTAGCTTCTGTCTCTACAGATTTCTGACGAGCTTTTGACGTTCCTTCTGGGAAAGTTCTATTTGTGAGATATTCAACAATATATTGACTCCATTCCGGAGCTATCATTATCTGATATAATTTTGAATACTCTGCTGGCGGTTTTGATCAACATTCAATACATACAGTGACATATTCATGTACGCTTTCTTTCATTCGTGGCCAATAGACTCCCAATTGTAACAAATTCCTATATGTGTTCCTTCTTGAACAATGAAATGCACATTCCTGAACATGTGCTTCGCGCAGATATATATTATATTCCTCAAGATTGATGCATAGTCGTAAAACATGATCATTTCCCAATTGATACAACCTTCCTGCAACCAATTGAAGGTTCTTGGATTGCTGAATAGCAATATGTTTCTGGTTGTATTCTCTTCTATCAAACTCTCCTCCATAGGTCAATAAGCTAACGACATTTTGAGACCACTTTGGTATCATTTCTATGTTGAACAAGTACGCGTCTGGCATGTCGTCATCTACTCCTATAGGGTCTTCTCCATTCGTCAATCGTGAAAGATGATCAGCTCTAAGATGTGTTTTTCCTTTCTTTACTACTACCGTGAAGTCGAATTCCAGTAAGATAATGAACCATCTCACTATTCTCCCGGTATTGCATGGTTTATTCACTAGGTAGAGCAAGGCTTGGTGATCCGTAAAAAACACAAACTTGTTGGCTAGAAGATAATGCCAAAATTTCTTCACAGCATATATCATTCCTAAGCCTTCTCGCTCTGTTGCGGTGTAATTCTTCTCTACATTGTTGAGCTGTCGGCTGGCGTAACAGATAGGAAAATCCATGTTTCCTTCCTCTGGCTGAGCCAGAATGCATCCTATTGCATATGCTGAAGCATCTATATGCACATGGAATATCTTCTCCCAATTTGGTGATTTCAAGATTGGAGCAGTAATGAGTGCCTCTTTCAATTTCTTGAATGATTCCTCACACTCCTCTGTCCATTCAAAGTTCACTATTAGCCTGTAAAGTGGTTGGCCTATTATAGCGTACATGTAAATGAATCGTCTATAATATCCACAATGTCCCATAAAGCTCTGTACTTGTTTCGCATTGGTTGGTCTAGGCATATCCACTATAACTTTTATCTTCTCTAAATCCGTGGATATTCTGTTTTGTGAGACAATATGTCCCAGAATTCTGCCCTGTCGGACCATAAACACACATTTCTCAGGATTGAGACAAATGCGATATGTCCTACATTTCTCAAATACTTTTCTTAGGTGTTCTAGATGCTCATCTCTCAGAAGAGAATGTACACATAAGTCATCCATGTATATTTCTAGAAACAACCTTAAGTATTCTTTGAAAGCATGCGTCATCAGCCTCTGGAAGGTTGCGGGAGCATTGGTTAGACCAAAAGGCATAACCCGATAAGCATAAATTCCCCACTCCGTTGCAAAAGCTGTTTTATGTTGATCTGGCGGTGCTATGGCTAGCTGGTTATATCCTGAAAAACCATCAAGAAAGGAGTATGCTGTTTTTCCTGATACACGCTCTAGAACATGATCAGTTATCGACAGGGGATAATTGTCCCTGATTGTTGCAGCATTCACTTTCTTTAAGTTGACACACACTCGGAGTTTTCCGTTCTTCTTGGGTACCACCACAATTGGGGATACCCAATCGGTGTGTTCAATCTCGTATATGAATTCAGCTTCCATTAGCTTATCTATCTCTTCTTTGATTCGCTTAGCAAACGTATCATTTTATGTGTATGGTCTCTGTCTGCTAGGCTTTGCATCTTGTTTTAGTGGGATTGTGTGTTGGCATATCGATGGGTCAACTCCCTTTAAGTCCTTATAAGACCATGCAAACACATCCCTGTACTCTCTGAGAAGACTCAAAAGTCTCTCTTCCTCGCCTGGAGACAAATCTGTGGCTATGTACACCGGTCTAGGTGTCTCACCTGGAGCTGCTAAATCAACTTTTTTTGCATCTTCCGGTCCGTCATAAGATTCGTTCTCCCTTCTCTCTCGAATAGGTTGGGTTAATACCACCTTCCTATCCTCTATTGTGAATTTCCTGTAGTGAGAGGGAACATCCATGTTTTCCTTGATTTTGGCGTTTTCGTCCTCTCCACTCTCAATTTCTGTCGTCCAAACTTCTTTCAGAGTTTTCTTGAGCTCTCTGTACTTGTTTCTACGTTCTAACTTGGACTCCGTGTGTTCTCTGTTGCGCTTGTTCTTTTCTGATTTTTCTGTTTCAGTTTTTGTTTCATTCCTTTGAACTTGATTTCTTGATCTTCTATTGTCTTTTCGTAAGCTCTTTTGATCATTGCCTCTCATTCTTCCAGAAATCTTGTCCTTAACACAATCTTCCGCCTTTACTAGCATTAGGAATTGATTTTTTCCTCTTATTCTAGGCATTGGATTGGTTCTAACCCCCTTTGTTTTTCTCTTTGCTCTATAGCGTTTTTGGCATTGTTTAGTTTGGTTCGGAAAATCATAAAATCTGACATCCGTTATAGTTTCTTCGTTTTCGCTTGAATTGTCCGTTGACTCGTTGTCTGCTTCATTTCCCCACTCTGGATGATCGGGAATGTTGTGAAACACCTCTTCTTCATCTTCCTTTTCCAATGTATCATTCTTTTCAGTTTCTTTTTCGAGTACAGTTCTCAACATGAAGTACGGAACCACGTCGTACCCGTCCTTGTCGCAAAATTTTGTTGTGGGACCATCCGGAATTGCACAAACATCTAGGGTTGCTAGAATGTGTGTCCATTCTAATGGTTCAAGCGTGTCCTCTGGAAAGGGTTCTCCTATATAAGTTTCGTCTTCGATAGCCCTTTCTAAAACATATTCTTCTCGCCTCAAACTTCCACATTTCGAGGCCCCACACATGCATAACTCCTTGGGCGTACCTAACCAAGCTGGAAATTCGGATCCCGCCAAAGTAGCTGAATCAAACTCCTCTACCGGTGTTCGGTTCACATCTTTGTAGCTATGGTCTTTCAGGTTCACACGTGTAGTGGTTTCCATATTTCTCAGGTATATGTGATCGTAGCCCCAATCCTGGAGCATTTTCAACTGTCTCATAAATGGTCTTCCCCGTATGATATCATAGTTATTCTCCTTGCCAAAATCGACAATAGCAAAAGTATGTTTGTATTCAATGCCACAAGAAGTCACTACGATTTTCTCTAATAAACCCATAGGTTTCTCCATGTGTCCATCTGCTAATTGGAGTTTCAACCTAGTCTTCCTTATTGCTGGTTTCCCCCATTTTTTCCAGATTTCTTTTGTAGCAATGGCTACCCCAGCTCCGCTGTCTAGTATTGCCATCGTGTTCACTCCTTGGAATTCAACTGGTAAGGTTGTATTCCCCTCTTCACCTTCACAATACTCTCCGACCTTGTTTAAGTGGTTTGATCAGCTCTTGTATACCCTCTTGCAGTCTCGATGTTGGGTCTTTTATCCCAAATTTCTCCAAGAATTTTCCTACAGTGGTCCACATATGTGGTCTTAGCCTCAAAAGCTCAGCTAGAGTGATAATGCATGTCACTGGTGTTGACAAGATCTCTATCAATCCTTGCGAGTCCATGACTTTTTCTGATGAGATTATTCGTGAGGGAAGTGCTCTAATCTCGGATTTTGCTTAATACTCTTCTAAGTATGAAGGTAAGGTATTCAGTGAGTGAGGTTTTCTCTCCATTGTTCTAAAAGAGCCCCCATCTCCCCAGTAAGATTGCAGATCCAAGTCCACTTAAGATCCTACCTCAAATTCCACTATGGGAGGATTCCTGATGTCCTTTTCCCAATTTGTCTGATTAGCTTGGCACCTTAGCTCGTTTGCAAAGTTTGCCTCTCTCACTTGTTTCCAAAATTCATTGTAATCCTCATCTTTTCCGTAAATCCTCTGTATGACTGGATGAAAACTCTCTATCTCCTGATCGGTTGTGTTCAATAATATGCGGTCGTACTTGTGTGTATTTTCAGGCTTTTGTGCACTGGGAGTCTTTTCAGCTACCCGTGAAACGATAGTCTCTTGCTGAATTGGGTTTTCCATTCCACAATTCATTGTTTCTCTTGGTGGTTCTAATAAGGCTTGTGCAGTCTCGATCATTCTCTGGCACATTTCAAGTCTCTGCTTTTCCAATTCCGCGTTTGGGTATGTCATCCACCTCTGTTCTTGTGTTTGGTTGTTCTTTAACCTAGCTTTGTAAGCTCTCATCAGTGCATCCAATGGTTCGTTGGATAGGATGATCTTTGTCCTGTTAACCCTCCATGAGCTATGAACATCAATGTTCTTGCGTCCAAATTGTATCTCTCTTCATCAGAAGCACTTGTAACTGTTGGTATTCCAACATTCCCAATCATGCCCCATGGTTCTGGTTGTTTGGGTTCTTCTGGTGGGTAATACACAGTTGGAGACATGTGTGCACCAGATTCGTTGGATAGGATTGAACAGGCACTAAGGCTTGTTCTTCCTGATTCTCTAAGGTTGGTGCATATCTAATGCCCACTGGTCTTGCTCCTGGTAAAGGTGGTTGTTGTCCCAATACCGGTTGCGGTCTTTCTATCCCCATAGGTCCTGGTACATTTCCCGTTGGGTATCGAGGTACTGGATGTACCTGAGGTGGTGCTAATTGAGCAGGAGGTACATACTGACGCTCCCTTACATACCCTTTGTTGTAATAGCACTCCTCTGTTGGATGGTTTGTCCATTTTTGTTCAATAGCACACCATTTCAGTGGTTTGGGCAATGGTTTTTGGTATAGTGCCATCCTTTTTAGAGCCTCTTCTATCATTTGCTCTACATTTGGCATGGTTGTTGTTTGAACATTCTTTTTAGTGGTAGTCTCGCTCACTACGGAGGAAGAGCTATTGGATGCAAAATCTGTATCCGCTGACACCTCTCCATAAACCGTACAGTTATCCACTAAGTACAATGCTTCTCTCGTTACTTGCTCGAAACTTGTACAAGCTTTCAAGTGCAAGTCCTTCTTGAGAGTGTCGTTTCTCAATCCCTCAATAAAGAGAACAGATAGTCTGTCATCTTGTGGTCATTCACGTACTGGACATCTCTCAATGTATTTTTTGAAGCGAAGTGAAGCTTCCTTCACTTTTTCGTGTTCTCTCTGTTTAAAAGCATATATTTGTGAGACCGTATTGTGCTTAATCCCTCGTTTTGAGAATTCCTCAGTAAACTCTCTTAGCAAATGGTCAATGTCATGGAATCCCCCTATGTTCAGTGGTTGAAACCATGTCAATGCCGTACCTTCTAGAGTAAGACCAAATCCCTCGTATTGTGTATGGAAATTTGTTATCTGCTTAGCTCTTAAGACTTGCTTAAAGAGTGACACATGTGCATACGGATCTCCTGAACCACCATACTTCTTTGGCATACACTTGGCTACTTGAGATGGTCTCATACGTCTATGGTCTGCTACCAATCTCATTGCTCCTGTGTCCCGACTAAAGCTTTCTCTAGCATCATGGACTTCATGGGTTACCCTTGTAGGTTCCCCTTCCCTGAATCTACTACTAGGAGGTAAATGTGATGGTTCCGCTTCGAACCTTGGACCTGGAGTGGTATACGTGGGGATTGGAATTGCACTACCTCGATTCGTATCCATTGACTCTCTGGAATGTAATGATCCCATTGGTCCGGGCTTCGAGTACTGAGGTTGACTGAAAGAGTCAGCAGCCTGATTTCTTTGTCCTCCTGTCGTCATTGGGTTTTGCACTCCATTTGTTGGTGCTGGTCTTTGTGAGCTAGAAGTAACATAATACTGATGTAGTGGTCCCCCAAAGTATGTATATCCTTCTAATTCTTTCTTGCCCATTGTTGAGTATTGCCTCCCATACTTGTCGTAAGCAGCAATTTTCACTTCCGATACCTCTGTGTAGGTAAAGACATAAAGTCTTTTTTGGTCTGTCAACTCTCCGGTGTAGGGTTCTTCACATCTATAATAGAGATCTTGCTCCCCATTATTATGTTTGTATAGCCCCACATAGATGTTATCAGTGTTGATCCTTGTAGTTTCATTCTCTCTTCTTAACCTCGCATCAGGGAAGTTCATTATTGGTGCTTTCTCCTCAAGTTCTTCATCTACTTTGGCTTTGGTGCCCATCAATCCCCATTTGTCCACAATGTTAGGGTTTAGGACTACCAAGTACATGGTACCCTCGTCATCTAGATATCTATCTCCGCTATAGCTCACAGGCATTAAGTCCTTGAACTCACTAGGTCTCTCTTCTATCTTTACACAATAGCGGTCCATTCCATCTTTGTAGATCTTGGCACCTTGATCATTGTCGTACTGGTATTTTATGAACAATAGCTTCATTGTGGCGGAAGGGTTTGATGATCCTGCTGCCATATTTTCTCTGTTGTTCAGGTTCAAGTGTTCCAAGTGTTCGGTGAAAATCTCGTAAGATCTCTCCGAAGAAGTATCAGAAACACTTCCTTCAAAGATCGGCTCTAATGGTTGCACCCAACTTTGGTTCACACTTCCCTCGGTTAATATGACACTTGCTTGTTCCCCTTGTTTTGGTTGGTTATTCTGGAGATTCCTGGCCGATCTCAAATTCATCAATTCCTCTAAAGGACTTTAACTTTTCCGTCTCGGCAATTTGTTTTCCCAAGTTTTTGTGGTCAGAATTGATCCAAACTGATTGATACTTGGTCAATTGTTTAATCTTGTCAGTTGGACAACTTCTGTTTCAACAAGTGAGAATTTTGTTGCAGTTATGCTGAAAAAGACATTATACGCGTATGATGTCTTTTTTCACAGATTTGGACTATTTTGGTTATGCTCACTCTCAGTAGCCCCCTTATGCTCTGTCCACTCACAAAATTCAGTTTGAACTCTGTTTGAGCAAGTTATGGCTAATTTAGGCTTTTCTTGGTAATTTTCCGCTTTTGACTTGTTTTGGGTCAATTGTGATCCAGATGGGATGAAACTTGAAATATAACCTCTAGACATCTATTACAATGGATCTGTGTTGGCAAAGTAACAAAATATGTCCAAAATTAGGTAAAAGATATCATACGCGTATGATGTCTTTTTCATCAATTTGGGTCAAGACTTGATATTTAGGCTTTCTACAGTGTTTGTAACAATCTTGTCAGGTCAGATATCAAAAATAAGCAGTGGAGGTGCTAAAAGACATTATACGCGTATGATGTCTTTTGTCCCAGATTTTGACTATTCTTGGTTTTAAGACTTCTCCAATGTTTATAATTGAGTTTCAAGTGTTTTTGTCAGGTTTGAATGTAAAAACAAGATCTGAATCCAAAATTTCCTATTCTTTGCGTTTCTTGGACTCCTGCTTGTCTTTTTGGGTTTCTTTGAGTGTTAATACTCTTGTTTTAAGTTGAAATTAGGGTATAACCCCCCTCTTGAACACTCTGGTAAAGTCAAAATTTCTGTTTTGGTCTCTGTTTGGTAATTTAGACATCATACGCGTATGATGTCTAAAGTTGCAGATTTCCAGTTTTTTGGCACAGAATCCTTCCTAAAGCTTTCTCAAGTGCTCAGTAGCTCCCAGATACACAGAAAATTTCTCTGACTTTTGTTTATTGCAAGTTTCACTACTAACTCGACGGTTTAGTGATCTAACATGCAATCAACCATATCAAGCAAATACTCTAATGATTACTAGCTCCAGATCAGGATCAAATGAAGTCCTACCTAAGCTATTCCTAATCATAAAATGGGTTTGGTAATTGTGATTTTAAAGAGATCCACTGCCACTCACGGACTAGCAAATTCTTCTTCTATCAACAACTACTCAACACCAACAAAACAACAAACAAATCTAAGCTAAACTAAAATACTGTCAACACGGAAGACCCTGGAATACCCCACTTCCTAGTGTCCCCCGAGATCTTCGGAGTCCACCACTCCTAGATCTTTTCTAACTAAAGTATAAAAAGTAGTTTATACGACTCACCTCGTAGGATTATTCTAAGGTCACCTACTTAGGGCTCTCGTCCCCGGCAGCGGCACCAAATGTTAAGGCGGTTACGCCGCTAGCGGAAGCTAAATAGCGAGAACTCAACCAACAACAGAATTTGTCAGACGAGGACGGAGCTTGAACCGCAGGCGCATGGAAACAACCAGGTGGGTGTCAAATCACCTACTCGACCTTCTAATGACAATCACTACTAAGGAAATCAAATCTAAGTTCTAAAATACGCAAGTGACTGAAATCCGTACGACGAACGAATGCTATACGAAACAGGATCTAGAATCATTGAATCGATCTCAAACTCAAGGGGAAGTCTATTCACTAGGAAAGAACAACACCCTAAAGACTTGAACTGCAAAGTCAACCTATAACCACTCCGTGCGGTAAACGCGTATGAAGACAAGCCAAAAAATACAGGCGATCGAAACATGACCCCGATGGTACTAATGTGTAGCTCTACTCGTTGTGGTTCTATAGATATGTTGCACGCTCCATTCGGACACACGAGTTGGAAGAAAACTCACACCGAAGCTCGTAGGAACTTACCACACATAGAAGTCGATAGCACGCACTCTTGGTATCTGTGCATAGCTCTCGCCGTTGCTAACACAATGGCGGTGTCGCTTCTCCAATGGCGGCTCCGTAGCTCGCATAGCAAGTAGATAAGACTCTCACTCTCTCTCTCTCTCTCTCTCTCTCTCTCAGACACAGTCACGGCGCTCCAGAAACTCACGTTGATTAATAATCTGAATCCCTTAGGTTACAAAAACTTTGGCTTATATACCTCAGCTTTGGAGGTGAGAACATCTCTAACTAATTACATCAGCAAGTGATATGACTTCGAGATTACAAGATGGAAACTCAATTGAGTCCCGTTACTTAATGAATGGCTCAAATCAAAATTAATGTCGGAAAGACATTTATTACAATCAATGGTTACAAAATGATGAGTGTGAGCAAAAATGTGGGTGTGATCCTCTGCTGGCTCAACACTCCCCCCCTCCGCGTTCATGTCGTCCCTGACATGACTTTTATGCTTGGTCAATAAAGTCCTGTCGTCTTGAGCATCTGCAAATGTGATTCGTATCGTAGGTTGCCGATGGTCAAGGTTGGGCCGAATATTTTGCTTTCGTGGGTGAAAAAGCCGGAGTAGAAAGCTTCTTCGAATGTTTGCATGTGGAAGCTAGGCAAAAACATAATCCTTTGGTATAGGAGGTGTAACACTTTTGGAGAAGGCTGCAATGAAAGATCGTACATCATATCAGTCACCGTGTCGGCCGTCGATAGTAGACTCGAGGTCGTGGCTTTATCTGGCACGAACACTTCAATGCAAGCTAAGAGAGTCCTGCAGATTTTCTTGAGCATCTGACATGAAAGGTCACGAGAGCCAGTAAAGAGCTTGATGGTGCCCGTTAGGGTTTTCACCATGTAGGCTTTACCTATTCTCTCTCCTGCCTTTGGTCCTGGCATCCTGGGGTAATTAAGCCAATTTGGCTTCTTTTCTGCAATCTTGCCATGCTCTTTCCAATTTCTGACTCTTGGCACCGGGCAGAAGGTTGCATCCTCTCGAATCTCCTTTGGTGCCTCCACCAAGTAGATGAGGTAGGTTGGGTATTTGTTCAGCCAACCTTTCCTCCATCTAGGTTGTGAATCTACTATCTTCTTTGATTGTTCCTCCTTTGTGATGTCGCCTTCGTAAAGAGCGACATACTGCTCCTCCTCTATTCTCTTTTTCGTCTTTAGCACTTCAAACTTCATCAAAGGGAAAGGCAAGCTGGGTTGCATCCACTGTTCATGCGTATGATGTCTAAAGTTGCAGATTTCCACTTTTTTGGCACAAAATCCTTTCTAAAGCTTTCTCAAGTGCTCAGCAGCTCCCAGATACACAGAAAATTTCTCTGACTTTTGTTTATTGCAAGTTTCACTACTAACTTGACGGTTTAGTGATCTAACATGCAATCAACCATATCAAGCAAATACTCCAATGATTACTAGCTCCAGATCAGGATCAAATGAAGTCCTACCTAAGCTATTCCTAATCATAAAATGGGTTTGGCAATTGTGATTTTAAAGAGATCCACTGCCACTCACGGACTAGCAAATTCTTCTTCTATCAACAACTACTCAACACCGACAAAACAACAAACAAATCTAAGCTAAACTAAAATACTGTCAACACGGAAGACCCTGGAATACCCCACTTCCTAGTGTCCCCCGAGATCTTCGGAGTCCACCACTCCTAGATCTTTTCTAACTAAAGTATACAAAGTAGTTTATACGACTCACCTCGTAGGATTATTCTAAGGTCACCTACTTAGGGCTCTCGTCCCCGGCAGCGGCGCCAAATGTTAAGGCAGTTACGCTGCTAGCGGAAGCTAAATAGCGAGAACTCAACCAACAATAGAATTTGTCAGACGAGGACGGAGCTTGACCCGCAGGCGCATGGAAACAACTAGGTGGGTGTCAAATCACCTACTCGACCTTCTAATGACAATCACTACTAAGGAAACCAAATCTAAGTTCTAAAATACGCAAGTGACTGAAATCCGTACTATGAATGAATGCTATACGAAACAGAATCT
The DNA here is from genome assembly GCF_014529385.1 of Adiantum capillus-veneris. Classification (NCBI taxonomy): domain Eukaryota; kingdom Viridiplantae; phylum Streptophyta; class Polypodiopsida; order Polypodiales; family Pteridaceae; genus Adiantum; species Adiantum capillus-veneris. The sequence continues at coordinate 115,512,289 of NC_140942.1, read as the reverse complement.
AGAATTATTGAATCGATCTCAAACTCAAGGGGAAGTCTATTCACTAGGTAAGAACAACACCCTAAAGACTTGAACTGCAAAATCAACCTATAACCACTGCCTGCGGTAAACGCGTATGAAGACAGGCCGAAAAATACAGGTGATCGAAACTTGACCCCGATCGTACTAATGTGTAGCTCTACTCGTTGTGGTTCTATAGATATGTTGCATGGTCCATTCCGACACACGAGTTGGAAGAAAACTCACACCGAAGCTCGTAGGAACTTACCACACATAGAAGCCGATAGCACGCACTCTTGGTATCTGTGCATAGCTCTCGCCGTTGCTAACACAATGGCGGTGTCGCTTCTCCAATGGCGGCTCTGTAGCTCGCGTAGCAAGTAGATAAGACTCTCACTCTCTCTCTCTCTCTCTCTCTCTCTCTCTCTCTCTCTCTCTCTCTCAGACACAGTCACGGCGCTTCAAAAACTCACTTTGATTATAATCTGAATCCCTTAGGTTACAAAAACTTTGGCTTATATACTGAGGCGGTCCGGGGCGGGCAACAAGAGAGGCGACCTCTAAACACCCCTCAAGGCGCCCGTGCTGCTCAATTGGGGTTGGGGCAACCACAAGCACAACAAAACAACACACCCACAGCCAAACCCAAACAAGATAGGGGCACCACCTAGTTATGGTATGCGAACTAGGACGCAAGAGAGATTTTGGCACAACCAAGAAGATGCACCACACAACACACACAAGCAACCTCACACCAAGACACGCACAAAATGGACCAGAGAGAGCTAGAGCAAAGGGAAGAGAGAGAGCAATGGATCTTGCGTAATACCTTATTTGTGACTTGCAAATGGATATGGTTCGTTATGATGCTATCGTAGAACTTGTACAAAACTCACTCAATGCTTAGTGATTGCTAAACATTGCCAAAACACACACACACTGTCTTAGGGTGTGGGAGACCTCTCACCACAATACCCTCTTACAATGGACACAAAACTGGCAATGAAAAACACACTAAAACACTTTCTAAAATCAAGATCAACCGATAAAAACTCAAATACACAAGTCACCTTGAATTCACCAAACCGTATTGCACAAATGGAAGGACGAAGATTTGAACGTCGAATCACGCCTTTGATGCACCAAACCTCAATTTATTGATGATGAAGGAGCTAACAAATCAGGATCATGATTTTTTTGAATATCAAAACATTGCAGGCCTTCTTTGTCTGCTTGAGTCATGGGTGTGGGCTCAAAAGAGAGCATTATTGATGGTAGATAAGGTGAAAGTAAGTAAGGGGAGAGAGAGAGAGAGAGAGAGAGAGAGAGAGAGAGAGAGAGAGAGAGAAAGAGAGAGAGAGAGAGAGTTACTATACACATGTCTTGAGGTGAGGTGTCTTTTATGGTTAGGTCAATGCTATTTTGTGTTAGTATGTTAGTCGTTAGTAATCACTAGAAAGTTAATGTTACATTTACAATGGGTAGAGTGAGTTGATTTGATGAAGGAAGAGGGGTGAATTAAAAGAGAATCATTGAGATGGTGAAGCTTTGAAGAAGCTTGAACTCACCCTTGTGTAGATTGTGGAAAAAAATGACCGCTGGTCTTCTTCTTCTTCTTCGCTTCTTTACGCCGCCGCCACGGTTGACCACCATGATGAAAATGGTAATTTTGTTGATGAGATCTCTTGATTTGTAGAGGTTAATCATGGTACACATGCTGAATTTATGTATATATATAAGGGTTAAGATGGAATTGTACTTTGGAGATAATAGAGAGAGGCATAGAGATGGTGTATGTATGTAGAGGTTCATAAAAGAACTATAGGGATGAGAGAGAAGGGTAATGGTGAAGAGGGTGGGAGAAGCCATGGAAATTCCAGGTTTGAGTGAGGGAAGGAGAGGGAGGGATGTGTAAGAGTGAGTAGGTGTGTGGAAGGGTGAGAGAAGACTAAAAGCTACTTGTGAGAAAAGTGGGCAGACTGGGGTCCACTCAAAAAATCATAGCTCACCGCTCGTAGCTCCAAAAATCATGAAAAAAATTTGAGGTGATTATTCAGAGCGTGGGCTACATTTTCTCTTTTGACCACCGCTCCAAATTCGGAGTGGAGATAGGTGCCAAAATTCTCACCAAAAAGCTTGTTTTTTATGCCTGCAAAAGTCTTTTAGTGGCCCCCTCCTTTGTTGAATTTGTACAATGCATCCAAGAGTGAGCCCCTCCTTTATCATATTATAATACAAAGCATCCAAGTTGCCCTTGACCCATGCATGGAGGAGGATTATTGGTGAATAAAGAAATATATACATGGTGGGACTAGTGTATGGACTATTCATGGACTTTAGCTCAATGAGCACATGGTGTTAGAATAATGAGTAAAAATAATAATAAAAATATGGAGGAGTTATGGATATGGAAAGATATTGGAATCATATGATATGGTCCCTCCTTGAATTATTTTGGGTGAAAGAGGAAAAGGTATGCAAGTAAATAATATAATAAAAGTAACCAATGAGTAGAAATCAATTTTTTGTTTTCACGAGGGTGAGGGTGAAAATGTGGGAGTGATTTGTATAAAGGAAAAATATGAGGTTAGAGTATGTACAATATTGGCAAAAAATATAATTATGGTGTAAGAGAATGAAAGAAGGTGTACATAGGTTTAATAAAACACACACCTAAGTAGAATATTTAAATAAAATACCAAAATAATTATAAAAAATCCCTATATTTAGGCCATATATACAATGAAATATTTACACACAAAGAGGCCATAATATACTTTTATTTTTTTATTTTTTTTAGTTTTTTGGCTCAACTAGCCCAGTGACTAGCTAGCTGAGGGTTTTTAAGAAGATATGGGAAAAGCCCCCTAACTCACACACGCCTATGTACAGTGAAATGGTAGGGATAGCCATAGCGTTTGGGTGAATTTGGTAGGGTGGAGTAACTTACTATGGCAATTATGGAGAGCCGAAAAACGGCTATCAATACCTCAGCCTTGGAGGTGAGAACATCTCTAACTAATTACATCAGCAAGTGAGATTACTTCGGGATTACAAGCTGGAAACTCAATTGAGTCCCGTTACTTAATGAATGGCTCAAATCAAAATTAATGTCGGAAAGACATTTATTACAATCAATGGTTACAAAATGATGAGTGTGAGCAAAAATGTGGGTGTGATCCTCTGCTGGCTCAACACAAAATAGTGTCCGCGGCCTTGGTCCATTTACTTGCTCAGGCTCCTTGTCTCCTTGTTTTTCTAGCTCCTTGTGAATTAACACTTCAGTTTCTGGATCTCTAATTACATTAGGCTCCATTAATGCTTGTGCAACTTTAATGAGCTCTTTGCACATTTCCAAGCGTTTAGTTTCAACCTCAGGTTGAGGGTAAGTCAACCATCTTTGCTCCAATGTTTGATTATTTTTTAGCCTGGCTTCCCATGCTTGTAGTAAAGCATCTAAAGGCTCCAGCACTTTATCTACCAGGAGTGAACCCCCTGAGGACGCTTTCCTCGGTCTGTTGTTTTCCTTAGCAATTTTGCTTTCTCGTTCCTGTTGTAGCTACTGTTTTACTTCCTGCAGCTCTTCTTGGATTTCCGTTTGACTCTTAGCTCTCCTGGCTTTCATTCTATCTCATTTAGCTTTCCGAGATTTGCGTTGAGTTCGCACAGATAAACTTCCGTTCCCTGTAGATGCTGGCATTTCAGTATTTTCTTCCAAGGTTTTATTTTTTCCTAGGTCCTTGGCTTGTGCTCTGGTTACCACGTTAACTTGGACCACGGGTTCGGTCTCTGATCCACTACTGGCACTCGGTAACACTCCCACTATATTTATCGTTGTTTTCCTTTGTTATCAGGATTCCGAGGACATTCAGGTCGTACATGCTTGATTCCACAGTTGCCACGGAATCCAAATATTTTCACACATTCTCAGATTCTCTGATTTCTGGGTTTTTTGGGCAGTTTGTTGAACTTATGGTTTTCTTGACCTTAAACCCAACTTTTGATCCCCAAATCTGACAAGGTGGTAAATTACTTACCCTACTCCTATATACAGAAATAAAAGTATATGAATTGATGAACAAAACAAAGAAAAATCAATGGATTTTGGATGCGTTTCAGTACTTAATCAATCTAGAGAACTTGAAGAGCAAAAATGCTTTTAAACACTCACTCACAACTCTCTAAACCTCCTAAGAAAGAATCTGGCCATCCCTCTGACTCTAGATTCCCCCTAGGCTCTAAACCCCTGTCTAGATGCCTGACTGATGTGTAACGGTTTTGTGATTGGTCTTTTTATCAAGATTCTAACTACGCACTCGGTCACTCTTCACCTAAGGTGCAGTCCCGGAAACGGGCGCCAATGTTTGTGGGTCGTCGCGACGGACGTCCATAGCATAGCTCTCAAGCACTAACATAAATAGTCAATACAGGGGAAGCGACATAGATGAGGCATGGAGACTCACTAGGGTGTCAATTCTAATGAAGTGAACTCGTGTGAACGTACTACACCTAATCAAATCACTAATTGATCATCCAAACGCCGGGTAATCTGCCTATGTCCTCTTCACAGCCCTAAGGTTATCACGCCCGTTCAACATGCAAATCAACTCGGAATTGCACGAAACTTAAGGATAGACTACAGGGGACTATTAGGAAGCTAATCCTATCACTGTCACAGCTTTCCAATAGGTACACCAATCACGATCGATGATTTTAAAGTGCACTAAAATAGCGAAGAATTGATCCTAAAGGGTCGTTTTTGGGTCCCTAAAGCCTATTCTAAGGTCAAAACAACATAAAAGCATCATTTAAGCACTCAAAACAGCGATTTAAGGCCTCACACGGGAAGGTTAAAACCCTAATCAAATCTGGAATGAATACATTAGAACTATAGAGAAGAAGGGGAGGAACACAATGCACAAATCATAAATGAATTTGGATTACCCACGACGCAATGGCGATTGATACAAGTTCTGAGCAGGTGGAGGCTCACAGCGTACACCTAATCTTCTTAATGAAAAGCGCCCTTACACACATTAGAAAATTTGACCTTTATAGTTTAGGTCTTACAATTAGGCTTTGGCCGGCCAAAAGTCCTAACACTATACAGGCTTGTACTAGTACACTGAGGGATTATAAAAAATATCAAAAATCATGGGACTCTATCTTTATATCAGGACAACCTTTCTCTTTTAAAATATTACAAGGTTTTGAAAAAATATCAGTTCTCCTACTAGATGGGTGCTCGACTCTTTATCCGTTTGGCCTCCAAACAATGCAAATATGTTTTTGGATTTTTGTTTAGAGTACTTTGAGCTATAGATATGAAGCTGCTACAATCTAACAAAATCTCAACTTGTCATGCATACATGTTTTCCCAAACATTATTTGGAGTTTAAGGTTCTTTTAAGCAACAAAGATTGTGAAAATCCAAATTTCACATTATTTGGTGGGGGGGGGGGGGGGGGGGGGGCCTTATTAAAAAAAAAAAAAAAGGGGGGCCCAAAAGAGGGCAGTAATTGTTGCTACTACTGCCTCTCCCCTTGCCTTGATAAAGAAAGGAACTAAAAGCTATTCTGGGAAATTTTGATGGCTTGTGAGGCTTATGACTTGGGGGACAAGTCACATGAAGAAAAGAGATTTTTTTAATGCATGTTGTAAGAACGGTGAAGAGGAAGATCGACAGGAGTCTTTTGGTAAGTTTTGCAAGGAGTTTCTTAATCTACAAGGGTTGTTGGACGATCTACGAGGCGGAGGAGTCGATTTCCAAGTGATTTAGATAGGGACTAACCACAGGATTAAGAAAAACCAAGGATAATTAGCCAATGGAGACTGCTCTAAACTCAGTTTCTTACACAACCACAATCATCTTTACCGTTTTTGCGTGTTTTGGATCCATCAGCGCGCTTATTTTTCATTGATTTTGACATCTACTGTGTTGTTAAGGCTTATAGAGGTGATAAGCCCTCTTGTTTGCCCCTTTCTAAGCTGTTTAATAGCCCATTTGTAATTACATCTTTGATTAAGCAATTTCCTACTATTCCTACTCTATTTTAGCATTAATTGTGCTTCTTGAACTTTCTCTCTCTCTCTCTCTCTCTCTCTCTCTCTCTCTCTCTCTCTCGCTCTCTCTCTCTCTCTCTCTCTCTCTCTCTCTCTCTCTCTCTCTCTCTCTTCTCCCACAACCAGAGGCCCCGTGCCTTCTTGGCCCACCTTCCAAACCTTAATCCCCTGACATCTTTGGTGAACCCGACGTGAAACAAGTCGAGGTGGGATTAACTAATAGAGAGAGATGGCTACACCACAGGAGGCAGCCATGCAGTAGATGATGCAATAGTTTGCTACTTACATACAACAACAGCAGACTGTGCAATAGCAATACCAAATGCAAGAATGGTTAAGGCAAGCACGCCAGATAGTTACAAATAAATTATAGCGGTTTGAAGGCCGTGATATCTCTAAATTTTGCAGGGTATATGAACAAGAAATAGAAGATAATGGAATTCAGGATTGGGAAGCAGTTGATGGCTTCCACTTGATAGTTTTGCCTAAACTCAAGGCACAAATTGCAAAAATACAAGCATATTAAGGAGCGGAATGGCAGGATTTCAAGAAATCTTTGAAATAAAAGATAATGGAATTCAAGATTGGGAAGTAGTTGATGGCTTCCACTTGATAGTTGTGCCTAAACTCACGGCAGGAATTGCAGAGATACAAGCTTATCCCCGGGGAGGTCACCTAATAAAAATGTAACCTATCACGTGAGCTCAACAGAAGGGTATTTAAAGTTCTTGAAACTTACAGAAATATATATACAAAAGGGTATTATTTTTTCAGATCTAAAAAGAACTTACAGATTTTAAAAGAAAAGGGTACATTATATGCTTAACAAAATTCATAGATAAGGGGTTTTACAAACATGTCTTGAACGCACGTGATATGGTAGTTTTACACATAGTGAACCCCTCGAGAGCTTATCAAGGAGCGGAATGGCGGGATTTCAAGAAAGCTTTGAAAGAGGAATATTTCTTGGAGGATTCTCAAAGGGTAAAAGCTTTATGAAGTGGATCAAGCAGTGGAATAAAGGCCTTTCTACATGTGAGCTGCTTCAAGAATTTGAAAAGAGGTATGATCAGTTGTCTGCTACAGAGCAGCACCCCATAAGGTCAAAACGGGTGGAATTATTTGTGCAAGCTGTTGATGCATGCTTGCAAAAGAGCCTGGAGCAATTACTTGAAGATGCTTCAAGAGAACTAGGCTTAGCATTGATTGGAAGCTGGTATCCGACACAGTCAATGTGATTGTTAAGCGAAAAATGAGAGTGGATAAGCTTATTGTGATTGATTCCTCAAAGGCAAGTGATGAGTAGGTCAAAGACAAATCGGCTACACTAAAGCATAAGTTGGAAGAGCCAGTTCTAGATGATAACTGGTTAAAGGTATTTAGGAATTGAACTTGAATCTAAAGCAGTTAAGCTTGAAGGTTTAAGTTCCAAGGGTTCTACATCGGATTACAGGCCACAACCTCCACGCAGAGGTTGTATGTGGTGTGACAGTCAAGATCATGAGGGTCAGGATTGTGATGATTTCAATGAAGTTTACAAGAAGAACATTATGTTCTAGAAAGATAACAAGATCCATCTGAGAGCAACAGGTGAACCAATCCGTGTGAATTTTGGACAAGGTGGCATGAAGAAGTTAGTAGAAGAGATATTGTATAATGTTACTATGGTAGATGCTGCTACATATGGTTTACAGGTAATTTCCAAAACCAAAGAAGAAGATGCTAAAGCTTATGGAGAACTTTGGCCTTATGCTTTGAAAATGGTAGAAAGGGGTAAAGTATCTCGAGGGAAATTATGTGACGCTAGGAACTGCATCCGTGAGACTACAAGGTGGTCTGACCCAGTAGATTCGCTTTCAGTGTATGCTTAAATTGCTAAGTCTGAATCCAATGAAGCTTGGGTTGAAGAAAAGCGCAAACGGGGGATGAAGAGGCAATTGGGAATTCTAGAAGAGCTACTAGATCTAGCAACAAGAGAGAAGAGGTTCCTAAACGTTCGCCTAAAGTAAACATGGAAGATGCCCCAAAACATAAGAATCAAGGTAAGCCTAGAGGGACTTCCTACAAATTACAATCTGACATTGAGTTGGCTACAGATTTGAAGAAGGTTTTTGAAGAGCGTATACTCAATAGCAAGGTGGAGATGACATTGGGTGATATTTTGGGGATTGCTAAGTGTGAGTTCCATGAAGAAATTGTTACCATATACATGTGGTAGTGATGTGTGTGAACACACTAGGACCGCCGGGGCATTTTTTCCCTCTTTAGGAGGTTTTTCCCCCCGTGCATTGTATATACGCCCATCACTCTAGGGCTATCTATCTTTCCATTGCACACTAAGTAAAACACTCTCTATTGTGTGCCTTGAGCTTCCTTCGTCTTCTCCAAGCTGTGTGTGTTTCTCTGCAACCCTAATTCCAACAATTGGTATCAGAGCAGGTCACGTCCTCCCGGGCTTAGTTGCCACCTGCTCCAGCACACGCCTGCTCACTTTCTCCGATTTCAGTGAGCTTTGGTGAGCGTTTGTAGGTCGACAATATTTTTGGGTAAGCTCAAAGAACTCGGTCTGCTCAGAATTTTGATTTGGGCTCATTTCGGCCTCCGTTTCCACTACAGGCAGTACTGCACAGGCTATTTCATCATATTGTGCAGAATTTCTATCAGTGCCGTTTTCTGCATAACAGGTGCCTTATAGTCTTCTACGGTTTGTGCTATATAGCATATGTTGTTTCCGCTTCCTTGCTCCAATTTTCGGGCAGTTTTCACATCAGGTGCAGCATTTACCATGGCTGACAACAACAACACAGATGTGTTCAAGATGTTTGCTGCTGAGGACAGGTTGGATGGGGACAACTACCCTATGTGGGATTATATGATGCAACATGTTCTTGTGTCAAAGGGTGTCTGGAACATTGTGCAGGGCATTGATGTACGTCCTGGTTCTGATGATGTAGGCGATGTTGAGGATGTTGCAGAACAAGCTCGTTGGGATGTTAAGGATGCGCAGGCTCATGCATTGATTGCGTTTTCTGTGAAGCGCATCATTGTTCCTCACATCCGTTTAGCAAAATCTGCAAAACAGGCTTGGGATATTTTAGCAGGTCTTTATGCAAGCCGCAATGAAGCTAAAATTGCTTTGCTGCTGATCCGAGCCTATCACAAATTTTTGTTTATTATATTTTGTTGGTTTTCCTTGCTTCTAGAGGTTTACAATAAAAGAAAGAGTGAGAACAACCTCTTGGAAAAATTAAAAAAAATGATTTGATAGGAATTTTTTCTTGACTAGTTCACCGGAGGTGAAAGGTAGAGGGAGAACCTAGTGGTAAAGGGAAGGGAAAATATGTAAATGTGAAAAGAAAAGATATGATGTGGTTGTGGAGCCATGCACCCATGATTCAAGGGTCCTGAGTGGCTCATATCATCATGGCTTTGGATCCATATGATGATTCAAACAAATGGGACCCAAGTGGAAGACTTGGTAAAGAAAGGAACCAGACACATGATTTTGCTGAATTTTTAAAAAATACTTCCACTCTGATCCAAGAAAAGTTGTCTTCATCAAAGTTGTAGCTGATGAGCTGGAGATTTTGGCCATATTTTTTTAATAATTTTTGCATCTACGATCTAGGAGATATGGCCAAAATGGCGGACGCCAGTTTTTTCAACTGTGGTGGAGACCACCCCCTCTACCTTTACACACACACACCCTTCCTTTTCCACATTGAGACCTTCTCTAAAAATCAGCCATTAGTCTTCTCACCCTCCTCTCCTTCCTCCTCTCTCTCAAGCTCAAAAACCCATCAAAATTCCTCTTCTAATCACCTCTCAAGTCATGCTTAATCTTGTTGTAATTCATAAGTTCTCATTCAACCCCTTTCTATTATTACTAGATATGTATTGATTTTATGTAGATTCTTTACATTTTAAAATAAGGAAGCTCTTGGACTCAAGCTATGGAGGAAGGAGTGAAGACAACACAAGTGATGATGGAGCTAATTGGTCAACAAATCACTTGGAAGGAGCTTCTTCATTGGTTGAATGTCCCTAATCAAGCTTCATTTGTACAAATTACACTTGGATCTTAACCTCACTCGTAATCACTCTCTTTCCTATATAAAGAGGCCTTCCCCTTTGTAATTTCAAGCCTCCCTCAGCCCCATTGAGTCTTTGTATCACTCACCATGAGCCCATAAGCTCATTCATTCACTCTATTCTTGCACATTCTAGAGTGCAAATTGTTTCATGCTAGTAACCTCTCCTTCTCTTACTTATGTTAATTAAGAGAAATCTTTTATATATGTGTGAGAGTGCTTGATGTGATCTTGGCTAATCCTTGAGTGGTTGTTTGGTAATCTACATGCTATTTGTGTTGGGAGCTAGTGTATGAAGTCATCCATTCCTTGTACACACACTAAGGTTAATGCTTCATTCGTAGTGATCTCTCTCTCTCTCTCTCTCTCTCTCTCTCTCTTTGTGCAGCGGTCCTAGCCCACGCTTTCAAGACTAGGTGGTGCCCTTATCTCATTTCCCTTGTGGCGCAATGAAGTTTGTTTTGGTGTAGAGGCTGCCATTCCAAATTTCCTTCGTCATAAATTGGCGCCCCCACGGAGGAGTTCTCAAGCAGCGCTCTGTCAATCCTATGAAGGAAGATCCATCAAATTCTCCGAGACTTCCACTATGGTCTCACCAAGAAGCTCGAGAAAAGAAGCGTATTTATCGACAAACAGCACGTATGCGGGTAAAGAGAGTTAACTACACACACCCTTCTTTGCTTCAAGGAAAATCTTGTAGTCATGAAGTCCCTAGGTCAAAAAATTGTGTTGAGTGCTTTGTGGCTAGTGTGAAGACACTTCCTTTGAAGCCTCGACTTCAGGTGGTGAAAGCACTCTCGCACTCAGGTATTAACAAGTTTTTGGAGGGGGAGCTACACATCAATGGGGTGCGGTATTGGCAAGAGGCTACATATGGTGATGCACTCCAACTACTACTAGCAAGAAGGCTCAAGGTGGTTGAGAGGGTAGCCATCGAACCCTATGAACTCTACAAAGCTGAAGATGGTCACACCAAAGCTAGGCTAATCACTGGTGAGAAAATTCTTCGCATCTCTCAAATGGTGGGATCCAAGAGAGCTCAACTTCAATGAAGTGCTTCATGGAAGTTTGTACTTAATGCACCAATGAATAATCCCATTTTCTACAACTTTCAACCAGTTCAGAATGTTAGGGTGAATGTGCGCATTGATAGAAAGATTTTTTTCCAACAAAGATTGGTCTTCTATTTTGGAGCTGAGAGGTTGAGAGAGATATTGTTGTCCCCTGACCCTATAATATTTCCTATTTTGGAGTATAATGTATCTTTTGATGTTCACATCTTCATCTTGCTTTAAGCATACTCCATGAATCATAGGGATTTATATGGACCTTTCCAACCTCTTGCTAGACAAACTGTGCATATAATAGCTAGCACAAAGCTTAGGTTCCAAAACATCATAAGGAACTTACTAGGCCCTCGTCGTCTAGCTGAGATTAATGCATCTATCAATCCATTTATTCTACCCTTAATAAGATATGATTTGGGCCTAGACGTTTTCATCTTTGTGCTGTATTGAGAGGAAGGCAACCCATTTTTATGATGGCTTTCCCAATTTTTTTTGGGCGTAGTGGGGAAAATGCTGGGGATTTTTTGGATAACTTGGAGATGGCTTTCCTTGTCTCTGGGAGGGATGACGAAGCATTGAAATTGAGAGCTTTTCCTTTGGTGCTCAAAGAAGAAGCTAGGGTATGGTTCCAGGCTCTAGATCCAACCCAAAGAATTGATTGGGAGGGATTGAAGGCGGATTTCCTACGAAGATTTCAACGAGCCAATTCGGCAGAAGAACTATGGCAACAGCTTCTGACCCTTCATCAAGTTGACCCTCATGGTTATGCAACCTATGAGGAAGGTTTTCTGAAACTTTGGGGGCAATGGTCAGACTCACTAAACCCTGGTGAGCGAGCTCCCAATTGCCTCCAAAAGGATCGATTTATCTCAAGTTTGTACCCCTTGCTAAGGGAGAAGGTAAAGAGAAAATTTCCAAATGCTTTTGAAGATGCCTTAAGAATTGCTAGGGAAAAGAATAGAAAGATTCTCTATCAAGCCCAAGCTGGCCAGCTAGCTTTGGGAGGCAATATCACAACTATGGAAGCTTCTCACATACCTCCAAATGTGCCTAATGCACTAGACCTCAATAGAGGTCAACAAGAAGATATGCTCCAACAAATAAACAATCTCACAAACCAGCTAGAGGGGTTGAGAGTAAATCTTGTGCAGGGTGCAAGAAGGCCTATTGAGGGAAATGGTGGGAATCGGCCACCAATGCGACGTCAAGCAAGGGAAATGTTGTGTTACAATTGTGGGGAAAATGGCCACAACATGTATAATTGCCCTCATCCCAGAAGATATGACTACCCTGTCAGAGGTCCTCGACAACAAGTAAGTCCTCCCCGTGCTAGAGCTCAAGCACAAGAGCAACCGCAACCTCAAATTTTGCAGCCACCTCGTGCTCAAGCTCAAGCCCCTGCTACTCAACCAAACGTGAGCATCATAAGGATGGAGGAGGTCCTCAAGGGCAAAAGAAACCACGAAGAAATAGCTAAAGGGAAGATGAAGATAGATGAAGTGGCTACAATGCCTATCAAACGTGTGCGTGTCCAAGATGAAGTAGGTAAAGAAACAAGCAAGGATGCAAGCAATGAAGCAAGTACATCTCGGGCAACTAAAGATGCAGCCAAGAAGAGAAAGACCCGTACTAGGTCTCAAATTGACATCTCTGATTTCCCTATGGGATCTCGGACACAACCTTATGACTTGACAGCTGATGTGAGTTCCCAAGGACCAAAGATTACTTGGCCACAACTACTTCATATCTCCCCAAAGCTTCGACGACAATGGTCAAAAATGGTGAGCACGAGGGCAAAGCGAAGTAAGCTAGTAAGTGTAATCAAAGCATATGGTCTCAAGGATATAGTTCCTTTGGTGGAGGCTCAAATCAAGGGACAACGGGCGACAAGAGAACCTTGAACTAGAGACGTCAGCTGATGAGTGGAGCTCAAGTGGATGCTCCTCATCTATGGACGAGGAAGAGAGTTCAAGTGAAGAGAGTGATAGCACTCTCGAAGTCATGGGCGTCACCATAAAGGAAACTACCTCATCAGAAGACAACCCAAGGATCCAAATGGAGAATGTGTGGGATGCCAGCCTAGAGGAGATGTTATCCAAGGATATAAAGGAAGAAGAAAAGGAGGGTTATGTAAATGTTCTCAAGAAGCATGCATCATTGTTTATTTCTGATTACACTCACATTACAGGTGTCACTGCAGTGAAGCATCACATCCATCTAAAAGAAGGGAGCAAGCCAGTAGTACAAAAACTAAGAAGATTAGGAGTTGTGCAACAAAATGCACTGTTGTCTGAGGTGAAGAGACTCTTAGAAGCAGGATTCATATACCCAGTAGAAGATTCAGAATGGGTCTCCCCAGTAGTGGTGAGGCCAAAGAAGAATGGTAAATGGCGAGTGTGCGTGGATTACAAGCCACTAAATGCTGCAACAAAGAGGGACCACTTCCCTCTCCCATTTCAAGATGAGATTCTAAATGAAGTAGCAGGCCATGAGAGATACACAGTGTGTGATGGCTACTCTGGCTACTTTTAAATGCGCATTGCAGAGGAGGACCAGAAAAAGACTACTTTCATCACACCATGGGGATGTTTTGCATTTAAAGTCATGCCTTTTGGTCTCACCAACGCTCCAGCCACCTTTCAACGATTCATGAACATGGTCTTCCAACCTTACTTTGGTAAGTCCATAAGGGTTTTCATAGATGACTTTTGTATTTACAGCTCCAAAAGTATGCATCTCAGCAAGATTGATGAAGGATTTACTCATTTAGCTAAGCTGGGTGGACAACTAAACAAGGAAAAATGTCACATTGGGGAAAGCAAGGTTACACTATTAGGGCATGTAGTGTCCATTGATGGAATCGAGGTAGATCCTGAAAAGATAGAAACATTGCTAAATCTACCTTCCCCAACTTCCATCAAACAATTAATCTCTTTCTTGCAAAAGCTAAGATATTTGAGTAGATTCATACACTTACTCTCCCAAGTGATATTTCCTCTACAACAGCTGACTCGTCAAGAGATGCTTGTTTGGAGTGAATAAAGTGATGGGCATTTTAGAGAGATTAAAAAAATGTTAGGGTCACTCCCTGTAATCCTCCAACCTTGTTGGGAAGAAACATTCTTTGTAAACCCTAGTGTGGGAGAAGAGGCCATTGGTGCTGCCCTCCTACAAAAAGATCCAAAAACATCCTTTATGAGGCCTGTGTATTTTGCTAGCCGCCTCATGGAAAACACAGAGAAGGTCTACACCCTGATGGAACAGCTAGTGTTAGCTCTCATGTTTGCGGTAACCAAATTTCGGCCATACTTGCTGCCGAAGAGGTTTGTAATTATCACTGTGGAGGATATGTTTCCCTATGCACTACAACATATGGAAATCTCTGGCAAAATAGCAAAGTGGGTGGTGCGCTTCAAGAGTTTGATTATACAATACAGGTTGAAAGAACAACTCGAGCATGCTTAGCCGACATTTTAACAAACAAGTGCTATGAAAAAGTTTTCCATTTGAAGAGAAAGGAACTTCCACCACCTCCAGCTCCAGAGGCTTTGGTCAATGCTTATAGCCTCTACTTTGATGGAGCATACAAGAGAACCAAGGATAAGGCAGCTGCAGGCATCGTGGTCTTATCTCCATTGGGAGAGAGGATCCATGGTGAAGGGATCACTCTAGAAGATGTCCACTCCAACAATGAAGCAGAATATCATGCTCTAATTCATGGCCTTTGTTGGTGCCTCGATAATTCAATTAAGAGATTAAACGCTTTTGGTGACTCCATGCTTTTGGTAAGGCAAATGCAAGGTACATGGGCTTGCAAAAATGCCCGTCTCTCTACTAAAATGAGAGAATCCAAAGCTCTTATGAGGAGATTTAGGGAGGCACAAGTACATCATGTGCCAAGAGACCAGAACAAGGATGCAGACCACCTAGCATCATCAAAGTTAAATGAGTCAATA
Source organism: Adiantum capillus-veneris (assembly GCF_014529385.1). Classification (NCBI taxonomy): domain Eukaryota; kingdom Viridiplantae; phylum Streptophyta; class Polypodiopsida; order Polypodiales; family Pteridaceae; genus Adiantum; species Adiantum capillus-veneris. The sequence continues at coordinate 115,497,112 of NC_140942.1, read as the reverse complement.
GTGGGAGCAGTGGCCATCAAACTTCCACTTCAGCAAGGCAAGGAGGACTTGGAAGATATTATGCACATTCTGGAGCAAGGAGAGGCTCCTAAACACTTGAATGCAGGGGAAAGGCGATGGTTAGCTAGGAAGGCTACCAGGTATCGCATAGTAAATGATGACTTGTATTGTCTTGGTAAGGATGGTGTGCTTAGGAGAGTGCCTTTGAAGAGTGAAATTGAAGAGATTTTAAAAGCTTGTCACGATGATATGTGTGGAGGACACTTTGCACACGACGTCACTAGTAGAAAGGTTCTACAAGCTGGGTTTACTTGGCCAAGTCTTCATCGTGATGTCAAATACTGGTGTCAAACATGTGATGAATGTCAGAAAGCAGGACCACGACGGCTCATAGCTGTGAACCTCAGAACCCAATAAAGGTATATGGGCCCTTTGAGAAGTGGGGAATTGATGCCATAGGGCCTCTACCACACACTCAGTCAGGTAAAGAGTACATCATCATGGGAGTAGACTACATGACTAGATGGGCTGAGGCTATGCCGACCAATAGAATTACTGCTAAGGATGTGAGTCAGTTCATCTTTGACCACATCTGTTGCCGGTTTGGCACCCCTATTGAAATACTATCTGATAGAGGACCAGGGTTTAGAGCAGACTTGGTAGGAGAACTCATGAAGAAGCTAAATATTCAGCATCAACACTCTACTCCTTACTACCCTCAGTGCAATGGTTTGGTGGAAAAGGTAAATGGAATCATTTGCAAAATTCTCACCAAACAGGTACATGCCAGGTGCCAAGATTGGGACAAACACCTGAATGGAGCTCTATGGGCCTATAGAACCTCCTTCAAAACCACATTAGGGTACACACCCTTTCATTTGGTTTATGGAAAGGAGGCGCTTTTGCCCATTGAAGTGAAGTTAACAAGTCTTCGAATATTGGGTAGCCAGGTAGGCTCTCAAAAGGAGAAAGTACATCAAAGGATCATGGATCTAGAGAGGCTGCAATTGGATCGTGAAGAAGCCATCAACCACTATTCTCAAGAAGCAGAGAAGCGCAGAGAAAAGTTCAACAAAAAGCTAGCATCCAAAGACATCAAAAAGGGATCTCTGGTGCTTCGATATGACAATCACTTCGACACTCGTAAGGATGGAAAGTTTCTTTTCCGATGGGAAGGCCCGTTCTTGGTCACCAAAAAGTTAAAAAATGGCTCTTACAGACTTGAAGACATTGATGGTAAAGTGCACAAGACCAGGACAAATGGATGGCGTCTAAAGCCTTATCACATCAGGATAAGGTCAGCTCAAGATCAAAGAAAGTAGGCTAGAGGCATAAATACCCCTAGCCAGGTTTGGGGGGCTATGATCCGAGCCTACCACAAATTTTTGTTTATTATATTTTGTCAGTTTTCCTTGCTTCTAGAGGTTTACAATAAAAGAAAGAGTGAGAACAACCTCTTGGAAAAATTAAAAAAAAATGATTTGATAGGAATTTTTTCTTGACTAGTTCACCGGAGGTGAAAGGTAGAGGGAGAACCTAGTGGTAAAGGGAAGGGAAAATATGTAAATGTGAAGAAAAGATATGATGTGGTTGTGGAGCCATGCACCCATGATTCAAGGGTCATGAGTGGCTCATATCATCATGGCTTTGGAGCCATATGATGATTCAAACAAATGGGACCCAAGTGGAAGACTTGGTAAAGGAAGGAACCAGACACATGATTTTGCTGAATTTTTAAAAAATACTTCCACTCTGATCCAAGAAAAGTTGTCTTCATCAAAGTTGTAGCTGATGAACTGGAGATTCTGGCCATATTTTTTTAATAATTTTTGCATCTACGATCTAGGAGATATGGCCAAAATGGCGGACGCCAGTTTTTTCAACTGTGGTGGAGACCACCCCCTCTACCTTTACACACACACACCCTTCCTTTTCCACATTGAGACCTTCTCTAAAAATCAGCCATTAGTCTTCTCACCCTCCTCTCCTTCCTCCTCTCTCTCAAGCTCAAAAACCCATCAAAATTCCTCTTCTAATCACCTCTCAAGTCATGCTTAATCTTGTTGTAATTCATAAGTTCTCATTCAACCCCTTTCTATTATTACTAGATATGTATTGATTTTATGTAGATTCTTTACATTTTAAAATAAGGAAGCTCTTGGACTCAAGCTATGGAGGAAGGAGTGAAGACAACACAAGTGATGATGGAGCTAATTGGTCAACAAATCACTTGTAAGGAGCTTCTTCATTGGTTGAATGTCCCTAATCAAGCTTCATTTGTACAAATTACACTTGGATCTTAACCTCACTCGTAATCACTCTCTTTCCTATATAAAGAGGCCTTCCCCTTTGTAATTTCAAGCCTCCCTCAGCCCCATTGAGTCTTTGTATCACTCACCATGAGCCCATAAGCTCATTCATTCACTCTATTCTTGCACATTCTAGAGTGCAAATTGTTTCATGCTAGTAACCTCTCCTTCTATTACTTATGTTAATTAAGAGAAATCTTTTATATATGTGTGAGAGTGCTTGATGTGATCTTGGCTAATCCTTGAGTGGTTGTTTGGTAATCTACATGCTATTTGTGTTGGGAGTGTTTGAAGTCATCCATTCCTTGTACACACACTAAGGTTAATGCTTCATTCATAGTGATCTCTCTCTCTCTCTCTCTCTCTCTCTCTCTCTCTCTCTCTCTCTCTCTCTCTCTCTCTCTCTCTCTCTCTCTCTCTCTCTCTCTCTCTCTTTGTGTAGCGGTCCTAGCCCACGCTTCCAAGACTAGGTGGTGCCCTTATCTCATTTCCCTTGTGGCGCAATGGAGTTTGTTTTGGTGTAGAGGCTGCCATTCCAAATTTCCTTCGTCACTGCGTAAAGACCTGGAGTCGAAGATTATGCATGAGGAAGATGATATGGACACTTTCCTTGCTAGTGTCAAGGATATCAATGAGCAGCTTATTTCTGTAGGTGAAGTCATTTCAAACAGTTCCCTTGTGCAGACTGTTCTTGATGCCTTACCAGATTCCTACCAGACTTTTGCTAGTGCTTGGAGACTTATGACCCAAGGAAATCCTGAAGTTGTCAAGTTTGATGCATTATGCACATTGCTGTTGCAAGAGTCACTTTCCAGAAAAAACAGGACTAGGCAGCGTGCAGTTGAACAGGCTTTTATTGCTTCTCAAAGAAAGGGTGGTAACAATAATGCAGCCACTTCTTATGGTTCTGCTGCGAGTGGCAAAAATTCTGTTCCTAATGCTTCTACTGGCAGTACTTCGTCTGGCAATTCTGGTGATAAGGGCAAAAAGAAGATGTGTTTCCATTATTGTAAAGCCAATGATCACTTGATCAAGTCGTGTCCTAAGTTGAAGGCCAAAGAGGCTAAGAAGAAGGAGGGTGGTTCCACTGCAAATGCTGGTTCCACTACAAATGCAGCCATTGTTGAGTCTTCTGTGAAAGGAGACTGTGTTGCTGATGTTGATGCAGAATGGGCTTTTAGCGCAGAGTGCACTTACAATCCTGCTATCCATGATGCATGCTTGTCAGTTGCTGCAGATTCACATGTGTGGTATTTTGACAGTGGTGCTACAAAGCACATTACCTCACATCGTGAATTGTTTACCTCTCTTGAGTCTGTCCCTCATGGGAATTCAGTCACTTGTGCCAACAACGCCTCTTATCCAGTTCAGGGAGTTGGAAAGATTGTGCTCAATGCTGCTAATGGCAGTTCCTTCACACTTGTTGATGCACTTTATGTACCTGGGATCAAGAAGAATCTCTTGTCTGTATCCGCACTTGCTAGACTTGGACTTGTAGTCAAATTTGTGGATGAGAGATGTACAGTTCATGATCTCAGTTTTGGTGATGAAATTGTTGCATCTGGGCTTTTGTGCCGTGAGTTGTATAAGCTCACTTTGTATGACAAGTGTGGATAAAATTTTGCAAATGCTGTTGCAGATTCAAGGGCTACTTCAGATGCAAAACTTTGGCATGCACGTTTTGGTCATCTGAATTTTGCCAGTTTGCTGCGTTTGCAGAAATCTGATATGGTTGCTTCTTTGCCGCCTCTTGAAGCACCTATCAAACATGTTTGTGAAGGCTGTATTTTGGGTAAGATGCAGCGTTCTAAATTTCCAAAGGATGGTTCAGTTCGGGCCACATGCAGGTTGCAGCTTGTACATAGTGATGTTTGTGGGCCCATGCAAACTCCGTCCTTGGGCAATTACCTGTCTTTGTGACTTTCATAGATTATTACTCCAGGCATGCATGGGTATTTCCGCTTAAAGCGAAGTCCGAAGTTTTTATGTGCTTCAAACAATTTCTGGCTATGGCTGAAAATGTCTCGAAATGTACTATGGGCACCCTCCGTTCCGATCGAGGGGGGGAGTATATGTCTCATGAATTTAATGCATTTCTGGCTAGTCGTGGGATAAAACACCAATGGACAGTGCCTTATACACCTCAGCAAAATGGTGTTGCTGAGAGGAAAAACGGGTCACTGACGGAAATGGCATGATGTATGGTCAAAAGTCAAGCTTTGCTGCATTCTTTTTGGCTTGAGGCCATTATGTGTGCCACTTATGTACTTAACAGGTGTCCTACGAAAGCTTTGCAGTCTATTACTCCATATGAAGCATGGCATGATAGAAAACCTTCTATTGAGCACATGTGTGTTTTTGGCTGTTTGGCATATGCTTTGGTGCCACAATTGCAACGCAGAAAATTGGATGATAAGGCTATAAAATGTGTTTTTGTTGGTTATAGTGCTGAAAGCAAAGGTTACAGGTTGTATCATCCGCAAACAAAACGTATTCTGGTTTCACGGGATGTAGTGTTTGTGGAAGATTCTGTTCAGCCCTTGCTGTCATGTACTAGAGACAGTAATGTAAGCTCACAGGACATTTATGACACTTTGTTGCCTCTTTTCAGTGGTGGAAATACGAATGTAAGTTCCAATGAGGCAAATGTACAGCCTATGGGGGTTTCTGAAAATGTTTTAGATCAGCATATTACTGATGTAGATGTACATGATGTACTTGATGAGGAAAGGGCTGAAAATAAGCAGGCTAGAGGTATGCCAAAATGGCTGATGCACACTTTGCGTGACAGTAAATTGGATGCACCTTTGTCTAGTCGTACTCGTTCAGGCTCTCGCCATGCATCTTATGCATCACATTGTTATGCTTTGGCTGTGTCTAGTTTACATGATGTTGAGGAGCCTCTGTCTTTTGATGAAGCACAGAATTCAAAAAATTGGATGGCTGCCATGCAATCAGAATATGATGCACTTATCGAAAATGACACATGGACTTTATGTGATTTGCCTCCTGGCAAAAAGGCCATTGGTACAAAGTGGGTTTACAAGTTGAAACGCAAGCCGGATGGTGAGATCGATCGCCATAAGGCTCGACTTGTTGCAAAGGGTTATGCACAGCAAAAAAGCATAGATTATGAAAAGACTTTTGCTCCCACTTGTCGTATGAATACTGTGTATTTTCTATGTGCATTGGCAGCTCATTTTGGTTGGGATGTACATCAATCAGACATTGTTACTGCTTTCTTGAATGGTGACATATTTGAGGAAGTTTATGTAACGCAGCCTCGCGGTTTTGTCATAAAAGTACAAGAGGACAAAGTGTGCAAATGTAACAAGGCTTTGTATGGGTTGAAGCAATCTCCTCGTGCTTGGTATGAGAAAGTTGACACTCATTTGGTCAAACAAGGCTTTCGTAATAGTCCAACAGAAAGCACATTGTATGTAAAGCGTGAGGGTGATGTACTTCTCATTGTGGTTCTTTATGTTGATGATTTGCTGATCACTGGACCAAATGAGAGACATATTGCTGAATTTAAGGCTGATTTGAATTCTACTTTCAAGATGAAAGATTTGGGGCTGTTGCATCATTATTTGGGTATACAGTTTAAGTAGTGTGATGGTGGTATTGCCTTGTGTCAGAAAAGTTACATAGAGACATTGCTATGTAAGTTTGGACTTAAGGATTGCAAACCTATTGCCACTCCCATGGAAACAGGTTTAAAGTTGAGTCTACATGATGTTGGTGATCCTGCTGATGTCACTCTTTACCAAACTGTTGTTGGCTGCCTCATTTATGTATGCAACACGAGGCCAGATATTCAATTTGCAGTCTGACAGGTCATCAGATTTATGCATAGCCCAGGGTCTAAGCATTGGCAGGCTGTCAAGAGGATTTTCCGCTACGTTAGTGGCACTTTACATCTTGTCTTGTTTTATCCCAAGGGGGGATCATTGCCACCAGACTTACATGCTTTTTCGGACTCAGATTGGGCTGGTTGTTTTGACACGCGAGTGTCCACAAGTGGTTTTTGTTTCATGCTTGGAAGTTCATGTATATCATGGTTGAGCAAGAAGCAACCTATTGTGGCCACTTTGAGTTGTGAGGCTGAGTATAGGGCAGTCTTCACAGCTACGGTTGAGTGTGTATGGCTCAGACGCCTTATGGCTGATTTGGGTGTTGGACAGGACACTGCCAACACTATCTACACTGACAGTCAGAGCGCATTGGAAGTTGCAAGGAACCCAGTTTTTCATGCTCGCACAAAGTACATTGAGGTGCATTACCACTATGTCAGGGAGAGGCTCTCAGCTGGAGAGATCAGCTTGGCTTATGTGCCAACACAGGAAAACCTTGCAGATCTTTTCACAAAGGCATTGTCTCGTGAGAATCTTGAAGCTTTCCGCAAAGCTTTGGGCTTACTCCCCTTTGTGGACTGATCCTGTCCTCAAGGTATGGCACTTCCCTTTACTCATGTGCCAGCTCTCGTTCACCGCATCACTCCAAGGGGGATTTGTTACCATATACATGTGGTAGTGATGTGTGTGAAAACACTAGGACCGCCGGGGCATTTTTTCCCTCTTTATGAGGTTTTTTCCCCCGTGCATTGTATATACGCCCATCACTCTAGGGCTATCTATCTTTCCATTGCACACTAAGTAAAACACTCTCTATTGTGTGCCTTGAGCTTCCTTCGTCTTCTCCAAGCTGTGTGTGTTTCTCTGCAACCCTAATTCCAACAAAAATCATCGACATTATCAAGATGAAACGGTAAATACCAAGTGACCAAGAACCTGAAGGAGTCAAGAGTCAGTTGATTTGTTATATTGAGTCTCTTTTGGATGCTGTTGAAGATGTCTTTGAAGACCAAGAAGCAAAGCTGGCTGCAATTCAAGAGCCAGATATGTCAAAGATAAAAGATCGGGAGACAAAGCTTGTAGCAATCCAGAAACCAATCATATCAGAGGTAAAGCATGTTCATTTTAATGAAGAGGATGATAAAGCCATACCCAGTAGCCACTTTACGAGGACTCCCTAGGCAAGAGCAAGGACAGAGACTATAGTGAAGCTTGGGGATATGGATGAGCCAGTGGTAGCGCTTGTTGACCATGGCTCAGAAATTAACCTTATGTCAAAGAGCCTACACCAGAAGGGAAGATGGCCAATTGATGTGGACCATGGCTAGTGGATTCGAGCTGCCAACATGCTTCCAGGAAATCTCTATGGTGCATGTACAAATGTTAAGGTAACAATTGGGTGATGAACATAACTTTTTTATATAGGAACATTCCCCCTAACCAATTATACTGGGACAGCCATACATTATGGTTGTATTCATGGAAACTAAGGTGTTGGATGATGGTTCAACTTATGCAAGGGTGCTAAGCAAGGATGGTAAGAGAGCTGTCTAGTTTTTGACAGTATGTGTTAACCATGCAAGGAATAAAGATAGTCTTCGAGATCATCCACTGCCAAGGATACAAAAAGAGTTTCAAGAAGACAAGTTTCCACGGGAATTTCTTGGAGTGCCATTATAAAGTGGGAGTATGATTGTACAAGGGAAGAGAAGTTCTCGCACAGAGATACTTTCTCTTCAAGGTTTTTGGGACTAACATTTGAAGGTTCATTATCATACAAGAAAATTAATGAGTTACCTAAGTGGGAAAAGCAATATGTTAAAGGTATACAAAGTGATTTACAGAGTTGCAATGTACTTGAACCGGATGAAGTTATCTCAGGTATCTTAGAAGAGGTTTCTTATGTAGACATGATGTCTAAGCTTGATAAGATAAATCAAAACAGGTTGCAAAGTGGGAGTGAATTTGTGAAAGTACATTCAATAGAATTTTATGAGATACTTAGCAGGGTTTTGAAGCGTTGAATGAAGTCCAGGTGGAGACAAAATACAAGACAAAAGTGAAGAAGGTAAAGCCAGTGGCTACACCCTTATCAGAACGGAGTAATGAAGTGATTGAAGAGCTTCTTGACAGCCTATGCTCAGGAATCCTGTCATGAAATGTATTATCTAACTCCACCAAATGATTTTCTCATGTTAAACTGATCATTTAATATGGGGAGATAAAAGGGGAACAAGAGCTAGAATATAGATATGTGCTTTTATGACTATCTTAACTAAGGCCTACATGAGAGATGATGGCATCTCTATGACGGGGCTAAAAGTGCGATAATCTATCCAAGAGCTAGGTACAAGAAGTGCTTTAGGATTATCTCAACATGGGACCAAAAGAGAGATAGTTATTTCTTCTGTGTTGTCCAGATGGAGATACCCTATAAAAAAGAAAGTGCACATAATGAGCATTAAAACCTTAGGGTTTTTCCTCATTAAAGCCTCCAAGGGTTAGTGTAACAAGTCTTTAGGCCTAGTACACCAAAACTGCCTTGTCCAGTTTTTGGGTGAGAACCCATGCTAAGGTGCTTATTAACAAAGCACCTTGGGTAAGGTGCTTGAGCCTCCAAAATCAACAAGGGATCCTACAAGAGAGGGGGCGAGCCCTTTAGATAGGGGATGAGGGAGAAGATGAGTCTCTCTCTCTCACTAGACATTACCACCCCCAAGGGCCCTATGGACACATGTCAACACCTTAGCCAATGCATGCTTAATTCTCATTGGCCAGCCACCTAAAAGGTCCAATGAACATTTAGATAATTCAATTAACCATATCTTTTGTTAGGAAAGGAAATTTTAATTTTAGATTAAGGTTTTGCGTTTCTTTTATTCCTATTGGATGGCCTACCAAGGGGTTCAATGAGAATTAAGTAGCCCATGGGCTAGCTTAATTCATATTGGCCAATTGACAAGGGGTCCAATGAGGGATTAGTTAATTCATTTTAAATGGTTTGAAGCTTGGAAAATAGGGGTATGAAGGACACTTGTCACAAGGCTATAGGCTTCAAAATACCAAGGCCAACCATTGGCTAGCCTCAAAAGCATCCAATGAGCTCTCAGCTAGTGTAAGTGGGCCAAATCGAATTTTCCCTTCTCACACAAAAATCCCACGCCCCCTCTTTTCCTCATTATTGTGTGTGACAAAGAACAAAAAGCTTCTCTCTCTCAAACTATGGAGGAGAAGGCCTACATCAACACCTCTTTGCTATGGATGCAAATCCAACCAAGAACCAAGCTCAATGCATGCTAACATCTTCTCTATCTCTATGTAAGCTAAGCTATGCTATCTATAAGTGATTATGTAAGGAGAATGAAAGATTTCTTGTAGCAATACTTCTCCTTCTCTCTTCTTCCTCGATCCCTGCCAGTGATAGCCGTTTTTTCGGCTCTTTGTAATTGCCACAGTGAGTTACCTCACCCTACCAAAATCACCCAAACACTGTGGCTATCCCTACCATTTCACTGTACATAGGCGTGCGTGAGTCACGGGACTTTTCCCATATCTTCTTAAAAAACCCACAATTAGCTAGTCATTGGGCTAGTTGAGCCAAAAAAATAAATAAAAATAAAAAATTTAAGTATATTATGGCCCATGCGTATGTAAATATTTCTTTGTATATAGGGCCTAAATAAAAGATTTTTTTCATAATTATTTTGGTATTTATTTAAATATTTCTACCTAGGTGTGTGCTATTTATGCTCTGTACATTGCCTCACCATTACCATAGTTTTTTCTTACCATTTTTCATACTCTTTATTCCATATAGAAATATTTTCATGTAAGCTTCTCTTATATTTGGTGTAACTCCACCCCAACAAAAATCCAAAAAAACTAGTTTTATTTATGTGTATATTTTTTCACTATTGTGATTTTTCCCTTCCTACATCTATTTTGTTTTTTTTTCTAAAAAATTAGAACACCAAAAATATTTATCTTTTTATGGTAGCCTCATAATGAGAGAGATTTCTTTTGACCCCTTTATATTTTTTCCACTTATATTATTTATATTTGACATGTACATATTTTTTAGACCCCTCAATATTTGATTTTCTTAGTTGTACTATTCACTTATATCATAATCTCAACAATATCTTCAATTATAGACCTACCAAATAAGGTCAAGGGTAGGTGGCATGCATACATGCACTATGGAGGGCTCACTCTTGGAGGTATTCAAAAGAATCATCCAAAGAAGGACCCCACAAGGACTTTGTGCAGTGGAAAAACATAGTCGATTTTGCTGAATTTTTAAAGTTTACTTGCTCTCCGAATTTGAAAAGGTGATACAAACAAAAGTTGTAGCTCGTGGGCTGAACTTTTGCTTCAAATTTTTTCATATTTTTTTGAGCTACGAGTTGTGAGCTATGATTTTATTAGTGGACCCCAGTTTTCCCATGCTATGCAGCCACACTCTCTCTTCCACTTTATCATTTTCCTCTTTCACACACACTTCTCCACTCATCATCCCCACCTCTCTCACCACTCCTCTCTGCACCCTACTCACCTTCTCCTCAACCTTGAAGAATAAGAGAAACCATGGTGAACTCATACCTCCCACACACAATTCCATTCCAAAATTGACCACCTAGTCTCATTTTTCCTCCTCCAATTTAGACATATCTATAAAAAAAACCACAAAATTCAGCCTCTTCTCTTAAAAGACAGCATCATGGTGGTTGATTACTCAGCTTCAATTACCTTGTCTCTCAAGGAAGGTCAAGAGTGGAGAAAAAATGTACCGTCAAAGCTAGTGGACCATCAACAAGCGTCAAAATTGGCCCTACTCAAGACACTTGGAGCATCAACCTTGTAAGAAATCCACCTTTTCTTACCTCTTAAGAGTTTTTCTTCCTTATTTTTATCCTACATGGATACTCCCATTGTAAATATCCAATTCCATTTGTAAATTAACACTAGCTCTACTAACACTAACCCACTATGAAAAGTCCTATCACCTCCATTTCTCTCCTCTCTCTTTCCCCACCAACTTCTTGATAATTCCAAGCAAAAGAAATTAGATAAATGGCTGAAAATCTAACCCAACCATGGTTAGAGGAGTAACCCTAGCCTTCAAAATTGCTATAAAAGGAGGGTGTGGCTAGCACAAAAGGGGGGAGCCTTAAGCAAGAGCACTATGCTATAGCTTGAGAAGCCAAGCTCAACCTCTCTAGAAGGAGCTCTTGAGTGGAAACTCATTGTCTTATGCATGTGCATGTATTGTAATAGGGGATTAGCAAGGGAACTCTATGCCATTGTAAGAGAGAGAGTGATCATTCAATTGAGAGTAGGAAATCTATCATTTCTCCTACTAGTGTAATCCCAACATTCGCTGAATCAAGGAGGGTGGATTTGTACTAAGCTTGGATACTTTGTCTCCCTTCCAACGTAAAGTAATGGACAACAATGATGCGTAAGTGTCTTTGTGTTTTTTGTTAAGTTCTTGATAGCTTGTCTCTGGTGTTGTCATCAATCTAGCCATAAATCCCATGTACTGTAAGAGGGCGACAGGGTGGAGAGGACTCCCCTGGCCTTAAGACATTGATTGGGGTGGCTTTTCATGTGATGTGCCTTGTTGAACAAATACTAATCTCACTTTGATTTGTCATGACAGATTTGTAAGAAGGTATTAATGCAACAAGCACCCCCTCCCCCTTTCTCTCTCTTTCTTAAATATATAGTTGTGTTTGCTTGATCATTGCCAATACGTTTCAAAGCAGCCCGAGCACTATCTCTCTCTCTCTCTCTCTCTCTCTCTCTCTCTCTCTCTCTCTCTCGTGTTTTAGTGTGTGAGAGTGTTCCATTGGTGTTAGGGTTAGTGTAAATTCCTTGCTTGTTTGTGGGTTGCTCTAACGATTCTCCTCTTTTGTATCCTAGTTTGCTCTTAAACTAGGTGGTGCCCCTTGTGTAGTTGGGATTTGGCTGTGGGTTTGTTGTTTTGGTTTGTGTTGTGTTGTGCCCCAGCCCCATTGAGCAGCACGGTAACCTTGAAGGGTGTCTAGAGGTTGCTCTTCTTGTTGCCCGCCCCAGACCGCCTCAAATTGGTGCCCCCATGGAGGACAGGCTTGTGTATGTTCTGTGAAGTCTCAACCTTTAGCATAATCAAGTAGCTTGCATGAATCACGAGAATTTGTATGATACCTTCATTCCCATTGCAAGGCAAAAGGTACACATAATTGTTAGTACTAAGTTGCAATTTCAACGAGTAATTCGTAGAATTTTAGGTGCTCTTAGGTTGGTAGAGATAAACGCATCAGTAAATCCTTTTATTTTGCCTCCTATTAGGTACGACCTTAGTTTGGACGTCTATATTTTTGTTTTTTTTTAAGAATTAGGTCATGCATAGACCATGGATAATGGCCCAGGAATACAGGTTTTTCCCTTTCATTTCACTCCACACATTAGAGTAAACATTGCAATTAGTAGAAAAATCCATTTTCAACAACGTATGGTATTCATGTTTGGTGCCCAAAAAGCAAGAGAAATTCTTGCATCACCAAACCCTGTCTTAGGTCATGCATAGACCATGGATAATGGCCGAAATACAGGTTTTTCCTTTCATTTCACTCCACACATTAGAGTAAACATTGCAATTAGTAGAAAATCCATTTTCAACAAACGTATGGTATTTATGTTTGGTGCCCAAAAGTAAGAGAAATTCTCGCATCACCAACCCTGTCTTCTACTCTTATTGATTATATAGGTCATTTGATGTGAATATTTTTATTTTGTTGTAGAATAGATTGCAATTTAGAAAATATTATTGTGTAAAATTTTTAAGAAAGAAAAAAAAAAACGCGTCACTCTAAATAATTATGGAGAGCCAACGCCAAATGTTGGATATCCTCTTTTCTTTGGAGAGCCTGGAGAAGATGCAGAATTATTTTTAGCAAATTCAAGATGTCTTGCCGTATCAAGAGGATAGTAACCGATCAAGAAGTGTAGAAAGTTTGAGGTGGTCCTTAGGAAAGATGCTAGTACTTGTTTGACTCTTTGCCTGAGGAAGTTAAGGGGAATTACACAGAAGTTTTGAATCGTTTTAAGAGATACTTCTTTGATCCCAAAAACACTAAAACTATGGCAAGACATTGTTTCTCATAAGCAAAAAGACTTAGATGACTACTACTTGTACAAGCAAGAGTTTCTACGTCTTTGGGCTCTATGGATACGAAATGTTGCTAACCTGGTGATGGTGCAGAATTTTTAAGAAGGAGAGGGTCATAGCGGGACTCTTTCCTGACCTTAAGGTAAAAGTTGAGGCGGGTGCACCTACTACTTTTGATGCAGCTGAAACTAGGGCTGCTGAGAAGTATAGGAAACTTAAGTGCTTAAGGGGAGAGGTTCCAATAGAAGGTCTTAGACCCAAGGTAAGTCACAAGCATCAACATCTAGGGAGCTTCTGAGGTAACGGCTGAAGTGATTGAGAGTTAAATGAATCTTTAAGCCAGCTGTCAATTCACCTTGCACAAGTTGTAGGTCCAAAGGGAAGCAAAGAAGTCAGAAGAGAGAGAGCACGAACTAGGAGAGTCTTGCAATGTTGGAATTGCGGAGAGTCTGGACATGGGATGTATAATTGTCTTGGCCCCGTGGAGAGCCAGGGAGACCTAACTTGATTACCCAGTGATGAATGAAGGAGAAGGAGCTGGTCAACAACGAAAGCTTCTACAAAGGCCAAATGGACCAAGACCACCTCCACAAGGGGTAGGAAGGAGTTCCACCTTTGCCAGATCCAAATGTGCATGTGGTAGAGGTGACAAACTCAAATGAGGTTGACATGGAAGCAAATGGCATTAAGCGTGGCCGAGGAAAAGGTAAAGAGAAAGAGGGTGTCATCATAGAGTGACCATGGACAAGGCAAGAAGGCAAAGGAGACCAAGGAAGCTAAGAGGACTCGACGTCGTATCAATCTCCAAGACTTCCCTCTTGGACATGGTATGGCTCCATACAACCTGTTGGAAGACATGCGAGGTAAGGGTCCTGATATCTCATGGCCTCAGTTTCTTGCATTATGCCCACAAGTTAGGAGGGATTTAACAAAGGCAGTTAGCACTAGGAGAAAAGTAAAAGAGAGTTTTTGTTGTAAAAATTGGCACATGCTGAAATGAACGAGGATATTACACCTGTGCTAGATTGTTACATAAAAGGAAGATTGGTTAGGAAAGGTCTAGTGGATGGGGGTGCACAAAGTTGCATCATGACAGAAGGGCTCATGCAAAGACTAGGCATGCACATCCATGAGACACCTGAAATCAAAGTGAAAATGGCAAACAATAGCAAGGCTAGGCGTAGGCATTTGTAAAAATGTTTTTGTGGAGGCCTTTGGCATTAAGAAGGCAGTGGATTTTATGTTATGTACCAAGGGAAGTGGTTATCATTTATCCTAGGAAGACCATGGCTAATGAAAATGCGAGCTTTGCAGGATTGGGAGAGTGGGAAATTAATTTGCAGGAATGACAATCATAAGAATGTTGTCTTTGACATGAAGGAGCAACGCCAAGAGGAGCTCCATGAAGAATCATCTCGAAAGTGAGAGACGGAGAGGTTGGACGATAGCACTTCAGAAGAAGAAAGTAGCAGCAGCATTACTGAAGAGGAGTCTTCCATCAAAGTCATGGGGGTAAGGTTTAAGCCAAGCAACCAAGAGACCTCTTGTCGAGGTTTGGAAGAGGTAGGTTCCAAGAGAACCAAAGGTGGAAGATGAAGGAATGTTAGAAGGTATGTTGTCTACAACACTTACAAAGGATGAAAGAGAGGAGTTCAAATGTGTGCTAAGGAAATTTCCGAGGCTTTTTGCTAAAGACTACACCGATGTGCGTGGTATAGATGTTGTTCAACACAAGATGAGTTGAAGCCAGGCCACACCTAAGCTCAGAAGCTACGAAGGCTAGGAGTTATAAGGAGCAGGCTCTACTCAAGGAGGTAAGAAAGCTTCTAGCAGCAGGTTTCATTTATCCAGTGGAGAATTCAGAGTGGGTCTCTCCTGTTGTTGTCACTCCTAGAAAAACGGAAAGTGGAGGGTGTGTGTGGATTACCGTCCACTCAATGAGGCAACAAAAAGAGATCACTTTCCCTCCCATTTCAGGATGAGATACTAAATGAGGTAGCTGGTCATGAGAAGTACACTGTGTGTGATGGCTACTCAGGTTACTTTCAAATAGGTATCGCATTGGAGATCAATTGAAAACAACCTTTATCACTCCTTGGGGTTGTTATTCTTTTAGAGTCATGCCATTTGGTCTGACAAATGCTCCTGCAACATTCCAACGTTTCATGAACATGGTGTTTCAAGCATTTTTTGGAAAGTCAATTAGGGTGTTCATTGATGATTTCTGCATTTATAGCTCAAAATCATTGCATCTACAAAGGGTAGAAGAAGGTTTTAAGAAGCTCTAGGACATGGGAGGTCAACTCAACCCCGACAAGTGCCACATAGGTGAGGATGAAGTGATCTTGCTCGGTCACAAGGTTTCCTATAAAGGCATTGAGGTGTATCCTTCAAAGGCAAAGGCTCTTATTGAGCTACCATCACCCAAGAGTCTTAAGGAGGTCATCTCATTCATTCAAAAGGTGAAGTATATGTCACGCTTCATTCACTTAGCCTCGGAGTTGCTTCATACTTTGCAAAAGTTGACACAACAAGTAGAATTTGCATGGTCTGATGAGCTTGAAGAGTATTTTTGTAACATTAAAGTCATTTTGTCAGAGCTACCAACACTCATGCCTCCTTGTTGGGAGTACACATTCTTTGTTAGCTCTAGTGTTGGAAGGGAAACAATTGGTGTGTGTTGCTACAACAAGATCCCACAGTACAAGGATGCGACCCATCTACTTTGCTAGTAGGGTCATGAATGCTTTGGAGAGAGACTACACAGAAGCAGAACTCATGATGCTTTCTCTCATGTTTGCGGTGAGAAAGTTTAGATCCTACCTGCTACCAAAACCTTTTGTAATTCTCACTGCAGAGAATTTGTTCCCTTGGGTGTCATCTCAAATGAATCTTAGTACTAGGATCTCAAAGTGGATTATGGAGTTGCAAGAGTTTCAATACTCTTTCAAGGTAGAAGATAGTGTGCGTGCACAATTGGCAGGGATTCTCACTTATAGGGTGCATGAAAAGGAGATTAAGGTGCCTCAAGTAAAGACCCTACCATTGCCACCACCAAAAACTATTCCTAATGATTTTACCTTGTTCTTTGATGGAGCTTTTCGTCGAGCCACAGTAAAATCAGGGGGAGGGCTAGTGTTGCTCAACCCAAGTGGAGAGGTGGTCATGAAAGAGAAGTTCAATCTACCAAGTTCAGCTAGCAACAATGAAGCAGAATACGACACACTAATTCATGGGATACAAGGGATACAACGCCTCATGGTAAAGGGAGATGCACTTCTCATTGTTAAACAGATTTTAGGTATTTGGGCATGCAAGAATGAAAGATTACAGACAAAAGTTCATGCCATTCGTAGATTGTTTAATCAATTTGAAGAAGTGCAACTATATCATATTCCTAGGAAACAGAATGAAGATGCCGATTTACTTGCACAACAAGTAGTTACATGTGTTGAGAAAGAAGTGCAGGTCATCATGGTGGCAGCAACTGTCAAGCAACCAAGATACCAGGGATTGGAGTCATTGACTCCCATTATTAGCTACATTTTGGAGGGCGAGTTTCCACAAGACTTCACGAAGGCTCAGAAGAGGAGACTCATGAAGAAGGCAAGCGCATATCTCTTCCTAGAAGGCTCCCTCTATCAAAGAGGGAGGGATCAAGTATGCAGAAGAGTACCAACTATTGAGGAAATTCCAGCCATTCTAAAAGGTTTGCATGAAGAAGAATGTGGTGGTCATTTTGCCCAAGAATTAACTGTGAAGAAGATTTTGCTTGCGGGGTATGTTTGGCCAAGTCTGCATGTGGATGTCCAACATTGGTGTAAAAGTTGTCACAATTGTCAGGTAAATGGGAATAGAAGATTGATTTATGGTCCAAGACAAATCGTGCTTGCAAATGGACCGTTTGAAAAGTGGGGCATTGATGCTATGGGTCCTCTGCCTAGGACAAAAAATGGTAAACTCTACATTCTAGTGGCTGTAGACTATATGACTAGGTGGGTGGAAGCACAGAGTGTGGCAAAGGTAAATGAGAAAACAGTGAGCAAATTCGTCTGCACTCACATTTGTTGTAGATTTGGCACACCTTTGGAGATTGTTTCTGATAATGGTCCAGGGTTTAGAAAGGGATTTCTCACAGAAGGCTGTGAAGAACTTCACATTCTACATCGTCACAGTACACCCTACTATCCCCAATCAAATGGTTTGGTAGAAAAAGCTAATGGTGTCATTGCAGGCATCATTAGAAAGATGGTGAAAAACAAGACAAAGTTGTGGTATAACTTCTTGGATGGTGCCTTGTGGGCGTATTGAACCACATATAGGGAAGCCACGGAGTTCACACCATTTCACTTGGTCTATGGTCATGGTCTATGGTCAAGAGGCTTTACAGCCAATTGAGCTAAACATTCCAACAATGCGACTTCATGGCAAATCAGCACAAGATGATCAAGAAGCGTGGATGGATCGACTTCTTACCTTAGCATACGAGTGGAAAAGAGAAGCAGCATACGAGTGCTATAAGAGGAAAGCCACACAGACAAAGGAGAAGCTTGACAAGAAACTGAAGGACAAAGGCATCAATGAAGGAGATCTTGTGCTAAGGTATGACAATCGACTCGATAATCGTTTTGATGCCAAATTTGAAACAAGATGGCAAGGGCCATACATAGTCAAGAAGGCTTTCAATTCAAGTTACTATCAGCTTATGGACTTGAATGGTAAAGAGTACTCCAGGAAAGTAAACGGGTATCGCTTGAAGCCCTATTTGAGTCGCCTTCTACCAAAGGATCTACCAAAGATCTGTCAAAAGGCCACTGTCTCATGTAAGTATTGTTACATGAAGCATGAGTGTAACTCTAGACAAAATTCTGAGGGGCCAAACAATAAAAATCTCGTCAAGGACTCTGAAGCACTCTCTTTGAAAAAGATGCTCTATGATGGTACATGAATATACCATCATCCAGGGGGAGGGCTAATGATAGCTATTTTTTCGGCTCTTTGTAATTGCCACAGTGAGTTACCTCACCCTACCAAAATCACCCAAACACTGTGGCTATCCCTACCATTTCACTGTACATAGGCGTGCGTGAGTCACGGGACTTTTCCCATATCTTCTTAAAAAACTCTCAATTAGCTAGTCATTGGGCTAGTTGAGCCAAAAAAATAAAAAAAAATAAAAAATATAAGTATATTATGGCCCATGCATATGTAAATATTTCTTTGTATATAGGGCCTAAATAAAAGATTTTTTCATAATTATTTTGGTATTTATTTAAATATTTCTACCTAGGTGTGTGCTATTTATGCTCTGTACATTGCCCCACCATTACCACAATTTTTTCTTACCATTTTTCATACTCTTTATTCCATATAGAAATATTTTCATGTAAGCTTCTCTTATATTTGGTGTAACTCCACCCCAACAAAAATCCAAAAAAACTAGTTTTATTTATGTGTATATTTTTTCACTATTGTGATTTTTCCCTTCCTACAACTATTTTGTTTTTTTTTCTAAAAAATTAGAACACCAAAAATATTTATCTTTTTATGGTAGCCTCATAATGAGAGAGATTTCTTTTGACCCCTTTATATTTTTTTCCACTTATATTATTTATATTTGACATGTACATAATTTTTAGACCCCTCAATATTTGATTTTCTTAGTTGTACTATTCACTTATATCATAATCTCAACAATATCTTCAATTATAGACCTACCAAATAAGGTCAAGGGTAGGTGGCATGCATACATGCACTATGGAGGGCTCACTCTTGGAGGTATTCAAAAGAATCATCCAAAGAAGGACCCCACAAGGACCTTGTGCAGTGGAAAAAAACGGTCAGTTTTGCTGAATTTTTAAAGTTCACTTGCTCTCCGAATTTGAAAAGGTGATACAAACAAAAGTTGTAGCTCGTGGGCTGAACTTTTGCCTCAAATTTTTTTCTTTTTTTTTGAGCTACGAGTTGTGAGCTATGATTTTATTGGTGGACCCTAGTTTTCCCATGCTATGCAGCCACACTCTCTCTTCCACTTTATCATTTTCCTCTTTCACACACACTTCTCCACTCATCATCCCCACCTTTCTCACCACTCCTCTCTGCACCCTACTCACCTTCTCCTCAACCTTGAAGAATAAGAGAAACCATGGTGAACTCATACCTCCCACACACAATTCCATTCCAAAATTGACCACCTAGTCTCATTTTTCCTCCTCCAATTTACCCATATCTATCAAAAAAACCACAAAATTGAGCCTCTTCTCTTAAAATACAGCATCATGGTGGTTGATTACTCAGCTTCAATTACCTTGTCTCTCAAGGAAGGTCAAGAGTGGAGAAAAAATGTATCGTCAAAGCTAGTGGACTGTCAACAAGCGTCAAAATTGGCCCTACTCAAGACACTTGGAGCATCAACCTTGTAAGAAATCCACCTTTTCTTACCTCTTAAGAGTTTTTCTTCCTTATTTTTATCCTACATGGATACTCCCATTGTAAATATCCAATTCCATTTGTAAATTAACACTAACTCTACTAACACTAACCCACTATGAAAAGTCCTATCACCTCCATTTCTCTCCTCTCTCTTTCCCCACCAACTTCTTGATAATTCCAAGCAAAAGAAATTAGATAAATGGCTGAAAATCTAACCCAACCATGGTTAGAGGAGTAACCCTAGCCTTCAAAATTGCTATAAAAGGAGGGTGTGGCTAGCACAAAAGGGGGGAGCCTTGAGCAAGAGCACTATGCTATAGCTTGAGAAGCCAAGCTCAACCTCTCTAGAAGGAGCTCTTGAGTGGAAACTCATTGTCTTATGCATGTGCATGTATTGTAATAGGGGATTAGCAAGGGAACTCTATGCCATTGTAAGAGAGAGAGTGATCATTCAATTGAGAGTAGGAAATCTATCATTTCTCCTACTAGTGTAAGCCCAACATTCGCTGAATCAAGGAGGGTGGATTTGGACTAAGCTTGGATACTTTGTCTCCCTTCCAACGTGAAGTAATGGACAACAATGATGCGTAAGTGTCTTGGTGTTTTTTGTTAAGTTCTTGATAGCTTGTCTCTGGTGTTGTCATCAATCTAGCCATAAATCCCACATACTGTAAGAGGGCGACAGGGTGGAGAGGACTCCCCTGGCCTTAAGATAGTGATTGGGGTGGATTTTCATGTGATGTGTTGTGGTGAAATTTACGCAAGCTATGTTGAACAAATACTTATCTCACTTTGAGTTGTCATGACAGATTTGTAAGAAGGTATTAATGCAACAAGCACCCCCTCCCCCTTTCTCTCTCTTTCCTAAATATATAGTTGTGTTTGCTTGATCATTGCCGATACGTTTCAAAGCATCCCGAGCACTATCTCTCTCTCTCTCTCTCTCTCTCTCTCTCTCTCTCTCTCTCTCTCTCTCTCTCTCTCTCTCTCTCTCTCTCATGTTTTAGTGTGTGAGAGTGTTCCATTGGTGTTAGGGTTAGTGTAAATTCCTTGCTTGTTTGTGGGTTGCTCTAACGATTCTCCTCTTTTGCGTCCTAGTTCGCTCTTAAACTAGGTGGTGCCCCTTGTGTAGTTGGGATTTGGCTGTGGGTTTGTTGTTTTGGTTTGTGTTGTGTTGTGCCCCAGTCCCATTGAGCAGCAAAGGAGCCTTGAAGGGTGTCTAGAGGTTGCTCTTCTTGTTGCCCGCCCCGGACCGCCTCACCAGCTCTCCTCACCTTTCATGGTGTTTGAGGTCTTGGGATAGAGGGTTCCGGTTCAAGTTCTTTTAAGTGTTGGCAAAGTGTTATTAGCATAATTGCTTGGTGTATGAAGCTTCCATCTTTAAGTGTGATGAAGCAAGGACACTGTTATCGAGCTTTCCCTCAAAGGAATGCACGTAATGAACAACCTGGAGCTTCAATTATTGAAGCCCCAAAAGAAGATGTTCATTGCAAGGGTTCTCCTCTTTCCTATGCTTAGGTTAAGGTTAAAGAGCATGATGCTTTCATTCTCTTTGACCCTTGCTCAACTCACAATTTCATCTCTCTTGAGTTGGCCGCCAAGCTAGGCATACATGAGTTTGAGATGGGAGATGCTATGAAGGCGGATGGGGCCTTCATTGGCCAAGATGTTTTTGTTACTCCCTTAATTGGGAAGCTAAGGCTCCACATCCAAGGATATGTGGACAAATAAGACTTCTTCATCTCTCCTCATAAACATGAAGATGTAATTTTAGGGGCACCATGGTTTTGACCGCCTTGCTGCCTCTATCAAGTTCCCTGAAAGGAAGATCTCCTTCAAGTTTAGGGAAAAAGATATGTACATAGTTGCACAGGAGTCAGGTAGCTCCATACCTCTTGTAAATGACCAAGCTTTTGAGAAGTCAATAAAGAGTTCAATTTCCGCGTACATGATTTTTGTTAAAGACTCTTCAAGTGATGTTAATAAAACAAAATTAAATGACAGTGGAATGCATGAGGATTTAGAGTTGTCTAAATTCCTTAATCAATTTCAAGATGTTTTTATTGATGACATCCTTGGAGAGCTACCTCCAAAACGAGGGGATGATGACCATGCAATTGAGCTCCTTCCAGGTAGCTCACCGCCTAATAAACCTCCTTATAGAGTTTCACAAGCTCAACAAGAGGACATTATGAGGCAAATAAATGAATTGGTTGAGAAAGGAATGGTGCGGCCTAGCTCCTCTCCATTTTTCTCACCAGTTCTTTTAGTGCATAAGAAGGATGGCACATGTCGACTATAGAGCACTAAATAGGATTACTATCAAGAACAGGTTTCCTGTGCCTCGAATTGAAGACTTATTTGATAAGTTTCAAGGGTCGACCTACTTTAGTAGGATAGACCTCAAAAGTGGCTATCATCAAATAAGGATAGTTGATGAAGATATCCTAAAGACCGCTTTTCACACAACATTTGGTCTTTATGAATATCTTGTTATGCCTTTTGGCTTAACAAATGCTCCCGCAACCTTCAATCGCATGATGGAGCAAATATTTTGACCACACCGCAACTTCAGTGGAGTATTCTTTGACGATGTAATCATCTACTCCAAGTCTATTGAAGAGCACAAGAAACATCTTCAGGTAATCTTTCAAGCATTGAGTGATAATAAGCTTTTCATCAATCAAACGAGAATTTTTCTTACAATAAATTCAATATTTAGGTCATATTATCTCTCAATCTGGCATCCGTATGGATCCCACAAAGTTGGAGGTAATAAAAGAATGTCCTAATCCAAGGAATTTACATGAACTAAGAAGCTTTATAGGTATGTGTGCATACTATAGACGCTTCATAGAGTAATTCTCTTTGATTGCTGGTACATTACATGACTTAACCAAGAAGAGCGTTAAGTATGTATGGACTAAAAGAAACAAGAAGCTTTTGATAAGTTAAAACAAAAGCTTACCTCTCAACCCGTGCTTGTATTTCCGAATCTCTCAAAGCCATTTGAGGTCCAATGTGATGCTTGTGGTGATTTCCTTGGAGTTGTTTTACTTCAAGAAGGGCATGCCATAGCATATGAGAGTCGTAGACTCAGCTCAGATGAGCAAGTTTTGGCCATTTATGAAAAGGATCTTTTAGCTGCTCTTCATGCCCTAGACTCATGGAAGCATTACCTCTTGGGGACTCCATTCATTCTACGAACGGATCATCAAAGCCTCAAGTATTTCAGGACGTAGAGCAAGCTCTCTGACAAGAAAATGAGGTGGGCAAATTTTCTTTCACGTTTTAATTTTCATATTGCTCACATTGCTGGCAACAATAATCAAGTGGCTGATGCTCTCTTGAGACGGCCAAAGGTAAATCCTATGTCAATAGCTACTCACAATGATCTATCTTCTATGATAGATGAGTATGCAATTGATCCAGACTTCAAAGATGTAATCTTAGCCATTGCACTAGGGAAGAAAGAGGAACCATTTACTCTAGAAGATGGTTATCTTCTCTATGGCAATAGGCTATGTATTACACACTCACTTAGTGAGAAAGTAATGTATGAATCATGTGCTCCTCCTTATGCGGGGCATAGAGGGATTCAACTACATTAAAGGAAATAGAAACATATTTCTATTGGCCTACCATGAAAAGAGACATTCCAAATTATGTCTCAAAATGTGTGATATGTCAAAAGACAAAGTTTGATAGAGGGAAACAACCTGGATCGCTTCATCCATTGCCTATTACCGATTCACCATGGGAGAGCATATCCATGGATTTTATCTTTGGATTGCCTAAGTCTATCCATGGGAATACGGGAATATGGACAATAGTCGACAGGTTTAGCAAACAAGCACGCTTTATACCTATCAAAAAGACTATTAAGGCACATCAAATGGCAACTCTTTTAATATCCCAAATTTTCAAGTACCATGGCTTGACAACATCCATTGTGTCGGATAGAGATCCTAGAATGACCAATAATTTTTGGAAGGGTCTCTTTGAGAATCTAGGCACTAGATTAAATTTCTCTTTGGCCTATCACCCACAAACGGATAGCCAAAGTGAAATAGCTAATCTAACAATTCTTGATCTATGAAAGTCCTATGTAACGGAAGTAGATCAACGCTCTCAATGGGAGGAGTACCTACCTCTAGTAGAGTATGCTTACAATAACACTGTACATACTTCTACAGGGAAAGCACCTTTTGAGGTGATAGAGGGAAGACCTAAAAGTCCCTTTCTACTTAAAGTACATGGGAAGATCTTTGCCGCAGATGAGTAAAATCGTGATCTAAAAGAATATTTTCAAAAGATTAAAGAGGCTATATCCATCTCCAAACAAAACCAAAAGGCTGCTGCTAATAAGCACAAAAGAGCCCTAGCTTTTAAGGAAAATGATTGGGTCTTGCTTAAATTCCCAAAGGCTCGTTTAAGGCACACTTCGGGCAAGAATCCTATGGGACATCAAAAGTACTATGCTAAGCTAGCAAAAAGATACTATGGTCCCTTTCAAATTCTTAAGCCAATCAACGAGATGGCTTATCAATTAAAGTTTCCCAACCATTGGCTTATCCACAATGCCTTTCATGTAAGCCTACTTAAGCCTTACAAAGGAGAGCCACCAAGTGAAGCCATAATGGAAGACCCTCTTGAAGTGGAAGATCAAGAAGAGGTACTTCAACCCGAGTCTATTTTGAGACATGAAGACAAGGTACTAAGGCATGGTAAGACTATCCGACGATATCATATTAAATTTAAAAATTATTCTTACAAGATGCTAGATTGATGCAAGGAACTCAACTAAAGGATATTATGCACCTTGTCAATGCTTATAATGACTCACTTGGGTAAGCAAATGTAAATGTAAATGTATTTAATGTACAAATTTTTGTCTTATAAGACTCTCTTTCTTGTTTTTATTGTGCACAAATTAATGAAGTATGCATGCTTAGGATCATGTTTGTGGCGATGACGTCTCCCAAACACCAAGTAGAGCTTGTCACTCTACTTAGGAAGTGTGATATGGACTAAGGAGCAGACATGCTTGCTGCAGACAGTGTCTCTCAAGCACCAAATGGACTAGTCATCCATTTTGGAAAGATGTCGTAGGGTAAAAAGGGATCCTCTACCCGCTAAGAAAAATGGACTAATAACTATGCTTTACCTTCCCTAGCTCATAGTCGAGGATGACTATGATTTCAAGAGAGAGGTAATTTCATAAAATCTATTATCTAACTCCACCAAATGATTTTCTCATGTTAAACTGATCATTTAATATGGGGAGATAAAAGGGGAACAAGAGCTAGAATATAGATATGTGCTTTTATGACTATCTTAACTAAGGCCTACATGAGAGATGATGGCATCTTTATGATGGGGCTAAAAGGGAGATAATCTATCCAAGAGCTAGGTACAAGAAGTTCTTTAGGATTATCTCAACATGGGACCAAAAGGGAGATTGTTATTTCTTCTGTGCTGTCCAGATGGAGATACCCTATAAAAGGAAAAGTGCACATAATGAGCATTAAAACCTTAGGGTTTTTCTTCATTAAAGCCTCCAAGGGTTGTGTAACAAGTCTTTAGGCATAGTACACCAAAACTGCCATGTCCAGTTTCTGGGTGAGAACCCATGGTAAGGTGCTTATTGACTAAGCACCTTGGGTAAGGTGCTTGAGCCTCCGAAATCAACAAGGGATCCTACAAGAGAGGGGGCGATCCCCTTAGATAGGGGATGAGGGAGAAGATGAGTCTCTCTCTCTCACTAGACATTACCACCCCCAAGGGCCCTATGGACACATGTCAACACCTTAGCCAATGCATGCTTAATTCTCATTGGCCAGCCACCTAAAAGGTCCAATGAACATTTAGATAATTCAATTAACCATATATTTTGTTAGGAAAGGAAATTTAAATTTTAGATTAAGGTTTTGCGTTTCTTTTATTCCTATTGGATGGCCTACCAAGGGGTCTAATCAGAATTAAGTAGCCCATGGGCTAGCTTAATTCATATTGGCCAATTGACCAAAGGGGTCCAATGAGGGATTAGTTAATTCATTTTAAATGGTTTGAAGCTTGGAAAATAGGAATATGAAGGACACTTGTCACAAGGCTATAGGCTTCAAAAGACCAAGGCCAACCATTGGCTAGCCTCAAAAGCATCCAATGAGCTCTCAGCTAGTGTAAGTGGGCCAAATTGAATTTTCCCTTCTCACACAAAAATCCCACGCCCCCTCTTTTCCTCATTATTGTGTGTGGCAAAGCACAAAAAGCTTCTCTCTCTCAAGCTATGGAGGAGAAGTCCTACATCAACACCTCTTGGCTATGGATGAAAATCCAACCAAGAGCCAAGCTCAATGCATGCTAACATCTTCTCTACCTCTATGTAAGCTAAGCTATGCTATATATGAGTGATTATGTAAGGAGAATGAAATCTTTCTTGTAGAAATACTTCTCCTTCTCTCTTATTCCTCGATCCCTGCCATCTCTCCTCACCTTTCATGGTGTTTGAGGTCTTGGGATAGAGGGTTCCGGTTCAAGTTCTTTTAAGTGTTGGAAAAGTGTTATTAGCATAATTGCTTGGTGTATGAAGCTTCCAGCTTCATACCACCAAAGAAGGTCTCAAGAAACACACCATTTTGTATTGTATCAAGTCTCTCTTGATGGGAGAAACTATAATACAAAAGCCTTTTGGAGGGGGGACTGGCTCCAAGTAAATCCGGTCCTCAAATGTTGTCAATTGCTCAAATTCTCTCTCTCTTTCAAGTTATTTTCATGCCATGCTAGCTAGGAAATGTGTTTAATGTTTCTCTCTCCATCCAAGCACTCTCTCTTATCTACACAAAAGATTATTCTCAATGAAGTGCCTACTATGTTATTCATTTTCTGCTACAATCTAAGTAGTTAAGCCAATTACATTACAAATCCAAAGAATATTGGGCACAAGTTTATTGAAGAGACACTAAAGCAACTCAAAATTGATGAAAATGGCTTCCTCATCGATAAAGAGGTCAAATGTTTTCAGGATATGCTAAAGAAGCATGGTAAGGCTTTTGCTTTTGATCCAAGTGAGATTGGGTGTGTAGATTTGAATGTTGTTGCTCCTATAGTTATATTTATTGTTCCACATATGTCATGGAGTTTACTACCTATTCCGGTTTCTAAATCTCACTTACCAAAGCTTATCGACTTGCTTAATAAAAAGATGAGGATGGGTACCTTGGAGCCATCTTGTGCCCCATACTCTAGCCGATGGTTTACAGTTCCAAAGAAGAATGGTACCTTAAGGTTTATTCAGAATATGCAACCAGTTGACAAGATAACAATTCGCAACGTGGGTACACATCCAATTGTGGATGAATTTTTTTAACCTTTTGCAGGTCAAGCTATCTATTCCATGGGTGAACTTCACTCAGGGTATGATCAATTTCAACTTGCATTGGAGAGTAGGGATCTTACTACTATGCGCACACCTCTAGGATTGGTACGGATGTGTACTCTGCCATAGGGATCTACTAGATGATTTGCCAATCAAAGGTTGTGAAGAAGACTCTAAGGATGAAGTAAAAGATGAGAGGGAATTCCGTCAATTTGTTACACAATATATTGCAGATTGTGATGCTATCATATCTTATCCAGGCTTGAGGAAGTTAACTTAACCCTTTCACGTCACAAATATACCTTCGGTGCTAAAAAAGTTTTGATTGTGGGACATATGTGAGGACCAGATGGAAGATGGCCAAGTCCAACTAAAGTGGAGGCTATTCAAAAGATGAAAGAAATTTGCACTTTAGTTACAAAAGTTCATCTCTTTTTAGGTGCATGTGTTTTTTAGCTTATATGGTTACCTCACTTTGCTCATGTTGCAAAGGTGCTGCTTTACTAATTGTTGCAAAAGAATGGAAGGTTTGTTTGGGAAGAAGTCCATACAAAAGCTATCAAGAAGTTGAAGAAGATGTTACTGGAAGATCCTACCTTGAGGTGGGTCAACTACAAATGTGGAAGACCAGTAATATTGACAATTGATAGTACTCCAATAGGTATTGGTTGGGCCACAGGTCAAGATGATGAAGAAGGCCACAGGTATGCAGTCTGCTGTGGAACAAAGGTGCTCAATGCTTGTCAAAGAGGATATCCGCAGGTGAAGAGAGAGCTTTGGGGTGTTTTCATAGCCCTAAAGTTTGACAAAGAGTACTTTAGTGGAGCTATAGTGGTGGTAGAAACAAACTGCCTACCATTGATAGGAATGATTACAACTTGCTCTACTTCGGATATTGCTATGCTACGATGGATAGCTTTTATTAAGTCTCTTAACCCTGAGTTTTGTTAGATTGTAGGAAGAGATAATCCGTTAGCAGATATGTTATCAAGAGCTAGATTTGAATATGAAGAGGAGATGCTTATTACCAGTGATGATGTGGGCTTAAAGTTTTACTCTTTATCTCATTTACATGCAAGTTGCAATACTTGGGTTTGAGTTTTTGAAGTTTTTTCTGAAGACATGTACAATGGAGATTGGCTTTTGATAGGCCGGTATCTTAGCACACTTACCAAACAAGAAGGATTGAATGACCAAGAGTATATACAAATCAAAAAGAAGGCTTATGGCTACTTTTAAAAAGATGGTCATCTATGGAAGCATCCAAAGCGTCTTGGAGGTGTACCGCAGCAAGTTGTTTGTGATAGGGAAACTGAACAACAAGTGATTAAAGAATTCCATGAAAGTTTATGGGCTAGACATAGAGGCATCTGGGCAACCTTTTCTAAAATCAAGGACCGCTATTGGTGAAAAGGTATGTACAAAGATGTTTCTTAGTTTGTGGAGACATGCCTAATATGACACCAGTACTCTAATGTGCAACATAGAGATGGATTACATCCTACTTATCCACTTGCCATGCATTACAAGTGGGTAGAAGACTTGATTACAATGCCAGTAGGAATCTGGAAAATGAGGTATATTGTTCTTGCAAGGGAATATCTTACTAACCAGGTTGAGGGAAGAGCTTTACGTACTAAAGCTACAAGTTCTCTATGTAAATTTTTGCTTGAAGATGTCATTTCCAGGTATGGTTGTGATGGGAAGATCACTGCTAATAAAGGAGAGCTAGATGCAAATGAAGCTCGTGAGGTTTTTTCTCGTATGGGTATCAAGCTAGCTCTCACCACATCTTATAATCCTGAAGGTAATGGAAAAAGTGAAAGAGGACATCCGCCTATTGTCAAGGCATTGGCAAAGGCATGTCAGGGGCATATTGGAGATTGGCCTAAGCTAATACCATTTGCTTTGTGGGCTGATTGTATTACACACAATTCTGTTACAAGTTTTATGCCATTTGAGTTGATGCATGGGCAAAAACCCATAATGCCTATTGAAGAAGCAATTTTGTCTTGGACAATGCTACCATGGGAAGAGAATTTGTCTACAGAAGATCTACTTGCTTTGCACATTTTTCAACTCGTGCATCGTCAAGAGGACATTGAGCAAGCCAAAGAAAAGCATTAAGTGCCACGCTTGAAGAACAAGGCAGCATTTGATAACAAACATCGACTCCGGCCTTATGTCATTAAAGATGGTGATTGGGTGCTTGTTGATGATAGCAATTTGGAAAATCAATAGAGTGCTATGTGTAAGATGGTTAAAAGATGGTTCGAGCCATATGTGGTGCTTCATGCATATGATAATGCTACTTATTACAAGCTATGTGAGCTTGATGGTACTGAACTTAAAGTACCTATAGCAGGGAAGAGGATCAAGTTATTCAAGAATGGGATGGTGAGTTTGTTCTTGAGGATCTCAACTCAGATCAGTTACCAAGGAATGAAGTGTATGCATCAGATGATGAGTCTGATCATACTCTTGATGAAGCAAACTAACAGCTAATGAAGATGGTTGGCACATGCCGGAGGATGTGCAGGTTCAGAGGGGGTGAATGTCATGCTGTGGCATGTTTATATAGGGAAACTATGTTAAGAGATTGACTTTTGCCTAATTTGGATCATACATGTGATGTATTACTCTAACTATGCTTGCAGAGATTATTACCATGGCTTAAAAGTATGACTAAGAAATGTATACAACGATAGATCAGAGATGGAAGCATGGCTTCATAAGTGAAGTGTTCAGAACAAGTCATCAGCTTGGAGCACCAAGAAATGTACAAGTGTGGAACTATGGTTAGTTAGGAGATTAGAACAGCAGTGGTCGACATGTATGTTAAATATGGTGTATTTTGGTGAAGATGAGGACCTATTTTGATGCTCAACCATTTGAATGGATGTTATTTATTATGTGGCATTTGCAAGGAGTCCATGAGCTTAGGCCTTGGCCATTTTACCAAGTATCTTAGCATTAGGAAAAATATGAACCCTCTAGGGGCCCTTTGGGATTAAGGTTAATTAGAGGCCAGCCAATAGGAAGAGGGTGGTGGACACACTCTATACCCTCAAAAAAGTAGGGGGACAAGGTAGCCTTACACCTCTTAATGGCCTCTTACCTAGTGAGAAGGTAAGGGAGGTGGCTAGGGGAAAGGGAGGGGGGGGGGGGGGGGGGGGGGGAACCACTTTGACCTTTTTTCCCCACTTTTTGGCCCGGATTTAAAAATACACTAAAAATTTCAAAATTTCAACAAATTTCAAATTTCAAGTTTTCCCTCCTTAAAAGGTCCCCTAACCTATTTCATGGTCAAAAAAGTATTTTTGACCTCCAAAAGTAAAAAACGTGCACTAAAAAATTCCAAAAAATTAATTTTTTTCAAAAAATTTCAAAACATCATTTTCCACCCTCCAAAGTCTTTCCAAACCTATTCTATAGCTAAAAGTGATTTTCTCTCTCTACAAACCCTTTTCCAAGCTCTCCATGGCTGCAACAACCACATGCACCCCCTATAGTCCAACATTATCTCTCTACTAGCTTTCTCCCATCTCCATTGTAGCACCAAGCAAGCTTCTTCCCCATCTCTTCCCCTTGCCCACCACATAGTTCCACACCAAGCTAGCTCCTCTCCCTTCTCTCACCTCCATTACAGCATGAAACAAGATTCTCCTCCTTCTACTTTAATTCACTCGCACTACATGGAAACCTCTACTCCCGAAGGTGGAAAAAGCATCAACTCACATGACTTGCATACCACAAGAACAGGAGGTGTGAATAGTGCATGGGCATTGCAAGGATTCATCTCCAACATAAAGATAGAATGGTGAGAAAACTATCCTTGTAGCTTACATTCAGAGCTTAAGATCATCTCCATCTTTAAGTTTATCATGCTGGAGAGAATTAACCTCTTTATGGCTTTCAATGTTTAGGCTTCACACCTCATAACATTGGGTGGTGCTATTTTGTTGATGGCTTTGGTGCGCCATCTATAGTTTTGTAGCATGTGATTGAGTCTCACAATGTAAGCAAGTTGTGTTATCTATGGAGAGTTATCAAAGATTTTTCTTATAATTTATTCTTTGTATAGTTGTCATTAGATTAGTAGAATGATATCATTTTGTACTTTATAACTTTGTGCTCACATAATCTGTTATTTACTTACAGAGTCAACTTGTTTTGAGAGGACATGAGCAAGCAACCATGTGCAGAGATGGAAATCACCCTATTTTTGTTCCGTGAGGAACCTTTCACTACCGTGTTAAAAGATTTTGATAAGAATAGTAGGATTTTTGTAGAATCTTGAACCAATAGGTACTCTCTAGGAGCTCTTAGAAAAGCCATCCCTATAGTACTACTATCTTCCCTAGTGTCATAGACACACAAATACTCGTGTATATGAATCTCTAGATGAGAAAGACAAATACTTGTAAGAGAAGCCTAACAGCAACAACATTGTCTCCATTTGTAATTATTTTTATGAGGCTGGATTCCTCTATAAATGCAATATAAATATTTCTTTTTGTTAAATAGTGTCGCACTGAGTGAGAGTATTTTATTTAGATCACTGGAGTTTCATACAGATTTGAGAAATATTGTTGATTTTTTTGGATATTCTAATTTGTCTGTAAGATGTTTGAAGTTTCAAGTCTTAATCATTCCACCATGAAGAAATTCATGCAATATTTTGATTTCAGTTTAATCACTAATGGTTATTCTTATTAAGTGGATCATAACCTTTGTCAAGATGTCCTCATTTGGGGATGTTGAATATATATCAATAGCAACATTTAAAAAGTTGAGAAAGCTAAATTCTTGCTTTCCAAAATGTTATTGTTTCCATACTATTCCTATGCCAAGCTTGACTTAGAGAAATGACAACTTGAGATGGAGGTGTAGATATATAGGGGTGAATTATTATTGATTCTTGTTTCATCATATATATTATAAAGCCTTTGAGTTTCCACCTTTTTGAGTAGTGTTGACAAGTTTTTGGTATCAAACCTTCTTAAATATCCCTATTCATTCGCTATTGGTAGCTATTTATTTGGTATTGCTAAAGATCATACCAATAGCTATCACCTTGTGAAATTAATTGTTGAATTGCGGATTTGATTTTTACTATGTAGCTCATTTGGATAGAGAAAGTGTAAACATAAATTATAGATACATGCATTGTTAACATAGAAGATATGTATCACTCGAACCTATATAACTGCTAATCAAGAAACCTTTGGTCGGATACTATAACAATAGGGGTCACATGTGGTTTTAAATACCAAAGAAATGGCTTAACCAAAATATTTCCAAGAACACGAGGTGAACATAAGGAAGTAAAAATTGGCTCCTTGTTTGGTTGATTTCTAGTGCTAAATGTTCTGAGTGCACAAAATTTGTGAGGCCTTTGACCTTGCGAGTTCACTAAAGTATATGTAACATAGCACATGTGTTCAACAAAAGGGAATTTATATTCTTGTAAAGTTACAGAAACATGTGTAGGTAAGGCCTATAAGGGCTACTTTCAATCCATTGTGGTGAACGGACATGATATAGGAAAATTTGACATAGTGAATACTCCGGACATCAAACACTACAACTCTATCTCATGGCCATACATTAAAACAAAGCCCCTATTTGTCATTTTGAAGCCCCAGAGACCCTCAACAAGAGGGACCACAACGGCGCGTAGAATGCCCATCCAAGCACAAATAGGGACCAAGATATTTCCAAGAACAGGGGATGGACACAAGGAAGTAAAAAATGGTTGATAAGCATGATACAAGGTTTAGGTATCTGCCATTTGGGGGGGGGGGAGGGGTTGCTATGAACACATTAAACTGCCCAGTTCTATCTCATGGACATACATTAAAAAAAGCTTGTACTTGTCATTTTAGGGGCCCAGGGACCCTCAACAAGAGGGGCCACAAGGGCGCGCAAACTGGCCATCCAAAATGCTTGTACTTGTCATTTTAGGGGCCCAGGGACCCTCAACAAGAGGGGCCACAAGGGCGCGCAAACTGGCCATCCAAAATTTTTGGATGGCCAGTTTGCGCGCCCTTGTGGCCCCTCTTGTTGAGAGGGGCCACAAGGGCGCGCAAACTGGCCATCCAAAAATTTTGGATGGCCAGTTTGCGCGCCCTTGTGGCCCCTCTTGTTGAGGGTCCCTGGGCCCCTAAAATGACAAGTACAAGCATTTTGGATGGCCAGTCTACGCGCCCTTGTGGCCCCTCTTGTTGAGGGTCCCTGGGCCCCTAAAATGACAAGTACAAGCTTTTTTTAATGCATGGCATGATACAATGTTTAGCTATTTTCCATTGTGGGGGGGGGGGGGGGGGGGGGGGGAGTTTGCTATGAATACATCTTTTTGCCCAATTCTATCTCATGGCTATGCATTAAAAAAGCCTATACTTGTCATTTTAGGGCCCCAGGGACCCTCAACATGAGGGGCCACAAGGGCGCGCAAATCAGCCATCCAAAAATTTTGGATGGCTGATTTGCGCGCCCTTGTGGCCCCTCATGTTGAGGGTCCCTGGGGCCCTAAAATGACAAGTACAGGATTTATTTTTATGCGTGGTCATAATTTAGGCTGTTTTCAAGAGCTTCTAGTGTTCAATTGGCTCTGAATCTGTCTGGGCTTGTCTCACATAAATTTGTTCATCTCGTCGCGCTCTTCGATTATTGTGTGATGCAAAAAAATCATATGCTACTCGGATTTTCCAAAAATCAATGTGCAAGTTGACAATTTCTTAAAAAATGATGTAAAACAGACATTTCTTACTTTTTCCTTAATCTACGGGCTCGAACGGGCATTAAAACCATGGAATCTGAAAATACTCAGAGAACCAATGTTTTTTATTGTGTTAAGGACTGCATTTCCTACATACAAAACTTTCTCAAAATCTCACCCTAACACCTTCAAAAGTGGCTTCCAAGGAGTGCCCTCGATCAAAAAGTGAAACTGAAGGAAAACAATCAGAATGAACTCCTAGACTGTGTACAAACTTTAAAATAACCAAAATTTCCTTTTAAAAAAAGTTATTGCTAAAAATTTGAAAATAGACCACCCTTAGACTTCCCACAATGATAGAAATCAAAAGGTTCAAGGAGAGGTCTGGTGTCACAAGTGCATGGTAGGAATCTAATCAAGGCTTATTCCGTCAAGATCTCTTATACTTTATTATGTCTTCTCATGTACAATCTTACCAAACAAAAACAAACTTACACTTTAAATGACTACAAATTTTATTTAACTTATCAAACAATTTAAAATATGGTAGACCTAGAGTGCTCTTACACATCAACAAACAAAAAAGTCCAAATTTCTTCTCATTAACTTTGATAAACATACATCTGTGAACACTTTACAAGGAGTAGTGTGGTCATAGTTCTTACATCCATTCCATGACATGGTATGCTCCTGGGGTGACCTATCACATAAAAATATCTTTGGTAGGAGTGCCCTCATGTTAGGAAAGAGTGTGTTGCTGCTGATAAAAAGTTTTTGCATTGTCCTACTAGGGATCTCTTCATGTCAGCATAATGATTTTTGGTGTAGTGGGAGCCACATTGCCGCTGAGGAGAGCTTTGTGCCACCGTAAAAGCTTCATGTTATGCCAGTTCCTTGAGCCGTTCTTGCAAACAACGCCACTCAACTAGCATAGCAAGAGGTCACCTTGTAACAAAAACATGTATGAATTCAACATTTGCAAGCTATATAATGAAGAAACTTGTTAAGTATATGTTGTACAAATTTGCAAGTATTTCTATCTAGCTGGGAATAAACAATATAAAAATATACATTAGGATGAGACTACCACCCCTAATAAGCATGGATTTGAAGCACCTACCTGCAAGATGTAACAAAGAAGACTGTTTTAGAGGAAAAGTGGTGACACTTGGCCTCTCTAACCTGCAGCCTTTCACTATTTGTGCATAAAAGCAACCTTTGTGCCAAGCACTACAAAACAAGTAGAGGCAACACCTTAGACTTCAAAGTTTATGATAAGAAGAACACAATCAAAAGTAAGAAGTATATTGTTACCTTGCATAAAGGGGTGTTTTATTCAAATATGTGATGGTATTGGCAAGATATTCAAGAATCATCAACATTCATCTCACCGATGCTACGACGTTCCTGGGATGACCTCTGCTCACCCTCACGTGCGGCCTTCGATGCAAACGTTGCGAACAAGCAAATATGTATGCATACGATTTGTGATGTCCTTGAGCACCATGGTAGTTGTTGCATGAGGAAGCAAAGGATGAAAAGAGAGAGGGGGGGGGGAGAGAGAGGAACAGGGGAGAAGACAAGGGGGTAGTGGGGGGAGAGAGAGAGAGAGAGAGAGAGTGGAGAAGGAGGAGAGAAGGGGGCAGGGAGGGAGAGGGAGGAACATGGGAGGAGAGAAGGGGACAGTGGGAGAGAGGGAGAGAGGGGAGGAGGAGGAGAGAAGGGGCAGGGAGGGAGAGGAAAGGGAGAAAGGAGGGAGGAGGAAGAGAGAAGAAAGGTTTTTTTTTTTTTGGAGAGTTTTTTTTTTTGAAAAATTGGACTTTTAGTGCTTGTAAGTTTAAAAAAATGTCAAAAAATACTTTTTTGATATGGATATATGTTGGGGGGGAGTTTTAAGTCAAAAATAAGTAAAAATAACTTTTTTTTAAAAAAGTCAAATTTTGGCTCTTAGTGATCCACGTTTTTGATGATGTGGCCACACCTCTTTACTCCCTTCACTTTCAAAAAGCTACAGAGAGAAGGTGACCTCTTAGGTCCACATCCTACATGTGTCTAAAAAAAAGGCTAGAAAAGCCTACTCAAAACTAGCTTCTTGAATGCCCTTGTCCCCTTAACCCTACACACCATTAGCCTTAATCCCTAAAAATTAGGATTCCTTACAAGGCCCATGCAAGGTTCATATTTCTCCTAATGGAGCTTGGGAGGGAAGAAGCCATGAAGAAATCGGGGCCATTTGGGCTTCTTGGTCACTTTGGGAAGGCTTGGAGAACTTTGAGCAAGTTGGGGCAAGTTGGGTGCTTTGGTTTTCTATGGAGCAAGGAGAGGAAGCTCATTATCCCACATGGGGGGGGGGATTTTGGAACTCAAAGGGTATAAAGGCAAAGGGGGTCACCCTTCATAGGCATCACAAAGAGCTCCTTGACCTTGGACTTGGGCTTGTGGAGATGGGGAACGTGGGCTGCCAATTTGGTCCCGTGGAAGGGGACCCAAAAGAGGCCGTTACTGCCTCTCCCCTTGCCTTGATAAAAAAAAGGAATTGAAAGCTATTTTGGGAAATTTTGATGGCTCGTGCGGCTTATGACTTGGGGGACAAGTCACATGAAGAAAAGAGTTTTTTTTTATGCATGTTAAAAGAACAGTGAAGAGGGAGATTGACAGGAGTCTTTTGGCAAGTTTTGCAAGGATTTTCTTCATCTACAAGGGTTGTTGGACAATCTACAAGGTGGAGGAGTCCATTTCCAAGTGATTTAGACAAGGATTAACCATAGGATTAAGAAAAAGCGAGGATAATTAGCCGTTTTTGGAGCTTTTGGAGATGGAGACTGCTCTAAACTCAGTTTCTTACACAACCACAGTCATCATTAGGGTTTTTGCGGTTTTGGATCCACCAGCGCACTTATTTTTCATTAATTTCGACATTTACTATGTTGTTAAGGCTTATGGAGGTGATAAGCCCTCTTGTTTGCCCCTTTCTAAGCTGTTTAACAGTCCTATTGTAATTACATATTTGATTAAGCAATTTCCTAATATTCCTACTCTGTTTTAGCATTAATTGTGCCTCTTGAATTGTTCTCTCTCTCTCTCTCTCTCTCTCTCTCTCCCACAGCCAAAGGCCCCGTGCCTTTCTGGCCCACCTTTCAAACCTTAATTCCCTGACAACGTCAAAGTTTCTTAGTGAAAACAATGGTTCCATGGCTATCAGGGTGGTTGAATGCCCAAAACAAGAGAGATTATACTTGTAACACAATTTTGAACACCTTGTCTGATCCAAAAACTAGCTATGTTGTAAATGTTTACTTATCTCAAAGAAATACTACATAGCAACATGTTGTGGTGATGTATCACATTGTACACATTGTATACTTTTGAATGACAATGTAGATATTTTAAATACTTCTAAGTGTCACTTCAACTTCTCTTTCTCATTTATTTTGTTGTGCAAAAAAAGTCTATTTTACTTTAAGAAGGCTCTATGTATTATCTCTATTGGAGTGCATCCTAATTTAAGGAGACTCCGCTTAAGTTGTTTGATATATTCTTTAGTAGTTATACCATATAATGAAAAAAGCTAGATGGAGTGCATCCTATTTTAAGGAGAACCTATTTAAGTTAAGTGTTGGCAGGCTTCTTTTATCTTATTTATTTTGTTTAAGTAGAGAAGATTGTGTCCATCACATGATAAGTGTATTGAATACATTAATGGAGTGCATCTTAGAATTAAAACATGATAAGTGTATTGAATACATTAATGGAGTGCATCTTAGAATTAAAAAATTCCTTACTCTATTCTAAGCTGGATTCATTTTGGTTTACACGTGAGATACTTGTAAACGACTCTTTTCTCTTGTTAACTTACATTGAAAGTCTTTAGATAATAGTTTCTAACTTACTCTCCTATCTTGTTTTCAATTTCCATCTTTTTCAAAAAATAAAGAAGACTTTGCTTTTAAAAACATAAATGGAGTGCATCCTACTCTAAGGAGTCCCTCTCTTTAATCTAAATTTGTTTTGCTATAAAAGTTAAAGCAATGTCCAATTCATGGTAGAAATAATGGCTACATGGCTATCAAGAAAGTCATATTTAAAAAGAGCAAGAGCTAGATCATACATACAATACAATTTTATGCACCCTAGATGATCAAAAGGATAGCATATATACTGTAAATGTCTACTTATCTTGAAGAACATTGTGTGGCATCATATTGTGATTACATAACATCCCGATACACATTGTATTCTTTTCAAAGAAAATAAAATCAATCAACATGATGTAGAATTCACCTTCAATTTTTGCTATTGTCTCATTATATTAATTTTGTGTAGATGAAGGGTATCCTAGTTTAAGAATACTCCTTGAATAATCTTTATTGAAGTGCATCCTAATCTAAGGAGACTTCTTTTTTTATTGTTTCTCTTTTTCCTGAAAGTTGTACCATTGTTAGAGAAATTTAAGATGGAGTGCATCCTGGTCGAAGGAAACTTCTTTCTATATCTACAAATTTTTGGTAGCCTCTTTTTTCTTATGAATATTTTGGAAACTTTGCACCCAATATTCTCAAATATCATCCCAAAGGTTTTAAATGATATATTTTAATTGAGTAAAAAAGCTTACACTTATCAAAACACAAGTTGAGTGCATCTTAGTCTAAAAGTGACTATTCTTAATTAGCTTGTTTCACTCTAGATTCTTTTTTAAAACTTGTATGCAATATAATATAAAATATATATTTACAAAGTGCATCATAGTCTAAGAAACTCTTTCTCCATTCTCACATATGGATTCACCTTTAAGATGTTGTTTGGTGCATGCAAGGGCCATTTCAAAACCCCTCACATTCAATACTTTTATGACTAACACTCCTATACATAAAACTTAAAACTATAGAGAATCAATTAACCTATCTTAATGATGAGATCACATGCAACACATGCATAATCCTAGAGGTGTACCCTCTAGGGTCTATTCAATATTGTTCAAGAATTATGCATTTTCAGGCACTTTTTCATCTTTAGAAATAGCTTAGCTTAGTTTGCAAATTTTTACACAATAGTTTCTAGCTTGTTTTGTCATCTATACTTTTTTTTTCTTATTGATCCCATGATAGAGGAGAATTTGCTTGGTCAAACATAAATGGAGTACATCCTACTCTAAGGAGACTTCCCTTACTTTTTCAACTTGTCAACAATACACTGAGTCTAATGTAATTCAAAATAAATTGTCACATTTTTTATCATTTCTCAAACTAATTTGAATGACAAAATCCTCTTTATAGGATAGGAAAACAAGCCAACAACTAGTCCATGGATATGAGACAAGGATATATGTTAAGGAAATTGTTGAAAGTAGGAATGAATGACCTCATACAACTGACAAATTGAATAAAAAAACTTGGAAGATAGACCCCTAACCTTTTTTACTCACATAAGGGCAAGTGGTAAAGCTTACCTTGCCTTAATGGGGGACAGCTTGGACACATGGTAGATCTTAAGAATGGTGATTTTGATTCTATGTAAGTTTGATAGCACATTGTTACTACAAAAATGATCTTTTTTTTTTGACATGGGAATAGGATTATTCCCACTTTACCTAATATGGTGTTCTGGCTTTTACACCCTTGCCCTTAGTCCCCATGGACACTTTACTATGGCAAAAGTAAATGGATGGAAAGAGGGTCATTGCACCTTGCTTGGAACTTAGCATACACTTAAGATTTTTCAAGTCTCTTGCCAGATGCCACTCAACTGGAACGTACCAAAGT
This sequence comes from Adiantum capillus-veneris, assembly GCF_014529385.1. Taxonomy (NCBI): domain Eukaryota; kingdom Viridiplantae; phylum Streptophyta; class Polypodiopsida; order Polypodiales; family Pteridaceae; genus Adiantum; species Adiantum capillus-veneris. Next base: position 115,457,506 of record NC_140942.1, on the reverse strand, counting down.
CTAAACATGCAATCTTTGTTCTTCCTATTGTTATCAAATGATGTCAACAATTGGCGTGTGATTAAAATAGCATTTAAGGACTCATGTATCTCATGCAAGAGATGAAAAGATGCCAACCACCAAATGTTCTTCTTTGATTGAACACCTAAACACATGTTTCCCTTCTTGTTTGCATTTAACTCAACATTGATCCCCACCAAGGCCATTGTCACCATGCAAAGTAACACTTAACCTCTTGAGTTGTTGAACTTTCACAATTTGACACTTGTCAAGTTTTATAACAAATATAACTTTGCCATCACACTCTTCTTATGTCAACCCATAAAATGTAATCATTGACTCTTGGAGCTTGATTAAGTTGGCATACATGTTGTTGAACTCCTTGTAGTTGAAGGATTTGCCATCCTCTAATGGCATGACATCCTTCACACATTGGAGCCCATCTAACAAGTTTTCAACATCATTATTGGCGCATTTTTTTGCAATTCTAACATTGTACGGGGTTGGCAGCAACTTAAATAGACCTTTTTCCCTGTGTCCTATTGTGACAATTTTGTACAAAGCTTTAAAAGCCTTGAAACTTATTTTTGCACTATCAGACACCTCCATCATCTCTTGAGATGACACAATGCTCTTTAGTTCACTCAAATACTTTTGACACAAAATTTTAGCAATGCCAACATTGGATGGATCATCCAATTTCTTCACCAACTTCTTTAGCTGGATGATATGTTGTAGTAGAGTACGTCTTGTTGTATCAATATTGGATCGATTCCCATCATCATTCAAACCAAATTTTTGCATATTGAAATGAAGTTACTTGCCAAAAAAAGTGAGAAATCAAAAGCTTGCACTTGTATACTTACCTACTTTGTTGAATACGTTTCTTTTGAACTCCATTATTTGAAGAGAGTGTAGACATTGTTTGTCTCTTGCGCTTACAAATGTAGTAGCTTAAAGAAATGTGTGTGAGATTTTCTATTCTCTAATGCATCTTACATGCAGTGTATTGTAGTTGAAGTAATTTTCCAACCGACCAATGCTCTCGCTCTTTTTTTTGCTACTCTATTTTTTATTAAGCTTTATCATCTCATCATTCAACTGCTTCATATTCTCATTGGCTTCCCCTCTAACTTGTTGAATGTCCATCATGTGCTTCTCTTGTAATGATGAAGGTGCAACAACGAGCTATTTTCTTGCTTCCATTTCATTTGACAAAAGCTTAATACAATCTCTATCAATAGCCAAACAACCTGTCTCTTCCATCTCCAATACAACGCAAAAGCTCAGTGACATTGCAAAAGGGTGGTAATGCATCGATCATAGGGTTTCTAGGGTAAATATGGACATCAAACAAAACATGTTCCAAGAACCAAGCAATAGATTTCATTTGCTTAGGAACAAGCTTGGGTGGATGAGAGAAAGAGACAGCTTGCGAAGGCTAGGGCTGCCAAGGCAGCGGCATCTCAACAACCTTAGTCTTGTACTGGAGAAGAAGCAAGAGACGCAAGAATCATTGCATTGAAGGATCTTCAACAACAACAAGAAGCTCCACCCATAAGTTGATTGGCTTGCACTCAGTGTTCGGTAGCTAAACTATAGCATTGGGATTAGTTGTTCCAAGATACACAGTAGCATACTCTTGCTCTAAATTAGCATTCACTTGATATCATTTTGGCTTATCAATAATGTCTTGCATTGGAAGGGGATGGTATGCCAATTGGGTTAGATAAACAAGCAAACAAGATAAAGAATGCGTGACGGTGACTGCTACAAGCAGAAAAAGCTGGCTATGGAGGGATAGGAGATAGGAAATTCCTCAAACATAGGAGAAAAGGATTGTGGTATGGAGGGAAGGGAGAGAAGAAGTACACCTAAATCTCCTTTGACTTCAAATTGTTTATCATGAATGTCTTAAAGAAGGAAATGTTGTTGTACATAGAGGTAATGGAGTTCTCCATTGCTCTCACACAGAGTAGGAGTGAGAGAAACATGAGGGAGAAAGATAGATAGAGAGAGAGAGAGAGAGAGGGAATGAGAGAGAGTGAAAGACAATAAAGGAAGAGAGTGTACAAGAGGCAAAAAATTTGCAACCTTGGAGGATCTGCACTTTTATCAGATGTAGGCAGCATAGAAATTCTCTTCAATGATTTGGAGAGGGAAGTGACATGAGAGAAATGAAGGGGGAGAGAGAGAGAGAGAGAGAGAGAGAGAGAGAGAGAGAGAGAGAGAGAGAGAGAGAGAGAGAGAGAGAGAGAGAGAGAGAGAGAGAGAGAGAGAGAGAGAGACAGAGGTGGCTCACATTCTAGAGAGACAATACAAAGAGAAAATGTGAAGAATCTCCTTTTTTTATTGAGGAGGCTGAAAAGTGCTTCTATTAATGAGAGCTAAGTGGGAGAGAGTGATTTATATGTTAGAAAGAGATGGGAGGGTGGGAAAAAGGCATTTAAAAGCTCAATTACCCACCTCTCTTTTGGGTTTAAAAAGTTTATTATCACAAAATTAAAATATATAAATAGCATTTTAGAAAATCTCAGTATAACCCTTTTACCCTTTCTTTTAGGCTTGGTTAAACTTGGTTTAAGTTTTAAGCAATTTCTTAAATTGCCAAATAAAGAGGCCCTTGTATATCCCATTCACTTCTTAATGATGGACATTCCAATGAATTCAAGGGAGATTCTAGCATATGCAACGAGAGAAGAATTTCTCAACCACTTGGAAAGAGCAGATCTATACCTCTCTTCTGGGTTTAAAAAGTTTATTATCAAAAATTGAAAATATAAAAATAGCATTTTGAAAAATCTCAGCATAGCCTTTTTACCCTCTCTTTTAGGCTTGGACAACTTGGTTTAAGCTTTAAGCCATTACTTAAGCTGCCAAATAAAGAGGCCCTTGTATATCCTTCACTTCTTAATTATGGACATTCCAATGAATTCAAGGGAGATTCTAGCGTATGCAACAAGAGAAGAACTGTTCAACCAATGGAAAGAGTAGATCTATATAACTTCTTCACTAACAAAGCTTGCAAGAATGGACACCTAACGAGTGTACAAGCTAACCAACCCAAATCAAAAGGACAATAAGGCACTGATCACTATCCTTGATGGACAAAAACAATAGTGTTGATCACCCCACAACTCATTATGGATGCCTTGGGATTGAAAAATGAAGGAAACCCTGTAAGAGAAAGGTGGAAAGCACTGGAAATGTATTCACCCCACAACTCATTGTGGATGCCTTAGGATTGAGAAATGAAGGCAACTCTGTAAGAGGAAAAGATGGAAAGCATTGGAAATGTATTCACATAAGAAGCAGAACCCAACCTTTGAAGATCTAGTGGAACCAAGGGCAACAAAGATCTGCAAATTATTTAATCAATACTTCCATGTTTGCAACAAGCACCCACAAAAGTATATGCCTCCTCCTAATTTAGTGGTGACTACCATCACATGAGAATTAAAGAGCAGTATGCCTAAGGATGTCAATGATGCTAAGTACCTGCATGAGAAAGTAGTTAGCAGAAGGGGAAAAAACCCAAGTATATTGAAGGAGGAGAAATGCTAACCAAGGTAGCATATGAAGCTATTGAGGCTAGAGGACAGTGGCCAGAACCATCAGCTCAAAATGCCTGGCTAAGAATAAAGGAAGATGTGAAGGATGAGCCTTTTGTGGCACCCCTTATTTCTACCTAGAGAAAAAGGAAGCTAGAGACAGTCCTAGAAATCAAGATATAAGAGCTTTCAAAAGAGGCAAGGGGATTGCAAAAGAGGAGAAGTACAAGAGAGATAGGTAGACCAAAGGCTGTGCCCATTGAGAGGCTCATTGAGCAATTTATGGTAGAAAGGCAACTATGAAGATTTTTGGGTGCCAAACCCAAGCAAAATGGGAGGTAACTCCACAAGACCCCAAGAAGATCAATTTGACTACTACATAAAAATATATGAAAAATCAAAAAGGATTTTGGAATAGAAGAAGTTGGAACCTTTCTCAATTGAGGAGGTTCAAGAAATCAAAATAAAATTGAAAGAGAAACCTTGTAAGGGACTAGCAAATGGCAGTGTGGATAAGAAAAGCATGAAGAAGAGGAGCACATTGAAGATCACCCGCCCTCTTTCATGGACACTACACCATATAGACACCAAGAGTCTCAAGAGGAGCTCAACGAGATCGAACCAGATTTTGAAGACCCACAAATGAAGAAAAACACTTTTGAAGATATGGTCAAGTTAGATTACTCAGTTGCTAAGGCTTTTGAGGTGGTGTAGGGCATTGCAAACACTCCATGGGTTGTAGAAATAGAGGTAAAGGAGGCTGCTAAGAAGTTAGAAGAAGAAAAAGATAAGGAAATAGAAGCTCCACCACAAGAGCCCATCAAGAAGGATGTTGAGCAAGAGGGTGCTCCTATAGATAAACAAGAGCATGAGGAGTAGGCTCTGGGGGTGATGCAAGTGCCTCAAACCACACAAGAAAGACCACTAGAGATGCCATGGAGACCGTCTCCAATGGGACTATTATTAAGTACGGGAGAACAAATCTCGTTGGCAGGCCCACTTTCCCAATTTGTAGCACAAAGCATAATGGCAACGAGGATGATATCAGAGTAGCCTAGTAGATATTTGACCAGATAAGGACAAGGCCAACGAGGATGATATCAGAGTAGACCATTAGATATTTGACCAGATAAGGACAAGGTCCTTGAAAATAGTGGAAGAAAATATCATACTCCACACAAGGGAGGAGCATTTACAAGAAGAATCCAACAATATTTCAACCACCCTTAAAAATACACTACAAAAAGCAGAGATAGCTAAAAAGGAATTGAAAACACTCATAAAGATGCTTGGAGAAGCAAAAGTGAAAGATTGACAATGCAGGTGGTTGAGGCCTCCAATGAAGTGAACTTTAAATGATCATAATGAAAAACTTGAGGATGAATTGGAAGGTGCCAAAGACAAAATAGTGGAGCTAAAAGCTAAATTAGAGCCAAGATTTTGCAACGCAATTGCTTAGGGCAAAAGTGGACAACGAAGAAGTATAGGCCCTTGAAGAACACGTGAGAACCGTACAAAGAGAGCTAAAGTTGGAGCAATGGCAAAGGACACTCCTAGCTAAGAGCTTTGTGGGGACAGAGGATAAAATTAAAGAAGAGGATTAATCGAAAAAATAGATTGAAGAATTGAAGGCTCAACAGGAGCTCAAGAAGAAAATGAACACCTACAACGGCAATTTTTGGAGCTCCAAGAGTTCATAGTGGACAATGCAAAGGCAGCCACCTGACAAGAGGCTGAAGTACAACAATTGCAAAGAGTGTACAACATTCAAATCACGTGGTCACAAATAGCACTAAATATTTACCCATTCAAAGGCTACCACAATCCCATTTTTCAAATTAGCAGACACCTCTTGGATCAACAAAACTTACCAAAGAAACAGCAGCCCAAAATTCTAAGAAAGGAACAACTCCAACTTCAAAAATGGCAACTCCTACAGTCAAAACAGCCTCTACAAAAGACCAACCACTGAAGGCTCTCACAAAGCTCAACCAAACTAAGAAATATCACCAAATTTGGAAACCAAAGAACCAGCTTGGCAAATCAAAAATCTAGATCAAGAAAGAAAAGCCTTTGCAAGCACTAGCTTTGGCTCTGACATCCGGATTTCCTCAACAAATTGCACAAATGAATCAAACCTAGAAAAAATTGCACAAAAGAATCGACCCTAGAAAAAATTGCAATCTCAAAAGCATAGGCAAACATTTAAGCAATCGCAAGGTAATTACAAATAGGTATGGGTTCCAAAGAAAGCACTTCATGCACAAAAGAATTAGGGATTACATTTGAATTCCCAAACAAGCCCCATCAAGACCCAAAGAATACCAGACCAGCCAAAAGAAGTAGTTGCCACCATCAAGGGCCACAACAAGGACTCCAATAGTTAAAACAAAGCAGGTTTGGGTACCAAAAAAACTACGTGAAGCTCAAAACCAATAAGAGTAAATTTGGATTTGGAAAGGGCAAACTCCAGAACTCCCTAAGGTACACAAGAAAAAGAAAAAGCCACAACAAAGTATCTTGCAAATTGACAAAATCTGTCAAGCAAATCTGGATACCCAAAGGCTTATACAATGCACAAAAGAATCAAGCTCAAATCTAGATTCCAGTGACAAAACCACGGGCAGTTGATACAGACTCACATCCATGCTCAACCCACCTCAAGCCATAACTTTGAATTGTCTAGGGAGACTCAGACACGGGAGGGAGGAGGTAGTGCAACATCAAGGAAGAACATAAATTCATGTGTTATGGTTAAAAGAGGTATACAAAAAGGAGAACCCATAGCACCAAAATGATCAAGAAGAGGTCAAGAACCCAAAAGTATGCTCAGATCTAGTACTAGTGAAAAAAGCCAATGATCGTGATTGTTGCCACCTCTTCCAAATTGGCTCAAAATCAACATACAAATGATCTCTAGCTCAAGGAACTCAGCCATACCACTTATGTCCCCTTTGGACATCAAAATTCCAACCAAACAAGAAAATAGGTGAACAAGTAAAGAATTTCTAAAACTAGACTTAAATCTCAAAAAAACAAGTTTAAATTGTAGATCCATAGCACCAAAGGCATTACCAAGTCATGGGGCACAAGTCCATGAAGTTGCATTAGAAACAAGTGAAAAAATGAGATATCGCAGTTGCTGCCACCTCACCCAAACTGATGAAAAATTGTCTCATTTGGTTCCCCTAAATTTTGTCTTTCAAGCTCCAACACAAAAATTGGCACTAAAATTACAAAAAATAGTGCAAAGTCAAGAATTTTCACTTCAAAAGTTGAAATACACTTAGTATAGTGTGATAGAAAGCTAAGCAAAACGTTGGCTAGATTTCAAGGTAGGTTAAAATACACGTTTTTTTGCATGATTTTTGCCAAACATGCTGCAAACATATAAAACATTGATCTACAACTCAAAAATTTTCCATGGAAAGGTCAAAATAGATCACATGAAATACTTGAGAAGTTTCGAGTCAATCGATAAACCATGGATAACCATATTTTGGTTGCATGCCATTTTGCAAACATAAAAAATTTTAAACGAGAACCAAAAATCAAATTAAATTGTTGACTTCAACCATAGGAGTGATGTACACATTAAGGGGAAGCCATTGGTACCACTCTCATAACAAACTGGTAAAAAAATTCAAGTACCTTAGTTACTGCCACATGACATCGACATTTTTTCCAAGAGCTCAAAAGGCAAAATCACCCTACCATGTGGGATGTCCAAAAAAAAGCTCTTAGAAAGTAGAACTCAAATATGGGGTCAAATCAGGAGAAAAGTGCAAAACGCTAGGAGCTGCCTCTCGGTAGCCCAAAGATGGACACTGACATAGCAAAGTGGACGTCCAAACCAAAGTAAAGAGTCAGTTCCAAGCATATTAGGAATGTACTCATCAAGAGGAAGCCATTGGTACCGCCCACAAGTCCAACTATTGAAAAAGCCAAGTACTGCTCCAGCTGCCACACCTCTCACATGGTTTTTTCCAAAAAGTTTGAACGACAAAAGTGCCCTATCATGTGGGCAATCTATAGAAATCTCTTAACGAGTAGAGTCCGGAAATGAAGAAACTTCAAGCAAAAAGTGCAAAAAGTCAAGAGTTGACCATAAGTGGCCCATTTGAGCACAAAAATAGTCATGACTTGAGATTGCAAGGTCCAAATTGGACATCTTAGGTACGAATTAGATAAGGAAAGCATAAGAAACAAGAGGGTATCAAAAGGTCTGAGAGGTCTCAAAAAAGTCAACTACCTCAATTGCTACCACATTCCCAATCTGTTTTTTCTGCAGTCAAGATGGCTTAAACACCCTACCTTGTGGGCAGTTACTGAAAGCTCTCAAAACATAAAATTCAGCTATGATGTCAAATCAAGCAAAAATGTGAATTATTATGAGTTTACTCTAGATGGGCCACCAATAGCACACTAGAATGGCCATAACTTGAGATTTTATGATCCAAATTGGTTATGCATGATATGGATGGGAAAAAAGGCCAAGACAAATACAAAGAGGCAAAAAGAACTCAAAACAGTCACAAAAACTTATCACCATATGTCCCAGATTTCGGACAAAAGGATGCCCGTATGTAGACAAAAGAATTGTGAACCCATGATACTCAAACAAATATTGTCTCACCCAAGAAACTAACAAGACCAACAAGACGTACTAATATTAACCCAAAAAATAAGCAAAACATGAAGGAGCTCATTCGCTCAAATCCAAACAAAAAAAGGTGAATAAATAAAAAACGACAGATGACAACATCAGCATGATCAACCAAACATTGAGCTTTCAAGAATACCCTCGCTGTTAAGAATAATGTATGTTAGTTATTATCAGAACAAAATAGTGGCATCTAAAGACCAACACAAGGATAAAGACTTGAATTTTTGAGAATCTTCTTACAATAAGGTAAAGGCCTTAAAATAGGTAAGCCCAAGTTGCCATTAAAAATACATGGCATAAAAAATCAAGGTTGGGTAGCTGAGCCACTAAATGAGCAAGGCATTAGTCCCAGTGTTTCAAATAATATTTTTTGTGGTCTAAGAGTCTTAGCTATCAATAAGTACTACTCAAGCTGGAAGAGTTGTGCGTATAAGAGTTGTGTCACTCATGCTAGAATTAGTGAGCATAAGAGTCAAAGTCTACATATCTTAAGTTCAAAAATGTGAAGAAGAATTCCAAAAAAACATTCACGCAGTGAGCACAGTGAGGATTGAGTGGACAAGATTCTAGACCAAAAACCCTTCTAGGAGAAGTGGAAGCTCTTGAGATGTCTTTGGATATCACATGTGCTACACTTTTTCCTTGAAATGTCCATCAGCTCCATTTTTTCACACTGATGATTTTCTTGAATACTCTCATATGCATTTAGAGTGTCCCATAATTGGTACTTGCAATGAGCACTCTTTTCCTATTTCTCCTAGGCACTCACCTTGCATGAACAAGTACAAATTTCACAAGCTCAACTCCAATAAGAACGTATACCAAAGGAATTTTTTTCCCACTGGGTTTTTCCCTTTGATCATCTAAGTTTTAGACCCTACTCTAGAAACATACATCAATAATACTATCTTGTATGTATATCTTCAACAGGAGGAAGCAGTAATCCAATAAGGAATGTGCCAATCAAGCAACAAAGAAAGGCCAAGAAAAACAGGCAAATGAGTCCCCAAGTAGGATAAACAAATATGAACAAGGCTCTCACAACCAATGTGGTAAAACGGACCAACCTCAACACAAGAAGCTTACAAATCAAAGCCTAAAAAGTTCAAAAGTACAAGCTTCAATAAAAACTCAAGGTGCAAGAATCAAAATATTTATCATCCTTACCTGCAAAAATAACAAGAAGAAACAAGGAAGCAAAAGATCAGGTACACCCATCATCTTTACTTTCCTAAAAATACAAGGACAAGCAAAGCAAAGGACAACCCAGCAAAAGACAAGAAGTCTTGTCAAGGATGACAAGAAGGCAAGAGGGGGGAGTGTTGAAGCAATTGACCAACACACGCCAAATCCCATGGTCAACAATGGCAAAATATTTCATTATTTCATTTTTTCCTAAAGCTAAATTTTGTAATTTAATAGTTACGAGATATTCTAATGTTGTCAAAGAAATCCAAGAAAGTCTTGTAATGATAAGAAAGGCTGGAGAGCTTGGTGCACTCAGTAATGTAATAATTAAATCTTTTATCCAGATACCTCATTTTAAAGTCTTAGGGTATATAAGCCAAAGGAAATAATTATTAAGGGGATCAACTAGTGAGAACTAATAGCATATGTGTGATTATGGCCTACGCTTGCACACTTGCATCTCTTTGTACGGGTATGGCATTGCAATGAAACTTCATGTGTTGCTTCTACATACTCTTAGCTTTATGTACATGTCTTCTATGATATGTTTGAGTGTGTGTTTGTGATGCAGCAAGTGATTTTATCTCAAGGTTTCCTTTTGCACTAATCTTGATTTTCAGAGGTAATTAGGGGTTTTAATGTGTCTCTAAGTTTGGATAGAGGTAGCTAGGACTAGAGAGGTTTGTTACTTTTGATGTAGGTGAGTAGTGGTAGCAATTGCATCGAGTGATTTTATCTCAAGGTTGCCTCTTGCACTAATCTTGATTTTTAGAGGTAATTAGGCGTTTTAATGTATCTCTAAGATTGGATAGAGGTAGCTAAGACTGGAGAGGCAGTTGCTCATCCCAACCAGATTTTTAGAATTGAGTTTTGGTCACATGGTCTTATTAGCAAGAATATCAAGTTTCATCAAGTCTAGACTTCATTTGAGCCCCCTATGGCCTTAGGAAGTCTTGGATTACTTGCACGCATGTTTCTCTCTATTTGCTAGATCTACCTGGCATAGAGAGTGTGGCACCTCTCTCCTCGATGTATTGCTATTTAGGGCATTTCATTTGATGTTTCCATGCATTAGTTGGGTCAGCTATGCCTACGAATTGATATATTATGTTCATTTGAGTTCTTGCTAGGCTGCAACCTTTGATTGTTGCATATCTACCAACAGATGCTCATAGGGCCAAAAGAACCTACCAAAACGACAGGGGAGCTAAAACATTGCTCATAGGTGCAAATTTTCATAATTGGCAACAACCACAATTACTAACACTTGCCCCAAAACTACAATATGACCATACAGTTAGGTGCACCACCTTACTTTGAGCTATCCATTGATACCCACCATTTCTCAAATGGATGCTTAAATCTCTCTAGATTTTAGATTTTGTGCGCACTAGGACTAATTTGAGAAGAGCCGTTTGATAAGATTTTGAGCTCAAATTTTCAGTTTGAACACATTGCTAGGTACTTGGCGTTTGCAATCAAGTTTCACTTTGGGTGCTTAACTTGGAGTAGATTTGAGATTGAGTGAATCTTGGGCTAAAACAGTAAGACTCAAATTTGCAAGAGCAAAACTTGTCCAAATTTTGTGTGCAAAGGCTCTTTGGAAAGCCCTTGTCATAAGGAACAAGAGGGTACCATCAAATTTCACAAAAGTCACAAGCATGATTGCTGCCACCTAGACCAAATTTGGAAAATAACCCCGCCATCAGGTGCATCTAGTCCTAGACTTTCATTTGAGCCCACCCTCAATAAATTTGAGTGCCTACTCTACCCTAGATTTGGGATCTTAAGGCCAAAAGAAGGATTGGCATGAAATGCAAGAAATATTCATTTAGAAGGAGTCTTCCCACTTTTACCACCCATTGGTACCCACCAATTTCAAAGGGGATGCCTAAAATTGGGTAAATCTAGGATTTTATATCTTATAGCCTTGAGAGATTGAAACTCAATCAATGAGTGAAGGACACCCCAAAAGTGTTGAGAAAACACATTAGTAGATGCTTATTGACCTAATCTATCCATTCATATTCACCAATTCCAAGTTGTACATCTAGAATTTGGTAAACTCTGTACTTGAAGGTAAAATCCAATTTTATAAGGGAAAAATATTTGATGCATAGGTTCATCAACCCCAAGGCCATAAGGAACTGGGGGGGGGGGGGGGGGGGGGGGGGGGGGTTTGAAAATTGTCAAGAGCCCCATATGGCAACAACACGATTGCTGGCATGTAGGCCTATTTGAAGATTTGACCACATCCCAAGAACCTCATACCAAGAGCTACTTATCAAGCCCCCAAAACTTCATTTGGATGCCTAGATTGCACTAAATCCTAAACTTTGTTCATTTGGGCAGCCAAGGGAGCATTGGGATCTTTAGAAAGTGGTAACTTTGTTCAAATTGAGTATTCATAGGCTCATTAGGTTGCTAGGACATAGGGCTCCAAGGTCCAACTTTTAAATTCCCAAAAGCACCCAGGTGGCAACAACCGCAATTGCTGCCACTGGGGCCTTTTCTAGCAAAGGCGTATACCATTTGGTACACTCAGTCTTGAGGCACCCCTTTTGAGACCCCACTCAAGTCATTTATACTACAATTTTCCTTAAAGCTTAAAACTAGTCCTAATGGGCTGCCAAGATTGTCTGGGTCACTTTTGAAGGTAGTATATTTTCCCAAATTGGATGCCCATAGGCTCATTAGGCTACCAAGGCCATAGGGTATAGGGCCCTATATTCAAAACATCCATAGCCCCTCAATTGTATTGACCACGGTCATTGCCACTAGGCTCTATTTTGGGCAACAAGGATAGCCATTAGTGTATCTAGGCCTTGGCTACCCTTTTACCACCACCCCCCCCCCCCCCCCATTAGTGTATCTAGGCCTTGGCTACCTTTGGTACCACCCCCCCCCCCCCCCCCCCCCCCCCCCCCCAAAAAAAAAACTCAATTTAAGTGGTCAAAAGTGCATCTACAGTCACATTTTAGCCACAAGGGGGGTGCCATAAAGAAATTTAAATACAAGTTGGTAGAGATAGCCCAATCCAAACCTAGCAAGCATAGAGTCAGTGCTACCTATAGATTTGACATCTTAAGCTAGCCTAAAGAGCACACCCATCAACCCATTGAGCACTTGGAGATTGTTCAAAGTAGGACTTTGGACTTAGCTCTAAGCAATTGGCCTTTAGCTAGAAATAGAATTTTCAAAATTGTTTAACCATAAGCTCAAGGTGACTCCCAAAGCATAAGAGACATTTGGCAATACTCAAAACTGCAAAAGCTATCATATGTTTACCATCAAGTGCCAATAGTTACTAAAGGTGCTTGATCAGATGGCTGAACTAGGAGTACCACAAAGGCAAGCACCTTTGGAGCTTGAAGCCAAACACAAAGTTGAGCTTGCAAAATCACCAATTGAAACCCTAGGAAAGGAAAATTGAAATCTCAAAATTTTTTGTCAAGATTGGCTTTCCATCATCAAAAAAAAATGTAGCTTCTTGAAGACCTACTTCATTTTGTTAAGTAGTAGCAAAATCATCCCAGCAAAAGACTCAAATTCAAAGTAGCCAAAGATAAACAGATCAAACTCAAAAGCTTAAAACCTTTCTCCAAGGAGAATCTAACCTAAATAGTCAGCGAATCCCAGAGCCAAAATCATGAAAGTGGTTCACTCTATCAATCTTGAGAACTTAAAAGATACATCAGACATGCACTCTGCCAAGATATACACAACCCTATATTTGGAAGGATCTTATTGTCATGGAGCTTTAGTGTATTTTGATGCTCAAGAACAAAAAAAGTATATGCATTGAGGAAACACAAATTTAACCACCATTGAAATTGGTTCAAGTATACAACACAAGTGATAGATTCTCAAATAATGAGGGTATAGTTTACCTAATTGTCAAAAATCCAAAACACTATAACCAACATGGTGAATATGTAGCCAAAAACAAATGATCCCTAAAATGGTAGAATCACCACCACAATTGGACCTTCCTAGAGCAATGTCCATCCTTGACAAAAAATTTCTTACAACTAACAACAAATTTTGAATATCTAGGTGTATATGAGCACACTATAAGAGGAGTTACATCCTATTTCTAGTGCTTAAAACCATACATAAATAACTTGAGTGCAAAAAAGGTCTTGTACCTTCTTATAATTGACACAGTCCTACAATGTGAGGTAGTATATGTTGACAAGCACGAATGTCAGTACAAGCTCCTAGATTGACACAGTCCTACAATGTGAGGTAGTATATGTTGACAAGCACGAATGTCAGTACAAGCTCCTAGATTCCAAGGAAGTAGCACAAGTTATTATACCACAAACGCTTCGAAGTGATTTTAGGTCAAGACAAGAGTATGAACGGACCACAAATGCAAAAATCACAACTCAACAATTTTTGCAATCTAGGTTTCAAGAAAATACAACACCAAAACACAGTAATGTAATGGGTGGATATCCGGCCATAATAGAGCTACTAGCACAACCACCATCAATCTCACATAGGCATTTAGATAAGAATAGAGTGTGGTTGTCAATTTGACAACCAAATTTATGCCAAGTGAGAAAAGCTAGAGCAAAACAAGATCCCTTAGGAGATCTACGTATTACAACATCATAGAGATTACATCGTAGGAGTTCCATGCAAAAGTAGATCCCTTAGCAGCTCATAGATCACAAGCCAAAGACAAACTTGGAGACCAACTGCTACAACTAGTAGACCATAAATAAATTAGGCCATCTCAAGTCCAAAAGTGGGTCAATAGAAATTATTCTAGAATTAGACATCCAAGGGATCATGTGGTAGCTTTCAAAAGATTGATAAGAGCCAAAGAAGTATTGGACTTTGCAACGTAGTTTTTTGGTTTTGGATTGACTCTAGAAGACATTACAACTAGATGAGTTGACTCAATAGAAAAATGGGATTTTGAGATGCTAGAAGAGTTGTTCAAGGAGTTCATTCAAGAGTCTTTGCAAAGGGGCATAGCTCACAACACAGTGTCTCAAATCCACAAATTCCAACAAAAAGAGGGTGAATCAATACACAAAGCAACAGTAAGTTTCAAACGATATGTCAAGTTTTTTTGACAACAAAATTTCCTATGCAATCATGATTAATGCTTATCTTTATCTAGGGTATACAAAATGTGGAATTTTAAAAGGATCTGCACTTAAGAAACAATTTGACATTGAATGAACTAATTAAGGAAGGTCTTTACTTTGTAAATAATTGTGATGTGTATTGAGAGATAAATAATAAGGAGAGTGAGGATGGCACGTCTTCTTAGCATGGTAGCTCACAAGCTACCTAGTCCATCGCAAAACCATTGGCATCTAGTGATCAAGAGAAGCTTATTGAGGGACAAAAACTTGCTCCTCTTGTTAACCCTAAATTTGGGAACCGACATGGTGCAAAATAAAACAGAGATGGACCAACCATACAGTTGAATGATGCTACTGCGGGGTTGCAATCCAACTAGCCACATCCGGACACTAACCCATGTAACTAATCTTATTCTTAATATACACTAAGAATAAAGGGGCAAGGGTAATCTTTAACCCTTAAGCTCCACCCAACCCTACTGCGTGCTCTCCCTCTCTCTCTCTACTCTTGACTTGCACTTTCACTTGCTCTCACTACACCTACAACTGGTATTGAGGCGGTCCGGGGCGGGCAACAAGAGAGGCGACCTCTAAACACCCCTCAAGGCTCCCGTGCTGCTCAATTGGGGCTGGGGCAACCACAAGCACAACAAAACAACAAACCCACAGCCAAACCCAAACAAGATAGGGGCACCACCTAGT
The DNA here is from genome assembly GCF_014529385.1 of Adiantum capillus-veneris. Taxonomy (NCBI): domain Eukaryota; kingdom Viridiplantae; phylum Streptophyta; class Polypodiopsida; order Polypodiales; family Pteridaceae; genus Adiantum; species Adiantum capillus-veneris. The sequence goes on along the minus strand of NC_140942.1, from coordinate 115,442,294 downwards.
TATGGTATGCGAACTAGGACGCAAGAGAGATTTTGGCACAACCAAGAAGATGCACCACACAACACACACAAGCAACCTCACACCAAGACACGCACAAAATGGACCAGAGAGAGCTAGAGCAAAGGGAAGAGAGAGAGCAATGGATCTTGCGTAATACCTTATTTGTGACTTGCAAATTGATATGGTTCGTTATGATGCTATCGTAGAACTTGTACAAAACTCACTCAATGCTTAGTGATTGCTAAACATTGCCAAAACACACACACACTGTCTTAGGGTGTGGGAGACCTCTCACCACAATACCCTCTTACAATGGACACAAAACTGGCAATGAAAAACACACTAAAACACTTTCTAAAATCAAGATCAACCGATAAAAATCAAATACACAAGTCACCTTGAATTCACCAAACCGTATTGCACAAATGGAAAGACGAAGATTTGAACGTCGAATCACGCCTTTGATGCACCAAACCTCAATTTATTGATGATGAAGAAGCATTACAATAGTGGTTTGCAATTTGAGGAACTCACGCTCTCTTACTTGCAATGTGTAGCTTGAAGGATTCTCTCACACCAAGAGTGAAGCTCACAAGTGGTTGCTACACCTAAGTCTCTCTCACGCATAGAGTGTTGGGGTGCTATGTGAGATGTTGGAGGTTGTTTTACAAGAAGGAGAGGGGTCTATTTATAGGTTGGACCCCTCATAAAGATTATTTGAAATCCTAATTTACAGCTAACAAATCAGGATTATGATTTTTTTGAATATCAAAACATTGCGGGCCTTCTTTGTCTGCTTGAGTCATGGGTGTGGGCTCAAAAGAGAGCATTATTGATGGTAGATAAGGTGAAAGTAAGTAAGGAGAGAGAGAGAGAGAGAGAGAGAGAGAGAGTTACTATACACATGTCTTGAGGTGAGGTGTTTTTATGGTTAGGGTCAATGCTATTTTGTGTTAGTATGTTAGTCGTTAGTAATCACTAGAAAGTTAATGTTACATTTACAATGGGTAGAGTGAGTTGATTGATGAAGGAGAGGGGTGAATTAAAAGAGAATCATTGAGATGGTGAAGCTTTGAAGAAGCTTGAACTCACCCTTGTGTAGATTGTGGAAAAAAATGGACCGCTGGTCTTCTTCTTCTTCTTCGCTTCTTTACGCCGCCGCCACGGTTGACCACCACGATGAAAATGGTAATTTCGTTGATGAGATCTCTTGATTTGCAGAGGTTAATCATGGTACACATGCTGAATTTATGTATATATATAAGGGTTAAGATGGAATTGTACTTTGGAGATAATAGAGAGAGGCATAGAGATGGTGTATGTATGTAGAGGTTCATAAAAGAACTATAGGGATGAGAGAGAAGGGTAATGGTGAAGAGGGTGGAAGAAGCCATGGAAATTGCAGGTTTGAGTGAGGGAAGGAGAGGGAGGGATGTGTAAGAGTGAGTAGGTGTGTGGAAGGGTGAGAGAAGACTAAAAGCTACTTGTGAGAAAAGTGGGCAGACTGGGGTCCACTCAAAAAATCATAGCTCACCGCTAGTAGCTCCAAAAATCATGAAAATATTTCAAGTGATTATTTAGAGCGTGGGCTACATTTTCTCCTTTGACCACCGCTCCAAATTTGGAGTGGAGATAGGTGCCAAAATTCTCACCAAAAAGCCTGTTTTTTATGCCTGCAAAAGTCTTTTAGTGGCCCCCTCCTTTGTTGAATTTGTACAATGCATCCAAGAGTGAGCCCCTCCTTTGTCATATTATAATACAAAGCATCCAAGTTGCCCTTGACCCATGCATGGAGGAGGATTATTGGTGAATATAAAGAATATATACATGGTTGGGACTAGTGTATGGACTATTCATGGACTTTAGCTCAATGAGCACATGGTGTTAGAATAATGAGTAAAAATAATAATAAAAATATGGAGGAGTTATGGATATGGAAAGATATTGGAATCATATGATATGGTCCCTCTTGAATTATTTTGGGTGAAAGAGGAAAAGGTATGCAAGTAAATAATATAATAAAAGTAACCAATGAGTAGAAATCAATTTTTGTTTTCACGAGGGTGAGGGTGAAAATGTGGGAGTGATTTGTATAAAGGAAAAATATGAGGTTAGAGTATGTACAATATTGTCAAAAAAATATAATTATGGTGTAAGAGAATAAAAGAAGGTGTACATAGGTTTAATAAAACACACACCTAAGTAGAATATTTAAATAAAATACCAAAATAATTATAAAAAATCCCTATATTTAGGCCATATATACAATGAAATATTTACACACAAAGAGGACATAATATACTTTTATTTTTTTATTTTTTTTATTTTTTTGGCTCAACTAGCCCAGTTACTCGCTAGCTGAGGGTTTTTAAGAAGATATGGGAAAAGCCCCCTAACTCACACACGCCTATGTACAGTGAAATGGTAGGGATAGCGATAGCGTTTGGGTGAATTTGGTAGGGTGGAGTAACTTACTATGGCAATTATGGAGAGCCAAAAAACGGCTATCATTAGCCCTCCCCCAGGATGATGGTATATTCATGTACCATCATAGAGCATCTTTTCCAAAGAGAGTGCTTCAGAGTCCTTGACGAGATTTTCATTGTTTGGCCCCTCAGAATTTTGGCTGGAGTTACACTCATGCTTCATGTAACAATACTTACATGAAACAGCGGCCTTTGGACAGATCTTTGGTAGATCCTTTGGTAGAAGGCGACTCAAATAGGGCTTCAAGCGATACCCGTTTACCTTCCTGGAGTGCTCATTACCATTCAAGTCTATAAGCTGATAGTAACTAGAATTGAAAGCCTTCTTGACTATGTATGGCCCTTGCCATCCAGTTTCAAACTTGGCATCAAAACGATTGTCAAGTTGATTGTCATACCTTAGCACAAGCTCTCCTTTCTTGATGCCTTTGTCCTTCAGTTTCTTGTCGTGCGTTTCTTTCGCTTGTGTGGCTTTCCTCTTGTAGCACTCGTATGCTGCTTCTCTTTTCCACTCAAGCTCCACTAACGTAAGAAGTCGATCCATCCATACCTCTTGATCATCTTGTGCTCACTTGCCATGAAGTCGCATTGTTGGAATGTTGAGCTCGATAGGCTGCAAAGCCTCTTGACCATAGACCAAGTGAAATGGTGTGAACTCCGTGGCTTCCCTATATGTGGTTCGATATGCCCACAAGGCACCATCCAAGAAGTCATCCCATAATTTTGTCTTGTTTTGCACCATCTTTCTAATGATTCCTGCAATGACACCATTAGCCTTCTCCACCAAACCATTTGACTGTGGGTAGTATGGTGTGCTATGACGATGTAGAATGTGAAGCTCTTCACAAACTTCTGTGAGCAAGCCCTTCCTAAACCTTGGACCATTATCAGAAAAAATCTCCAAAGGTGTGCCAAATCTGCAACAAATGTGATTGTACACAAACTTGCTAACTGTCCTCTCATTCACTCTTGCCACACTTGAGCTTTCCACCCTCTAGTCATATAGTCTACAGCCACTAGAATGTAGAGTTTACCATTTTTTGTCCTAGGCAGAGGACCCATAGCATCAATGCCCCACTTTTCAAAGGGTCCATTTGCAAGCACTATTTGCCTCGGGCCATGCACCAACCTTCTATTTCCATTTATCTAACAATTGTGACAACTTTTACACCAATGTTGAACATCCACATGCAAGCTTGGCCAAACATACCCCGCAAGCAAAATCTTCTTCACAGTTGATTCTTGGGCAAAATGACCACCACATGCCTCTTCATGCAAACCTTTTAGAACGGCTGGAATTTCCTCGATAGTTGGTACTCTTCTGCACACTTGATCCTTCCCTCTTTGATAGAGGGAGCCTTCTAGGAAGAGATAGAAACTTGACTTCTTCATGAGTCTCCTCTTCTGAGCCTTCGTGAAGTCTTGTGGAAACTCGCCCTCCAAAATGTAGCTAATAATGGGAGCCAATGACTCCAATCCCTGGTATCTCGGTTGCTTGACAGCTGCTGCCACCATGATGACCTGCACTTCTCTGTCAACACATGTAACTGCTTGTTGTGCAAGTAAATCGGCATCTTCATTTTGTTTCCTCGGAATATGATATAGTTGCACTTCTTCAAAATGATTAAACATCTTACGAATGGCATGAACTTTTCTCCTTAAGCTTTCATTCTTGCATGCCCAAATGCCTAAAATCTGTTTAACAATGAGAAGTGCATCTCCCTTTACCATGAGACGTTTTATCCCTTGGCCAATGCACATCTTCAAACCATGAAGTAGTGTGTCGTATTCTGCTTCATTGTTGCTAGTTGAACCTGGTAGATTGACCTTCTCTTTCATGACCACCTCTCCACTTGGGTTGAGCAACACTAGCCCTCCCCCTGCTTTCCCTGTGGCTCGTCGAAAAGCTCCATCAAAGAACAAGGTAAAAGCATTGGGAATACTTTTTGGTGGTGGCAATGGTAGGGTCTTTACTTGAGGCACCTTAATTTCCTTCTCATGTACCCTATAAGTAAGAATCCCTGCCAATTGTGCACGCACACTATCTTCTACCTTGAAAGAGTATTGAAACTCTTGCAACTCCATAATCCACTTTAAGATCCTAGTACTAAGATTCATTTGAGATGACACCCAAGGGAACAAATTCTCTGCGGTGAGGATTACAAAAGGTTTTGGGAGCAAGTAGGATCTAAACTTTCTCACCGCAAACATGAGAGAAAGCATCATGAATTCTGCTTCTGTGTAGTCTCTCTCCAAAGCATTCATGACCCTACTAGCAAAGTAGATGGGTCGCATCCTTGTACTGTGGGGATCTTGTTGTAGCAACACGGCACCAATTGTTTCCCTTCCAACACTAGAGCTAACAAAGAATGTGTACTCCCAACAAGGAGGCATGAGTGTTGGTAGCTCTGACAAAATGACTTTAATGTTACAAAAATACTCTTCAAGCTCATCAGACCATGCAAATTCTACTTGTTGTGTCAACTTTTGCAAAGGATGAAGCAACTCCGAGGCTAAGTGAATGAAGCGTGACATATACTTCACCTTCTGAATGAAAGAGATGACCTCCTTAAGACTCTTCGGTGATGGGAGCTCAATAAGAGCCTTTGCCTTTGAAGGATCCACCTCAATGCCTTTATAGGAAACCTTGTGACCAAGCAAGATCACTTCATCCTCACCTATGTGGCACTTGTCGGGGTTGAGTTGACCTCCCATGTCGTAGAGCTTCTTTAAACCTTCTTCTACCCTTTGTAGATGCAATGATTTTGAGCTATAAATGCAGAAATCATCAATGAACACCCTAATTGACTTTCCAAAGAATGCTTGTAACACCATGTTCATGAAACGTTGGAATGTTGCAGGAGCATTTGTCAGACCAAATGGCATGACTCTAAAAGCATAACAACCCCAAGGAGTAATAAAGGTTGTTTTCAATTGATCTTCCAATGCGATACCTATTTGAAAGTAGCCTGAGTAGCCATCACACACAGTGTACTTCCCATGACCAGCTACCTCATTTAGTATCTCATCCTGAAATGGGAGGGGAAAGTGATCTCTTTTTGTTGCCTCATTGAGTGGACGGTAATCCACACACACCCTCCACTTTCCATTTTTCTTAGGAGTGACAACAACGGGAGAGACCCACTCTGAATTCTCCACTGGATAAATGAAACCTGCTGCTAGAAGCTTTCTTACCTCCTTGAGTAAAGCCTGCTCCTTGATGACTCCTAGCCTTCGTAGCTTCTGAGCCTTAGGTGTGGCCTCTGGCTTCAACTCAATTTTGTGTTGAACAGCATCTACTCCACGCACATCGGTGTAGTCTTTAGCAAAAATCCTAGGAAATTTCCTTAGCACACATTTGAACTCCTCTCTTTCATCCTTTGTAAGTGTTGTTGATAGAATACCTTCTAGCATTCCTTCATCTTGAACACCTTCGTTCTCTTGAGGACCTACCTCCTCCAAGCCTTGACAAGAGGTCTCTTGGTTGGTTGGCTTAAACCTTACCCCCATGACTTCGATGGAAGACTCCTCTTCAGTAATGCTGCCGCTACTTTCTTCTTCCGAAGTGCTATCGGTCCAACCTTCTTCCGTCTCACTTTGAGATGATTCTTCATGGATCTCCTCTTGGCGTTGCTCCTTCATGTCAAAGACAACCTTCTTATGATTGCCGTTCCTGCAAATTAGCTTTCCACTCTCCCAATCCTGCAAAGCTCGCATTTTCATTAGCCATGGTCTCCCTAGGATAAATGGATAACCACTTCCCTTGGTTGACATAACATAAAAATCCACCGCTTTCTTAATGCCAAAGGACTCTACAAAGACATTTTTACAAATGCCTACACACCTAGCCTTGCTATTGTTTGCCATCTTGACTTTGATTTCAGGTGTCTCATGGATGTGCATACCTAGTCTTTCCATGAGTCCCTCTGTCATGATGCAAATTTGTGCACCCCCATCCACTAGACCTTTCCTAACCAATCTTCCTTTGATGTAACAGTCTAGCACCGGTGTAATGTCCTCATTCATTTCAGCTTGTGCAATTTTTACAACAGGCACACTCTCTTTTACCTTTCTCCTAGTGCTAACTGCCCTTGTTAAATCCCTCCTAACTTGTGGACATAATGCAAGAAATTGAGGCCATGAAATATCAGGACCCTTACCTCTCATGTCTTCCAACAAGTTGTACGGAGCCATACCATGTCCAAGAGGGAAGTCTTGGAGGTTGATACGACGTCGAGTCCTCTTGGTTTCCTTGGTTTCCTTTGCCTTCTTGCCTTGTCCATGGTCACTCTATGATGTGACTCCTTCTTTCTCTTTACCTTTTCCTCGGCCACGCTTAATGCCATTGGCTTCCATGTCAACCTCATTTGAGTTTGTCACCTCTACCACATGCACATTTGGATCTGGCAAAGGTGGAACTCCTTCTACCCCTTGTGGAGGTGGTCTTGGTCCATTTGTCCTTTGTATAAGCCGTGGTTGCTGACTAGTTCCTTCACCTACATTCATCACTGGGTAATTCAAGTTAGGTCTCCCTGGCTCCCCATGGGGCCAAGGACAATTATACATCCCATGTCCAAACTCACTGCAATTCGAACATTGCAAGACTCTCCTAGTTCGTGGCTCTCTCTCTTCTGACTTCTTTGCTTGTCCCTTTGGACCTACAGCTTGTGCAAGGTGAATTTACAGGCTGCTTAAAGATTCATTTAACTTCTCAATCACTTCAGCCGTTACCTCACGAAGCTCCCTAGATGTTGATGCTTGTGACTTACCTTTGGGTCTAAGACCTTCTATTGGAACCTCTCCCCTTAAGCACTTGAGTTTCCTATACTTCTCACCAGCCCTAGTTTCAGCTGCATCAAAAGTAGCAGGTGCACCCGCCTCAACTTTTACCTTAAGGTCAGGAAAGAGTCCGGCTATGAACCTCTCCTTCTTTAGAAATTCTGCACCATCACCAGGGTTAGCAACATTTCGTATCCATAGAGCCCAAAGACGTAGGAACTCTTGCTTGTACAAGTAGTAGTCGTCTAAGTCTTTTTTCTTATGAGAAACAATGTCTTGCCATAATTTCTGAGTGTTTTGGGGATCAAAGAAGTATCTCTTAAAACGATTCAAACTTCTGTGTAATTCCCCTTAACTTCCTCAGGCAAAGAGTCAAACCAAGTACTAGCATCTTTCCTAAGGACCACCTCAAACATTTCTACACGTTCTTGATCGGTTACTATCCTCTTGATACGGCAAGACATCTTGAAATTTGCTAAAAATAATTCTGCATCCTCTCCAGGCTCTCCAAAGAAAAGAGGATATCCAGACATTTGGCATTGGCTCTCCATTGAATTGATTTCAAAGTGACGCGTTTTTGTTTTTTCTTTCTTTAAAAGATTTACACAATAATATTTTCTAAATTGCAATCTATTCTACAACAAAATAAAAATATTCACATCAAATGACCTATGATAATCAATAAGAGGTAGAATGACAGGGTTTGGTGACGCGAGAATTTCTCCTGCTCTTTGGGCACCAAACATGAATACCATACGTTGTTGAAAATGGATTTTTCTACTAATTGCAATGTTTACTCTAATGTGTGGAGTGAAATGAAAGGGAAAAACTTGTATTCCTGGGCCATTATCCATGGTCTATGCATGACCTAATTCTTAAAACAAAACAAAAATATAGACGTCCAAACTAAAGTCGTACCTAATGAGAGTCAAAATAAAAGGATTTACTGATGCGTTTATCTCTACCAACCTAAGAGGACCTAAAATTCTACGAATTACTTGCTGAAATTGCAACTTAGTACTAACAATTATGTGTACCTTTTGCCTTGCAATGGGAATGAAGGGATCATACAAATTCTCGTGATTCATGCAAGCTACTTGATTATGCTAAAGATTGAGCCTTCACAAAACATACACAAGCCTGTCCTCCGTGGGGGCACCAAAATTGAGGCGGTCCGGGGCGGGCAACAAGAGAGGCGACCTCTAAACACCCCTCAAGGCTCCCGTGCTGCTCAATTGGGGCTGGGGCAACCACAACCACAACAAAACAACAAACCCACAGCCAAACCCAAACAAGCTAGGGGCACCACCTAGTTATGGTATGCGAACTAGGACGCAAGAGAGATTTTGGCACAACCAAGAAGATGCACCACACAACACACACAAGCAACCTCACACCAAGACACGCACAAAATGGACCAGAGAGAGCTAGAGCAAATGGAAGAGAGAGAGCAATGGATCTTGCGTAATACTTTATTTGTGACTTGCAAATTGATATGGTTCGTTATGATGCTATCGTAGAACTTGTACAAAACTCACTCAATGCTTAGTGATTGCTAAACATTGCCAAAACACACACACACTGTCTTAGGGTGTGGGAGACCTCTCACCACAATACCCTCTTACAATGGACACAAAACTGGCAATGAAAAACACACTAAAACACTTTCTAAAATCAAGATCAACCGATAAAAACTCAAATACACAAGTCACCTTGAATTCACCAAACCGTATTGCACAAATGGAAAGACGAAGATTTGAACATCGAATCACGCCTTTGATGCACCAAACCTCAATTTATTGATGATGAAGGAGCATATACAATAGTGGTTTTGAGATTTGAGGAACTCACGCTCCCTCACTTGCAATGTGTAGCTTGAAGGATTCTCTCACACCAAGAGTGAAGCTCACAAGTGGTTGCTACACCTAAGTCTCTCCTCACGCATAGAGTGTTGGGGTGCTATGTGAGATGTTGGAGGTTGTTTTACAAGAAGGAGAGGGGTCTATTTATAGGTTGGAGACCCCTCATAAAGATTATTGGAAATCCTAATTTACAAGCTAACAAATCAGGATTATGATTTTTTTGAATATCAAAACATTGCGGGCCTTCTTTGTCTGCTTGAGTCATGGGTGTGGGCTCAAAAGAGAGCATTATTGATGGTAGATAAGGTGAAAGTAAGTAAGGAGAGAGAGAGAGAGAGATAGAGAGAGAGAGAGAGAGAGTTACTATACACATGTCTTGAGGTGAGGTGTCTTTTATGGTTAGGTCAATGCTATTTTGTGTTAGTATGTTAGTCGTTAGTAATCACTAGAAAGTTAATGTTACATTTACAATGGGTAGAGTGAGTTGATTTGATGAAGGAAGAGGGGTGAATTAAAAGAGAATCATTGAGATGGTGAAGCTTTGAAGAAGCTTGAACTCACCCTTGTGTAGATTGTGGAAAAAAATGACCGCTGGTCTTCTTCTTCTTCTTCGCTTCTTTACGCCGCCGCCACGGTTGACCACCACGATGAAAATGGTAATTTCGTTGATGAGATCTCTTGATTTGCAGAGGTTAATCATGGTACACATGCTGAATTTATGTATATATATAAGGGTTAAGATGGAATTGTACTTTGGAGATAATAGAGAGAGGCATAGAGATGGTGTATGTATGTAGAGGTTCATAAAAGAACTATAGGGATGAGAGAGAAGGGTAATGGTGAAGAGGGTGGGAGAAGCCATGGAAATTGCAGATTTGAGTGAGGGAAGGAGAGGGAGGGATGTGTAAGAGTGAGTAGGTGTGTGGAAGGGTGAGAGAAGACTAAAAGCTACTTGTGAGAAAAGTGGGCAGACTGGGGTCCACTCAAAAAATCATAGCTCACCGCTGGTAGCTCCAAAAATCATAGCTCACCGTTGGTAGCTCCAAAAATCATGAAAATATTTCAGGTGATTATTTAGAGCGTGGGCTACATTTTCTCTTTTGACCACCGCTCCAAATTTGGAGTGGAGATAGGTGCCAAAATTCTCACCAAAAAGCCTGTTTTTTATGCCTGCAAAAGTCTTTTAGTGGCCCCCTCCTTTGTTGAATTTGTACAATGCATCCAAGAGTGAGCCCCTCCTTTATCATATTATAATACAAAGCATCCAAGTTGCCCTTGACCCATGCATGGAGGAGGATTATTGGTGAATAAAGAAATATATACATGGTGGGATTAGTGTATGGACTATTCATGGACTTTAGCTCAATGAGCACATGGTGTTAGAATAATGAGTAAAAATAATAATAATAATATGGAGGAGTTATGGATATGGAAAGATATTGGAATCATATGATATGGTCCCTCCTTGAATTATTTTGGGTGAAAGAGGAAAAGGTATGTAAGTAAATAATATAATAAAAGTAACCAATGAGTATAAATCAATTTTTTGTTTTCACGAGGGTGAGGGTGAAAATGTGGGAGTGATTTGTATAAAGGAAAAATATGAGGTTACAGTATGTACAATATTGGCAAAAAATATAATTATGGTGTAAGAGAATGAAAGAAGGTGTACATAGGTTTAATAAAACACACACCTAAGTAGAATATTTAAATAAAATACCAAAATAATTATAAAAAATCCCTATATTTAGGCCATATATACAATGAAATATTTACACACAAAGAGGCCATAATATACTTTTATTTTTTTATTTTTTTTATTTTTTTGGCTCAACTAGCCCAGTGACTAGCTAGCTGAGGGTTTTTAAGAAGATATGGGAAAAGTCCCCCTAACTCACACACGCCTATGTACAGTGAAATGGTAGGGATAGCCGTAGCGTTTGGGTGAATTTGGTAGGGTGGAGTAACTTACTATGGCAATTATGGAGACCCGAAAAACGGCTATCAGTATCAAAGCTTATGGTGATTGCAGAGAGCACGGTGACATTGTGGCAGAGATTGGGGGGTGAAGAGAAACAAGAGAGGAGAGAGACCAAGCACTTGCAACCACGCACACACACACAGAGAAGAATGTACACAAAGATGGAGGTTGTCAAGCTTCTACTTCTTCTTCTTGACTAATAAATAAAATGAGGGCTACAAAAGCATAAGTGAATGAACCATAAAAGTGACTATATACAAATGGTCATAGTCAGTAGCCGCTAGTAAGTGAGTGGAATAAAGTGTGCCATCACTCTCGATAGGTAGACCGTGTCAGTGAAGTCCAGTTGTTGTATCACTGGTGAAGATCCTCATAGCTGCTCATACACACCAAAGGTAGGTGAGATATGTTGACTGTCACGTAGGCATGGAGCTTGATATCTCAACAATCCCCCTCAAGCTCAATGCCATGTCCTGGAGTCCTAGCATCCCTTTGAAGCGTCGTAGCTTCTCTGCGCCCTGGGCCTTGGTGAAAAGGTCGGCTGCCTAATCCTCTGTGTCGACTTAAGCCAAGTCAATGTCGCCATCCAAGACCCTCTCTCTGATGAAATGATAGTGAATCTCTATGTGTTTTGTGCAGGCATGAAACATAGGGTTCCGTGCTAGCTGGATGTTGTTGAGGTTTTTACCAATATATGACAATCGGATCCTGTACCTGTATCTCCAAGTCTCAAAGTAGCATCTCTAGCCATGCTACCTCACAAGCTGCAACTATTGCACCCTTGTACTCTGCCTTTGTACTTGACAATGCTACTATTTGCTGCTTCTTGCTGCTCCATGTGACAGTAGCAATCCCAGAAGAAAACATATAACCACTGGTAGATCGGCGATCGGAACAACTACCAGCCCAATCAGAATCTGTGTAGCCATGTACCTATACCTGTGTACCTGCATTATAGAAGAGAGCGTAATCCAATGTAGCTGTATAAGGCACAGATATTCAGACTAACAGAAACACTAAAATTGGAATGGAAATGGAATAGAAAACACGAAACAGAAAAATTCTGCCATAGCTTCCATCATCATATATCGAAAAACAGACAATGGTGACAGTTATATCATTCGAGAAGACTAATGGGCAGCGCCCTTTCCCCAAAAACCACTTGAAATCCCAAAAAGTACAAAGCTTAACTTTCCAACTTCCACTAAGTTAAACATCCAAAATTCCTAAAGGTAACACCTGGCACAGCCTGGTGGCTAGAGCCACAGGCTGACCTGGACCCACAATCCCTTGATCAAGTAGGCTGGTCTGCAATATCTTCTTCAATCTCTGGTTCCACAGCCTTTTCCACTGGAAAATCCAAATCCACTTGCTTCTCCGCATCCAGTTCCGCCTCCGCTGCTAAATTCCGATCCGATTCCATAGGCCCACTGCTAATTTCCGCCTTCAGTTCGTTCAAATTGTCCTCAATTTTCTTGCGGTTGGTCCTCATCTCCTGCAAATCTGCAATCAGGTGCTGATTCTCTGCCTTCAAAGCTTCATTTTCCCTGTTGACACTTTCTTGTCCAACACATAAAAACCAATTTCTGAACTTATCTGTTGACAATGCCATGTGTTCCCTCCAAAGATTTGTAGCCCTATGCCACATATCCTGAGCATACTCCAGCACTTCTTGCTTCAAAACCTCCGCATCAGAATCCGCTACCAATACTTCTGACATGCCCTGGCCTTGCAATACCGCCTTTTCCATTTTTGCTAATGGATTCAACCTATTAATCAGCATAACATTCTTAGTGGCAAGAGCCGCCACTTTCACATCCAAATCCTTAAACTGCTCATCCACAACATCCTTCAATCCCGCAACCCATTGCTGAAAATCCTCTGCTACACTTAAAATCTCAGATTTCATTTTTGTACCTTCAGCTTGAAGCTTGGCAACCTCCGCTTGCAACTTCTCCTTATCCGACTGCTCTTTATTCAATTGCAAACGTATTTTCTGCAATTCCCCCTCAGAAACATCACTGCACTTATGTTCCTGCTGAGCATTTTCCAACACCTTTAATGCTTCATCTTGACTATGCAAGAACTTGCCCAAATCAGTCAAACAGTTGTTAGCTTCTTCCACAGAAAAAATTCCCATAACCGAATGACTAGCACTACCACCTTCTTTAGCCATTGAACTTTCCAAAACATTCTTCCCTGCAGATCCAATTCCTAGCGGAAATAAGGTAACCTTCTTACCCTTAGATTCTGATTTCTTCAACTTGGAACCCGTGGAGAAACAATTTTCCTTTGAGTCAGACTCCTCCAAGTCCTTCCAAGAAACCTTAAAAGGGGATTTGACATCAATTCTGGGAGATCCCAAAAGAAACTTCCGGCGCTTACTGTCACTCAATGTTCCTTCCGCCATCAAGGTATCTGACACTGCTAGAGTAACTTTCAACACATACTCAAAAATGGCTGCTAAGTAATGTGCTACTCGAGCCACCGCTGGTGTCCGACGACGACCCCTTTTCCTTGTCAGCTGCATCCGATCATATAAGGTTGTTGCCCAGTCCACCTTTACTCCGTGCTCCGCTTGATACAGATGTGCAAAAGCCTCCTTCGAAATATATGCCGTCTTCTGCAGGATACATACTTTTTCCAAATACCAAAAGAGATTTGCAGCTTGGATTCCACCTGTATTCCTCACCATGTAATCAGACCTGGTCCCAATAGGATTCCCAAACTCTCCCTTCATCTGGGAATCTGTCACTTTTCTGCCCTTTGCTGGCACATACAATGAGGCGGTCCGGGGCGGGCAACAAGAGAGGCGACCTCTAAACACCCCTCAAGGCTCCCGTGCTGCTCAATTGGGGCTGGGACAACCACAAGCACAACAAAACAGCAAACCCACAGCCAAACCCAAACAAGATAGGGGCACCACCTAGTTATGGTATGCGAACTAGGACGCAAGAGAGATTTTGGCACAACCAAGAAGATGCACCTCACAACACACACAAGCAACCTCACACCAAGACACACCCAAAATGGACCAAAGAGACCTAGAGCAAAGGGAAGAGAGAGAGAAAATGATCTTGCGTAATACCTTATTTGTGACTTGCAAATGGAGATGGTTCGTTATGATGCTATCGTAGAGCTTGTACAAAACTCACTCAATGCTTTGTGATTGCTAAACATTGCCAAAACACACACACACTGTCTTAGGGTGTGGGAGACCTCTCACCACAATACCCTCTTACAATGGACACAAAACTGGCAATGGAAAACACACTAAAACACTTTCTAAAATCAAGATCAACCGATAAAAACTCAAATACACAAGTCACCTTGAATTCACCAAACGGTATTGCACAAATGGAAAGACGAAGATTTGAACGTCGAATCACGCCTTTGATGCACCAAACCTCAATTTAATGATGATGAAGGAGCATATACAATAGTGGTTTTGAGATTTGAGGAACTCACTCTCTCTCACTTGCAATGTGTAGCTTGAAGGCTTCTCTCACACCAAGAGTGAAGCTCACAAGTGGTTGCTACACCTAAGTCTCTCCTCACGCATAGAGTGTTGGGGTGCTATGTGAGATGTTGGAGGTTGTTTTACAAGAAGGAGAGGGGTCTATTTATAGGTTGGAGACCCCTCATAAAGATTATTGGAAATCCTAATTTACAAGCTAACAAATCAGGATTATGATTTTTTTGAATATCAAAACATTGCGGGCCTTCTTTGTCTGCTTGAGTCATGGGTGTGGGCTCAAAAGAGAGCATTATTGATGGTAGATAAGGTGAAAGTAAGTAAGGAGAGAGAAAGAGAGAGAGAGAGTGTGTTACTATACACATGTCTTGAGGTGAGGTGTCTTTTATGGTTAGGTCAATGCTATTTTGTGTTAGTATGTTAGTCGTTAGTAATCACTAGAAAGTTAATGTTACATTTACAATGGGTAGAGTGAGTTGATTTGATGAAGGAAGAGGGGTGAATTAAAAGAGAATCATTGAGATGGTGAAGCTTTGAAGAAGCTTGAACTCACTTGTGTAGGTTCTCAAAATGACTATGGATCTTCTTCTTCGTCTTCTCTTCTTTACGCCACCGCCGCCAAGGTTGATCATCGTGATGAAAATGGTAATTCCGTTGATGAGATCTTTTGATTGGCAGAGGTTAATCATGGTACACATGCTAAATTTATGTATATATATAAGGGGTAAGATGGAATTGTACTTTGGAGATAATAGAGAGAGGCATAGAGATGGTGTATCTACATGGAGAGATCATATGAGAGCTATGGGAGTAAGTGGGGAGGTTAATGGTGAAGAAGGTGAGAGAAACCATTGAAGGTGCAGGTTTGAGTGAGGGATTGAGAAAACTGTGTGTGTGTGTGTGTGTGTGTGTAGAAGTGTGGAAAGAGGTGAGAGAAGACTATGGGCTACTTGTGAGAAAAGTGGGCAGACTAGGGTCCACTCAAAAAATCATAGCTCACTGCTGGTAGCTCCAAAAATCATGAAAATATTTGAGGTGATTATTCAGAGCGTTGGCTACATTTTCTCTTTTGACCACCGCTTCAAATTCGGAGTGGAGATAGGTGCCAAAATTCTCACCAAAAAGCCTGTTTTTTATGCCTGCAAAAGTCTTTTAGTGGCCCCCTCCTTTGTTGAATTTGTACAATGCATCCAAGAGTGAGCCCCTCCTTTGTCATATTATAATACAAAGCATCCAAGTTGCCCTTGACCCATGCATGGAGGAGGATTATTGGTGAATAAAGAAATATATACATGGTGGGACTAGTGTATGGACTATTCATGGACTTTAGCTCAATGAGCACATGGTGTTAGAATAATGAGTAAAAATAATAATAAGAATATAGAGGAGTTATGGATATGGAAAGATATTGGAATCATATGATATGGTCTCTCCTTGAATTATTTTGGGTGAAAGAGGAAAAGGTATGCAAGTAAATAATATAATAAAAGTAACCAATGAGTATAAATCAATTTTTTGTTTTCACGAGGGTGAGGGTGAAAATGTGGGAGTGATTTGTATAAAGGAAAAATATGAGGTTAGAGTATGTACAATATTGGCAAAAAATATAATTATGGTGTAAGAGAATGAAAGAAGGTGTACATAGGTTTAATAAAACACACACCTAAGTAGAATATTTAAATAAAATACGAAAATAATTATAAAAAATCCCTATATTTAGGCCATATATACAATGAAATATTTACACACAAAGAGGCCATAATATACTTTTTTTTTTTTTTTTTTTTTTTTTTTTTTGGATCAACTAGCCCAGTGACTAGCTAGCTGAGGATTTTTAAGAAGATATGGGAAAAGCCCCCTAACTCACACACGCCTATGTACAGTGAAATGGTAGGGATAGCCATAGCGTTTGGGTGAATTTGGTAGGGTGGAGTAACTTACTATGGCAATTATGGAGAGCCGAAAAACGGCTATCATTAGCCCCCCCCTTAGATAATGGTACATTCATGTACCATTTATCCGATCATACAACATGTAGATTGTGTAACGTCTGTCTTTGTCTGCTCTCATCTTTGTATGATTAAGAAACCTTGTGTGATATGAAAGGTTCTCAGAGCCAATAGCAGGATGTAATCAAGTGACTGAGTAAACCTCCTCCATTGAGAAAGTTTCCATAAGCACCCCCCAGGATCAAAGATCTTGAAATATCTTTCCCAAAGCGAGATGTATGGTATGGAATCACTTACTGACTTCGGTTGAAGAAACTTGTAGATTTTACTGTTGTCCATCATTGCATCTATCACTATGAATGTGATATAAAAGATTGGTTGCTCTTCCTCCTGTGTAAAGTTGATGTATCTGCTACGATCTTCAAGAGCTTGTATGAGCGAATTCTTGAACTATAGCTCATAAAATTCATTCAACCTGGGTAGGCTCACCAAGTCAAAATTTATATGGCCTTCATGATTTAGGAAAGCTTGATCCATGCTTCCAGCTTCAAGGTCTTCATTCTCCATAGAGTCATGTTGCACAGAAGCTTCGTCTGCTCGGACTAGAAATTGATCCTCCGCCAAAGGGTTGGATATATCCATTATTGAATCATCAATGCCATTTGAGATATCTTGTGTCAATTTTTGCATACTTGTGATAAAGGTAGAAGAAAGAGATTCCACATTTGAATCTTGGCCACACACTTTAGCACTTGAATAATCAGTTGGTATGTAAGTAACTTCTTCAACATTTGTCGGAGTAGAAGGAGACAAGTATGGCAAAGGAGATGACTCCTTGATAGAAACACTTTCATGATGGTTGGTTCTTCCAGCATGATGGAAACCATTTTTGATGTAGAAGTACTTGTGAAACTTCCTTCGGGCAATAGTGACCGCTTCTTCAAAGGTAGAGGGTCCACTACAAGTAACCTTAGTCTTTAGGAAAGGAGACAAACCCGAAATAAATTGCTCCTTTTTTACATAATCTTGAAATGTAGAACTGAATCCACATCCTCCCCATTGACGAGAAAAAAATTCCTCATAAGCATAGTAGTCTTCACCGTGTTGTTGAAGTCTCCCTAATGAAGCCCATGATGTCTCTGTTGTTGGAATTTTAGAGAATCTGGTCTTCAAAGCTTTGGAAATTTGGGTATACCCATCTTCAATCTGAGAAGACATACTCCAAAACCATTGCTCAGCGTTGCCTCTAAGGCATAGCAATAGAAAATCCCCTTTTTCAATGTCATCCCTTTTACCAAGGATACGACAAACCATTCTAAAATCAGCAAGAAAATCATCAACATCTTCTTCTAGATTTCCGAAGAAGATTGGGATATCATCAAAGGTATAGCGTGTCATAGTCTCTCAATGCTAGAACCACACAAAGATTAGTTTCAAACAATCATCAACTAACTACACAAAGTTTTGAAAGGTCTTTCAGCATGAATTCTAGATTCTTATGTGAAAATGTTTTTTTCTTTTCTTATGTTATGCATAATCCGAACCATATTCTAGATCAATTTTTTTTTCCTTGAAATTAACCTCGGTCATACATGTTTTCATGATTCATATAATCTACTTGATTATACTGAAATTCAAGCATTCATGCAATACAACAACAATAAGCACACAATCGCTCCTCAGTGGGGGCACCAAAATTGAGGCGGTCCGGGGCGGGCAAGAAGAGAGGCGACCTCTAAACACCCCTCAAGGCTCCCGTGCTGCTCAATTGGGGCTGGGGCAACCACAAGCACAACAAAACAGCAAATCCACAGCCAAACCCAAACAAGATAGGGGCACCACCTAGTTATGGTATGCGAACTAGGACGCAAGAGAGATTTTGGCACAACCAAGAAGATGCACCACACAACACACACAAGCAACCTCACACCAAGACACACCCAAAATGGACCAGAGAGACCTAGAGCAAAGGGAAGAGAGAGAGAAAATGATCTTGCGTAATACCTTATTTGTGACTTGCAAATGGAGATGGTTCGTTATGATGCAATCGTAGAGCTTGTACAAAACTCACTCAATGCTTTGTGATTGCTAAACATTGCCAAAGCACACACACACTGTCTTAGGGTGTGGGAGACCTCGCACCACAATACCCTCTTACAATGGACACAAAACTGGCAATGGAAAACACACTAAAACACTTTCTAAAATCAAGATCAACCGATAAAAACTCAAATACACAAGTCACCTTGAATTCACCAAACGGTATTGCACAAATGGAAGGACGAAGATTTAAACGTCGAATCACGCCTTTGATGCACCAAACCTCAATTTATTGATGATGAAGGAGCATATACAATAGTGGTTTTGAGATTTGAGGAACTCACACTCTCTCACTTGCAATGTGTAGCTTGAAGGCTTCTCTCACACCAAGAGTGAAGCTCACAAGTGGTTGCTACACCTAAGTCTCTCCTCACGCATAGAGTGTTGGGGTGCTATGTGAGATGTTGGAGGTTGTTTTACAAGAAGGAGAGGGGTCTATTTATAGGTTGGAGACCCCTCATAAAGATTATTGGAAATCCTAATTTACAAGCTAACAAATCACGATTATGATTTTTTTGAATATCAAAACATTGCGGGCCTTCTTTGTCTGCTTGAGTCATGGGTGTGGGCTCAAAAGAGAGCATTATTGATGGTAGATAAGGTGAAAGTAAGTAAGGAGAGAGAAAGAGAGAGAGAGAGTGTGTTACTATACACATGTCTTGAGGTGAGGTGTCTTTTATGGTTAGGTCAATGCTATTTTGTGTTAGTATGTTAGTCGTTAGTAATCACTAGAAAGTTAATGTTACATTTACAATGGGTAGAGTGAGTTGATTTGATGAAGGAAGAGGGGTGAATTAAAAGAGAATCATTGAGATGGTGAAGCTTTGAAGAAGCTTGAACTCACTTGTGTAGGTTCTCAAAATGACTATGGATCTTCTTCTTCGTCTTCTCTTCTTTACGCCACCGCCGCCAAGGTTGATCATCGTGATGAAAATGGTAATTCCGTTGATGAGATCTTTTGATTGGCAGAGGTTAAGCATGGTACACATGCTGAATTTATGTATATATATAAGGGGTAAGATGGAATTGTACTTTGGAGATAATAGAGAGAGGCATAGAGATGGTGTATGTACATGGAGAGATCATATGAGAGCTATGGGAGTAAGTGGGGAGGTTAATGGTGAAGAAGCTGAGAGAAACCATTGAAGGTGCAGGTTTGAGTGAGGGATTGAGAAAAATGTGTGTGTGTGTGTGTGTGTGTGTGTGTGTGTGTGTGTGTAGAAGTGTGGAAAGAGGTGAGAGAAGACTATGGGCTACTTGTCAGAAAAGTGGGCAGACTGGGGTCCACTCAAAAAATCATAGCTCACCGCTGGTAGCTCCAAAAATCATGAAAATATTTGAGGTGATTATTCAGAGCGTGGGCTACATTTTCTCTTCGGAGATAGGTGCCAAAATTCTCACCAAAAAGCCTATTTTTTATGCCTGCAAAAGTCTTTTAGTGGCCCCCTCCTTTGTTGAATTTGTACAATGCATCCAAGAGTGAGCCCCTCCTTTGTCATATTATAATACAAAGCATCCAAGTTGCCCTTGACCCATGCATGGAGGAGGATTATTGGTGAATAAAGAAATATATACATGGTGGGACTAGTGTATGGACTATTCATGGACTTTAGCTCAATGAGCACATGGTGTTAGAATAATGAGTAAAAATAATAATAAAAATATGGAGGAGTTATGGATATGGAAAGATATTGGAATCATATGATATGGTCTCTCCTTGAATTATTTTGGGTGAAAGAGGAAAAGGTATGCAAGTAAATAATATAATAAAAGTAACCAATGAGTAGAAATCAATTTTTTGTTTTCACGAGGGTGAGGGTGAAAATGTGGGAGTGATTTGTATAAAGGAAAAATATGAGGTTAGAGTATGTACAATATTGTCAAAAAATATAATTATGGTGTAAGAGAATAAAAGAAGGTGTACATAGGTTTAATAAAACACACACCTAAGTAGAATATTTAAATAAAATACCAAAATAATTATAAAAAATCCCTATATTTAGGCCATATATACAATGAAATATTTACACACAAAGAGGCCATAATATACTTTTATTTTTTTTATTATTTTTATTTTTTTGGCTCAACTAGCCCAGTGACTAGCTAGCTGAGGGTTTTTAAGAAGATATGGGAAAAGCCCTCTAACTCACACACGCCTATGTACAGTGAAATGGTAGGGATAGCCATAGCGTTTGGGTGAATTTGGTAGGGTGGAGTAACTTACTATGGCAATTATGGAGAGCCGAAAAAAGGCTATCAACAAATACGGGACTTTGAAGACCTTTGACACCAGTTTTGGTGTTAAACGCACATCGCCTGCTATGACACCATCACCTTCCTTAAGCATAAGCCACTACCGCTCTACAAATTCATTTTCTACCCATGACTTCCATGGTAAACATACAAATTCATAACGGCCGACACACTCCTGAGTCTCCTCTTCATTAGGGTCAAACGTAGCTACCGCTGTGTCACAACTGCCTTGATAGCTTTCTGAATCGGAGTCATCGCTTTCCACCTCCACAGGTTCATCTATCTGCCGCGACTGAAGCAAATCCTCCATCGCCACCTTCATAGACCGAATATGTGTCATTGGCTCAAACACAAAGTCCTGCTTGCCCGCTACTTGCTTCCCTTTACTAATCGCAAAAAGCTTCTCCCCCTTTTTCTCCATAACGCTCAATATCTTGCGTCGCTCACACACTTGGATGGAACACACATCTACTCTCGCCCCCTTGTACTCATAATAATGACTTTTGACACCCAATCGGACACGCCATGCAAAATTCACCTCATGTCGGGTCCTTTCAGTAACATCAGCACTAGACGCAATAATATCTTGAAAATGATTATCCCCACTACTGAGTATTCCTAGACATTTTTCCCCCATGACATTCCCCCAGCGTTCCTCAATCTGCATTTCCGATTCCGCAGTCCAAACTCCGACCGCGAATCCATGACCAAAATTTCGAATTCCAATTCCATGAGAGAATTCTACCAGAGCCATCCTAGTAAATTCCACTACTACTCCCAAAACACTAACTGTGACCCTCTTACTGCCAATTTCCTCAGCCCTGTTAACCATCCATTTGAGAACCTCAGGAACTTTCCCATAAAACTTCTTCAATCTAAACCCGTTCACAGGTTTTATAACCTTTGTTCCAAAACATCTTGCAACAAAAATGTGCCTTGACCTTGTTCTGCAACAATCTGATAAGGTCCAAAGTACCTCAACTTCAGCTTACCTGGATGGGGTCCCAAATTGGAATTGTATAGCATCACCCAGTCTCCAACCTGAAATATTTTAAACTTCACTTGCCTGGACATCCATGCTTGTCTTCTCCTTTGCCCAATTTCCACCAAATAAGCACTTTGAATTCTATCTTCTTCCAATTTAAGCAACTCCTTCTGTCGATGGAAAATGGAATCCTCCGGACTCATCCAATGCTGAACCGACAACCTCAAACTTGGCATCACATATTCCATTGGCACCACAACTTCAACCCCAAACACTAATCTGAAAGGTGTCATTCCAGTTTCCACCTTGAAAGCTGTTCTAAAAGCCCATAAAGCCGAATCTAGCTTATCATCTCAATCTGATTTATTTTCTGACACAATCTTCTTCAAGCCTGACCATTCGCTTGCGGATGGTATGGAGTAGATTTCTTATGCAAAATCATATGCCTGGATGTCAATTCCTCAATTACAGAATTTAGAAAGTGTGTCCCCTGGTCTGATACCAATTCAATAGGGCATCCGAATCTTGTCATAATGTTTTTATACAAGAACCGTGCCACACTTGCTGCTTTATTTGAAGGAGTACGAGCGGAAGTGCGACGCGAGAGAGAGTGCGAGAAAAAGAGCACGACGATATGGTGAACTCGCTCTACTGTAATGTGTAGAGCATAGTGAGTTCTTATTAGGTTTTTACAAAAGAATATGTGTATATACCTGGCGGCCCGCCCACTTACCTGGGCAACCACATTGGGCTTTATACCCCAACAACCTCCCACTTAAAGTCCAATGTGGTACTTTAAGTGTGATAGAAGCTACTATACAAGCTAATATACAAGAGATGTAGAGAAGTGATGTACTACCCTACACCTAACTGCTTGCGAAAATGCGCAAAGCTCTCTGAGGGAAGTCCTTTTGTAAGTAGATCAGCAAGATTTTCTGTGGTGTGAACTTTGACAAGCTGAAGTTGCTTATCCTCGAGCATTTCCCTGATGAAATGATACTTCACATCCACATGCTTTGTCTTTGAGTGATAAACTGGATTGTGAGCCAATTGTATAGCACTTTGACTATCACAATATAACACAGGCATCTCTTCTTTGATTCCCAAATCTGTTACTAGTCGATTAAGCCAAATTGATTCTTTGCATGCCTCTGATGCTGCAACATATTCAGCCTCTGTAGTAGACTGAGTAACACAATTTTGTAATCTAGAACACCATGATACTGCTCCACCAACCAATGTAAAGACATACCCTGACGTTGTGAGCGGGATGAAAACACACACAGCGCCTCTATAACTACCCGACACACACTCTTGGGAAGATACAAACACACATTATGGGGCATCACTTGGCTTCACAACCAGCCTGGCCGAGACAGGAAACACACAGACGGAGTGAGAAGAGAGAGATTTCCCACTTGCCCACTCAACACTCACACATACACACTCACACACACACTCTCAATTCAGCTCAAAGGAGGAAAATTCCTGTTGTTTAAACTCAATGAAGCTCAGCCCAACACCAATGGGTCAAATAGTTTACACAGTATTGAGGAAATACACCAGATACAACCACAAAGTTAAGCAGAGGCTTCACTCACCGGAGAAGATTACACAGAAAAAAAGCAGAAAAAGAGTGAGAAATTTGGCAAAATGGACAGCGCCATCGCGTCCGGAATGGCCCAAAACCCCAGTCTACAATGTCAAAGTGCTCAAATCCGACCTCGGATGAGCAGTTTACGGCCAAAACAGGCTCCAAAATGGGCCAAAACACAGTTGCGGCTGTTCCTCCTCTCTTCTCCACGTTTTTTTTGGTCTTCTCTCTGTTTTTTCAGTTCCCACACTTAGATTTATTAGTTAGGCACCCTTGGCCTTTTAGATGACCTCAAACGGACCCGAACAGGCCAAAAACTGACCTCGCAGTGCATAGTTGTCACCTTTTTGCATCATTCGCACACCTGGCACTCAGCTTTTTTCCAATAATGCATCTCGCCACCACGTGAAGTGGCCCCAAAAAGTGGTCCTAATGATGACCTTTCTGCATAACTCTCACCAGAAAACACCCACGTTGTATCCGTCCTCATCCGCGTGCAAATATTGACCTCGTTCGCCCTCCTGACGCCACTAGATGCCATCTGACGCACCTGCTGACCTCGCGTCGTCGATCCGCGGATAGCTTCCTCGAGAAGTTTTACGCGCTACCAACTCCTCCTTATTGTAGAAAAAATACACTAGTATTGATAATAGTGAAAATCGCTCCAATATGTACATGTTGTCCTACCTGTACACATGTGGGCCCCACGTAACCACCTGGCTATGGAAATTGGGTAATCCTTTATTCGATGCACCATGCATGTGTATGTACATATGCGCAATCCCTTGCTCAAAAAAACTCCTGACAACGTAGACCTTCGGTTGTCTAAGTCAATCTGAGTCTGTAAAACCCTTTACACTTAGCTCCTGACTCCCATAGCATATACACATTCTCTTTGTAGCTTTCAGGTATCTCAATATTCCTTTCACTGCCTCCCAATGTTTCTTGCCTGGGTTTGACATGTATCGACTTACTAGTCCCACTGCAAATGCAATGTCTGGGCGAGTAGCAATCATTGCATACATCAAACTACCCACTACAGACGCACATGGAATCGTATCCATTTCAGCCTATTCTTCCTCGGACACAGGACAATCTTGTTTGCTAAGTTTCACATATGGTGGCAATGGAACACTCAGTGCCTTTCCCTTCTCCATATTGAAACGTTGCAAAACCTTGTCAATACACTCTGTTTGAGATAACCAAATCAACTTCTTTGATCTGTCTCTCTCAATGCGCATACCAAGTATATGACTTGCCTCACCCATGTCTTTCATGTCAAATGATTTTGTCATCTTTGACTTCAAAGCTGAAATTTCTTCCAAGTGCTTGCCAGCAATCAACATGTCATCCACATACAAAATAAGGATCAGCCAACTACCATCCTTAGCCTTCTTTGTATATAGACAGTGATCGAACTCACTACGTTTGTAGCCTTGAGAAAGCATAAACTTGTGGAATTTATGGTACCATGCCCTCGGTGATTGTTTTAAGCCATAAAGACTCTTTAAAAACTGGCATACCCAATCTTCCTTGCCTTTCTCAACAAAACCTTCTGGCTGCTGCATGTAAATTTCCACATCTAAATCACCATGCAAGAACGCTGTCTTGACATCCATTTGGTGCAACACCAAATCTAATATGGCAACCAATGTAAGAAAGCATCTCAATGTAGTCATCTTGACCACCGGAGAGAAGACTTCATCAAAGTCAATGCCTTGTTCTTGCTTAAAGCCCTTGGCAACAAGCCTTGCTTTGTACTTTGGCTGACTATCATGAGCGGTGATCTTATACCTGTAAACCCATTTACAAGGTAGAGCCTTTTTGCCCTGTGGTAATTTAACTAGCTTCCATGTCTTGTTTTTATGCAGAGTTGTCATCTCTGACTGCATGGCCAATTGCCAATTCCCGGAGTCCTTCATTTGCACTGCTTCCTTGTAACATGAAGGCTCATTGCAATCAGTCAACATGACATAGTTCATAGATGGAACAAACCTATCAGGAGGTCACGTGACACGTCTAGATCTACGCACAATAGGTGGCTCAGGCTCAGCCACAACCTGTGGTTCCACTCTATCCTGTCCTGGCTCCTCTTGAATCGTGACATTTTGTCTTGCACGTGTAGGTCCATCTTCTTGGAAGACAACTCTTCTAATCTCCTCAACCCTCTCTGGTTTAGAATGATATTTGGATTCATTAAAGTGAACATCATTGCTGCGGACAACCTTTCTGGATTCGGGATCCCAAAGTCTGTACCCCATCTCACCAGAATTACCATAGCCTAGAAAGATGCACTTTCTACTCTTTGGCTGAAGTTTGTTCCTAAATTCCTTTGGAACGTGAGTATATGCCTCACAACCAAAGACTCTGAGATGCTTGTATGAGGGCATTTTGCCTGACCATACCATCTCTGGCACTAAATCCTTCTGCAAAACCTTGCTAGGAGATCTATTTACAAAATGAACAGCTGTTGATACAGCTTCAGCACAAAACCCATTTGGCAGCTGTGCATTAGACAACATACTTCTGACCTTCTCTTGTATGGTCCTATTCATCCTCTCAGCAACACCATTTTGAGGAGGATTGTAAGGAGCAGTAAGTTCATGTTTTATACCTTTTGACTCACAAAAGTCCTGAAAGACCTTTGAAACATACTCTCCACCATTGTCAGTGCGTAAGCATTTAAGCTTCTTGCCACTCTGATTCTCCACAAGTGTCACAAACGTTTTGAAAACACTAAACGCTTCATCCTTGTGCTTGAGAAAGTAAACCCATACTTTCCTCGAGTAATCAACTATAAATGTCATAAAGTAAGAAGGTCCCCCTAGAGATAGGTTAGGCATAGGTCCACACAAATCACTATGAAAAAGTGCCAACTGTGTATCTCTTCTACTGCTTCTATGCTTATGTGGCTGCTGTGTTTTCTTACCATACAGACAATGTTCACAGAATTCAAAATCATTAAATGATAAGCCAGGAAAATAACCAGAACGAGACAAGATTTCCATTCCCTTCTTGGACATATGTCCTAACCGGCTATGCCACAAAGAAACGTTCGGCTGCTTGGTTACATTGATTACATTTTTAGAGACATTTGATACATAAATCATGTAAAGTCCTCCAGACTTTACTCCATGTGCTACTATCATAGAACCCTTGGATATCTTCCACATGTTCTATCCAAAAGTGGTGACGTAGCTAGCATCATCAAGTAAACCTATGCTGATCAAGCTCTTTGTAATTGCGGGAACATGTCTCACATTCTTCAGAATGAAAGAAGAGCCATTCTGAAACTTCAATTGAACATCTCCAACACCTAAGATCTCACATGTCTGCCCATTGCCTAGCCGAACATGATCTTTAGTGGTCACATAAGAGGTAAACCACTCCTTGTTTGGAGACACATGTAGTGATGCCCTTGAGTCTATAATCCAGTCACTCAGTGCATTTCCATCAGATACTGTAAGAAGAGCTGAGTCCATTGTATTCTTCAAGAAGTAGATGTCTCCTGACACTAGACTGTCATCCTCTGCAACAGTGTTTGTCACATTTATTTCTTGAATCTTCACTGAGGACTTGTTCTTCTCACCATGGTCTTCAGCTTTCTCTTTGCCTTTTTCTGCTTTCCATTCTCTGCAGTCTCTTTTCATGTGACCCTTCTTACCACAATGGTAGCATTCTATGTCACTCTTGCCTTTAGCACTGCGGGACTTGCTACGAGACTGATTCCTCTTTCCACCTTTGTACTTTTCTTTGGTCCATCCCCTGACAACTAAGGCTGCTCCTTTGCCTTTGTCCATTGTCTTTCTATTGGTTTCTTCAGTAAGCAGACTTCCTTCTACACCTGCTATGTTCAAACCATCTGGAGGTGCCGAATTACTCAAAACTGTGCAAAAAGTGTCCCAACTTTTCGGCAATGTGATCAACAGGAACATAGCTCTAACAGGTTCATCAAACTTGACACCTTGAGCTGACAACTGATTGTAGATTGTGTTGAATTCATTCAAATGATTGGACATAGGTGTCCCTTCTTTCATCTTCAAGTCAACAAGCTTCTTAAGCCAGTATACCTGTGAAGCTGCACTCTGCTTCTCATAAAGATCACTCGGCTTTAACCATGCTTGATAAGCCGACATCTCGTCTGCTACATTGAAGTAAACGTTTTCTGCCAAAGTCAGCATAATGGTAGAAAGTGTCAATTCATCCATTTCGCTCCATTCATCTTCGTCCATATCTTCTGGTTTTATCCCCTTGAGCTTTATAGGTTTTATCTGCTTCTTTTGTACCAACACGTGCCAAATCTGCTTCTTCCACAATGGGAAATTGGTTCCATCTAGCTTCTTGATATTGTAAAGAGTAGTGTCTTGTGATCCAGCCATAGCTACGCTTCACAGTGGTTTACTTTCCTGGGAAAAATTCGGCAGAGTTTCCCCTGTAAACTGACCTCTGAACCAATATCAACCTGTCAAATGAACCAAGAAAGCTTCAGATTCTGCAGAAATTTTGGCAGAGTCTCCTTTGTAAAATGGCTCTGGTGTACTAAAAACAGACCAAAAACAGCTCAAAAAACCACTGTCTCTCTAACATTGTAAGCTGTGGGTAAACCTGTCCTGCACCTGTACTGTCTCTGACTGTCCTGTCACTGTCCTGTAAGCATAGACTGCGACAATGCCTCAACGGCAGTAAAGCAAAGATGCAAACCCAACTGTCTAACTCACAGTCAATACATCCTAGCTGCCTATCTAAGGGTGCTCGAGGGATCGCTCCAAGACCTGTATCACCGAAAGGATCTCAACATTCGAGAATCCCCCAACTCAATAAAACCTCACTCGACCCTCAACAAAGACTGCAGTAAATCTGACAATACATAGACTTCCCACAAAGTCATACATCCACAAATTTCCCACTGTATGCTATAACCGTTGCGGCGGTTGTTTGCTGCGTGACTCACAGCCAGCAAACCCTCAACAGACATACATCATCTCTGACAATACATCCCATGTGGAATTACCTGCAATGTCAGGATGAAATCTGGAATATCAAGCAGCAAACACAAGCTACCTGATGAACTAGTGGATGTCGCCTATAGTCTGTGTGTAGATGCGCCCATGTCGTATGTGACACGCCTCCAAGAACTGTGAGCCGTCCTTCGATGTGTAGACAGCCACAAATCAACACTCTAGGAGTGTCGATATCCTCAGCACCTACAGTCGTAGGCCGAAAACCCCAAATTTGTAGAGTCGGATCTGCACCCGTCAAGACCACGTAGTCGAAAATGGCCTGCGCAGACCTTTGTCGAAGCCGAACGGTGGCCAAGATGACCTCAGAATGAAATTCGCGTGTCAAATTTCACTCCAATCAGAGCTGGTGACTCTAGCCTCCTGCAGTGCTACCCTGAGCCTCGATCTGAGCTCTGATACCAGTTGAAGGAGTACGAGCGGAAGTGCGACGCGAGAGAGAGTGCGAGAAGAAGAGCACGACAATATGGTGAACTCGCTCTACTGTAATGTGTAGAGCATAGTGAGTTCTTATTAGGTTTTTACAAAAGAATATGTGTACATACCTGGAGGCCCGCCCACTTACCTGGGCGACCACATTGGGCTTTATACCCCAACATTATTATCTCTCAATGCCACTGCTTCCACCCATTTGGTAGCATAATCCGTTGCAACTAAAATGTACCTAGAACCTGTTTTGTGAGCACGAGGTTTGATTGGGCCTACAAAATCCAATCCCCATTTCTGAAAAGGTTCCAATGGCAAGACAGAATGATCTTGCATCCTATCCCCTTGTGTAGGTTGCCCAATAGTAAAGGCCACCAAAGTCCAGCTTGTAAAATTTTCCGACCTATAATTTCCCCTGAAAAATGTCCTCCAACTGATCCCCAATGTGCCTCCTGCAACACTGCTTTCTGCTCTTCATCTGGAACACAATGTCGGATAATCTGATCTGCTCCTCTTCTATACAATGCTCTAGCTATAATGAGAAATGGTCTACTCCTTAAAGCAAACTTCTTCCTTTGATCCGGAGACATTGTTGAAGGCAATACTCCATCCACCAAAAACTGAACCATCTTATCATACCAATTATCAAAAAAGTGACCTTCCACTCAGAATAAATCCGCATCTGGCAATTTATCCGATACACCGGTAAATTCCTCCGTATGTTCCAGTCTGCTGAGATAATCCGCTTTTGCATGCTCACTACCTGGAGTATGAACAATTGTATAATCAAATTCTTGCAACATGAGCATCCACCTTGCTAATCGGCCCTCCAATTTTTTCTTCTTTACCAAAAACAATAAAGCCTGATGATCCACATGGAAAACCACTTTATTCCCTAACAAATAATGTCAAAATTTTTCCATAGCAAAAATCATTCCAAGAGCTTCCATTTCCGTAACAGTATAATTCCTCTCCGATGCTCTCAACATTCTACTTGCATAATAAACTGGTCTGAATCATCCCTTGATCTTCTCCTACATTAAAACAGCTCCAATTGCCATGTCGGAAGCATCCACATAAACATGAAAGGGTAGTTCCCAATTTGGTGGTTGGAGTATAGGTGAAACCACCAACATCTTTTTTATAATCTAGAAAGACTTTTCCTGTGCATCACCCCAAACAAATTCCACCTCCTTCTTAGTCAAATGACTAAGTGGTGCACTGACATCTGCCAGATACCTCAAATACCTACCATGCCATTTAATCTATCCACCAAACCGCATTACTGCCTTCAAATTATCCAGAGCCACTGCCTTCTCGATTGCACTGATCTTATCCCCATCAATCGACATTCCTTCTTGAGAGATAATATGTCCCAGCAACTTTCCCTTCTGTACTGCAATCGCACACTTCTGAGGGTTAAGTGACATCCTAAACAACCTGCACCTTTCAAAACACTTTCTCAAATTTCCAAATGTCGGACTTTTGCTCCAAAAACAGAAAAATCATCCATAAAAATCCTCATGAAATCTGTCAAGTATGGCTCAAAAGTTTTAAATGCTGCCTTTAAAAATGAGGGTGGTCCATTCTTCAAGCCAAAGCTCATCACTATGTATGCAAAAGCTCCCCATTCAATTATAAAAGCAGTTTTTTTAATATCCTCCTCAACCATTGGAATTTGATTATACCCTGAAAATCCATCAAGGAAACTGTACATCTCATGACCCGCAACATCATCCAAGACTGAATCAATAAAAGGTAATGGAAATGGATCTGAAATTGTTGCTGCATTTAGTTTCCTATAATCCACACAAAACTTTAATTTCCCAGACTTCTTAGGTACCACCACAATTGGTGACAACCATTCCGCCTGATCCACCGGCATAATAAACCGCGCATTCAGCAATTTATCCAATTCCACCTTCACCTGCTTGGCATAATTTGGATTCATCCGGTATCTTTGTTGAACCACTGGAACAGCATCCATCTTCAAATGAATCTGATGCTTAAAAACTTGAGGATCCATACCTTTCAAATCTGAATAATC
The DNA here is from genome assembly GCF_014529385.1 of Adiantum capillus-veneris. Taxonomy (NCBI): domain Eukaryota; kingdom Viridiplantae; phylum Streptophyta; class Polypodiopsida; order Polypodiales; family Pteridaceae; genus Adiantum; species Adiantum capillus-veneris. The sequence goes on along the minus strand of NC_140942.1, from coordinate 115,411,339 downwards.
CCATGCAAAAACATCAATATACTCCAACAGTAATTCCTTCAAATCCTTCTTAAAACCATCCTCCAAATTAACACTAACTTTGATCATCATTGGATTATCCTCTGTTCCCAAATTTAGATCCTGTAATCATCCTCCTTAACCCGAGAAACTTTCTCCATCATCTTATCATACAAATCTTCTGCTCTCTGGATTGCCTCCTTTGGCTCCAATTCCGAATCCTCCAATACAATTCCATCTGAGGATTTTTTGTTTGTCCTCCCCAATTCAGTATCCTCCTGTTCCACACCATCTGCCTCTCTTTCCAACTGACCAATTCCAACTCTGTCCTATTCGGCTACATAACCATCAATAATCCATTCCACATCAACCTCAAATACCGGAACAATGGTTGTATTTGCTGCTAGGAAATGTGCCTCTTCATCATCTTCCAGACCTTCAGACATATTAATGGATTGTGCCAACATTGGCTTCGTCGATCCGACCAATTCCTTCTTTGGACCCATAGGTAGTGTAACTTCTTTTCGCCCTTTCTTAACCGTCACTTCATTTTTTCCCCAATCATGTTTCAATTTTGTTGTGCGAAACCAAGGCCTTCCCAGCAACATGGAATAAGAATTCCCAAAAGACCGCATCCTGAGAACCACAAAATTTACAATAAACTGCAATCCATGAATGGTGATACTTTGTCCTCTTAGCATTCCCAGTGGCTGGACTCTGCTTTGATTAGCCATGCGCACTTGAAATGGAGCTGGTTCCAACCTGACATTTTTCATCCTTAAAAATTCCGATTCCGAAAGTATATTGACACCTGATTCACCATCCAAAAAAACTTCGGAAAATTTACTATTATTAAATTCCAATGTCAATGTTGGTACAGAGAAGTCCACATCCTCCGGGCTAATCTGACAGCTGTGAGCTGTCTGTTGCACCTCAGTCATATTTGGAACAGTGTTCGACTTCCTCATAATTATATATAACTTATCCCTGAAAATCGAAACTAATGACAACAACTGATCCAAAGTAAAATGCATAAGAGAATTTGTTAATTCTTCAAACAAGGCATCCGTCCTTTCCTTGTCCTACTCCTCCTTATTCTCCCCTTTCACCTTCCTTTTGGATTGGATTAGACGCTCCTCTTTTTCCATCAAATCTTCAGCTACCTCATCCCGTATTTCCTTCTACTCCTCCCAATCCTGTGGAGGTTTCAATTTTGCTTTCGACCTTGTTGTTGCTAACACATCGACTTCTTCTTTCAAGGATTGAGAATAGTCACATTCCGAATGATAATCCATACCCACTTCATTTACCCCATGATCCAGAAATGATTCTACTACAATCAAACTACTCCCTGGTATTTTATTGTCAGCTGCTGGTTGTGCTGGTGGTGCTGGTAACTGAGGTACTTACCCTCTTGGCTCCTGTTGATTCCAGTTTGGCTGGTTCCAATTTGACTGATTCCAATTGGATTGATTCCAGTTTGGATGATTCCATCCTTGTGGTTGTTGCTGCTGATCCCAATTTCCCCGCCATGGAGGTCTGGAATTTTGCCATCCCCCAAATCGCAGTCCTCCTCCAGGATTAAAATTTCCTCAGAAAGATGGTCCCCCTTGATGAAATGGTGGACGACATCCTAAATGTTGTTGTTGTCTTTGCCAGCCTTGATTATTCCTCGGCCTTCCTGATGTCTCTGGAAATACCCCATGAGTTTGAGGCCCTTGCTGCTGAATCTTTTGCTGAATCCTTTCTGGCACCACACCCCACCCCGAAAATTTGGATTATACCAACAATCCTTTGTCCAATGTCCATCCTTAACACAAATCTCAGAATGAGGGGATTTTGATTCCACAACCTTCTGCACTCCCAACTTCTTCAATTGTTTCTCCACCAACTTTTCCACTTTATCATCTTTCCCCTTCTCCTTGGATTTCTTCTTTGATTTCTTCTTAGCTTTCTTCCTGTTATCCTCATCCTCTTCTGAATCCGAATCATCATTGGAGTCCTCCTCACTTTCTGAATCTGTTCCCAAACCAAAATCCGTATCAGTTTTCGAATTCGTATCTGTGTCCGAATCCGAATCATCTGGCCGTTCCTTCCTCTTCGACCTGCTTTTTTCTCTTATCTTTGGATGACTTCTTAGAGGCTTTCCCATGAGAAACCCCAAACCTTTTCTTTGCCCTTTGGGCTGTGTCCACTAATGCTTGTAATCCACCTGCAATATCAACTCCAGGAACCGCATTCTTCAACTCCTTCCTTAATCCTTTCAAAAAATACCCAGCAAGGATTTCATCAGTTGGCCTTTCTTGAATAATGAGCCTTCTCACATATTGGTTAAACTTCTGTGCATAAACCTCAACAAACAACTTCCGTTGTTTCACCTTCCTAAGCTTTGTTAACACATCATGTGGAGTCTTTTCCTTTCTAAATCTATTCAAAAACGCTGTTGTTAGATCATCATAATCAACAAAATGACCTGCTGGAAAATTGCTAAACCATTGCATAGCCTTCCCATCCAATGTAGCCTCAAACTGGCGCATCTTAGCCTGGGCATCATACACTCCGGAAAATCCTCTGGTCTGCCATCTTGTCTCAAATTGAGATACATGGCAATCGGGGTCTTCTTTGGACTTTCCCGAAAAGGTCCGGAATTTGACGCGCATATCCTGCCTAGCCGCCGCCATATTTGTAGGTCCACCTACTTGTACTTGACTTCCTACACGGGCACTTCCCAACGGATCAAATACCAATCTCCTTCTTGTCACTATTGCATGCTGAATAACTGCAACTGCCACCAGTCGTGGAAAAATATCCGATTCTTCTACCTCTTCTTCTTCCCTCCTATCACTCAAATAATCCGTTGCACCATCCAAATCTTCCACAGTGTCATCCAAATCCTCTTCATCAATCACTCGGTGCATCCCCCTATAATCCACATTGTGCTGCAATTCCGAACTCTGACCATCTCGCCCATGAACCTCCCGAAACCGCCTAGCAATTGATCTTGTCCAATATGGGAATATGTTCCCTACTTCTTCCTCCAGAGTGCAGCCTAACACCCATACCAAGTTACATTAATCTGAACATCTTCCCGTCATTCAACTCTGCTTTCCACCGTTTCAGCACCCACTCCTACAGGAGAAAAATTGAATTCGTCCATGCTACATCACATCTACACCGTGATCGTCAAGTGTATAAGGCACAGATATTCAGACTAACAGAAACACTAAAACTGGAATGGAAATGGAATAGAACACATGAAACAGAACAATTCCGCCATAGCTTCCATCATCATATATCGAAAAACAGACAATGCTAACAGTTACATCATTCGAGAAGACTAATAGGCAGCGCCCTTTCCCCAAAAACCACTTAAAATCCCAAAAAGTACAAAGCTTAACTTTCCAACTTCCACTAAGTTAAACATCCAAAATTCCTAAAGGTAACAGTAGCTCTCACATACCTCAGTATACGTCTCACGGCATCCAAATGTGGCTTCCTTGGAAGCTGCATAAACTGACTAACCAATCCAACTGCATAACTCAAATCTGGCCATGAGATCATCATGTATACAAGGCTGCCCACTATCTTGCTATACATTGTAGCATCATCCAACACTTTTCCTTCATCAATCCTCAACTTCAAATTTTGATCCAAGGGTGTGGAAATAGGCTTACAATTAGCCATGCCATACTTCATAAGCATATCCAACCCATACTTCTTCTGCGATAGCCATATACCGCCTTCATTGCGTATCATTTCAATCCCCAAAAAATAGGGCAACTCACCCTTGTACTCTGTGTTGGGGTTAAGGCCTATGTGCCTTGACCGGTCGCCCAGGTCATGGGCGCCCGCCCACTGTTACCCTATACTTATAGTAAGTATATTGTATAGGGGGAGCTGCCACTTCACAGTCTCCCCACCCACATCGTGTGTGTGTCTTCTTCTCTCTCTCACTCTCCGTCTATGGTGCTCCCCGATCCCCTTCAATTGGTATCAGAGCTATGGTGACCGCGGAGAGCACGACGTCTTTGAGAGCTTCGAGGCGATAGCTCGTTCTCTCTCGACGGTAGAGAGATTAAGAAAGCAGAAGACTTGCTGTGAGAATGCAATGGGAGCTTGTGAGCTCAATTGAGAGTGATGTATGCTCTTGAGGAAGCTTAGAAAGGAGTGTGGAAGATTGCGTGTAAGTGAAGGTGCTGCCCTAAAACTGTGTGTGCAGCAGTACTGTTTTCAGATTCGTTTTTCTCCTTGTAGAATGCAGATCTGAGAATTCTATTTGAGCAGCCCATTCGTTTTGACGTGGTCTACATTTTTGCAGAAGACACTTTTAGCAAATTCCTCACCGTTTTGCTGATATTCAGCTCAGACTGACTGTATACAGAAATTCCAGATTTTCTGTTGTCACATTGTGTGAGAGTTTGATGCACTTTTGGAAGCACGGGAGATGCTTGAAGTTGAGTGCATAAATTTTGAGCCGAAGATGCAATTGCAGCTTGTGTTAAGCTTGTGGTTTGAGGGTTTTTTGGTAGACTTGGGCAACGAAGTACGGAAGCGTTTACACACCACCGAGGCGGTCTCTTGAGAGACGCAATTTTTTGGAGCACACAGGTGGAGCTTCTTTCACTGGTTTTCACAGGATACTTTGGCAGTGATTTTGTGCTTGGATTCATGGTCTTTGCGGATGGTTTGCATATGGTTATGGCGCATGGTTGATGCCCATTATACATGCATTTTGGCGAGCACTTTCAAGTGCAAGTGAGCTCTCTTGAGAGCATTGTCTTTGCATTGATCAAGTTTCCGGATTGCAAATCTTTTGGCGCTTGCTTATGCGCGGTCACTCCGTTGATATACGTTGAGTGCGGATTGCCATTGTATGTGAAAATGTGGAGCCATTTTGGCATTTCTACTCATTGGCATTGAATAGTGTTATGGTTTCTGGTAGAGATTGTACTTGAGTTTTTGCTCAGTTTTCAGGAGAAATTCTGCCGAATTTTTCCCAGATTCTTGTCATACTTTGTGATCGAGTGTTTACTCTCACTTTGACAGGTTTTGTCAGTTTGGACACAGTTTTGTGTTTTTGTATCCACTCTCGCAAGAGTGAGGAGTTGTGTATCTTTCTTTGCTTGAGATAGTGGTTTGCTCTCGGGTGGGAGAGTCTTGTGATCTCGAGCATTGTTTGCCATAGTTTTCCAAAGCTTATGCATGTATGTTGAGTGTAGTTTGATGTGCATTGATTGCTCATTGTATTGAGCTTGTAGGAAAATGGTTATTTTGTGATGATAGCCATTGTGCGTCGAAACTCTGGCGAAATTTTCCCAAGAGTTTTATGCGTATCATTTATGCGATCTAGGTAGAGATTGCGGGTTGCACTCAGCATTTGCGTGTGGTGTTCTCTGCAGGTGGGAGATATGTGCATGTGTATGCATCGATACCACATAGTGTGGGCTTGGTGATTAGCTCACAGATTGCAGTGTGATACTAGAGCAGGCGAGGCTTGTATTGACATTGCGGGAGCTCTATTTTGGAGTGTGTCTCACAGGTTTTACATTGTGTTTCTGGCCATATTTGTAGACAGTTTCCAGGTGTTGTTGGTGAGGTGGTTTTTCTTTCTAGTTTGCTACATTGTGCTCATGGCAGAGACAGGTGATTGCTCAGATTATGATCTCTCCGAAATGTGCATGTTTGATGGGTCAGACTTTGCAGCATGGAGAGAGTGTATGCTTGATGCATTGACATAGCAAGGGTTGCATCGACCATTGAGTGGTGATGTAGGTAGACCTTCAAACATGTCTGAGGATCAGTGGCAGAAGCTAGAGGAGATGGCACTATCTACACTCTCTTTGCACCTTGCGGAATCTGTATATGCTCTTGTTATGTATGAGACTACTTCGAGAGCACTTTGGCGCAAATTACATGATATGTATGATAGATCTGAGTCATCACGGACTTGTGTGAGACATGTACATTCACGAGCACGCCGACAAGTGACATGTTGGTATTGTGGTCATTCTAGACACGTTAGACGGCGCTGTTTTTGTCGTATGCGACATCGTAGGAGACATGGCAGTCTCAAAGATGTATGTAGTGATTCCATGGACTCGGTTGCTTTGACAGTTGAGGCAGATGTAGTGTCGGATTATACTAGTGACGGGGATGTCACTTTTACCTTGAGCTATGCAAGAGATGCTATACATGTTGATAGTGCACTCCCTTCGTAGTGGTTGCTAGACACAGATGCTATGTTTCATGTCACGCCGCATCGTGAATGGTTTTGTAGCTATTCTAGCGGGATGCTTGGCAGTGTACGTTTGATCTATGGATTGGTGCATGCGATAGCAGGTGCAGGAGATGTGAGACTGTCATTACCGAGTGGTGCATCTTACTTGTTACGACATGTGTGCTATGTACCAGATTTGACAGTGAGTTTGATCTCGATTGGTCAGCTTAGAGATTGTGGATGTCAGATTTCGCTTCGAGAGTGAGATTTTGTGATGCATTTGGGTTCACTAGTGATTGCGAGAGGTGCCAGGAGTGGTACAGGTTACCCATTGCATGTGGATCACAGGAGAGACGGTATTGTCTCTGTGATCATGTAGCCAGGTAGAGAGCGAGAGAGCAGGCGAGTCTCTTTTGCTTGTGGGTTGCAGGATGCTTTGCATGGAGTGCAGAGCAGTGACCTTGTTGTGCAGGTTGCGTCTACGGATGCACAGGTAGAGCGGGACAGCTCTAGTGAGTCACAGTAGGATGAGTCATCAGAGGTGATGACAGAGATGACTCACATGGATGCTGAGATGTTGGCTATTGTGGAGTCATTTCTTGATATGCTTATGCCAGAGCTTGATGCAGATTCAGGACAAATGGATACTCTTGGTACACATGTGATATGTGGTGGGCACGAGGAGTCACTCCAGAGCTCGAAGTCAGAGTGCCATGGTCTCTATGATAGGGGACAGGATTGCCATGAGTTGAGTTCTGAGTTGGAGGTGGCAGAGGTTGCCAGGGTTGCATCAACGTTCGGTGTCCTCATGTACGAGATGCTGATCTCGAGGCCCGACATAGCAGCTGCAGTGGGAGCATTTGCAGCAAGGTTGATTAGTTGTTCGATGACTGATCTCGGCATAGAGCGTAGGGGAGGTTTGCAGGTATTGGACCGATACTTGCAGGAGTGCATGAGCTCTTGTAGACTCTTTGCAGAGCTTGGAGCTAGCTCTGTGTGGCTTCCGCAGCGGGATGTTTGTCTATCAGTAGAGCCGGATGCACTAGCTCATCGAGAGTCAGTGGGCATAGGTTGAGAGAATATCTCACCTTCTATTACTTGTACACTAGTAGATCTTGCTGAAAGGCACATTGGCCTTTAAGTGGGAGGTTGTTGGGGTTCAGGCCTATGTACCTTGACCGATCGCCCAGGTCATGGGCGCCCGCCCACTATTACCCTACCACCCACTGTTACCCTATACTTATAGTGAGTATACTGTATAGGGGGAGCTGCCACTTCACAGTCTCCCCACCCACATCGTGTGTGTGTCTCCTTCTCTCTCTCACTCTCCGTCTGTGGTGCTCCTCGATCCCCTTCACTCTACCTTTGTACTTGACAATGCTACAGTGGGCTGCTTCTTGCTGCTCCATGTGACAGTAGCAATCCCAAAAGAAAACATATAACCACTGGTAGATCGGCGATCGGAAGAACTACCAGCCCAATCAGAATCTGTGTAGCCATGTACCTGTACCTGGGTTATAGAAGAGAGTGTAATCCAATGTAGCTCTCACATACCTCAATATACATCTCACGGCATCCAAATGTGGCTTCCTTGGAAGCTGCATAAATTGACTCACCACTCCAACTGCATAACTCAAATCTGGCCGTGAGATCGTCATGTATATAAGGCTGCCCACAATCCTGTGATACATCATAGCATCATCCAACACTTTTCCTTCATCAATCCTCAATTTTGATCCAAGGGTGTGGAAATAGTCTTACAATCAGCCATGCCATACTTCATAAGCATATCCAACCCATACTTCTTCTGCGAAAACCATATACCGCCTTCATTGCGTATCATTTCAATCCCCAAAAAATAGGGCAGCTCACCCAAATCCTTCATGTCAAACACTTTGTGCAAAAGAGCTTTGACATGCTCTACATCCTTCAAAGCATCACCCCCTATGATCAAATCATCTACATAGATGGTAATGATCACAATTCCGGCCTCTGTTTTCTGCACATACAACGAATGATTTACATCTGCCATATGAAAACCAATGGTGATAAGATACTGTGCTATCTTATCATGCCATGCACGGGGGGGATTGCTTCAGCCCATACAAAGCTTTTTGAAGCTTACATACATAATCTGGGTGACCTGTATCTTGAAAACCTGGTGGCTGCTCCATATACACTTCTTCTTGCAAATCACCATGCAAGAAGGCATTCTTGACATCCATTTGATGCAAAATCCAACCCTTTGCTGCAGCCACTTCAATAACGGCTCTAACGGTTGCCATTTTGGCCACAGCAGCAAATGTCTCCTCATAATCAATTCCATATGTATATGCATACCCTTTGGCTACAAGTCTAGCCTTGTACCTGCTTACACTCCCATCACAGTTATGTTTTACTTTGTATACCCATCGACATCCAATAGGCTTCTTGCCTTTAAGAAATGGCACCAATTCCCATGTTTCATTGCCATACAATGCATCCATTTCCTCATCCATAGCCTCTTGCCACTTAACATTTCCAGCCGCCTCTTCAAAACATGTAGGCTCTACATCCTGCACAACTTTTTCCATAAATGCAAAATGTTTTGCCAATAACCATCATACGTTAATCTGCCAACTGGATAACTGTTTCTTCTCAACCTACGTGGCTCTGCATTGCTGCAAGGAGCCCTATTTTTAGCATGTAACCTTCTGACACCTGGTGTTCTAACAGAAGGTATACCCAGCTCCTCATCAAGACTATGTTCGAACCCACTTGAGTGCCCATCTCCATCATCATGCCTTGCAGTCACATTAGGCATTCTCATGCCTTCATCAACCTTTTCTTTGCCTTTCCTTGATGCATTAATTGAGCTTGCAATACTTTCTTCTTTACGCAATATTCCACTCCATGGGTTTGCAACATGGCTGCTTGCCGGTGACCCTTGCGGTCCACTCAACACTTGTGACTGAACATCTGAATTTTCAGCCACACTCTTCTTTACATCAGCCCCTATATCATCCTTCACATCAGCATACCAAGTTGCCATCTCATCAAATACTACATCTCTACTCATCCTCACTTGACGCGTGACAAGATTGTAGCATTTGTAACCTTTTTGCTCAACTGAATAGCCAATGAAAACACATTTTTCACCTTTCAGGTCAAGCTTCGTCCTTAACTCATCTGGCACAGGCACATAAGCAATACATCCAAACACTTTGAAGTGTGAAACATCTGGTTTCTTCATTGTAAACTTCTCCTCAGGAGTCATGTCATGTACTACTGCAGTAGGTGTCCTTTTCATAGTATAAACAGCAGTAGAGGTAGCCTCAGCCCAATAACATGGGGTCGTATTCTTCTCACTCATCAATGAACGTGCAACCTCTGCAATGTGCCTGTTCTTGCACTCTGCAACACCATTTTTCTACGGTGTATACCTGCAAGAAAACTGCCTCTGAACACCGTGCTTTTTCAAAAAATTACTGAATTTGTTGGAGAAGTATTCTCCCCCTCCATCCGATCTCAGACACTGCACAAAATTTCCTGTTTACTTTTCAACCATAGCTTTAAAATTTTAAAAATGAGTGAACACTTCACTCTTCTCCTTCATGAAGTAAATCCATACTTTGCGTGAGCAGTCATCAATGAATGTGACATAAAACCTGCAACCTCCCATAGAAGTGTTCTTTGCAAGACCCCATACATCAGAATGTATCACTTCTAATACATTTTTGCTCACATTTCTTTCTTGTGAAAAAGACCCTTTAGCTTGCTTTCCAAGCTGATAGGCTGCACATACTTGCTGCATTTCAGAAACTCTAAATTGTGGCAAACCTATTACAAGTTCTTTACTCTACATTAATTTCAGCCTTTGCACATTTGCATGACCAATCCGTTTATGCCTGATTTCAACATCTGCAACAACACCTGATCCTTGTGCAAACATGGCAGCATTCATTTCAGGCATGTTCACATTGAGTGTAAACATCCTTCCCACTTTCTTTCCTTGTGCAACAAGCTTTCCATTCTTCTTGTACTCCTCAACATACAAGCCATCACCATTAAATCTGGCCTGCAATCCCTGCTCAACCATTTATCCAACAGATACCAAATTCTTTCTGATATTTGGCACATGGAGTACATCAGCAAGATACTTTTCTTTGCCATTTCTTGTAGACAATGGCAGATCACGTGTATGCGCAATAGGGTGTGTTGTATCGTCACCTGTTTGCACATAACCTGCATTTTGTAAAGTATGCATATTCTTGAACCATTCTCCACGACCTGTCATATGGTTCGATGCACCTGAATCCACATACCATACATTATCATCCTGCATGGTTGACACACTTTTTGACACAATGTTTGACATGTGTTGCATGAAGAACAATCTCTCTGTATCATTAGTATTCTTGCTTGTGGACGCATAATTGTTTTGCTGTCCACGATTGTTTCCCCTGTTCCAATTAGAGTCATGCTCAAAGTGACATGTTCGTCCACATTTACAGCATGTCAACCTGTTATCATTTTTTGCATTGTTTCTTTGAAAACCACGACCTCCATGAGGACTCCCCCTTCCTCTGAACTGTCCTCTACCACGCATAGGCCTTTGCTGACCATATTGATTTTGTTGGTTTTTCTATTGACCTTGACCTTGATTGCCACGGCCACCCCTTTGTGCATTACGCCCTCTACCTCTTTGTGAACCTGCGTAAAGGGCCTATTTGAAGCTATTTCTTCCTGTTTGAATAACTCCATCATCAATGAGGCTCTTTTCCTCAACAACTAGCAATGATGACAGCTCTAAAAAATGTGGGATATTTTCACGAGTAACGAATACTGGTCTTGCTGTTTGTATGCATTACCAAGACCACGAAGACATGCCTCCACCTTGTCATCATCATCCACTGCAACACCAATAGAAGAAAGGGACTCACACAAAGCTTCGATCTTCAATGTGTAGTCATTCACTGATTGGTCTCCTTTCTTTATTGTGTTCAACTCATTTTTTAGTTGTATCTTTCTTGCTCTTGTGTTGGTAGCATTGAATGCTATCAGATTATCCCACACATCCTTGGGAGAATTTGCATCCTGTATATGACCAACAAAGCTATCTGATACACAAACAAACAACCAATACATCACTTTGGCAAATCCTTGATGCCAGTCCTTCAATGATTTTACCTATTCTGCGAAAGCTCCTGTATCTGGAATAACATGCAGTGCTTCATTTGCACCTTCGACATAATCCCAGTACCCTTTGCCCTTCAAGTAGTTTGTGATTCTAAACTTCCAAGCATGGAAGTAATCCTCTGTCAGCTTCTCACTCACAATCCACATCTTGCTTTCATGGTTTGACATTTTTGCAAAATTTCATAAATCTGCACAAAACTTGCAGCGATACCAAATACACACACAATCTATTTTTAGACTTGTCCACAATGTGCGTACATACACCCAAACACCTATTTTAAACCTTGTACAGTAACCGTACTATTTACTACACAATCTGCAATTCTTGCAACACCAAAACTGTGAATCTGCAGAATTGCTACACAGTGCGAACCTGCACTCGAACGCACTCTATCTTAAGAGCGGGGACCCGAACGCGCCCAAAATGCGTTTCTAAATGCAAAAGGTCTGCGCACCTGTCCAACACTGAGAATCTGGATACAAAGCTCCTCAATCAGAGTCTGTATGAATTCTAACCTGAGAATTCGTGAGGGGGTGTAGTACTAACACGTGGGGAAGAAGATGGTTGCCTCTTGCCCTTGTACCGCTTCCTGTGCTTGCCTCAACTCTCTCAGAGACAACCAAGCTCTGATACCATGAAGAGAAACAAGAGAGGAGAGAGACCAAGAACTTGCAACCACGCACACACACACAGAGAGAAGACTGTACACAGAGATGGAGGCTGTCAAGCTTCTACTTCTTCTTATTGACTAATAAATAAAATGAGGGCTACAAAAGCATAAGTGAATGAACCATAAAAGTGACTATATACAAATGGTCATAGTCAGTAGCCGCTAGTAAGTGAGTGGCATAAAGTGTGCCATCACTCTCGATAGGTAGACCGTGTCGGTGAAGTCCAACTATCGTATCATTGGTGAAGATCCTCATAGATGCTCATACACACCAGTAGTAGGTGAGATGTGTTGACCGTAAGGTAGGCATGGAGCTTGATATCTCAACAGGGGGAAGCTGTGAAATCTTCAGCACTGTTTTGTTGAAAAATTTTAACTGAGTAGCAGGTCATTTTTTTCAGCTTGATTCTTGCAATCCTATTTGGAAACGTCCTAGTCTACAACTTTCCGGTTAAAAGTTTTTATAAATTTAGCACTGATTTTGTTGTACATTTGGCAAACTGCCTACATGTCTAGGGTACACAGTTGCAAATTTTTATAGGTCTATTTTGAATTGTAAAAAAATCCCATTTCATGTCCATTCTTGCAATTCTTGATCCTTTATTTGAGATCTACAACTTTGCAAAAGGAAGTTTTTGCAACTTTTGAACCGTTTTGAGAGATATGGGTTGACCGGCTGTAGGGTGTTTGAAAAGTTGAAGATTATGTATGCCTATTGTGGTGACTTGCTACATTTGGAAATCTTGGATTGAGCTTTATCATTCTCTTGATTTGTGCATTGTTTTCCTTCTCTCAGTGAAGAGAGTGTGGGTTGATATTTTCAACAAATTTATGCGCATACGTTGAGAACACATTGTGAATGTATGCATTCTTGTGGACTCTCAGGATTCGAGAGTGGATTCATCACAGGTTATGTGCCAATATTGACTTATGCAATTAAGAAGATGTTGAAAAGTGTGGTGCACGGATTTGTAGGTTGCAGAGCTTTGCATCAGCATTGATTCCAATGGGAGTACTTTATACGTACATGTATTGATTCCAATGGGAGTACTTTATACGTACATGCATCTTTTGGCACTTTTGATAGTGCTTGAGCTCTTTTGAGAGTGATTTTACTTCCTGTAGGGTCTCATAAGGATTTGTTTATTGCTTGCACATCTGTTGGCGCATGTTTGAGCGCGTATACTGCATCTTGCAATATTGTTGATAGTGGATGTATGTTGAGTTGCGAAAATTGTCATATGTACCTTTTGTGGAGCCAATTTAGCTTGTTTTTGGCAGTCCCGACCATTTCTGAGACTCAATTCGGAGGCCCTTTCTAAAACTAGGCTAGTCTTTGAGATTGCATAGCCCACTAAGAATAGCATTTTTGAGACTCAATTCGGAGGCCCTTTCTAAAACTAGGCTAGTCTTTGAGATTGCATAGCCCACTCTGGATAGAAAGCTCCTCAATAAGAGTTTGTATGAATTCTAACCTGAGAATTCCTGAGGGGGTGTAGTACTAACACGTGGGGAAGAAGATGGCTGCCTCTTGCCCTTGTACCGCTTCCTGTGCTTGCCTCAACTCTCTCAGAGACAACCAAGCTCTGATACCATGAAGAGAAACAAGAGAGGAGAGAGACCAAGCACTTGCAACCACGCACACACACACACACACACAGAAGACTGTACACAGAGATGGAGGCTGTCAAGCTTCTACTTCTTCTTATTGACTAATAAATAAAATGAGGGCTACAAAAGCATAAGTGAATGAACCATAAAAGTGACTATATACAAATGGTCATAGTCAGTAGCCGCTAGTAAGTGAGTGGCATAAAGTGTGCCATCACTCTCGATAGGTAGACCGTGTCGGTGAAGTCCAACTATCGTATCATTGGTGAAGATCCTCATAGATGCTCATACACACCAGTAGTAGGTGAGATGTGTTGACCGTAAGGTAGGCATGGAGCTTGATATCTCAACACGGGGAAGCTATGAAATCTTCAGCACTGTTTTGTTGAAAAATTTTAACTAAGTAACAGGTCATTTTTTTCAGCTTGATTCTTGCAATCCTATCTGGAAACGTCCTGGTCTACAACTTTCCAGTTAAAAGTTTTTATAAATTTAGCACTGATTTTGTTGTACATTTGGCAAACTGCCTACATGTCTAGGGTACACAGTTGCAAATTTTTATAGGTCTATTTTGAATTGTAAAAACATCCCATTTCATGTCCATTCTTGCAATTCTTGATCCTTTATTTGAGATCTACAACTTTGCAGAAGGAAGTTTTTGCAACTTTTGAACCGTTTTGAGAGATATGGGTTGACCGGCTGTAGGGTGTTTGAAAAGTTGAAGATTATGTATGCCTATTGTGGTGACTTGCTACATTTGGAAATCTTGGATTGAGCTTTATCATTCTCTTGATTTGTGCATTGTTTTCCTTCTCTCAGTGAAGAGAGTGTGGGTTGATATTTTCAACAAATTTATGCGCATACGTTGAGAACACATTGTGAATGTATGTATTCTTGTGGACTCTCAAGATTCGAGAGTGGATTCATCACAGGTTATGTGCATTGACTTATGCAATTAAGCAGATGTTGAAAAGTGTGGTGCACGGATTTGTAGGTTGCAGAGCTTTGCATCAGCATTGATTCCAATGGGAGTACTTTATACGTACATGTATTGATTCCAATGGGATTACTTTATACGTACATGCATCTTTTGGCACTTTTGATAGTACTTGAGCTCTTTTGAGAGTGATTTTACTTCCTGTAGGGTCTCGTAAGGATTTGTTTATTGCTTGCACATCTGTTGGCTCATGTTTGAGCGCGTATACTACATCTTGGAATATTGTTGATAGTGGATGTATGTTGAGTTGCGAAAATTGTCATATGTATCTTTTGTGGAGCCAATTTAGCTTGTTTTTGGCAGTCCCGACCATTTTTGAGACTCAATTCGGAGGCCCTTTCTAAAACTAGGCTAGTCTTTGAGATTGCATAGCCCACTATGAGGGTCATGGTGAAATTTTATTGAGCGAGGGGATTCTTAGATGACAAGATCCTTTCGATGATACAGGTCGTTGGAGTACCCATTTTGTATCCTCACCATAGGTCATGTATAGAGTGGGATAGGTGCTTATTGGCATCGCGTTGGCAATTAGTGGTCAGTCTGTGACTAGTTTATGCACAATTTTTTATTTCTATTCATCTGTCTTAGGCTCTGAGAGCATCATTTTGACATCTTTTGGCTGAGATTTTGTTCCTCGTGAAGAGGAGACTCTACTGAATTTTCCTGGGAGTCTATTTTATGCGTTATTAGTCTCTTGTAACAATGTTGGATTGAGGTTTTGTTCATTTGTCTGGAGAAACTTTGCCAAATTTTTCCTAGAATTGCCAATTTTTATCACTATATTGTCTTTGGCTTGTAGCTATGTCATCCAGTGGTGAGAAGGATCATTATAACATTCGGAAATTTGATGGGACAAAATTTGCTATCAAGAAAGAGCAAATTCAAGATGTCCCCATACAAAAAAGGTCAGCTGGATCCTATTATGGAGCGCCCAGAGAGTGAGTATACAAATATTGAGTGGCAAAAGCTTGATGCTAAGGCCAAATCTACCATTCGTTTGTATTTGGTTGAATCTGTGTACTTTACTATAGTTGGAGAAAGGACCGCTAGAGATGTATGGGATAAGTTATGTTCCAATTATAAGAACAAAAGTGCCACTGATAAGGTCTTCTTGATGAAGAAGTTTTTTGACCTTTGTATGAAGGAAGAGGGCACCATTTCTACTCACATGAATGAGTTCAATATCATTTTCACTCAATTGACCACTTTGGGTTTTTTCTTTGATGAGGAAATTAAATGTATCTTTCTGCTATGCAGTTTATCCTGACTTGAGATATGCACTGTTCTAAGACGAGCAACTCAGCCCCTGGTATTGGTCTAGTGTACAATGACATCCTTGGGAGTTTGTTTATCGAGGAGATTTGCATAAAATCTTTTGAAGGCAAGAAGGATGGTGATGCATATGTTGCTAGTGATAGACAGAGGGGTCACACTCAAAGTCGTGCCAAAAGCAAGGCCCGTGGGGGTTCACGTAGTAAGTCTCAGGGCTCTATGCGCAATTTTGAGTGCTATCGCTGCCATAAAAAAGGGCATGTGAAGGAGGATTGTAAGAAATGGTAGCAAAGCAAGAAGAATAAGCAATCTTGTGAGATTTCTAAGTCTCAAAATTCTGATGATTCAAACAAGGGCAAAGCAAAGTTAGAGGAGATCAATGTGACTAAGTCTCCAAATGCTCCTACTGTAGAGACTCTTCACAACAAATTTACCTATCAAGGCTCTTGAAACACAGGATGCATAGTATGCACAGAATTGGATTGTTGGATTCTACTGCGAGTTTCCATGTGACATCACATAGAGAATGGTTCTCTTCTTACTCTCTCTCTCATGGTAAGATGAGACTAGGTGACGCTTATGAACTAGACATTGAGGGGGTCAAAATGTGAAATTAAATCTGAAGAATGGCATGCAATTTACTTTATGTAATGTCAAACATGAGCCCAAGTTGACTAAGAGCTTGATATCTGTTGGCTTGCTTGATGATTTGGGCTACAACACCACATTTGGCAATGGTTCGTGGATGGTACGCAAAGGTAATCTTGTTGTACTAAGAGGTCAAAAGCATGGTACCCTGTATTCCATGCATGTGTCAAATGTTGGTCCTGATTACATTTTTAGAGCCGAGCTTCCATCTATTGAGTTGTGGCATTGCCGGCTAGGTCATATTAGCCAAATAGGAATGAGAAGCTGGCTTGTTTTAGCTACTTGCATGTCTTGTCGTTTGATGACTTTTGTGTTTGTGGTCCTATGTCAACCTGATCTCTACGGGGGGCTACTTACTTTGTGATATTCATAGATGACTCTACTAGAAATGTGTGGGCATATCCTTTGAAACATAAGAATCAAGTTCTTTCTGTGTTCCAAAAATTCTTAGTGCTTGTCATAATAATCAATATCTAATTCTCCTAAATGATTTTCTCATATTAAACTGATCATTTAATGTGGGGAAGTGCCAAGGGAGAAAAAGCTAGAATATTGGTTAAGTTAGCAGACCGGCCACAGTAGGGATCCAAAGGAGGGAAAATAGGGATCCAAAGGGGGGGCCATCTGCAAAAGAGCCATGTGAAACAACGGGCTAAAAAGACCCTAAGGTTCAGCCCATTAAGACTTCCAAAATGCTAAGGTTCCAAAATTCAAAGGTTGTGTCCAAAGGTCAACCTTAGGGAAAATTGGATGCTTAGTGTGTGTGCCCAAAAAGTCTTTCTGCATCCCTACATGGGAGGGGGCGAGCCCCAAAGCTAGGGGATGAGAGAGAAAACCACACACACACACACAGGCTCCCTTTACACAAAGGGAATGAGGGACACATGTCAGCTCCCTAGGCCAGATGCCCACAAGGTGTGCCCAATTCCTATTGGAAGACCCTTGAAGTGGACCAATGAGAATTAAGCTAGAGTAAATCTAGTTTAATTAATTTAAAAACATTTAATAAAAGAAACCAATAAGAATTAAGTGTCCTAGAAGACTATTGGGCAGTCTCCCAAGGGGTCCAATGAGCATTCAGAAGCCCCATGGCTTGCCTGATTCCTATTGGCCAGGAGGCAAAGGGGTCCAATGAGAGTTTAGTTTAATTATTTAATTATCTAAAGCTCTCACAAAAGGGGAAAGGGGGACACATGTCAGAAGGCTATATCTTATGCTGCTTAATTCCTATTGGCTTGACCTGGGGAGGTCCAATGAGGAAAAAGCCAACCTAACTTAGCAGCTAGGGCTCGCCCAAGAGAGAGGGGGGGCTGATTTTTGCTGGGCATTCACTCTCACACTTGACCATGTGTGAAGGGAAAACACTCTATCTCCTCCCAAGCTTTAATGGAGAGCTCATCACCTACTCCAAGCTTGTGAGATAGAAGCCTACATCAACACTCTCTTGGCATGTGGATGCAAATCCAACCAAGAGCCAAGCTTCAATGCATGCTCATCTTCTCTACCAAGCTAATTACTAAGCTAAGCTATGCTAATATGAGTGATTATGTGAGGAGATGTACTTCTTTCTCGTAAGATACTTCTTTTTCCTCTCAATCTACTCTCATACCCTGCTAGCTCTCACCATCTTCGAAGGTGTGTGAGGTCTTGGGTCTGAGAACGGGGATAATTCAAGTTGTGTTTAATTAAGTGTTTTGCTTGGTGTATGAAGCTTCCATCTTCATTGCACTAGCTAGTCTTGAAGGAACACAAAGAATTGTATTGTACAATGTCTCTCTTGATGGGAGAAACCATAATACAAAGCCTTTTGGAGGGGGGACCGGCTCCATGCAAATCCGGTCCTCAACTGTTGTCAATAGTTTAATTGCTCTCTCTTTTGAAAGTATTGTCGATGCTATCTAACTAGGTGTTATGCTTTTTGTTGCTCTCTCCACCCAAGCACTCTTGTAATTCTCATTAGGAATCTATTCTAATGAAATGCCCACTATGTTCATGCTAATTTCCGCTACAAATAAGATTTTAGGCCATTAAATGTTACATTGGTATCAGAGCTCAAGGTTTCTCTTTTCTTGCTCAAGAAGGGAGGTCCTCAAGCTAGCTACAAATGGTTGGTATTATTAATTGCCTGTGAGTAAGTAGAATAGGGATTTTTCAGCCTTGCAGTGCACCTGCCTTTGTGCAGTTAACGGGGCATCACCGTCGAGAGCTATGGTCTTAATAGTGGAGTCCTACGGGGCTTGCCTACGGCTTAACCACTATTGAGCTATTAGAAGCTTGACAGGAGCCGGTGCTGTTTTGGTGTCGAAAGACCCTCTCTTCTATTCCTTGCAATTAATGGTATTCGAGCCGCGGGTACAGTAGCTTGAGTGCTTTTTCTAAAGGGGTAAAGAGGAGTAGCAACTAGGGCTTGAAGTGCCAAAGTACACCTAAAAAGTTTACACCTAAAAATTGTTAGAATGGCTGACAATATTAAAGAGAGTGAAATTAATGTTGATAACTTTGATTTTGCTCATGAGCAAGCTACTAATGATGCTTCAATGCTTGTTAATTATCTTGTTTCTAGGCTTCAACAAGCCATGGGCAATCCATCTCTCCAAAGTGAAGTGCAACGGCAGCTCCGTGCTCACGGGATTCTCCAAGCTCATCACCATGACGAGAGAACACCTAGGAAGCCTCCTTGTGAGACTACCAAAAGAGGTCTCTCTCCGATTCGGGAAGAAGAAGAGAATCCATATGAAGGGCTCAAGAACTTACTTCTTGATGATGCATCTCCTTCCCAAAGGAGAACTCAAGAGCCTCCACCGAAGGAACGAGAAAGAAGCGAGTCTCCCGCCACCTCGGCGGAGATGGCTCCACGAAGACGGCGGGCTAAACGCTCTCCATCACCACCAAAGCGGAGAAGACCATCACACTCTTCTCCACGCCATAATTCAAAGAGGGATGATAAAAAGCAAGAGAAGAAAAAGGCGAGAAAGAGGACACCCTCTTCTCCATCTTCTTTATCCTCTTCCTCTTATGAAAGCTATGGTGAAGACGACAAAGATCAAGACAAGAAAAAGGCGAGAAAGAGGTCACCCTCTTCTCCACCTTCTTCAAATTCTTCATCTTCTGAAGAAAGTGATGGTGCAACTTTTGAACCATCAAAACGAAGAGGCCATAGGAAATCCTATGCCGCATGGAAGAGGTCGTCCAAGCTGAAGAAATTCAAAGAGGGAGGGAAGAGCATCTCTTTCCTTACCTATGATGGCACCTTCGGCGCTACAGACAAAGTTTTGGCCTTTATCCAGCAATTCGATGCAGCGTTTGGAGATGAGGGCTTCACGGAGTCCTCTAAGCTACGCCATGTAGCTATGCACTTTCAAAAGTCCGCCAGACAATGGTGGTCTAGCCTACGAGCCAACGGTGAAGCTCCACGAACATGGAAGGCTTTAAGAGCTTCCATTATGAAGCAGTTTTTGGCCACCGATGCCAAAGACGAAGTACTCACCGAATGGCGAAGCTTAAAGCTCTCGCCCAATGAATCCATCCACAAATATGTAGACAAGTTTTGGGACCTACAACTCAAAGCCACTGTCTTCAAAAAGTTGGATTTTGGAGAGCAAAAGCAACAATTTTGTGCGGGCTTAACCGAAGAAATGGCGGAGTATGTCAACTCCCAAAGGCCACGTACCATATCGGCGGTAATACACCATACTATGGTGGCCTCGCGAATCAATTTCCAAACGGGGGGTAAAAGAAATAATAAGCCCCCGGAAAACAAAGGTACCAATGAGCCTAAGGGGAAGGACAATGTCCAAAAGTCTCCTAAGGGCAATTCCAACAAAGCTAAAGAGAAGGGAGTTTACAAAGGAAAGAATAAACTCTCTCCTGAAGAGCTTGAGCGTTATCGTAAAGATAACCGGTGTTTCAAGTGCGGCGAACAAGGGCATGCGTACCGCGCTTGTCCCCAAAAGAACAACCGCCAAGATCCTCCTAGAGCTTCTTTGGTTGAAATCCAAGAGGAGGAGATTCACCAAACTCACCACAAAGGATCTCCTCTATGCCATGCTTGGGGAAAGGTAAGAGAACATGATGCTTTTATTCTCTTTGACCCTGGTTCTACTCACAATTTCATATCTATGGAGTTAGCCACCAAGCTAGGCATACAATCCTACGAGATGGGAGATATCCTACCCGCAGACAGTGCCTTCAAGGGGCAAGAAGCTTCAGTCACTCCCTTAATCGGGAAATTGAGGCTTCATGTCCAAGGCTTCATTGTCATGCCTTTTGGCTTGACTAATGCACCAGCCACATTTAACCGCTTGATGGAGAAGCTGTTCAGACCTCATCGAACCTTCACTAGAGTGTTCTTTGATGATATTATCATCTACTCTAATTCATTAGAGGAACATAAGCAACACCTCCAGGTAATATTTCAAGTTTTAAGAGAGAATAAACTTTATGTTAATCGAAAGAAAAGTGAATTTTTCTTGCAAGAGATTCAATATTTAGGTCACATTATCTCTCAAGATGGAATCCAAATGGATCCATCCAAGTTAGAGGTAATAAAAGGATGGCCTAAACCAAGGAATCTTCATGAACTAAGAAGCTTTATAGGTATGTGTGCATACTATAGACGCTTCATAGAAAAGTTCTCACAAATTGCGGGACCATTACATGACCTAACAAAGAAAAATGTTAGGTATACGTGGTCTGCTAAGGAGAACAATGCTTTCGAAAAGCTTAAAGAAAAGCTTATCTCTCAACCTGTGCTTACACTACCGGATCTCTCAAAACCATTTGAGGTCCAATGTGATGCTTGTGGTGATTGCCTTGGGGCTGTTTTTCTCCAAGAAGGGCACGCCATAGGCTATGAGAGTCGAAGGCTCGACCCTGTTGAGCAAGCTCTAGGCATATACGAAAAAGAACTCCTTGCAGTTCTACATGCCTTAGACTCATGGAAGCACTATTTATTGGGGACTCCTTTTATTCTGCGAACGGATCACCAAAGTCTTAAGTACTTCATGACGCAGACCAAGCTCTCCGACAAACAAATGAGGTGGGCAAATTTCCTTTTGCAATTTCATTTTCATATTGCTCACATTGCTGGCAAGCATAATCAAGTAGCCGATGCACTCTCAAGACGACCGAGAGTGAATGCGGTTTCCATAGCAACTCACAATGATCTATCTTTAATGATAGATGAGTATGCTATTGATCCCGATTTTAGAGATGTGATTTCAGCCCTTACCTTAGGGAAGAAAGAAGAACCATTTACTTTACAAGATGGCTATCTTCTCTATGGCAATAGACTATGCGTTACTAACTCACTACGTGAGAAAGTAATGTATGAATCTCATGCTCCCCCATATGCGGGGCATAGAGGGATTCAGTCTACCCTAAAGGGAATTGAAACATATTTCTATTGGCCTACCATGAAAGTGAACATACATGAGTATGTTTCCAAATGTGTGGTATGTCAAAAGACAAAATTTGATAGAGGGAAGCAACTTGGATTGCTTCAACCCTTGCCAATCCCTAATTCACCGTGGGAGAGCATATCCATGGATTTTATCTTTGGATTGCCTAAGTCTATCCATGGGAATACGCGAATATGGACGATAGTAGACAGGTTCAGTAAACAAGCTCATTTTATACCTGTCAAAAAGACTATCAAAGCCCATCAAATGGCAACCCTCTTCATTTCACAAATTTTCAAGTACCATGGCTTGCCAATGTCCATAGTGTCGGATAGAGATCCTAGAATGACCAGTAATTTCTGGAAGGGTCTCTTTGAGAATTTAGGAACAAGGCTAAACTTCTCTTTGGCCTATCATCCACAAAATGATGGCCAAAGTGAAATAGCTAACCTAACTA
Source organism: Adiantum capillus-veneris (assembly GCF_014529385.1). Taxonomy (NCBI): domain Eukaryota; kingdom Viridiplantae; phylum Streptophyta; class Polypodiopsida; order Polypodiales; family Pteridaceae; genus Adiantum; species Adiantum capillus-veneris. The sequence goes on along the minus strand of NC_140942.1, from coordinate 115,388,892 downwards.
TTCTCGATCTACTAAAAGCCTATGTAACGGAAGTAGATCAAAGATCCCAATGGGAGAAGTACTTACCCTTAGTAGAGTATGCTTACAATAACACTGTACATACTTCTACAGGAAAAGCACCTTTCGAGGTAATTGAGGGAAGATCAAAAAGTCCCTTGCTACTTAAGGTACATGGGAAGATCTTCGCTGCAGATGAGTATAGCCGAGACCTACAAGAATCTTTCCAAAAGATTAAGGATGCTATCTCTATCTCACAGCAAAGGCAAAAGGCTGCTGCTGACAAGCACAGAAGAGCCCAAGCCTTTAAAGAAAACGATTGGGTCTTGTTAAAGTTTCCCAAGGCTCGCTTAAGGCACACGACGGGCAAGAATCCTACGGGCCACCAAAAGTACTATGCTAAACTAGCAAAAAGGTACTATGGTCCCTTCTAGATTCTTAGGCCAATCAATGAGATGGCCTATCAACTTAAGTTGCCCAATCATTGGCTCATACACAATGCTTTTCATGTGAGCCTCTTAAAGCCTTACAAAGGAGAGCCACCTCAAGAACCAACTATTGAAGACCCACCGGAGATCGAGGACCACGAGGAGGTGCTGCAGCCCGAGTCCATTCTCCGACATGAAGACAAGGTATTAAGAGGCGGTAAGACTATCCGACGATATCTTATTAAGTTTAAGAATTATCCTTTTGAAGATGCTAGATGGATGCAAGGCATACAATTAAAGGATAACCTAAACCTTGTCAATGCTTACAATGCTTCCCAAGAGTAAGCAAATGTACAAAATGTTAAAAAAATGAACAAAAATTTTTGTCTTATAAGACTCTCTTTTTCTTTATTTGTGCACAAAAATAAAGTAGTATGCATGCTTAGATCAAGTTTGTGGAGACGACGTCTCCCAAACACCAAGTAGAGCTTGTCACTCTACTATGGAAGACTGATAGGACTAATGTGCAGACATGCTTGCGGCAGCCTCAGGCTCTCAAGCGCCAAATGGACTAGTCATCCATTATGGAATGATGTCGTAGGGTAACATAGGGATCCTCTACCCGCTAAGAAAAGGACTCATGCATATGCTTTATCTTCTCTACACCATAGTCGAGGACGACTATGATTTCAAGAGAGAGGTAATGTCATAATAATCAATATCTAATTCTCCTAAATGATTTTCTCATATTAAACTGATCATTTAATGTGGGGAAGTGCCAAGGGAGAAAAAGCTAGAATATTGGTTAAGTTAGCAGACCGGCCACAGTAGGGATCCAAAGGAGGGAAAATAGGGATCCAAAGGGGGGGCCATCTGCAAAAGAGCCATGTGAAACAACGGGCTAAAAAGACCCTAAGGTTCAGCCCATTAAGACTTCCAAAATGCTAAGGTTCCAAAATTCAAAGGTTGTGTCCAAAGGTCAACCTTAGGGAAACTTGGATGCTTAGTGTGTGTGCCCAAAAAGTCTTTCTGCATCCCTACATGGGAGGGGGCGAGCCCCAAAGCTAGGGGATGAGAGAGAAAACCACACACACACACACAGGCTCCCTTTACACAAAGGGAATGAGGGACACATGTCAGCTCCCTAGGCCAGATGCCCACAAGGTGTGCCCAATTCCTATTGGAAGACCCTTGAAGTGGACCAATGAGAATTAAGCTAGAGTAAATCTAGTTTAATTAATTTAAAAACATTTAATAAAAGAAACCAATAAGAATTAAGTGTCCTAGAAGACTATTGGGCAGTCTCCCAAGGGGTCCAATGAGCATTCAGAAGCCCCATGGCTTGCCTGATTCCTATTGGCCAGGAGGCAAAGGGGTCCAATGAGAGTTTAGTTTAATTATTTAATTATCTAAAGCTCTCACAAAAGGGGAAAGGGGGACACATGTCAGAAGGCTATATCTTATGCTGCTTAATTCCTATTGGCTTGACCTGGGGAGGTCCAATGAGGAAAAAGCCAACCTAACTTAGCAGCTAGGGCTCGCCCAAGAGAGAGGGGGGGCTGATTTTTGCTGGGCATTCACTCTCACACTTGACCATGTGTGAAGGGAAAACACTCTATCTCCTCCCAAGCTTTAATGGAGAGCTCATCACCTACTCCAAGCTTGTGAGATAGAAGCCTACATCAACACTCTCTTGGCATGTGGATGCAAATCCAACCAAGAGCCAAGCTTCAATGCATGCTCATCTTCTCTACCAAGCTAATTACTAAGCTAAGCTATGCTAATATGAGTGATTATGTGAGGAGATGTACTTCTTTCTCGTAAGATACTTCTTTTTCCTCTCAATCTACTCTCATACCCTGCTAGCTCTCACCATCTTCGAAGGTGTGTGAGGTCTTGGGTCTGAGAACGGGGATAATTCAAGTTGTGTTTAATTAAGTGTTTTGCTTGGTGTATGAAGCTTCCATCTTCATTGCACTAGCTAGTCTTGAAGGAACACAAAGAATTGTATTGTACAATGTCTCTCTTGATGGGAGAAACCATAATACAAAGCCTTTTGGAGGGGGGACCGGCTCCATGCAAATCCGGTCCTCAACTGTTGTCAATAGTTTAATTGCTCTCTCTTTTGAAAGTATTGTCGATGCTATCTAACTAGGTGTTATGCTTTTTGTTGCTCTCTCCACCCAAGCACTCTTGTAATTCTCATTAGGAATCTATTCTAATGAAATGCCCACTATGTTCATGCTAATTTCCGCTACAAATAAGATTTTAGGCCATTAAATGTTACAGTGCTCGTAGAGAATCAATCTGGCAAGAAACTCAAAAGGTGTAAATTGACAATGAAGGAGAGTATGTCTCCAAAAATTTTGAGAATTTTTGTGCACAAAAAGGGATTAAGAGGCAGTTTATTGCACCATACACACCAGCTCAAAATGGAGTTGCTGAGTGTATGAATCATATGATTTAAGAGAGGGTCACAACCATGCTCTCTATGCACAAAAAGGGATTAAGAGGCAACTTATTGCACTTTACACACCAGCTCAAAATGGAGCTGCTAAGTGTATGAAACATATGATTCAAGAGAGGGTCACAACCATGCTCTCTATGGCGAATCTTGCACAGGGCTTTTGAATAGAAGCCGTCTTAACAATCATGCACATCATAAATTGTTCACTTAGTACGCCATTGAATTATGAGATTCCAAAAGAGTTATGATCTAAATGTAAGCCTCAATATGACCATCTACGTGTCTTTGGTTGTGAAGCTTATGCTCACATGCCCAAGCAACTTAGAGAGAAGTTAGAGCCAAAGTCACAAAAATGTATCTTTGTTGGATATGGTGCTGATGGAGAGATAAGATATGGCCTCTGGCACCCAAAATCTTATAAAGTCATCCATAGTTCACATGTGATCTTCAATGAGTCAAAGATGCATAAGAAACCTATCAAAGAAATAAAGGTTTCCAAAGTTACTTTTGAGGATGTTGCCTCAGAGACAGTAAGATCAACTCAGGGTGCTAGTGACAAACCTTCCACTAACGATGCTCTAAGGGGAGTAGATAGTAGCAATCAAGGACTAAGATAGTCTATTAGAGTCTCTCGTCCATGTGAGAATTTTGAACTAGGTCTTGATTACATCATGTTGACGGAATACGGTGAGCGAAGCTACTACCAAGAGGCTATGATGGCAGATGATAAGCTAAAGTGGCAGCAAGCTATGCAATCTGAGTATACTTTGATTGTGGCTAATGACACTTGGGACTTGGTAGGACTGCCACTTTACCTTGCAAATGGGTTTACAAGAAGAAATTTACTTCGAGTGATCCCAATTCAAAGTATAAGGCTAGACTTGTAGCCAACGGGTTCAAGCAAGAAAAAGGAGTCGATTTTGATGAAATCTTCTTGCCTGTGGTCAAGATGACAACACTTAGAACCATACTTGGAATTGTGGCAATTGAGGACATGTCCAAATAGATGTGAAGATAGCTTTTCTTCATGAGGATCTGGATGAGGATGTTTACATGCAGTAGCCTGAAAGGTTTCTTCAGGAGGATGCAAGACGTCAGGATCTAGTTTGTAAGCTCAAGGTTCAAGGCAGTGGTATCTTAAATTTGATGCATGTATGAGGTCTCAAGGGTATAAGAGGAGCAAAGACGATCACTACTTGTACACTAGAAATTTAGATGATGGTTCAATGATCATTCCATTTTTGTACGTTGATGAAATGCTTATAGCTGGGAAATCCACTGAGGAGAAGAAAACACCTAGCAACAATCTTGCACTGAAAGATTTGGGGGATGCTAAACACTTTTTTGACATGCAAAGCAAGAGGGATTGCAAGCGTCGTATTCTTGAGTTATCACAGGAAACATACATAGAGAAAGTCTTGTAGCTACTCAGCTTCATGGTTGTAGCGGTGAGTTAATGGGTATAGGGTGAAGCTACTCAGCTTCATGGTTGTACATATATATACACCACTTAGGCTATGTTGGCCTTCAAGTGGGAGTTTTTTGGGGTTGCAAACCAACTGGCCGCGCTTGGACACTAACCCATGTAACTAACCTTATTCTTAATGTACACTAAGAATAAGGAGAAAGAGCAATCTTTAACCCTTAAGCTCCACCCAACCTTGCTACGTGCTTTCCCTCTCTCTCTCGACTCTTGACTTGCACTTGCTTCCATTGCACCTACAACTACTACAACCAAGGACACACAAGGGGAGATATGCACAACCAATCTTGGTAGAGCCCACTCTACCCATTTGCAAATATAATATTGATGAATGGACACTGTTGTTCATTACAAATAGGGGGCTGACTATGTCAATACCTACAGTCATAAAGAGTTGCCAAAAGTCCCAAAACTATAATGTCCTAGTCCAAAGATAATCCAAGATAATAGCTATTGTATTGACTGTGGCAAAACCCATTTAATACCTAATGGTCCACATAGCCCAGTCACAATTGCAAAGAATACAAAGGTTGTCCAAGGAATTGTACAACAACCTAGAAGTTCAAAGAATGATAATGTTGTGCTTGTTTAGGCCATAACAAGAGCACAATCTTTAAAAGCTCTTGAGGAACCGATGATTGAAGAACCAAAAGTAGATGCACCTAGCCAAAAACCACATAGTCAACCAAATAGCTAGAAAACTAGGAAGGCTAGGATGAAAGTGCGTACATAACAAGAGCAAAACTCCCTAGCTAAAGAACTTACCCAAGCAAAAGAGAAAATAAAACATCATGAAGAAAAGGTTGCTCCTAATATAACACCAATGCCTCAACCATCAAATGAGCTATCCACAAAAAGCAAGCCTATAAGTGTTAGCTCAAGAGCATTAGTCCTAGTTGAGAAATTTAACAAACCTCTAGATGCCCTCTTGAAAGCGGATGATGCACAGCTCAAAAATAATCAAACCCAAGAACAAAGATGACTGAATTATCCATACACATGGCTAGAAAAGCAGTGGCTAGAGACGTGCCAAAAATGATTCAGATAGCCCAAACTTCAACAAAGCCACCGATTACCAAACTAGAAGATTGGGTAGAGGTTCCACCTCCAAAACCTATAGTACCACCTTAATGAGAACCAAAAAAACTAAATGGGATTCCAAAAGCTGACATAAAACCAAAATACGCAATGGAGAGGCCTAGGATAGTGATGAATACCACCACTAATTTATTTAAGGATCTAGGTCTGTGGGCTTGAGCTGGTGTTTGCCTATTCATTGTTTTGTGCACATTTTTAAAGAGTTTGGATTTGTGGAGACTACCACAATGCTTGTATGTAAAGATGCGCATTACGAGGAATTAGGAAGGCTTTTAGAAGAGGACTGGGGTTTTGTGGAGGGCATGCACAAAGGGGACCGGTACCGTTGTAAGGTTGGAGCTTCAGGTATTGGAATGCGCTATTTGAAATCCCGCACCTCCTTGTACATACGATTTCACTATGATCGTTGGATGTGCAAGCTTGGAGTGTGGACTCCCTTACAGAGTGTAGACGGCACAATTGCAAGCTTTGACATTGCAGTGAAGATGCCCAACGATGCTTTGGAGGCAGTCCAAGTGAATAAGCATTGGACTCTCAGTAATGTTCGAGAACATTTGGTTATTATGGGTTTTGAGGCCCTTCAACAAGCACAATTTCGTTTACAAGGTCACAAGGTGAGAATCCTTCCACCGCATTTTCAATACATCATGGTTTGTCGATCATTAGATGCTTATTGTAATGAATGTCCGCAGATTGGGAAGAGAATGGAAGACAAATTGAAGGTCGAGGAGGACTGGGGGATAGATGGAACTATGCTATCGATCTTATAACTTTGTAACTCTTGCAATTTTCATATTGATCCCCGCTGTAATCAACATGATTTGCTTCGGCAAATCATGCCTTTGAATATAATTTTTTGCATTGGGATGAGAAATCATTTTTTGGTGAAAGTGCCTTTTTTTTAATGTCTTAAAAAAAGGGTACATTATAAAAGGGGGGCCACCTAACTCATTCACTATTTTCACTTTTGCAACTCTTGAGCTCCTCCACTCTCTATCCACACCCCAGGCTAAACATGGATGCTGCCACAGCCTCTGCATCTGTACCCATATCCACCCCTTTGTCATGCTTCATCCTCTTCCTCAAGGACACCAAATACAAAGGGAAGTTGCACCTCCACACCTTTTGTACTTGTCTCCCTGACCTTGACACCACAGTTGCCCTTCACATGGATGCATTTGAGGAGATTTCTGCGTTCATGGAGGAGCACATCATAAAATATTCTGTATCTATCCCCCCACATCCAGGGATCTGGGTGCCTTGCGATCTTTTGCGCTATATACACAAAGGTGATCGCCCATTCTCCAAGCGGTTGCAACGATTCCAAGAAATTGCAACCAATGCAGGCCATTACTTGGACGAGCAAGCCCCTGGGGTGTCAGCGCTCAAGAAGCGCAAGTTGGGGGTGGAGTACCTTTCTCGGCTCGCAACATTTATCTTCTTGGTGAGCGAGGAACCTGATTTGGAGGAGCTCCTCTTACCACACCTTCAAGTTGGGTCCTTTATCAAGGACACCAAGGAGCAGCAGGTTATCCCCATGAACCCTGCAGCGGAAGGAAAAGCACACCAGCTCGAGTACCCTAGGGGTCTTGAGGAAGTGGTTGAGAAATCCATAGTTGCGGCTGGCCCTAGTGACACTCCAGTGCCACTACCACTGACGGATGTGGCTATCCCAGAGGTAGAAATTAGCCGCTTCTCCTCAGTGTTAGTGGATGGGGAGGAGTTTGTGTTCCTGCATGATTTGGAAAAAGCATTTGGCCTGCGCATGGATGAATGCTTGAGCATGCTATGCAACAACAGCAAATGTCCCTTAGACAATACGCCAGATGCCCTAGAAAGCAAGCTCTTTCCAGATGGGGACTCTGTTGCTGACACTATTGCAGTTGTATGTGCGGAGGTCCTGGCAGCAGAGCAGTTGCACGTGGCTGATGAATATTTCCAAGCCACGCAAGCCAAGGTTGAGGCTGCTAGGATGCCTATGCCATTATGCAACCTCCCATCTGATGATCCAAAGCTTATATCTGTGGTGCATGGGAGCATTGACTTGGATGCAAAGGGCAACAGGGAGGAGGACGACAAGGAGAAGGAGGTAAACTGTATCCTAATTTTCATGTTACTATTTTATCCTTCGTTGTCTTTTTTCTCAACCTTCATCGGTTTATGACAGGATGTTGTGGAGGTTGATGATTTTGCTGCAAGGACGGGTGGCAAGCGGACGGGCTTTGGACCTCAAGCTTCCCTTGCGCATTACCTCGGACAACTCCCCCCTAGCGATGTGGCCATTATCCATAATGAATTTACTCCCCAAGCCCATTTTATGACTTGGTCGTTAAAAGCTTTGAGTAAGTTTTTGTGTTTGAGTACCATTGCTCAAACTGCGCATCAAGTGTTCCTAGTGCGTAGATCCCTTGTATGCACAGCGTTTGGCACTGGCTTTCGTGGTAAAGTGCTTGCCCAGATAGGGATACAAGCTTCCATTGGCTCAACTGACCCAAATGCCATAGCGCAGTCCCTCTTGATTGGGGAGTTGCCTTACGCGCAAAATAGGCGCCAGGAAATGGTCAAAAAAATTCTGAACTCCTCAGATACATGATGTAAAATCACCGTGCTAGAAGGAATAAAAAATATTTGAAATTGTCTCTCTATATTGCAAATTCTTTTCAATCTGATTTGTCAATCTTGAAAATTGTTTCAATTGGTGATATGAATTGTTTTTTGACTTTGTTATTTCAAGGTATGTAATTGCAGTCAATTTGAGTATAATTGTGATTTTTAAGTACCCTAGGGGGTTAGATTAGCCTATAAGGGGCAAAAAATTCCTGGCCACAAGGGTGCACAAATGGCCCAACCATCAGTTTTGGATGGGCCATTTGCGCGCCCTTGTGGCCAGGCATTTTTTTGCCCCTTATAGGCCAATCTACCCCCTAGGGTACTTAAAAATCACAAATTTATTGCAATGGATTGGTTTTGCATCATTCATTTAAATGCAACCTTTTTATGGCAATTCCAGTATATGTTCACACTCAAGGACACTAGAAAAGCTCAAATCAATTATGAAATGAAGTTTCCAGCAAACTATCACTTGCTTTAGCTCTACCTTCTACACCCTTGCACCAAAAAGTCAAATTACGTTGGACACTTGGTTTCACAATATGTTATTTGTTTTGATATCCTATAAGGAATTCAAAGCTTGAAATGACCAAAAAAAGGTGTCCATAAGGATCCATATAAAATATTGATGCAAAACCAATAGGTTTTAGTAAATTTGGTTATTTTAAGTACCCTTGGGGGTAGATAAGCCTACAAGGGGCAGAAAAAGGCCTGGCCACAAGGGCGCGCAAATGGCCCATCCATCAGTTTTGGATGGGCCATTTGCGCGCCCTTGTGGCCAGGCCTTTTTCTGCCCCTTGTAGGCTTATCTACCCCTAAGGGTACTTAAGATGCACAAATTTACTGAAATTGACTGCAGAACTTGAAATTACAAAGATAATAGACAGAGTAGACACAACTGTTGATCATATTGTCATTGGAAAGTCAAATCATTACAAAGATAAGGGTGTGCAATACAAAAAGAGGGGTAACTTCGGCTAATGCTCGAAGTCTCGTCGCAATCGTCGTGCAAGCTGCATATCTTTTGGCTGTATTGTCACTCGCTTTGCATGAATGGCACATAGGTTGGTATCTTCCAACACTGAAATGATGTGGGCCTCTGTAGCTTCTTGAATAGCCTCTAGCGCTATTGCTTGCATTCTATACTGATTTCCATAGCTTTGAAGCACTTCCTTCACAGTGCGAGCAAAGGGGGCGTGTCGAATCAAGAGCTCCGTCGTCTTCTGGTAGTGGCGGATTTCTGCAAATGCCCTTACTATTTTTCGGCGCCGTTGCGGTTGTCTTGGGGGCACTTGCACATTTGCTGGCGGGCGGCGTGAAGGCTTCTTGAAAAACTTAGACTTGCATCTGTTTACATGCTTAGGGCTTGGTTCTGCAGCCTGTTCTGATTCTTCCTCTTCCCTTGGTTGCCGATCTTGTCATGTGGGGAGAGCTCCCTTGCCTTGAGGCAATGTCTTCCCCCCAACGGCCACCCGGTGTGTGCGCGGTATTTTTTCTCGCAGCCATGGTGGCTCACTCTCTGATTCGGTGTCTGTATTGACCACCCGAGTCCTGGATGGTCCTGCTTGTGATTGGGGGCGCGACGGCTGCTCCCTATCGGACTCTGATGTTTGCTGGCCCTCTGCTTCTCTCCAGCGCTGGGCACATTGCTTCATTCTCTTTCTAGGCGTTATATCTTGAGGAGGTGGAGATTCAACAGTCCTTGATGACTCTCGTGCCCTACCACCATGCCCACTACTAGAAGAGTTCCTGGAACGGCCAGGTGTTCGTGGCCGTTTTCTTGTGCCTTTAATCCATGACGGCTTCTCACATCCTTGGAGGGTGTTTTTGTTGGCAGGCGGATGCTCTTTCGCGGTTTGTTTGGTGCGCGCCATTTTGTTGGTAAGAGCTCACCTGTTCTTAAGAAATGAGTGATTTATAAGAGCATGCAATATTTATAAGGGCCCATTTAAAAAGGGCCCTGTTCACACTAATTTTTTTAAAAGAAGTATTATTTTTTAAATAAACATTTTGCTAAGAGTTGGACCCTGCGTTCACGTTTAGTGACTCGCGCAGTATCCACTTTGATCCTTGTCACACTTTGCATCGCCGCCATGCAGCATGCTTGGTGGGACCTTGCGACATTTGCCACTCGTTGCTATGCTCTTGACGACTCCATTTGCGCACTTCAATAGCAATCTTGGATTGTCGTGCACGCTCCATTGTGAGCTTACGAGCAAATGTTGTGCGAAAAAACCAGTTGAACATCTCCTCCAAATAATTGGATTGCACCATTCCACCACCATGTCGAGTATTTTTGAAGTGTCCTTGGAGCTAGACCTACTTCTGTGGCCAGAGGCTTGGCCCTGATGAGTACACCTTAGATAGAGGTTGGCCCCATGGCCTAAAGACGCGTACCTAGGGGTCTATTCAATCCTTGACAAAATCTAGCAATCTGTTGCTCCATGGACATTTCAGAAGCATACCTCCTTCGAGAGACGAACTTGGTGTAATATTCTTCCATGGTGAGTGCTAACTATCATAAAGCAAAGAATTGATTCATCTTTATAGTCTGATGTGCAGGTGGAAGGTAACATTATTTTACTGCTTGCTTCATCCTTTCCCAAGATGTGCTACTAGTAGGATTGTCCCTATAGTGCTGCTTCCACCAGAGTTTAGCATCTCATATTAGGTGGAACATGCCCAACATTGCTTGATTCTTTGGTGTTGTCCCAGCTATTAGAAAGTAATCATCCATGGCGTCAAGCCATGTTTTCCTATCACGCTCTAAATTTGGTCCTTCTCCCTTAACACTAGGTTTTTGTTTGAGCCACTTAAGTGGCTTGAACCATAATAATGGTTTCGCACCTCATTCTATAAAATTGGTCCTAGGACTGTCTATTTTTTAAGAAACCATGACTATAGGATACAAATGAGATCCTATGACATAGAGAAAAAATCTAGTATACCATTTATCCCAAAAAATGTAATATTAAAAATTTTAATTTTCTAAAAATAGTAAGACGCCACAAAACTGGCTTTTAATTTTAACAGCATACACATATTTGAGGCCTAAAACAAGTCGGCAGTTTTTTTAAAAAATAATGTATGCATATATTCTCATTCTATACATATCAATGTATTTTTCAAAAAAGTTTCAATATGCTTTGAAGGTTTTTAAGGGTTCTACATGAGGTATCAAACCTTTTGAGTGATTTTTATTCGAGTGTACCTAGAAGATGGCTCTTAAAAAATAATAATTTACATGAAAAAAATTATTTCTATTTTTTTTTCAACTCTCCACATGCCTTGAGGACAAATCTCTGAAAGGGTTTGATGAGGTTTTTTGTGGTCCATGAGAACAAGGAATTACAAAAATGTTTCTTATAGCCACAAAAGTGGCTCATGCTCACACAACCCTAGTGTTAAAGGTTGGGATTTGGACTTTCTTAAGCAATAACTTCTTCTCCTGAGTTGCAGTATATAGACTATTTGCACGATTGTTAACCTGAGATTGAGAATGAATATTTAAAGTTATATGAGGCTGTTGATTTTTCTTATTTATTATGTAGCTTAATTTATATCTTCTTTTCTTTACTTTCCTTTTCTAAAGTACAAGAATCAAAAAAATATGTTACTCAACACACCTGATATGAATCATCATAAAAAAGATTCATAACTATAAAAGCGTACTAACTCGTGAGCATCCTGTCATACACACGCTTGATGGTAGCTCTAAACCATAATCTTACAAACTACAGGTGGCTCTGACATAGGGTCCAAACATACAACATCCCGTGGTCCCCTAAAACTAGAAGAGACACACATGGGTCTAATCGTACCCGGGGGTATGACTGTGGACACATGGTCAAACGTCCACTGGTTCTGAGAAACCTGGGTATTGTCCACTATGATGGTCGCATCTGACCTCAAAGTCCCAATAAAAAAGGAAACCTCTATGACTCTCAATGTCTCTGCCCACTTGAGCCTCTTGAGATTTTGTGCAAAGCATCCCAACTTCTCCACATCAATGATGAAGATTCCACCATTTACCAATGAACTAATTCCCCATCCTCTCTTAATCCTTGAGGGTAGGGGAGCAACCAAGTTTTGTTTAAGATCTTCATCATAGTTTTGCAAAATTGATAGTCCTGAATTGTACATAGTCTCAAAAACCATAAATTGTCGGTGGGCCTAGTGGATGTCTTCCTGCATTGATGGGAGAATCTCTCTCTACATTTTACTTAAAACAATTTCCAATGCACAAGCATGAAATAATAACCAGTCAAACTTTATCATTAACTTCAATGAGAATAGGAAAAACATAACCATGCTCTGATACCAATTGAGAGGTCCCCAACCCACTGGCTCTACAACCCTGCTGGGATCCTTGACAAGTTGCTAGGCCTAATGAAAAATAGTGCTATTTTCTCATTCAAAAAATATGTGCCTTGGTCACTAACCAACTTTAAGGGACACCCATACCTAGTAAATTATGATGTGTTCATTTAGAACGCTGGCTATTTTCTTGGCTAAATTATCAATCAATACTTTGGCCTCAACCCACTTGGTGACATAATTAGTGGCTACTACTATATACTTGTATTTACCCATGTTTTTAAATGGTGCCATGAAGTTTGTCCCCTATTTCATGATAGGTGCTATTGACTAAATTGGTTGTAGTGGCCCCGTGTCCTTTTCCAATGGCCTCCCTATCCTTTGGCACACATCACAACCCTTGATCCACTCTTGTGAGTCTTTAAACAAGGAATTTCACCAATAGCCAACTTGAAGTAGCGTTTTAGCAGTCACTAAACTTGCCATATGGCCTCTTGGTCTTCATGTGCTTCTTCTAGGAACTCAATCCTGTCCTCCTCTAGTACACACCATCTTAGCACACCATTCTTTCCCAGCTTGTACAAGGCTCTTGCTACCTAGGTAAAGTTTCTAGCTTGCTTAATAGGGCTCTCTTCTTTTTCATGCTCCAACCCATGGGAAGCTCACCAATTTGTAAATACCTGGCCATACTAAATACCTCCATGATTCCTTGGATTCCAAATAATCTCGCTTCAGGTAGTTTGTCAATTTTGATGGCCGTATCTTTCAATGGTGCTGCTCTCGAGAGGAAGTCAACACCAAACTATCTTTTCCTAAGTTATGAATGATTTCAAACTCAATTTCTTGTAATAACAACCTCCACCTATATAGTAATCCCAATATCACCACCTTGTTCATTAAGTGTAGTAATGCTTGGTGATCTACATAAACGCAAAAAGGTTTTCCAGAAAGGTAATGGTTGAACTTTTCAACAGCAAATACCATTCTCAAGGACTCTCTTTCAATGGTGGTATAAACCTGAATTCTTTAACAAGAAAGATATTTTTTGATGTATTGCAATATATCTCCCTTCCTTCTAGGCCAAAAATATTTCCTTCTTATAGCATTGAGCATTTTTGCATAGCCAAGGTGTCCTGCTATTAGAGAGTTATGTCCTTCATAAAGGATAAGCTCCTGTAAAGTTGAATCCTTGGGAATGTAAAGCCATTGCTTGTAGTGTAGAATCCCTTCATCATTGGAATAATCCTGATCATGGCCTTCTCTTCTCTTGTGGGCTCCTCCTTACCAAGGATCTCAAGATAATGGCCCAAGGTTTTATCCCTTATAGAAGCTTCTTTAATCTTTTCAAGAATTGGGTTATCATCCATGGAGATAGCCCTAAGAAATGCCTTTTTGCTTAGGGATTTAGCAACCACATTATCCTTACCAAGCCTGTAGTTGATCATATATTCCTATAGAAGCTCCATCCATCTTTGTTGTCTCATGTTAAGGGTTGGTAGGGTGAAACTCCAATTTAAGCTTTGATAATTTGTGACTAGTTGAAACTTAATTTCATCCTAGAAGGTAATGTCTCCATAATCTAAGGGCATGTATAATAACCAGAAGTTCTAAGCCATGAGTAGGTTAACGTAGCTCATGGATTCTCAGCTTTCTGGAGGTGAAGGTAATTAGCTAGCCTTCTTGTGATAAAACGCCCCTACTGCAAGGGTGCTTGCATCTGTTACCACTTCATACTTGAGAGTGAAATTAGGAAGTTTGAGCACTAAGGGAAAAGTCAGGTATTGTTTAATTTGTTAAAAAAATTCTCTTGTGCTTGCTGCCAAACAAATACATATGACTTCTTTAATAATTCTGTCAATGGTGCAACAATGAGAGCATAATCCTTGACAGATATTTTGTACCATCTAGTGATACCTAAAAACCCTCAAACTTCGTTGACAGCCTTAGGAGTTGGCTATTCCACTATATCCTTGACCTTTGCTGGGTCTTCAGTTGCTATAATAAACCAAAGATAACCAACTGCAAGTGTGTTGAAAACACACTTGCTTAACTTAAAATATTATTTATGCTCTCAAAGAAGTTATAACTCCTTGTAGACATGATTTTAGTGCTCCCTTTTGTCCTTGAAATATATTAATATATAATCAAAGAAGACTAATACAAAGTTATCTAAGTATTTCCAAAATATATCTTGCATAAGCCGATTGAAAGTGGCCGGGGCATTTGTAAGACTAAAGAGCATTACTATAAACTCATAGTGTCCATAATGTATGTTAAAGGCGGTTTTGTAGCTGTCAAATTCCTTGATTCAAATTTGCTGGTAGCTTGATCTGAGATCAATCTTTGTAAACATCTTGGCTCCATGAATTTGATCAAGTAACTTGTCAATGCAAGGAATGGGATACTTGTTCCTCACAGATACTTGGTTAAGGCCTCGATAATCAACGCATAAATGTAGAGACCCGTCTGTCTTTTTTTGAAATAAAAATTGGTGCTCCCCATGGTGAATTATTGGGTTGGATGAAGCTCAACGAGCTGGCAAAGTTGTTCCTTGTATACATGTGGTAGTGATGTGTGTGAACACACTTAGGACCGCCGGGGCATTTTTTCCCTCTTTAGGAGGTTTTTTCCCTCATGCATTGTATATACGCCCATTCATTCTAGGGCTACTTATCTTTCCATTGCACACTAGGTAAAACACTCTCTGTTGTGTGCCTTGAGCTTCCTTTGTCTTCTCCAAGCTGTGTGTGTTTTCTAGCAACCTTGTTTCCAACAATTGGTATTAGAGTAGGTTGCGACCTCCCACGCTTAGGTGACACAAATGCACATTCACATGAAGAAATATTAGGGAATTTATACATTCAAGCATGTCAAATGACAAGATATCTTCATAGTTTACATACACAAATGCACATACACATGAAAAACTAATAGGGAATTTATACATTCAAGCATGTCAAATGACAGGAGGTTTTTCCAAGCACTTGTTTTGACAAGCAAAATGACCCTTGACAAGAAAAACAAGTATCAATTTTAGGCCGTGGCATTGCCGAATAGAAAATTAGAACATTACTAAACTCAAACCAAAAGAAGAAGAACAATAGATGCCGATAAAAACAAGAAGAAGATGAAAAGGACAAAGGAGTTAAAATTGAGCAAAAAGCTAATTAAGTAAGGTTATGAAATATAGAGGTTGAATTATGAAATATAAAGGTTGAGATTGGTAAGCCGTCTAGTCCAAAGGGGTGTTTCATGATCATTAAAGAATCACGCTATCTAAAAGAGGTGAAATAATGAGTTGATGTGAAGGAAAATAAAAGAGCAACATGCTAAAGTTGCAAAAAGGATGGGTTAAGCAGATCCAAGTGATGAGTCTAGATTGCCTTGCATAGTAATTATGCCACACATAGGAGAATGTAGTAAGCACGATATCAAAACTCTTTAGTAAAAATACTTGAAGTAATGTGTACACATTTATTTATTACATGTTCTTATCATGGTTTGATGAGGATAAATCCAAAAACTTGCTAGCATACAATTTGAAAAGATGCCAATACACACCCATAAATACAAAAAACTAACCATACGCACACAAAAAATTAACCATGAGAGCAATCAAAGAAGAGAGAGTAGCTAAAAGGAGGTAGGTTTGTGCATGGAAAACAAGCACACAATAGCAGTTGCCAATTGTGACGATGTTCAAAAGGAATAAAAGTCACATGTCAAGCTTAAGAAGGCAAAAGATCCTACCATTTGTGTCAGTATCACCTCCCACTACCATGCACCTACCTTAAAGAGTGGCAAGAAAAGAAGCTCACAAACTTTTTGAAAACCTTATACGGTTATAATTAATTGAGCATCTGCCACAAGGATTGATTTTTGCAATAGAGCTAGCAATATCTATCTACTACAAGTGTTGGACCATTTGGCACTTTGCAATAATCAACATATGTATACTATGTCCATATCTTTTGTGAAAGAATGCACGAAAAAGTTTTCTAAAAGCTTCTACTACCAGCTTCGAACAATATAAATCTATATGCAAAAGTATGTTTGCATTGTTGTAATGATGCAAATCAACAATATGTTGTGCTAGATGGTGCATGAATTACAAAAACAAAGTTCAAAAAAACGTCTACATTTAACTTTAATCTTTTGAATTGTTTGCTTCATTTTTCTCTTTTATCCCTCTTTAAGTAGAGATGGCCCAGACGCACAATGTTAGAATGCATGATAGATCAACTTCAAACTTTTGATATAATTAAACCTCCAAGTAACGTTTTGATTTTTATAATGATAATAGCATTTACATTTTGACATTGCAATATGAAAATACATAATATTTACTTTGACTGATAATTTTTTGTTATTAATTAAGTTGATTGTTTACACCCATGAAATAAACTATTGGAAAGAAATTTCACAAGAAAGCAAGTGACAGCCATGGACGTATGACCAATTATATAGGTGAGCTAAAAGAACAAAGAACTCATGTAAAGAAAATTACACTTTACTGATAATATTGTGATACCATTTTGCTAACAAGATGTATGAGAAATCAAGAAATGTTTCATAGAAACTCGCAAGCGCAAGACACCTTCAACTTTTGTTCTGTATACATATGCATGGGTGCTAATGATCAGCCATCAACTGCCTCTCTCGATTTGGTTGCGCACAGCATTATAAAACCGCTTCTTCGGATTTTTCTGTAGTCGATCAGCCGGCAAGCTGCACAAAGCTCTTCCAGCTCCGCTTCAAGCCAGTATCTGTGAGAAGAACCTGATGTGACTCTTCTATAAACCTGTGCCACACAAGGCTTTTTAAGAAACGCTTAGGACAGAGGTTCTTTTTTTTTCCCTGATGAGACCTCATCAGATTTGTCTCATAGGCCGAGTTTGGTCTGACAAAGACGTTAAAAATCTCTCTCTCTCTCTCTCTCTCTCTCTCTCTCTCTCCACAAACCCCCCCCCCCCCCCCCAACACACACACACACGCACCCCCCCAATTCAGCCAGATACATATACAGTCACACTCATATACCTTGATGATGACCTCACACTCATGCAAGTTGAGCATCGTCAACCATGCATGCCCCGAGTGCTACATGCCCGCCAAGGGGTCAAGCAAGCCATCTACAAAAACGGCCGTGTCATCATTGATGACAAAGCCATTGACTAGGGATTTGCGGCCTATGAGACACCTCACTCAGAAAAACATATGGCAGTATGGAACTGCAATGGTTGCTTGTGGACACACCCAGTGAAACTAGAGGAGGCGATGGAGGATCAGGACATTGTACTTCTCGCAGAGACACATGAGGGCCCAGAGAGAGGGTTATTGAGGATACACGGATACGTGTGGGAGTCATCACATAGGAAATGCATGCGCACCTCACTTCCAGAGGTTGAGGAGCCGGTGTGGCAATATTATTTAGACGAGAGCTACAGGGCAGGATCCAGATTGTGGCGAGAGATGAGAAGGCGCACTTCATATAAATTAGGATGGAGCTACACGAGGGGAGTTTTATCCATATTGCTTTATGCTATTTCGCCCCATCACGATGGAGATTTGCTCCAGTCAGTGGAGATACAGTAGGAGATGACACAAAGGCTAAAGAGAGAAGGAGAGACAGAGGGAGACACTCGCCGTATGCATGTTTGACAGAGAAGATCGTCGAGTACTCTAGCCTTAAGGAGGTCTTCCTTATAGGAGACTTCAATGGGCAGGCACAGAGCTGACAGTGAGAGACATACGACTTCGAGGATTTCGGAGCTTCTACACCCACTAGATGAGGTGGGAGTGGAGAGGACACCAACACACACATCAGTGCCTACACCCTATGTGAGACACTTACTCAGGTTGGGCTCACAACATCATCTCGTTATCTATAACGGGATGACCCAGAGGCCGGAGTTAGGAGGCCTCACATGCATTCCTTCATCAACACCACAGGGAGGGAGTACATTGGATTATATCATTGGATTTAGAGAGGCTGCACACTTGATTCCATCTCTTACCATCCCACCCCTACCCATTGAGCTGACCATACATACATCTCTCTCTTTGGATAGCACACCCCCACCACACACACTAGCTACGTCCACACCTCACACCATCTATTTCACGCATGCTCTCTTTGATATTTATACTCTTAACACGTTTATAGTGACATACCAGCTTGACACATCTGCACCTCTCGAAAATGCTCACTACACAACTCTCATTTGTGCTACATGATTCATCACTCGCTAGCTTTCCACATCACACACACACAATAGCAGCACGACTTGTCCTGAGACCATGTCCCAGAATAGATGGTATGATGATGAGTGCAGAGAGCTATACAAACATCTACGTTCCTAGCGCGCGCTTGGCGAGATCACAAAGAGAGGCTCGCAGATAGATGAAGAGCCTCATCCACCATAAAACGCGAGAGTTTGAAGAGGCACACGAGCTAGACCTTTTCCACTTACTCATGAGTCGAGATTCAACAATAGCTTAGCGCCGATTAGGAGAGCCTCACCCACCCACCCACCTGATTGAGGACTCTCACAGATGACATGATTATGGTCACTCTATGAGATTAAGGACAACCACCCACACCAGAGCCTACATGATCACGTCTGGCTATATCTACTTTTTTTACACCAGGCATGGTGGAGAGAGCTATACATCGCCTACAGCATGGATGCTCCATGGACCACACAGGTGTGCAGAGTGAGCACATTATATATGCTCCAGACACACTTGCCCCTTCATTGCAATGCTCTTTTAAAACAGAGCATTAGCAGAGGGATTGCTTGTAGAGTGAACTATGCACACTATTGTGCCTATCCACAGGTCTAGGGATGCTTTGGACCTAGGCAATTACAACACTATCATGATTGGTCACACATTGGCCAAACTCTATGGAGCAGTTTTGGAGGCAGAGTTGAGTTCTTATGTTGAGCGTGAGGGGCTATGAGCACCAAGTCAGGCCGGCTTCAAGTAAGCCTGCTCCACCATAGACCACATCTTCATTTTGCACTGTTTGATTGATCAGGCCAAGGCGCAGAAGAGACATGTACATTGCTGCTTTGTGGATTTCCACAAAGCTTTTGACACAGTTCCACGGAACCGACTCTTCCACGCCTTTTGACACTGGGAGTCCCTTCAGAGATGCTTTGGGAGATTTTCTCTCTATAGGACTGGAATAGCTTGGGCTAATTCCAGAAAGTTAGGATTGACAGTTAATGGTAGTGAGTTGTAGACAGACCAGTACTGCTAATGGACAGTGGACAATGGTAATTGCATTAGACAGAAGGTAATGGTAACTGCAGTAGACCGTGGTAATTGCAGTAGACAATAGACAGTAGACAGTTAACAGTAACAGTAGATTGTAGACAATGGACAGAAATACTGGTGATTGCATTAAGACTTGATGGGGTAGGGAAAGGTCATTACTGACCTTTCCCTATAAAAAGTGCGACCCCATGGCGACCGGCGGGGAGCCGGGAGCCATGGCGGGAGCAGTTTTTACGAGGGAAAGGTCAGTAAAAGACCTTTCCCGGCCGTCAAGGTCTAGGGGAC
This sequence comes from Adiantum capillus-veneris, assembly GCF_014529385.1. Taxonomy (NCBI): domain Eukaryota; kingdom Viridiplantae; phylum Streptophyta; class Polypodiopsida; order Polypodiales; family Pteridaceae; genus Adiantum; species Adiantum capillus-veneris. The sequence goes on along the minus strand of NC_140942.1, from coordinate 115,368,923 downwards.
GGGGGCCAAGCATTGACTCTGACAACGAGCATGTGCAGTCCTGCAGCGCAAGTACAGGCAGCCATTTTTTCGCATGCTGAGGTGTCATAAAATGATTGCCAATCATTGCCATGAGTGATTACGCGTGCTGATTTGTCTCACATCTGACGGCCCATGCTGAAATTATTGTTAGTAATGGACAGTAGATGAGTGGCCGAGATCCCCTGCCCCACGACCCTGGACCTTGACAGTACAACTAGAAGGTTCCATTCGGTAAAGAGTTTGTACAAGGATGCATCAATACCAAAAGGTATGACAAAAGGGAACTCCAGTAATGGTTACCAAAAGGTTACAATTAGTTACAAGGCTCAGCTAGGTAAATGTCTAGACTAGGCTGGGCTAAACATTAGTCTGTACAAAAGAATAGTGGGTCCTTTTATAGGCATCCAGTGTGCTCTGACGACTGTGTACTGTTACTGCCACTGCCGTGCCCGCCATGCAACTGCTAATGCAGCTTCTTTAGAGTCGGTTCCCGCTGCTACATCCTTCTCCCCTTTCTTTGAATTTCATATTATAGTGAAATTTATCAGTAGTCTTCAATATCTTTGTAATGATAATGATCATTTTTCAGTACCCAATACCAAAGTACTGATACTAATCATTTCTTGTGCTTGCCTTTGTCTTTGTATGGAGGTTTCTTTTCTTTAACCTTTATGGGTCGTACTGGTAGCGGACTCCATTGCCTTTGCTGTCGTTGGCTTCCCACGACACTAAGTGACACATAACATTAAAGAGGGGGGGGTAAGGGGATCGACGGCGCGGAAGTGGATGCACGGAGCTAGAGGCAGATTAAACCCGGACGCGCGGCAAGTCAACGCGAAAAGGAACCCGGGCGGCGACTTGATTTGAACCCAGGGCCTCATTTCCCAGATTGTGACGCATGGGGTAACCATCCCACCCGCGCGCGCATGTTGTACCCATGGCCCGGGTTTTTGGGGTTTTATTATTAAAACATAGGCGCTGCCCGGGTTTAATCTATGGCCGGGTTTAGCCTGTGGCCGGGTTTAGTTTTTAAGTGTCCATCTACGGCTACAACCTCTCCGATTTTCGTGCGCGCACTTCTCTGCCCTCGATCCCCTTACCCCCCCCCTCTTTAATACTATGTGTTATTTAGTCCTGAGGGTTTGCTTCTTGACGACTCTGTAAATAGCAGTTTGTTCCAAGACTTCCGGCTCTTGAACTATCATTTGCTATTCATAACAAGTCATCTTTAACCATTCCTTGTTCTCCAGACAGTACGGGGTTTTTCTACCTCTAGTGACCCTTGCCCTGGCCAGTTTGTGACAGTGACTAGCACTAGCTAGCCATCCTGCTGGCTTAGGCTGATTTGCTTTGACTCTTGCTTCAAAAAGGATCTCACCTCTCTCTCTATAGGTGTCCTCATTAGTGGGTAGATTTTCAATGTCCTTTTCAGGAATTTTGGAAGCTTCAATGGAAAGCTATAGAAGAGCATTAGTGTGCTTAACTAACACATGCATGTGCCTCTTCCAAAAGCGCATTCCAGCTCTGAAGTCAACTAGTCCTGCTTTGAGCTCTTTAACAGTTTTCTTCTGTTCAGTAAAATTGATTACCTCTTTCCATTCTAACCAAAGCCCTTCAGACCTCTCCACCATTCCCTAATCTCTTCCACAATTTGAATATACTTCATTTGATCTGCAGGTTCAATGTGTGGTGGATACAGGGCTGGATAGAATCTGGGTAACTCTGTTTCTTCCATTCTAATGGCATATACCAATGCAGGAGGTTCAGGCATTAACTCAAAATAATTGGTTAATATATCATTCTCCTATGAAAGCATTCTTTTGATGACTTTGAGGACATGCAGCATGTTCTTATGTTCTTTTCTTGTTCAACCAATGTCATGGGCTTGAGGGTGTGTTTACTACTGGATTGAGTAAAGTCCAGTATTCTTTGCAGCTTTTGGTCCCAAACTTCTCTGGCTGCCTTGATCCTTGACAAGCCTTCTCTAAGGCTGTTCCTTACGTCCTGAACACATTGATATTGGGGTTTATGTCCCAGTAACATCTCCACCTGTAGGCCCATACTACTGATCTTATCAGTAGTTAATTGCCTGGCCCATGGGTTGACATCTTTCACTGCATTATTCACAGTAACCTCTGAAACTCTTTCCAGTAGCTGGATTACTGCAGGATGTTTGGGCAGCTCACATTTTGTCTTGTCATGGTAGTGAAACATTTTCCAACTCTGAGCCAACTGCTTCACACAGAGATGCGCTCCATATCATTGTACATGTCATCAGCCTTCAAGAAATCCTCTAACTGAAGGTCTTTGGCTATCCTGAACTCCTTATGAATCCATGGGTTAATATTGTTGAGGGAACCATCGGTAGAACTAATGGCCAACTCCTTGCCTTTGTCAGAGGAAACCATTGCATTACTGCACTTCTTGTATGTCAACAGAGTTGCAGTAGTATGAGACTGACTCCCTCCAACTATCCCAGTAGCATGTGTTTGCTCTGGTTCAGTGTGACATGAAACGTTTTGTGGTTTTGGCCATTTCGGGGTTTCGAGGTTTTGAAACGTTTCGTTTCAGGGCCCAAAATTTATGAAACAGGTTTTGTAGAAATACATTTAAATAAAGATATATAAATATATATTTATTTACATATGCATGCATGCATGTATGGATGTATCTATGTAATTATGTATCTATGTATCGATGGATGGATAGATTGATAAAGATTCGCGTGTGTATGTATGATATGTGTGTGTGCATATGGACTAGAGAGGAGATAATGCAAAGAGAGTACAAAAAATTCCTTTTAAACTACGCGATTTTTAAAAAAATTGCTAATTTTTTTCAAAAAACTGATTGTTTTGTGTTCCGGACAGTTTCCCGTTTCATGAGTTTCGCCAAAACGTTTCGTTCATTTCGGGGTTTCATACCTACGAAACGCGTTTTTATGTCACACTGCTCTGGTTCAGTACCTTTGGACACAGGGGGTTCTGGCTGAGAAACAGGAGGTGGTTCATTAGGAGCTCCTCTTGATGAAGGGCTAATGCCAGGCAAACCTTGATCATCATCATTATCATCATCATCATCATTAGGTCCTTGATGGCCTGATGTACCTGCAGGGTCTTCTTTGTCTTCATCTTCCTCTTCCTCATCATCATCTTCTCTATTCTCCAAATCTTCCAAGTGAGAAACAAGTGCTTCGTTCACCAGTGCCTGGGTAAATGTTTCATCTTTATCTTTTAGATCAGTCCTAACTCTGTTTATCCACTCCTGGGCATCATCAAATTTCTGTATGGCCATATTCTAGGTAGATTTCTAGGTCCAGGTGAATTTTCTCTATGTTATTTTGGTATTTTTTGTCCATACTGGTATCTTTTGGGTTTTTTTGGATATACTTTCTTGTATTGGTATCTTTTATCATGTTGTTTTTAGTAGTTTGGTAGTCTGATAAATCTACTGTTTTGGTGGTTTTGGTAGTTCTGGTTGTTGCTAGTACCAATAAACCCTTACAGGTAGCTTTGGTAGTTCTTGGTAATGCTTTGGTAGGTTCTGGAGTGGAACTAACAATGTTCTTTTGGTAGTTTTGGTTGCTTTTGGGTAGTATATTGGTGGACTTGGGTGTATTCGTAATGCTTTCAGTACTAACTGGTAGCATTTGATACTATTTGACACTCCCTTTGGTAGTTTATGGTTCTTTTGTAACGACACTAATTTGAATGTTTTCGTACTTTTAGGGTTTTAGGGTAGCTTCTTACAATGCTTTTTTGTTGGTTGTTAGGATTTTTGGTACTAATTGGTAGCTCATGGTTATGATCTGGTACTAATTGGTAGCTCATGGTTATGATTTGGTACTAATTGGTAGCTTCTGATTATGATTTTTGAAACTAATTGGTAGCTCATGGTTATGATTTGGTACTAATTGGTAGCTCATGGTTATGATTTGGTACTAATTGGTAGCTCATGCTTATGATTTGGTACTAATTGGTAGCTTCTGGTTATGATTTTGTACTAATTTTGGTAGTTTGAGGTTGTCTTCTTGCATTGATGACCTGCTAGCTTTTGGTACTAATTGGTAGAATGATGGCTTTGGTACTATCTGCTAGGTTCTGGTACTGATTAGTAGTATGGTGGCTTTGGTACTGTGTGCTAGTTCTTGGTACTAATTGGTAGTATGATGGCTTTGGTATTGTCTAAAAGTTTTTGGTACTAATTGGTGATGGCCTTGGTACTGTCTGCTAGTTTTTGGTAGTAACTGGTAGTATAATGGCCTTGGTACTGTCTGTTATTGTTTGGTACTAATTGGTAGTATGATGGCCTTGGTATTGCCTGCTACGTTTTGGTACTAATTGGTAGCATGATGCCTTTGGTACTGTCAGCTAGCTTTTGGGTTCTAATTTGGGACTGTTTGTATTGCTGCTGGTTGACAACAGGTTGAGTATGATGTGCTGGAGGCAACATGGAAAGAAGCACAATGCCATGTCCTATTTGTGAAGCAGATGATTGCTGATGTTCAGCGCGGGAAGAAATTTATGTTATATCCTAGGCCCTAGGTTGTTTATTCGGGGGAGATGATCCATGTGTTTGGAATGTGTGTTGCATGTGGTGAGCTCTTGGAGTCACCAGGAGTTGTAGGAACATTATGCTTGAGTGCCGACATCAGTCACCCCCTTTGCTTTAGTGCTTTGCTACTAAGCAGGGATCATTGTGCCAAACCTGGTTGTAACATGGTGATCCTCGAGGTGGCAAAGTCTTGGGTCGGTGGGCATCGTGGTGTGAAAAGTAAGTATGTGTGTGTTTTGCAAATCATATGCTTACCTGCATTGAATGTGAGGTTGTTTGTAAGTATGTGCTGTCTTTCTCTCTTTTTGCAGAGAAAGAGGATGCTGTAGCGGCTGGGCCCGGTGGGAAAAATGGACAGGCAGTCAAGGATGGACCATATGCCACAAAATCTGCTGCAAGTCATGCATGGGAGGAAGATGAGGATACTGCACAGATAAGGGATGTTCTCCAGGATTTAAATCATGGTGGTGTGGAAGGGAAAGGGACTAAGAAGGGATAGCATTGTGATACCATGCGGGACAACGAAGAAAATAGTCAAGATTGTGAGGACAAAGATGCTAAAAGAAATAAAGACAATGTTGGAGGTAAAAGTGTCTCACATAGTGGAGATGGATGGATCAGATGCTGCTGCCAAGGGGCTTGAGGATTGAGTCACTAGGGAGGACGAGAACAGGCAAATGCAAGGTGCAGGGGAAGAGGCCACTATGGGAGAGGAGGACAAGAAGGGGGTTGAGGGGGAGGCCAAGAGGGGGGTGGAAGCCAGGGATGAAAAATGTGCAGAGGATGCAAAGAAAGGGGATGACGGGGGAGGCCAGGAAGGGGGAAGAGGCAGAAAAGGAAAAGGCGGGCAATGCAATGAAGGGGGACGGGCCTGAGGATGCCAAGAAGGAAGTGGCAGTGGAGGATGCAAAAGTGGACAGTATTGACGGGAGTGCGGATCCTGAAGCTGAAGATGCTGTGCAAAAGATGTCATGTGAATCCACTAATTCGGTGACACTGTCGGAGCTTTCTAGTCAGTAAAGAAAGAAGCGCAACCGCGCCCGTGACCAGTTTTCTTGTGCATGCAAGTTGTAGCCCTTCTCATATGCTTATGTATTTTGCACAATGTGCTTTTCATTCTATCAATACAATCAACTTTTGGCCTTTGTATTTCATCAATTGTGTTCCAATGTAACTTTTCACTATGTTACAATACAGTTTTCCAATGTTACCACTCACTATGGTACAATGGAGTTCTCTTTCTGTTACACTTCTACAGTGAAATACAGTACCCAATTTGGTACTGTATAGTACCGAATTTGTACTGTATAGTACTAAATTTGGTACTATATAGTACAATGCAGTTTTCCAATGTTACACTTCTACTCTGCAATATTGTACCACAATATGATAATGTATAGTACAATGCAATTTTCCAATGTTACACTTCTACTGTGCAATATTGTACCAGAATATGATACTGTATAGCACCCAATTTGGTACTGTATACTTCCCAATTTGGTACTATATACTACCAAATTTGGTATTGTATAGTATCACAAATTTTGTACAGTACAGTATCAAATTTTGTACTTCTTGTGTCATAATGGTACTCTGTTTTTTATATAATGTTTGCATTGTATATTTTCCACCACTCATTTGGATTTTTGGTATTGTAGTAAGATCTTGGTGGCAAGATGAGACAAAACCAAACACAAGACTTGCGCGGATGATCTGGCTGCTAAACCTGGCTGGCTGATTGTGCTTGACCTTAATGGGGTCTTATTGACAAGCTACATAGAGCTGCCATAAGGCCTTTGGGTTTTGGCGGATGAGCTCCAACCACGGATTGTCCATGTCAATAGCTCGCTGGTTTGTTGTGTAAGGCCAGATGCTGGAGAGTTCATGCGAACTCTTAAGAAGAAAGCCAAGATAATTTTGTGGTACTGCTGTAGAAGGTAGAAATTGATAGATATGTTGAACACTTGCTTCCCCCACCATGTCAGGTAGAAGTATTTTGCAGGTAACAATGCCTTGAGTCCTTTAGATGTTAAGCTACTCAGACTTCTAACCGCCCTTATGGCATGGTAGGTATACTATCACAAGAAGACTGTGAGACCTAGCGGCAAACTATGGCGGAGGTGCGGCACGTGCCCGACCATGTGGCCAACAAGCCTGTTTTTCTGAAGAACCTATGGACAATGTGGGCAAGGCACCCCCATTAGGATGCTAGCAACACAATACTGGTGGATGACTGCAGATACAAGTCGTTGAAAAACGACTATGAGAATTGTCTTGCCATTAGATCATATAAACCTTTGGTGGTTGAAAAAGATTACCCTTTTTACCTGCTGGACCGTATTTTGCCCTGGTTGCAAGGATGGATACACGATCGGTACCCAACAACATACACTCACAAAAACCCAATTTTTGACACACAAGATGATGTCTCTGCATACATTGTTGAGTACTTCATACAGATGGAGGGGTACTTTTACAGATTATATCCCCCTGAACTAGGAGATTCCTAAAGTGTTGTACTTGGTGACTTGTGTATCATGTCACATAAAAATGTAATAGAGATTCCTGAATTTCGGTACTTAAACAAAATTTGTATCGTGTCATGCACATATACAATGGAAACCCACTATTTTTGTACACCGTCTTGGAGCTTGAACTAAATTGTCTTTTTTTTGGTGTTGTCTAGTAGTTTCTAGTCTAAAAGCATCTTTTTGAAGATCCCTGACATTGGTGTTAATACAATGGTAACAGTGAGTACTAGTACTGTGTGTCTGGGTGTTACACAGTACCTACTTTGGTACTCACAATACCAACCTTTGATACTTCCAAAGTACCAAATTGTTTGTTTGGTACTTGAATTGTACTGTCTTTTTTTTGGTGTTGTTAGTCTTAAAAGAAAATTTTTTAAGATCCCTGAAATTGGTGTTAATACAATGGTATCAGTAAGTACCAATATTGTGTATCTGGGTGTTACACAATACCTGCTTTGGTACTGGTACTCACAATACCAACTTTTAGTACTTACAATTTGGTACTTACAAAGTACCAAGTTTTCTGTTTGGTCTCTGTTATTGGTACTGTTAAGATTGTGTTACAGTAGCCAGTTTGGTAGTCTAGAGTACCCAATTTGGTAGTTTGTAGTACCAACATTGTATGCCAAGGTGTATATCATTTTCTCTCTCATACATTTTAGTATTTGGTAGCCTAGGGTTACAACTTGGATCCATGGTCTTGTGATTATGCAAAGTTGGCTAAAGTGTTAAATTTTGGTACTTCTTGTCATTCTTTTGGTACTGGTTAGCACCCTTTTGGTACTGGTTAGTTTTATTTTAGTTCTCGTTAGGGGCAAGTCTTAAGAGACAATCAGTAATTGAAGACCCTGCTGTGCATACTTGTATTTTTGTAGCCTAGGGTTGCAGCTTGGATCCATAGTCTTGTGATTATGGAAAGTTGGCTACAGTTCCAAAGTTTGGTACTTTCTGGCATCATTTTGGTATTGGTTAGGACGTTGGGTTAGTATTATTTTGATACCGGTTAGGGTCAAGTTGGTGCATATCCAGGTATTTATTTTACATCAATCTCAAGTACTGAACAGAGGAAGTGAAGGATAGAAAGAACAACAGTAAACCATGAGGACAACAAGATATAATCTCAAGTAAGTACTGAACAGAGGAATTGAAGGATAGAAAGAACAACAGTAAACCATGAGGACAACAAGATGTAAGTACTGAACAGAGAAAGTGAAGGATAGAAAGGACAACAGTAAACCATCAAAACAAAAAGATATATCCAGGCAGTTATTTTACATCAATCTCAAGTACTGAACAGAGGAGGTGAAGGATAGAAAGAACAACAGTACACCATGAGGACAAAAAGCCATACCTAGGCAGTTATTTTACGTTAATCTCAAGTACTGAACAGAGGAAGTGAAGGATAGAAAGAACAACAGTAAACCATGAGGACAAAAAGATATATTTTGATCGAGAGGAAAAGCCTGGACTTGATTACTTAGGGGTTTTGGCATTGTGTAACTTCAAGTATCATGGAGACACCATCATCCCTATCATCATCATATGGCATGCTATTGTATATGTTCTCATATACTTCAGCAGATAACTTGAACTGATTAGGGACTCGAACAATAGGCTCCATCGGGAAACGTATGGCCCTTACAAGATGTGAGTAGATCATGACTACAGTTGTCTGATCCAGTAAGCTATATATATCCACTTTTCCTTCGACTTGGCCATAGTAGAAACCTTCAACAACCTTCCCGCCTCTAACAATCTTGTTATGCCACATATCCTTTTGTGATCTCACCGTTTGGTACAACTCCTTTGTGCATTTGATAAGGTAGAAGTCCTCTTTAGTGTCGGCTACTTTGACTGAAAAGTTATCCCCAATGGACAACATTTCACATAACATTTCAGGGCTTCCTTCATACAATGGCAGGTTAGAAACTAGGCTCATTGGCACAAAATCTGAATATCTGTCATCTTCCTCATCATCCTCTTCATTGTACCTTCCTGTATTTACAGACTCTGATAGTGGTTTGATGGAAACATATTTCCATTCTTCTATGTGTAGTCTATTTTTGCATCTTCTCCACACCCCACTCATACATGGATCACAAAAGCATGAAAGAGTTCGAAAGCGCACAACACACGGTTTGTCCTTTGAATACCCATTAGCACAATGAAATGAGCGGGATCCCACAATGCGCTCACAGTCCCATTGGACATCGTGCTGCACATCATCCATGCCAATAAGCCAAAAGACTCTCTATGTAGTACACATGTGGGACTGATCTCTTGGCTGAAATGTTGCGTTCAAAAAGTTCACCACATCAACCGTAAACTTCATAGGCCAACCATCTAGTTTCAATTCCTCATGTGTCAAGGTTCTCTTGATGACTGCCCCTGCCCCATCGTGCTCTCCTTTTCCATGCCCAGATGCTGAGAAGTTATGCATCATGCGCAAGCCTGTCATCTGATAGTATCTGGCCACAAAATAGTAAGGTCTACATGCTTTGAATTGTGAAGCCGCACCATCTGACCACACCCAATGGTGCTGCAAACAATGTCCTTGCTGTTTCAGTCACCTGTCATGAAGCAAGAGACAATGTTCTACAAACAATGTATCATGTTGCTTGTCATCGGATATGTAAAAGTGCAACGTCTTTTGAACACCACCTACTACATTTCTTACATAAGTGATGTGCACAAGTATTGTGACTTGGGTAGACCACCAATGCATTGACTAAATCTCATTCTGAATTTCAAAAGAATAATTCTCTGCAAAGTCAATAACTGATACAACAACATTGCTAGGAAACTTGAGCAAACAATCCTTGAATTGTTCAGCTTGCCAACGAAAGACAAAGTTGTGCTTGATGAAGCCTCTGAGGTGGGCTGAAAACAGGCTAAGAAAAGTAGCACTTTTCATCTGTCGCACAATCAAGTCCTTTCTCTTCTTCTCACTCCCACCTGCATCAAGTTGTCCTGTTCCAACATCCATGAAGACCTTCACAGACACCTCCCTGCTATCCTTTGCTATCTCATCGGGACAAAATGTCAACTTCCGTACACCACATTGGGAGCAGTCCCCCATCAAGCATTTCTTGGCATGGTATTCACTATCTCTTGGCTTTGGGCACATGATGGATTCCCACATACTAATGATGTGCTGACATATTACTTGGTTTGCAAAACACTCTCCTATAGCATCACTTCTACAACACACGGAGCAAGTGCAAAGGTGACCTTTCCCATGATGCCCAAACTTGTTTTTCCGCATCTGATTAAAATCCTCTTTGAAATAAAGTATCTGCACATGGGATACACAGCAACAGGTATACCGCTCTTTCAACTTCCGAACAAAGTACGGCTTTAATGCCTCAAAGCATCTAAGAGACGCAAGCACTGAAGGATGAGTCCTCTTGAATCTTTGGTATAGCTCTACCTGTGGAACCAATACAATAAGAGTTAGAAAATTCCAACTTCATGAAAATGGTAAAATGCCACTAATGTGCAACAGTACCAAAATTGGCTGTATACAGTACCAAAATATGTATTGTAGAACCAAAATTGGATGTAAGCAATACCAAAGATAGTACTATAGAACCAAAATTGGTTTTAAACATTACCAAAGATAGTAATGTACCACAATTGGATGTACACACTACCAAAGCTTGTACTGTAGTACTAAAATAGGTTGTAAACAATACCAAAGATAGTACTATAGAACCAAAATTGGTTGAACAATAGTACCAAAGATAGTAATGTACCAAAATTGGATGTACACACTACCAAAGATTGTACTGAAAAACATGTATTTGGTTGTAAACAGTACCAAAGATAGTAATGTACCAAATTTGGATGTACACACTACCGAAGATTGTATTGTAGAACCAAAATTGGTTGTAAATAGTACCAAAGATAGTAATGTACCAAAATTGGATGTACACACTACCAAAGATTGTACTGTAGAACAAAAATTGGTTGTAAACAGTACCAAAGATAGTAATGTACGAAAATTGGATGTACACACTACCAAAGATTGTACTGTAGAACCAAAATTGGATGTAAAAAGTACTAGAAATTGTACTATAGAAAACCAAAATTGAATGTAAAAAGTACCAAAGATAGTATTGTAGAACGAAAATTGGATGTAAACAGTACCAATTCTAGTAATGTAGAACAAAAACTGGATGTAAACAATACCAAATATTGTTAGATAGTACAATTTCTGGTACTGCTTACAACCAATTTGGGTTCTATAGTACTATGTCTGGTACTGTTTACATCAAATTTTGGTGCTTTTGACTCATTTTAGAATTGTTTGCAGAAGAGTACCCATATGGAAACTTTGAAAATGCTTTGGTGATAAACAAGAATGGTTTAGTACTATACAGGGAATAGTTTTGGTACTGGACAAAGACTTTGGTACTACAACACAAGACCAAATCAGCCTTAAGAATCACCAAATAAATTACAATTGCTAAGATTTGTTGGTACCTGAGAGTCATCAAGTAGATGCACAGGATGTTTGACAACACTTTTCCTTCCAATTCTCTTCTTACATATGTCCTTCTTGTTAGGTGCAACTCTGGTTTCTGATGTCCAAAAGGCATACACCAAATCTCTTATTTCATTAGTGATAATGGTTCCTTGTGGAAATTGTCTCTCACAAGCACTCAATGGCAACACTTCATCCTCATCTTTATTCTCCAGCCTTGAAGTTGCAGCAGCTATATTCCTTAGATGGACACCCAGGACACTAGCAATTTTAGATTGGTTTACTAAGGCTACAACTGTACTATTGTTCAAGATCATCGTCAGAGAGGTTTTCTTAACAAAAAGCTCACTTGATGAGTGCGGGACCTTAATTTGAGCCAAAGTGTTGCGCACACTCGATAGAACGGTGTCTTCGACATTGTCGAAATTTGATTTTTGCAGCTCGGAAAATGTCTGGTGATCCAATAGTTGCTGAAATATTTCCTTTTGCTCATTCCTTGACAGCCCAAGTGTTTTCTTGCGCCAACATCGTGCCACCGCTGCACAAATGTTCTTCCTTGACCTCGCTTTTGGTAATCCTAGTGAAAAAGAAGGATGTTGTTCTTTCCTTCTCTGTTCGTGTTTCTTTGCAGCCGAATAATCACGAAGAAAAACTTGATTAGTGACACATGTCTCAATGGAACTGACAATGGGATTGTTTTGTATCTGTTCATCCATGCGCGGTCCCTCCTCATCCAGCTCGTCGAAAGAGAGTGGCAGTGGGTCACCCAAGCGGTAAACCCTTGTAGTATTGTCCATTGGCAAGGAGCAAGACACACACACACACACACACACATGCATGCATGCAGCAGTGATCAATAAACATCAATTAAAACCAGAGTTTCATGTGCATCTTTCTGGTGCAGAGAGTGAGTGAGAGAGAGAAAGAGATGCACCGCCTGGTCAATTCGATTATCTTATCCATTGATGCTTTGCAAAACTAGGGCTCATCTTACTGGTGGAGAGAGAGAGAGAGAAAAAGAGAGATAACGAGAGAGCAGATGCCACAATCGCTGGCTATGGAGCATAGAAGGTGCACAGTAGCATCACAACCGTGAGAGAGAGAGAGAGAGAGAGAGAGAGAGAGAGAGAGAGAGAGAGAGAGAGAGAGAAGAGAGAGAGAGAGAGAGAGGTGGTGTCATGAAAGCCAATAACCATAATGTGTGGGTACAGCCCTCTACCCCCACCTCTCTTGGAGTGGACCCTCCAAATAGTGAAACGTCTAAAAGCAAAGAAATATATGGCCTCTCTCTATTTCCAATTAAAAGGTCCAATTTATACACAAATGAACCACCAAGCCCATGTTGTGTCAAGGACGGTCCTTTTTGTACCACCATTGCATGCTTTCAGCCACACATTATACTCAAACAAACTACCTTGCCTTAATTCACACACCTTATCTCACAAGCTTTCAGAGGTTTCACCTCCACCACCAAACTTTGCTAAAAACAAGACCCTTAATCCTGCCCAATATCCTCTATTGGCTGGCAATAGAGTGTTAAACCAGGCCTTTGCCTCGGCCTTCATTAAAAGTGGAAACACACGTAACCTTGTAGCATCATCATCCTGTCCAGTGACAAGACATGCAATCTCCAAGTTATCCAAGAACTCTTGGGCATCTTCGCCTGTTGTTCCATTGAAGGTGGGAAACGACATTGTTTCCAAGCTTCACAATATTTTTCTCTTTCTTTTTTTGAAATTTTTATAGAGAGAAGTTTAAAAAGGGTACAAGAGTAGGGATCAAACTAAAATGTAAATAAGAACATCAAAAGAAGCATCATGATGTACAAGAGGAAGGATGAATGGACGATCCGAGCGCTTGACCTCTGCAAGCCTTTCCCTGCCAAACATAGACATGATAATTTGTTGGTAGAACATCTTGAGATCTAAAACTATCTTGATAGATTGTATGGCTTAAGGAGAGAAAGGTTGACCCCTTGGAAAAGGCTGGTTAAGACAGTTCATGTTGTCTTGGCTTCTTTGCTTCAGGGAGAGAGAGGGAGAGTGTAGGTCCAGTGGCATGTAGCAATCGCTTCAAGTTGCACAAACTTGTCTTTGGTGCTTGTGCAATTGGAGGCTCAAGTGGAGGTGTTGGAGCATCAAAACTTGGTTCAATGTGAATACCAAATGACATGATGATACCTGTGTATATGTCAAAGGATAATATGGCCGCTCCTTCTTCACTTCTTTCTGCAACATTCATTGACAAAGTGTGGCTTTTGACAACAATGTTGACAGCTCGTAGCCCTCCCCCTTGGTATTTTTTGTCTGCGAGACGAGTAGGATGAACAAATGATGTACTTTGAACAGAAGGTGGAGCACTTACTTCTTCTATTTGGATGACGGAGCAGCCTGGCAATAGCACTTCAATGAATTCCTTCAAGGCTTCCAATGCTTCTTCCTCCTCAGTTCTCTAATTGGAAAACTCTTGTAGCCACTCGTCCATAGAGCATGGTTGAACTTGTAAACTGAAGAGACAAGAACTCTTCCGTGGGGGCACCAAATGACGGCCGGAATGCGGAGCCGCCACCAGGGGGTGGCCTCTACACCTCCTTGCGGATCCTCCTCAGTGGCAATGGGGCAGAAAAAATCCGCCAAAACAATAGGGGGCACCACCTAGCTTGTAAGCGTCTAGGACACAAAAGAGTGAGCAGGTAACACACTATACAATGGATCATATGGAATGCTTCTTGTTATGAGAGAGAGAGAGAGAGAGAGAGAGAGAGAGAGAGAGAGAGAGAGAGAGAGAGAAAGAGAGAGTGGGAGAGAGAACACCACCAAACCCTTATGCTTTTTTTCATGAGAGAAAGAGAGAGAGAACTCTACCAAAACTCAAAGAAAACATCACTCACCAATCCCCAAGACCAGGAGAGAAGGAGAGATTGAAACCATCTTGACCATTTGCATGACCTTGAGCATTAAGAGAGAGAGAAAGAGAGAGAGAGAGAGAGAGAGAGAGAGGGAGAGAGAGAGAGAGAGAGAGGAGAGAGAGAGAGAGAGAGAGAGAGAGAGAGAAAGAGAAAGAGAGTTATGGGGCTACTTTATAGGTATTGTATACTTATTCCATCATGAGAGAGTGATGGAGAGAGAGTTTTAGGGCTAGGAGTTCATATACCACCAAGTGATAAGCAATACATCATGCACGATAAGGAAGAGTAAGAACCACGAGAGAGATTTGTGGAAATATGGCATAAGGAAACCATATGACTATCAACACAAGAACACACTTACATAATAGAGGCTTAACCAATAGCCATGGATGCTCCAAGTGTAGGCATGAAGCTCAAACACCAAGGCGCAAGAGGTGGTGTGTGTAGCGTAGCACTCTAACAACTTGCTACCTTGCTGTCATGTGTGTCTTTTGTGTGTAGAAGAGGCCTCTTTATATAGGAGAGGGGAAGCTTGATTAACATGCGGCTAATTGCTATTTGCAATTAACTTTTTCAAAGGTGATGGTGTAGTGACGATCATGCTTCCTCCCCACCACTTTGGTTTTTTGCATGATGGCCAAGTGGTGACTAGGCCTAAAAGATGCCTTCATCCATGTGAGTGGCCACACTAGCTAGAGGTCCAATGATGTGATATGTAGGGTATGATGATGTAAAACGGTGAGAGAAAGGAGGTTTTTTACAAGGTTAAGTGAGAAAAAGTAGAGGGTAAAGTGGTTTTGTGTGTGTGGGAGCAGGAAAAACAAAGCAGGAAAAAACTGTCACTATGAGCTGCCAATTGGGTCCCACCATTTTGGACATAGCTCCTTGCTTAGAGCTCCAAAAAAAAATATGAAATTATGGGCAAAAAGGTGGGCTCACAAGCTACAAGTTTCATGTGTATCACTTTGACCAATTCGGTGTGGAGCTATGCACTAAAAATTGAGCAAAACAATATGTATTTTCTTATAGCTCAAAGTCTTTTTGGTGGACCATATGACCTTACCTTTCCTTATGCTTCCAAAAATGACTCTTGATGCCTTATGTAAGCATGAGACATGCTCATCAATTTCCATGCAAGCCTCCAAGTGTAGATAATGTAAGAAATATGCACATAAAAGATAATAGATAATAGTGAATAAAGTATAGCAAAATATAGAAAAAATTATTAGTGATGAGATAATAAATAGTAAAAATATTAGAAAAATAAGTAATAAAGTAGAAAGGGTCCCCTCAATTTATTGAGATAAATATGATGGATTTTATTTCATTTTTATGAAGGATAAAATAGGAAAAACAAGCCAAGTCTTACTAGTAGGAAAAATATTGCTAGAGTAAATAAGATAGAAATGCTAGAGGTGGTTCATACATGAAAACCATTTGCCTCCTTTGGAGAGGATACACATGAAAAAAGACTGAGTGGGGGTGCATGCAAAAAACCACCATCACTTTGATGACCAGTATTTATGTACTTATTTGTGTATAATCCTAGCATCGTAGACAAATGGAGAATGACCGGCACTAAAGAAAAGGTAAACGCTGAACCGGAGGAGGCACCACCTGCTCTGAATAAACCAAGCTTTAAACTTTGAAGGATAAACAACATGACCAGGGTCAACACAGATAACACATTCCTGGGATTGTACAAGTACGATGGAGGGGAGCATAATACTTATTATAGATGCGAAGAACCCCTTGTGATTGAGCTGACAGATCAAAAGAGACTCCATCTGTTCACATATGAGGACAACAAGAAAATGGATCTCATTATGGATGACAAGTATGACCGTACTTATGTGAACGTAGAACCGAAGGAGTTAGATGGATACACGTATTATGGGGGACCTCTCCCAAACTATTATTTTACTCCTCCAAAACTAGAGCCACTAGTTAAACCAACCAAGTCAATGGGATAATTTTTATACCCTTAAGTGAGAACAATGGGATCTTTTGGATCTCAAGTGATAGTAACCACACACCTGGGAAGTGGAACCTATAGCAGAGATAGTCATGCCAGAGAGCCGATGTCCTATGGTGAGAGGGATGTGGATGCACGATCATCGGGAAGAGTTTCAGTAGATCGATAACGAGGGCCTGGACAGAAGAAGGGATGTGTCAGATAGAACGAGAATGTGGGCTGACACTAAGAAAATGAGACCGTCTCAGGTAGCCAAGTGCATGCCTAAGAAGTATAGTGGGTCTGGCGATCCTTATGCTCATGTATCGCTCTTCAAGCAAGTATTAAGAGCTAAGCAGATCACAGATTTTCATACACAATATGACGGATTTGGGTTAACCTTGGAAGGAATAGGCTTGACATGGTTCCAACCTCTAAACCGAGAAAGTTTTCCCAACATAGACAACGTACTGCGAGAGTTCACTGAAGAATTCTCCAAAAGAGGCATAAAGCATAATATTGTCTCACAAATATATGCTTTCAAACAGAGGGAAAACGAAAAAGTAAAAAAAGCTTCCTTGAGGCTCAAACAATACATCAAAAGGTGTCAAGGGAAAGAGCTGCCACAAAACGAGAGATTATCTGTGCTCTTCATTGAAGGACTCAACAACGAAACATTGAAGAAGGATCTTCACTTGAAAGCCTGTAGCACATTTGAACAGGTTACAAGGGAAGCCTTATATCTTATGGATAATTGCAAGGTTTATGGAGAAGTCAACGAGGATGCCGCCTCAGTAGCCAGTGGTGCTTCATCAGTGAAAAGCAAGACCTCGACAAAGAAGGATGCTCAGGCTCAGTCGATGCCAACAGCAGACCAGGTGATAGAGGAAGTAACTAAGCGGATGCAGCAACACATGAGACAAAACCCTGCAATGAGACAGCCACAAATGCGGAAGTGTGACATGTGTGGAGCAGATCACCCAACTCCTTGGTGTACACAATAGCCGAAAGCACCTGTGGTACAAGGAAGAGTGCTGAAGTGGTGTGCCATAGAGAAAAAATGGACCAACCATGGCACAGATGAGTGTTTTTACAATAAAAACTATGTGAGGGAAAGGCCTTATGGCCCTCTAGCAGGACCACCACAGCTACCTACCCCAAGATATCAAGTCGAGACTAATGCTAATGTGGTAGTAGGAACAGACAGACCTCAACCTGTGTTGGGTCAACAACCTCCTTTACCTCATGAGAATAGGGCTATGATCAGATATGACCAGCCATACGAAGCACTGCAAGTGATGAACATTGCACCTCTAATCACATATTATGAGGAGCCAAATGAACCTTACATAGCTGAACTTGAACCACCAATGTATGAAGCTTACCACACATGGGGGGTTGACGTTCGAAAGATCAATACTTGGTGGATGAGAGAATGCTGATGTTCATAGCAAATCAAAACTATAAAGCAAGAGGGTATCCTAATAGGGTAAGACAACCTATGGGACCACCTCCACCAACTGGACCATGCTTTAATTGTGGAAGTCCAGACCATTGGGAATGAAGTTGTCCACACAAGGGAAAACGAGTTAAAATATTTGGATTTTGTGATAAATGTGGCATTAAACATATACTGCCTGATTGCTCAAGAAATATAGATAACAAAGGAAAAGCAACAGTTAATATAGTGGGAGTGTTACCGAGCGCCAATAGCGGATTAGAAACCGAACCCGTGGTCCAAGTCAACGCGATAACTAGGGCCCAAGCCAAGGAGATAGAGAAAAACAAACACTTGGAATACAATGTTGAACTACCCTTGCCCACAAAAACAAAAGTTTATCTGTAAGAACTCAAAGAAAATCCTAGAAGGCTAAAAGAGACAAAATGAAAGCCAAGAGGGTTAAAAACCAAACAGCAATACAAGAAGAGCTGCAAGAAACAAAGCAACAGTTGAAACAAGAACGAGAGAGCAAAATTGTCACTGATGACAACAAGCCGAGGAAAGCATCCTTAGGGGGATTAGTTCTGGTGGACAAAGTATTAGAGCCTTTAGATGCTCTATTACAAGCATACGAGGCTAGATTGAAAACCAACCAAACCTTGGAGCAGAGATGGTTAACTTACCCTCAACCTAAAGTTGAATCGAAGCGTTTGGAGATGTGCAAGAAGCTCATTGAAGCAGCACAAGAATTAATGGAACCTAATGCAGTTAGAGCTCCTGAACAAGAAGTGCTGATTCATAAAGAGCGAGAAAAATTAAAATTCAAGGAATCTGAACAAGTGAATGGACCCAGGCCAGATACAATATTGTCATTAGATCATAGGATGGTTCCAAACACCACTGATGATACTAAGTCAATGGTAATGATGCCAATTCCTGAAGTGGAAGAACCATGGCCATAGTCATTATGGGAAACCATTAGAAATTGGAAGGACGGAAGTGCAACTTTATGGTTTGCACAAATTCCATAAATTCACCTGGACAATGAAGTTTATCCAGGGGACATACAATCCTTGTATGGTGATGCGGGAACGGAGGTTTCCATGGAGAGCAAACCGCAATCCTTGGAGAGCTTGCCGTTGTTTATTGCCGAGCACAAAGCCAAATTGGAGGTGAGAATAGTTCCATCTTAGATGAGGGCTATTCCAAAAATGATTGACACAAAAAGCCTCCAAGAGATGTTTTCAACACCAGTAACATGCACCATAACACTGTCGAAACTCTCGAAAATTAGACCCCATTTATAAGAAGAGATGGGTAAACATCTAGAAGCAAAGGGGATAAAAACTCCACTTCAAACAAACCCTGTAATGGAAGAGAAGAAATCCGGAGATCAGCCGAAAGCACAACCCGTACCTATAAACAAGGTCGGAGATTACTGTGAAGGCAAGGAGGGTAATACAACCTTGCATGTGGAATATAATGAAATAAAGACAATAGCTATCCTAGATAGTGGAGCAAGAGTGGCCATTGCAACAAAACAGATCTAGGAGAAGTGGGGCAAACCAGCTCTCAAAAAAACTAGAATGAAAGTACAACTTGCGGATGGGTATGTAGAGAAACCGGTCGGGATCCTAGAGCAAGTGATTGTAACATCATGTGGAATTGACTACAAACACACTTTTGCTGTAGTAGATTTTGGGAAAACTAACAACTTTGACATTATTTTGGGACAACCATTTATGCGTCAACTCAAAATGATCCAAGATTGGGGTTATGACCAAATCTATTTAAGGCATAAGGAGCTGATAACAAAAATAAACATGAAAGATCACAGCTATAGGGATGTAGCCAAAACACCTGTGCAGGAGTTTGACTCAACTATAGTCAATGGGAAAGAAGTACCTGCCTGGTTACAAGCAAAGGCACATACTTGGATGTGTGGAGCATCTGAGTGTGGAGACTTGATCAAGGAAGAGTGCATGTTGGAAAGGTCAGTAGAGGATGATGCATACATTCGATAACCTTTTCCAAAAAATCTATTTGAGCCATTTGGATGGACTCAAATATTATCCACATTGGACGTATGCGTAAGTGAGCTCACACCTACAAAATTTTTTGATGACGAAGGATATACCCTAGTAACGTTGCAAATGGTTAGTGTTATCCTTGAGTCAAGATCTAAGAGCGAGGAATATGAAAAATCAACAGGGGAGATTGATTGTAAGCGAATAGTTGACGAAATCTCCGTAATAGATGTGGAAAAACAAAAAGAAGAGGAGTTTGTGGACTCACTCAGTGAGGATCTTCCATTGTTGGATGATGATCCTCCAATGATAGATGCGGATGATGAGAGATTAAGTGAATCCGAGAATGAGCAAAAATATGTAATAAAGACGTAGGTGTTTTATGACTTTCCAAATCAAAAACCTCATCGGCAAGAACGATATAGATCCAAAAGAACTAGGAAAACAAAAAGGAACAAAAATGAGCCCATGCCTCTTATCAGTGATAGATCGTGATATCTCAGGCTTGTAAAATCTAACGCCTGCGTCAAAGACAAAGTCACTGGCCAGTTTATTAAAGCAAAACAACGATAAAACAACAAGAAAAACAAGCATGAAAGAGACAAAACCAAACTGCATGAGGGTTGGGAAATAAGGTCTAGGATGACAAAAGCAGAGAGAAACTATGAGTACAACAAACTCAAGAAGACCCTCAAAGATTTATGGACAACTGAAATGGAGATGGATGAAGATACAAACTCGGACAAGATAGATGTACCGTCCCATTACAAGAAGTACACCATACAGGACAGAAAGGTCATAGTGCAACAGCCCATGAGAAGCTACAGGGAACCTAGAACATCATATGATGGTCCAGAAAAAGCCAAAAAGATAGATCTAACTGAGCCAGGTGAGGAGCCTAAGCCTGCATATATAGCTATTGATCTTACAGAAGAAGAAGAGAAGCTTTTAATAGATACTCTAAAACAGTATAAAGATGTGTTTGCATGGTCATATAAAGATCTTAAGGAGGTGGATCCAAGCATTTGCCAACACACCATACCTTTTAAGAGTGATGCAAAACCAAGCAAGCAACTTCCTTATACTTACAATGAGACATTTGCTAAGAAGATCAAGGAAGAGATAGACAAACTCAAGGAGGCAGAGTTTATCTATGAAATAGATCACATTGACTGAGTATCACCAATTGTGGTGGTTTCTAAGAAGAATGGAAAGTTAAGAGTGTGTGTCAATCTCAAGAAGGTGAACGCTGCAACCATAAGAGATAATTATCCCTTGCCAATCACTGATCACGTGATTGAACGAGTAGCAAGTAAAGAATCCTACAATGTTTCAGATGGATTTTTAGGCTATAATCAGTTAGCAATTAAGCCAGAGGATTGACATAAAACTGCATTTGCAACTGAATGGGGCATCTTTGCATACAGGGTAATGCCATTTGGCTTAACCAATGCACCGGCCACTTTTTAGCGGCTCATGAGTCACGCATTCAAAGAATATCTAAGACAATTCTTAGAGATTTATATGGATGACTTATGTGTGCATTCTCTCGTTAGGAGTGAACATATAGAGCACTTAACAAAAGTGTTCGAGAAGTCATATCGGATTTGCCTAAATCCTGAAAAAATGTGTCTTCATGGTAAGACAGGGCAAAATATTGGGGCATATAGTGTCCAAGAACGATATTTCGAAAAACATGGAGAAGACCTTGTGATAGTTGAATTTCCTAAACCATTAAGGGTAAAAGAGGTACAGGCTTTTATGGGCCATTGTGGATAATATCGCAGATTTATCTACTTGTACGCTATAATTGCAAAGCCACTATACGCCTTAATCACAAAATTCGAATGGACGGATGAGTGCAAAAAAGCTTTCAAGATCTTGAAACAATGGTTGATATCCACTCCTATTCTAAAAGCTACGGATTGGGATAAAATATTCCATATCCACATAGATGCCTCTGCATTTGCTATAGGATGCATTCTAGCACAACCTGGTGAAAAGAACATGGATTTTCCAATTAGTTACTCCAGTAGACAATTAAATAGTGTTGAGGAGAATTACACGATCACTGAAAGAGAAGGTTTAGGTATGATCTAGGCTGTAAAAAAATTTAGACATTACCTACTCTCAAATAAATTTGTGTTCTTCGTTGATCACCAGGCGCTATTATATCTTGTCAACAAACCTTGCAGTACATGACGCATAGTACGATGGTTTATCATACTGCTCGAGTTTCATTTCAGTGTGGTAGTTAAAAAGGGGACTACCCACCAAAGAGCTGACCACTTATCAAGAATGATGCATGGAAAGGCTCCTATAGGAATTAATGATGATCTGCTGGATGCTTATCTCTTCAATATAGACATGATTCCAAGATGGAGTGAGGATGTAATTCCTCTATTGACAATTGGACCTTGTATTTAACGAGGCAACCATTAGTAATTGAAGCATCCAGATCATTGGTAATACTAGTAGGAAGGCTATACAAGCAGGGAAAGGATCAAATCCTTAGTCTTTGTATTGAACTACATGAACAAGATTTATATCTTAGTCAATCTCATGTGTAGACAACCGGAATTCACAATGTACATGCACAGACATATCAGAGATTGATGAGAATGGGGATATATTGGCAAAAAATGCAACAAAGTGTGCATAACTACATTAAATCATGTATTATCTGCACTTCCCAAATGCCAATAGAACATGCTACCCTATTTAGAATATGTGTAGCACCAAAGTGGAGTAACTACATTGTAGATTACCTCACTAATGGAATACTGCCTGAAGAAATGAGCAAATCTAGGATCAAAATGATCACTAAAGAGGCAGAAAACTATGTATTGATTGAAGACAATCTCTATAAGAGAGGAAAGGACAATCAATTGCGAATGTGTGCAACAAAAGAGGAATATGTTCCTATCTTAGAGAAAGCACATTCCGGACAAGCTGGAGGACATTTCTCAGCTGATAAAACGGCCAAAGCAATCCTAGTTGCTAGCATATGGTGGCCTACACTATTCATGGATGCTGAAGAGTACGTGAAATGGTGTGATGACTGCCAAAGAATGAAAACTCCTAGAGGTCGGGATGACATACGATTGAGACCAATGATGGGAGCAAGGGCATTTGCAAAGTGGGCTATAGATTTTGTAGGACCCATAGCAGCCCCTGCATACCAAACACATGCTCAATACACGATTGTAGTGATTGATTACCTAACCAAATGGGTTGAAGCTAAGGCTACATCAAAGAATGATGCAATTATGACAGCACAATTTTTGTATGAGAATATATTCACTAGATACGGGTTACCAATTAAGATAGTGAGTGACAGAGGGACTCATTTTATAAACAAGGTAATTGAATTTTTACTAGATGAGTTCATGGTGACTCATAGGAAATCAGCTCCCTATCACCCACAAGCTAACGGCCAAGCCGAAAGCACAAACAAAATACTCGTGGAAATTCTCACAAAAATTGTCAGTGATTCGAGAGGACTGGGACCAAAAGCTACATTCAACCTTATGGGCCTATAGAGTAGCATTCAAAACGTCCATCGGTACGACTCCATTCAACATGGTATATGGAATTCAAGCAATTTTACTGCTATAATTTCTTATCGCTACACTTCGGGTAGCTAAAGACCTAGAATGGACAGGACATGAGCTGTCAGAGCAACTAGAAGTCTTGGAAAAACTATATGAAACTAGATTGAGAGCAGTTGCCTCAATCTATGCACAAAAACGAAACATGAAGTCATTTTTTGATCAACATGTTATCAGCAAGGAATTTGCAACAGGGGACTATGTATTACTGTATACCCTAAAGCAACATTCCTGAAAGCTTAAAAAGCGAGGTAATGGACCCTATATGATTCATGATATATCATCTAGTGGAGCCATCAAACTTGCAACACTGGAGGGAGAGGAGATGCCTAACTGGATTAGTGGCTGCAGACTAAAGAAGTATAATCTACCACTGACCATGGAAATGATTGCAAAGATCCCTGCAAAAAAGAAGCGGAAAAATAAAGTAGAAGAAACAAAAGCTTAGGCACAGAAGGAAGACAGAATTAGAGTTCTTAAATGCAAGCAAAAAATTCATCAACAAAGGAAACCTCGGCCAGAAGAAATGATACCAATTCCTCTAGCTTCAATTCAGAGCAATGAGCAATGGCTAATAGGAATCAATGTCTGGATCAATGTCAGACTACCAAACGGCAGATACCAACAAGCATTGGTCGACACAGGAGCAAGAGTCAATGTGGTTAACTATTCCACATACAAGTTACTCACAAATGAACCACTGATGCATTGCACACGGAATATAGCTGGGGCAAATAAATCAGTAATGCCAACCATGGGATTTGTCAATCTAAACATCAATATAGATGGAAATATTTGCCCGCATCAATTTCTTGTAGTAAAATATGACTGCATCAGTGAAGCAATGTGTTTAGGAGTACCATGGATGCAGACGTACAATGCAGCACTAGAATGGTCACAAAATGCCCTGCTATACACACATAATACAAACACATATATGAATGTGCTTGCAAAGTTAGATCATTGTGGTCGGCCGATAATTCCAGTCAAAACAGAAACATCACAAATTCGGCCAAAAACACAAAACACGGCTCTTAAACAAGTTTGGATCAAGAAAACGGTAATGAATAATAACCCCAGACATATATGGCTTCCAAAATCAAGAGTCTCCACAACCAAACCTAATTGGAGACTTTCAGAGATTAAAACAGAATGGAAATGGCAACCAAAGCAAAAAACTACCAAAAAAATAGCTTCTATCTATGAATGGCGGCCAAAACATCAATCTAAGTTGCCTGAAACGATGAAATGCAATGGAAACCCATGAAAACACAAGAATAGACATCAAAATCTATATCTTAAGTGAAAACGGAATAAAAATGGGTTCCAAAGGTAGTGGCTGTTACAAAACTGGCAATCAAGGAGAGAGCAACTCAACTGCAAGCTTTTCTATTTCATAAATATCTAACCTCATTGCCAAAAGCAATTGAACGGTCGGTTCAATACCCACATCTCGCACAGCACTGTGTTACTCATGCATTGCTTCAAACATGAGGATAGGGCCAATTTCAAGGCCGTGCATAGACATAGGCTTAAAATCCCAGGCACTGATGGTGGTTTTTTGCATGCACCCCCACTCGGTCTTTTTTCATGTGTATCCTCTTCAAAGAAGGCAAATGGTTTTCATGTATGAACCACCTCTAGCATTTCTATCTTATTTACTCTAGCAATATTTTTCCTACTAGTAAGACTTGGCTTGTTTTTCCTATTTTATACTTCATAAAAATGAAATAAAATCCATCATATTTATCTCAATAAATTGAGGGGACCCTTTCTACTTTATTACTTATTTTTCTAATATTTTTACTATTTATTATCTCATCACTAATTATTTTTTCTATATTTTGCTATACTTTATTCAATATTATTTATTAACTTTTATGTGCATATTTCTCACATTATCTACACTTGGAGGCTTGCATGAAAATTCATGGGCATGTCTCATGATTACATAAGGCATCAATGAGTCATTTTTGGAAGCATAAGGAAAGGTAAGGTCATATGGTCCACCAAAAATACTTTGAGCTATGGGAAAATACATATTTTCTTGCTAAATTTTTAGCGCATAGCTCCACACCAAATTGGTCAAAGGAATACACATGAAAGTTGTAGCTCGTGAGCCCACCTTTTTGCCCATAATTTTATTTTATTTTTTGGATCTTTGAGCAAGGAGATATGTCCAAAATAGTGGGACCTAGTTGGCAAATCTCACAGTGACAGTTTTTTCCTGCCTTGTTTTCCCTGCTCCCACACACACAAAACCACTTCACCCTCTACTTTCTCTCACTTGACCTTGTAAAAAACCCCTTTTCTCTCACCTTTTTACATCATCCTACCCCACTAATCACATCATTGGACCTCTAGCTAGAGTGGCCACTCACATGGCTAGAGGCATCTTTTAGGCTTAGCCATCATGCAAAAAACCAAAGTGTGTGGGGAGGAAGCGTGATTGTCACTGCACCATCACCTTTGAAAAAGTTAATTGCAATTAGTAATTAAACCCATCTTAATCAAGCTTCCCCTCTTCTATATAAAGATGCCTCTTCTACACACAAAAGACACACATGACAGCAAGGTAGCAAGTTGCTAGAGTGGTATGCTACATACACCACCTCTTGCGCCTTGGTGCTTGAGCTTCATGCCTACACTTGGAGCATCCATGGCTGACCATTAAGCCTCTATTATGTAAGTATGTTCTTGTGTTGATAGTCATATGGTTTCCTTATGACATATTTCCACAAATCTCTCTCGTGGTTCTTACTCTTCCTTATTGTGCATGATGTATTGCTTATCACTTGGTGGTATATGAACTCCTAGCCCTAAAACTCTCTTTCCATCACTCTCTCATGATGGAATAAGTATACAATACCTAAAATGCAGCCCCATAACTCTCTCTCTCTCTCTCTCTGTCTCTCTCTCTCTCTCTCTCTCTCTCTCTCTCTCTCTCTCTCTCTCTCTCTCTCGATGCTCAAGGTCATGCAAATGGTCAAGATGGTTTCACTTTCTCCTTCTCTCATGGTCTTGGGGATTGGTGAGTGATATTTTCTTTGAGTTTTGGTAGAGTGCTCTCTCTCTTTCTCTCATGAAAAAAAGAATAAGGGTTTGGTGGTGTTCTCTCATTTGCTCTCTCTCTCTCTCTCTCTCTCTCTCTCTCTCTCTCTCTCTCTCTCTCTCATGACAAGAAGCATTCCATATGATCCATTGCATAGTGTGTTACCTACTCACTCTTTTGCGTCCAGCTGCACACAAGCTAAGTGGTGCCTCCTATTGTTTTGGCAGATTTTTTCTGCCCCATTTCCATTGAGGAGGAATGGCAAGGAGGTGTAGAGGCCACTCCCTGACGGCTCTGCATTCCAGCCCTCATTTGGTGCCCCCACGGAGGAGTTCTTGTCTCTTCAGTTTACAAGCTCAACCATGCTCTATGGACGAGTGGCTACAAGAGTTTTCCAATTGGAGAACTGATGAGAAAGAAGCATTGGAAGCCTTGAAGGAATTCATTGAAGTGTTATTGCCATGCTGCTCCGTCATCAACATAGAAGAAGTAAGTGCTCCACCTTCTGTTCAAAGTACATCATTTGTTCATCCTACTCGCCGAAAAAACCTACCAAGGGGGAGGGCTACAAGCTGTGAACATTGTTGTCAAAAGCCACACTTTGTCAATGAATGCCGCAGAAGGAAGTGAAGAAGGAGCGGCCATATTCTCCTTTGACATATACACAGGTATCATCACATCATTTGGTATTCACATGGCACCAAGTTTCGATGCTCCAACACCTCCACTTGAGCCTCCAATTTCACAAGCACCAAAGACAAGTTTGTGCAACTTGAAGCGATTGCTACGTGCCACTGGACCTACACTCTTCCTCTCTCTCCCTGAAGCAAAGAATCCAAGACAACATGGACCGTCTTAACCAGCCTTTTCCAAGGGGTCAACCTTTCTCTCCTCAAGCCATACAATCTATCAAGATAGTTTTAGATTGCAACATGTTATACCAACAAATTATCATGTCTATGTTTGGCAGGGAAAGGCTTGTAGAGGTCAATCGCTCGGATCGTCCATTCATCCTTCCTCTTGTACATCATGATGCTTCTTTTGATGTTCTTATTTACATTTTAGTTTAATCCCTACTCTTGTACCCTTTTTAAACTTCTCTCTATGAAAATTTCAAAAAAAAAGAAGAAGGAAAAAAAAAAAATATTGTGAGTTATTGTGAAGCTTGGAAACAATGTCATTTCCCACCTTCAATGGAGCAGCGGGCGAAGATGCCCAAGAGTTCTTGGATAACTTGGAACTTGCATATCTTGTCACTGGACGGGATGATGATACTACAAGGTTATGTGTGTTTCCACTTTTAATGAAGGCCAAGGCAAAGGCCTGGTTTAACACTCTATTGCCAGCCAATAGAGGAGATTGGGCAAGATTAAGGGTCTTGTTTTTAGCAAATTTTGGTGGTGGAGGTGTGTGAATTAATGCAAGGTAGTTTGTTTGAGTATAATGTGTATGAGTTATAGTTTGTTGAGCTCTAGGAGCAGTGGGTTGCATCGCTAAGATTGAGAGAAGCAACACCCGATTTTCTAAAAAAAGATTGGTTTAAGTCTGGCTTGTGCCCTCCTCTTAGAGAGAAGGTGAAGGAGAGGTCCCTTGTGACTTGGATGGATGCCAGGGACCTAGCACCTGCCTTAAAGAGAGGAAGATAAGGTACCAATTGCAACAAAGGGAAGCAGATCAAGAGGAAGAAGGGATGGCTGTAGTACCGCCAACGAATGCACCAACAGCTCATCAAAGGCAAGGTAATCAAGACCAGCAAGATTTCTTGAATAGGATCACTCATCAATTGGAGGATTTGTCAGTACACTTAGTGCGGGGAGGAAGAAAACCACCACCAAATCAAGAACAAGCTAGAGGACCAAGGAGGCAAGCCCAAGAGTATCACTGCTACAACGGTCATGGTATGTACTATTGTCCACACCCTAGGAGGATTGGTAACTTTAGAGGGCCTAGAAATCAAGTGTCACCACCTAGGGAGAGACAACAACAACAACCACCATTCCCTATCCAGCAAGCAGCACCTGTGCAAATACTAAGGCCACCAGTGCAGCCATAGCCACAACAGCAGCCGCCGCCACCACCGCCTATTTCACCTATTCCACCTTTGCCTATACCGGAGAATAGGGGTGTTAATGTAATCAGTTTGGATGCTAAGGTAAAAGTAGAGGAGGAAGAAAGAGGTAAAAGCTTGCCAAAGGACAAAGGAAAGGCCACGGTGGAGGATGTAGATGCCATGCCCATAAAGAGAGCAAGGCAAGAGGAGGTAGTTATGAGTGAGACAGAGGAAAGAAGAAAGTCAAAGGAGACTGGGAAGAGCAGTAGCAAGAAGAAATCAAAGCCAAGGCGAAATCTCACTATCAAAGACTTTGCACTTGGTGAGTCTTCTCAACCCTATAATCTAGTTCATGATGTGTCTGTACAAGGCCCAAAGATCACTTGGCCCTAGCTACTCACTTGGCTCCAAAAGTGTGTAGGCAATGGACCAAGATGGTGAGTACAAGGAGTGTGAAGACCAAAGCTGTGGGTCTTGTCTCTGGTAGAAACTTGCAAGACATCACACTTGTGTTAGAAGCATGTGTAAAGGGACAAAGAGTCTCTAATGTTTATGTTGATGGAGGTGCTCAAATTTGTGTCATGACAGAGCAAACTATGCATCATCTTGGGTTAAAGGTAAATGCACCTGCACCATGCAAAGCAAAAACGTCCAATAACTCAAAGGTGAAGTGCTTAGGTGTCATTAATGGTTTGGAGATCAAGGTATGTGAGATTGAAGTGGAGGTTGATGTTAATGTTATGCCAACCAAGGGGGAGGGCTATCCCATCATCCTTGGGAGGCATTGGCTAACGGCAATGCAGGCAAGGCATAACTGGGGTACTGGCATGCTTGAATTGCAACCACACAAAGGGGCAAAGAAGGGTAAGGCTATTCACATTGATCTAAGGGATGGAAAGCATGACTCATTGGACTTAGAAACCCCTATGGATGAGTTTAACTCATCCGACTACTCAACGTCAGAAGAGGAGTCAACAATCACAGATGACAGTGATAGCTCTCAAGCCGAGATCATGGGAGTAGTGCTCACTAATCTAGCCATGGTAAGTTCAATGAATTTATCACAGGTTGAAGAAGGCAAGCTAGCCAAAATTCTAGCTAAGGACTTGACACAAGAGGAAAGGCAAGCCTACTTGGCCATGTTGGAGGGCTATCCTAAGCTTTTTATTGACAGTTACGACCAGATTGCAGGAGTTTCTGTGGTGCAACATCACATCAACCTAAAGGACGGAGCCAAACCAGTGGTGCAATGGTTACGAAGGCTGGGTGTAGTACAACAAGATGCTTTTCTATCAGAGGTAAGAAAGATTTTAAATGCAGGGTTCATTTACCCCGTAGAAGACTTAGAATGGGTGTCCCACATAGTAGTGACCCCAAAGAAGAATGGCAAATGGCGGGTGTGTGTTGATTATAAACCTCTCAGTGCGGGAACCAAAAGGGACCACTTACCCCTTCCTTTTCAAGATGAGATTCTCAAATGAGGTAGCAGGTTATGAAAGGTATATTGTGTGTAATGGCTACTCAGGGTATTTTCAAATTAGGATTGCAGAGAAAGACCAAAAGAAGACAACCTTCGTGACACCATGGGGATGATTTGCTTATAGAGTGATGCCTTTTGGCCTCACCAATGCGCCATCCACCTTTCAAAGATTTGTAACACATGTTTTTCAACCCTTCTTTGGCAAGTCCATAAGGGTTTTTATTGATGATTTTTGCATTTACAACTTGCGTGTTCTTCACTTAGAAAAAGTAAATGAAGGTCTTGCTAGGTTGCAATCATTGGGTGGTCAGTTAAATGTTGACAAGTGTTACATTGCTGAAAGCCAAGTTACTTAACTTGGCCATGTAGTATCTTCAAGAGGTATTGAAGCAAACCCTGGTAAAGTGAAAGCTTTGGTAGGCTTACCCTCTCCAAAGTCAGCAACGGAGTTGGTTTCTTTCATTCAAAAGGTAAGGTACCTTAGCAGGTTCATCCACCTACTCTCTCAAGTTGTTCTCCCTTTGCAACAGCTAACTCATAGCAACACTTTCAGTTGGAGTGAGGAAAATGAATAGCAATTTAATGAAATCAAAGATCTACTAAGCTCTCTCCCTACCATTGCACCACCTAGGTGGGAGGAAAATTTCTATGTGAATCCAAGTGTGGGGAGTGACTCTATTGGGGTAGTTTTGATGCAAAAAGATGGGGAGACTTCTTTTATGCGACCTATCTATTTTGTGAGTAGAGTAATGACACCTTTTGAGAAGGATTACACTGTGATTGAGCAACTGGTTATGGCTCTCATGTTTGCTGTGGGAAGGTTTAGGTCATACTTATTTGTAATTCTAACTATGGAGGACGCTTTTCCTTTGGTACTACAACACATGGATGTGTCTGCACGCATCTCTAAATGGTTAGTGCGGTTGCAAGAATTTGAGTACACAGTGCAGGTGGAGAGCTCAACTCGAGCTAGCCTAGCCGGCATGCTCACTCATCGATGCTATGAAAGGAAGGTGAAGGTTAAACCACCAGGACCTGAACCAGTAGAAGTACAAGCAAAGCTAAGTGGAGCTCACTCTCTCTACTTTGATGGAGCCTACAAGAGGAAGGTAGACAAAGCATCAGTGGGCATCTCAATCCAAGATGAGAATGGTCATAAGGTGTTTGGAAAAGGGCTACTCATGGAGAACACTCACTCCAACAATGAAGCATAATATGTTGCGTTAGCTCTTGGCCTTGAGTGGTGTGTAAGTGTGGGTATCAATCGGCTAAATGTATTTGGTGATGCTCTCTTACTAATCAAACAGGTGTGGGTATCAATCGGCTAAATGTATTTGGTGATGCTCTCTTACTAATCAAACAGGTGCATGGTACTTGGGCATGCAACAACCAAAGCCTAGTACCTAGGTTAAGCAGAGTCAAAGAGTTGATGAAAAGGTTTGAAGCCATCCAACTATACCATGTTCCTAGGAAGGAAAACCAAGATCAGATGCCTTAGCCAGCGAACAACTGCAAGAAGTCATTGTGGGAGCAATTAAACTCCAAAATCCATTGTTTCAAGGAAGTGATTGCATGCATGACATTGTCAATTTTCTTGAAACAGGGGAATGCCCACAAGACATGAGCAAGGGTCAACGACAATGGCTAGTCTGTAAGGCAACAAAGTATAGGTTAATCAATGAGCATCTCTATTGTAAAGGTAAGGATCTTGTGTTGAGAAGGGTGTCTCACTCCAAAGATATCAAGCAGGTCCTTACGAGCTTCCATGAGGGTGTTTGTGGTGGTAATTTTGCACATGACATCACAAGTAGAAAGATTTTGCAAGCAAGTTTTGTGTGGCCTAGTTTACATCATGATATGCAACATTGGTGTAAAACATGCAAGCAGTGTCAGCTTAGCAGGTGATAGGCACCTCACTTATGAACCACAAACTCCTATCCTTTCCTATGGACCATTTGAAAAGTGGGGCATTGATGCTATAGGTCCCCTCCCAAGGTCTGGTTCCGGTAAACTCTACATTATTATGGGAGTAGACTACATGACCACATGGGCAGAAGCAACCACCTCTACTAGGATCACTGCAAAAGAAGTAGTCAAGTTTGTGTATGAGTCTATTTTTTGTAAGTTTGGTGTTCCTCTTGAAATTCTCTCTAACAGGGAGCTAGGTTTTAGAGGTGACTTGGTAGGGGAGCTCATGAAGAAGCTAGGGATTGAAAAAAGACACTCTACTCCCTACTATGCTCAGTGCAATGGTTTGGTAGAAAAGATAAATGGTATGATTTGCAAAATCATTACCAAACAGGTGGTTTCTAAGACAAAGGATTGGGATAAGCATTTGAGTGCGGCTCTATGGGCCTACAAGACCTCTTTTAGAACCTCTCTTGGCTACACCCCTTATCACCTAGTGTTTGGCAAAGAAGCAATTTTACCCATTGAGGTGCAGTTGGCAAGTATGAAGATCTTAGCCACCAAAAATGAGGGAACCCCTAGTGATCAACTAAAGCAAAGAATCTTGGATTTGGAGAGGCTAGATCTTGATCAAGAGATGGCCATTGAGCACTACGCAATGCAAGCTGAACGATGTAGGAAAAAATTTAATGAAGGTCTCAAGGAAAAGGAGCTTAAAAGGGGTATGTTGGTGCTACCCTACGACAACCATTTTGACACGAGGAATGATAAAAAGTTTATGTCTTGGTGGAAAGGGCCTTATGTCATTAGAAAGAAGTACAAAAATGGAAGCTACAGGCTGTAAGACATTTGTGGTAAGCTGCATAAAACTAGAGTCAATGGATGGAGATTGAAGCCATATTTTCAAAGGTTTGATGCAGAAGTAGTAGTTGACTTACCACCAGACACTAGAGAAGAAGAGGAGGAGGGGGATAAAGCTTCCTCCATTCGGCAACAATGCGAGGACGAAGATTTGCTAGAGGCATAGATACCTCTAGCTTTGGGGGAGGGCTAATGATGGTGGTTTTTGCATGCACCACCACTCGATCTTTTTTCATGTGTATCCTTTCCAAAGAAGGAAAATGGTTTTCATGTATGAACCACCTCTAGCATTTCTATCTTATTTACTCTAGCAATATTTCTCCTACTAGTAAGACTTGGCTTGTTTTTCCTATTTTATCCTTCATAAAAATGAAATAAAATCCATCATATTTATCTCAATAAATTGAGGGGACCCTTTATACTCTATTACTTATTTTTTAAATATTTTTACTATTTATTATCTCATCACTAATTATTTTTTCTATATTTTGCTATACTTTATTCACTATTATCTATTATCTTTTATGTGCATATTTCTCACATTATCTACACTTGGAGGCTTGCATGAAAAGTCATGGGCATGTCTCATGCTTACATAAGGCATCAATGAGTCATTTTTGGAAGCATAAGGAAAGGTAAGGTCATATGGTCCACCAAAAAGACTTTGAGCTATGGGAAAATACACTTTTTTTTGCTCAATTTTTAGCGCATAACTCCACACCAAATTGGTCAAAGGGATACACATGAAAGTTGTAGCTTGTGAGCCCACCTTTCTGCCCATAATTTTATTTTATTTTTTGGAGCTTTGAGCAAGGATCTATGTTCAAAGTGGTGGGACCCAGTTGACAGCTCACAATGACAGTTTTTTCCTGCCTTGTTTTCCCTGCTTCCACACACACAAAACCACTTCACCCTCTACTTTCTCTCACTTTCATGTAAAAACACCCCTTTTCTCTCACCTTTTTACATCATCATACCCCACTTATCACATCATTGGACCTCTAGCTAGAGTGGCCACTCACATGGCTAGAGGCAACTTTTAGGCCTAGTGACCACTTGGCCATCATGCAAAAAACTGAAGTGGTGGGGAGGAAGCGTGATCCTCACTGCACCTTCATCTTTGAAAAAGTTAATTGCAATTAGCAATTAACCCCATCTTAATCAAGCTTCCCCTCTCCTATATAAAGAGGCCTCTTCTACACACAAAAGACACACATGACAGCAAGGTAGCAGGTTGCTAGAGTGCTACGCTACACACACCACCTCTTGCGCCTTGGTGCTTGAGCTTCATGCCTACACTTGGAGCATCCATGGCTGCCCATTAAGCCTCTATTATATAATTATGTTCTTGTGTTGATAGTCATATGGTTTCCTTATGCCATATTTCCACAAATCTCTCTCGTGGTTCTTTCTCTTCCTTATTGTGCATGATGTATTGCTTATCACTTGGTGGTATATGAACTCCTAGCCCTAAAACTTTCTCTCCATCACTCTCTCATGATGGAATAAGTATACAATACCTAAAACGCAGCCCCATAACTCTCTCTCTCTCTCTCTCTCTCTCTCTCTCTCTTCCTTATTGTGCATGATGTATTGCTTATCACTTGGTGGTATATGAACTCCTAGCCCTAAAACTTTCTCTCTATCACTCTCTCATGATGGAATAAGTATACAATACCTAAAACGCAGCCCCATAACTCTCTCTCTCTCTCTCAAAAAACACAACCGTTTTTTGACCTAGTAGACAGCAGTCCACTCTTTTGATCATAACTTCTTCATCCGAACTCCGATTTGGGTGATCTATAGCCTCAATCGAAGAGCACGAAGTCCTCTACGCATTGATGTAAAGACAGAAATTTTCAAAGTTATGGAAGGCATTTCTATAGCAGCATTTCCGAAGTGAACAGGTTCAACAAAATTGATTCTCATCTCCTATTTTACATACAATGTCTTCCGGCACTCGCAAGGGTTCTTCTTCTTCAACAAGGTCCACAACCATTGTGGAAAATGATCCAAAATCTCCTAAGTGTGGAGATAGAAACACAACCACCCAACCAACGACATCGGAAACCATGATCATGGCGTACTTGGTATCATTGCAAGAGACCGTAAACAAACAAGGCGAAGAGTTACGAGCACTTGCAATGGAGAATGGCACACTAAGGGTACTTGTGGTTGAGAATGAGAATCTCAAGAGGACACTTGAGATGCAAACAACACGTTTGATGCAACTTGAAGAGGAAGTCAAGGAATGTAAACGCTCTCTTGTGGACTTGAATGCTTTGAAGGAGCGGATGAGCAAAGTAGAGCATGACCATGTATTGAAAGAGGAGAAATTTGACACTATGAGCCGGGATGTATGCGACATGAAAAATGTATCCACAAACAAGTCTTGGGCTGATGTATGTGGTAGCAATGTGGTTTCTAATTCCTCACTCATGCAAGCTATGGTTCAAACAAAGAATGTTGAGAATGTGGATGTGGAGGAGTTGAAGGAACGGGAGCGATGTTCCAAGAACATTGTTATTCGTGGAATTCCCGAAGAGAAGTTAGAGACACCTCCTTCTCTTGCCATTGTTATTGAAGATTTCTTCAAAACCCACTTTGGCATGTCCGGAGTTATGGTCTATGGAGCACATAGAGTGGGGAAGCAAGGAGCTCCTCGCTCGGGAGAACGGCCAATTGTATGCACCATGCCGGATGAGACCAAGCGAAAGATTATCCTTGATAATAGTTGGATCTATTTGAGGGATACAAAATGTTTTGTATGTGAAGATCGCACTATTAAGCAACAAAATATGCGTCGCAAGGCATATGAGGAAAAGAATAATAAAAACAAGGAGATCTCTCATGAAGAAAATGTGCCCAAGGAGGAGTCAAGTCTCTCAAGAAAATAGGGATGCGTGACCTATGAGACCGAGTTACAATTGAAAATATGCTTTTGGAATTGTAATGGATACCCATGGAATGCGGGGGTTGGCATTGATGAACTAACAAGCAAAGCCGATGTTGTACTTCTTGTTGAAACTTGGGAGCATGATACACAAAGGATTAACGGCTTGGAGGATTACAATGTACATTCATTGATGTGGTCAAAGAATCTCAAGCAACGAAGAGGACAAGGAGGGTTAGCATGTATGGTTAAGAAAGGATTGGAAGATTTTGTATCAATTGTGAAAGATGACAAGTACAAACGTTATGTATGACTGAAAATTATGACACCAAAAAGAGCACCCATTTTTGTAGCCGGTTGCTACATTCCTCATCATGATTCTCCCTTTTATGCTTGCATGGATTGAGATCAACCATTTTCTGATTTGGAAGAGGACATTGTTTATTTCAGAGGTGAAGGTGATGTTATTGTATTTGGGGATATGAATGCTCGCACAAAAACATTGCAACATGATACTCAACAATTTGATATGCCATACATTTCAAGGGAGTTGGAGGAAGTTCACTTGTATGATCGTACTTCAATGGATGAGAAAGAGTCACATCACTATGGAAAGTTACTTTTACACATGTGTAATAGCACGGGTATGCTCATTGCCAATGGTGCATCTTTGTGGAGTGGAACCAATGGATTTACATGTAGGAGACATAATGGGGATAGTGTGATTGACTATATGCTACTCTCTGAAGCCATCATGTATCGCATAAAGAGTTTTATGTTTGGTCAATGGACCCCGGAATCCGACCATCGCACCTTATGTATTGACCTTTCATGTGGAGAAGCAACTAAGCATGATAATCTCAACCAAAGGAAAGAGAAGTTATCACTATGTATGGATTTCAAACGGGCACCAATGTACATTGAAATGGTTGAAAAAAAATTATGGATGACAAAGCTTCAATGTGATGCACCATTGGAAACTAAATGGGAAGCTTTCAAGAAAGCTATTTGTTCTTGTGCGGAAGAATGCTTTGCCATAAAGCATCTCCATGGTATCAACAAAGATAGATCACGAAAAAGGTGGTTTGATAAAGAATGTCAAGATGCTCGAAAGTCCTTGATAAAGCTTGATGCAACTATGGACAAAGACAACTATCAAAGTCATTTGCATACATACAAAGCATTGATTCAAAAGAAGAGAAGAAGATGGGAAGTAAATCAACAAGAATTTCAAGTCCAAGAAAAGGCACATGCATGTGGAAGATTTTGGAGAAACTTGAGAGGCAAGCGGGTTGAGAATTTTGGTAACTTAAGTCTAGTGGATATGTACACACATTGTAGGAAATTATATGAGCAAGAAAATACTGAAAAAATGCCATTTTATGGTTCACTCCCATGTATGCCGTCTTTTTTTACTATTGAGGATGTATGCGGTGGGCTTGAAAAGTTGGCCACTCGCAAAGCGGGAGATCTTCAAGGTATCAAGCCGGAGATGATCAAATGGACGGGAGATTTTACCCATGAGTGGATGTGTGATATGTTCAACCTTGCACTTCAACATGGTATGCCTTATGATTGGAGTACTAATTGGGTTAAGCCTTTGCATAAAGGAGGGGATGTAAAGAATGTAAGCAACTACCGGACTATAATGATTGGGTCTCTTATGGAAAAGTTGTTTGGGTGCATAATGGAGATGAAATTGAGTGATTGGGCTGAAGAGAATACAAGCGTGCAAAGGGACAAGCGGGTTTTCGTCGATGCCATAGCACCATTGATCATCTTGTCACTCTTCGTGTTCTCATGGAGGAAAGTCGGTTGAAAGGCAAGCGATTGTATTGTTGTTTTGTGGACTTTAAGAAACCCTTTAATATGATTCCACGTAACAATTTGTGGAGAAGGATGGAAGAACTCCAAGTGCCAAGTGAGTTTATGCTTGCAGTTTCTCGAATCTATGAGAAGATGATTTGTCAATTGCGCATGGGAAGAGAAATTTCAGAAATTTTTGTAAGCACTATTGGGGTTAAACAAGGATGTACATTGTCACCAACTCTCTTTGGTCTATGCATCGATCAATTGGAACAAATGGTACTTGACTTAATTATGCAAGAAGAAGGCATTGAAGAGGTCACTATTTGCAATGCGGTAATCATGCTTTTGTTGTATGCGGATGATGTAGTGCTTCTAGAACACACTTTAGAAGATGCACAAAAGCTTATGGTTGTCCTTGAGAACTTTTGCTTGCATAGTGGGCTGATTGTAAATGAATCCAAAACAAAGGTTATGCTTGTGAAAACCAACCATAAGGAGAAGCCATGCATTGTGTACAACAACGAGACACTTGAAGTTGTTGAGAGCTTTAAGTACCTTGGCCTTGAGGTTCCATCCAATCACAAGTGGCATGAATGTGCTATGCGTCGTTTGGAAGCGGGAAAGAGAGCATATTATGCATTTGAGAACATGTGTCATGCGGGAAACATCAAGTGTTGGGTTCTCAAGAAGTA
The DNA here is from genome assembly GCF_014529385.1 of Adiantum capillus-veneris. Classification (NCBI taxonomy): domain Eukaryota; kingdom Viridiplantae; phylum Streptophyta; class Polypodiopsida; order Polypodiales; family Pteridaceae; genus Adiantum; species Adiantum capillus-veneris. The sequence continues at coordinate 115,330,645 of NC_140942.1, read as the reverse complement.
TCTTTTTGATGCATTGGTGACACCGGTTCTTCTTTATGGAGTTGAAGTGTGGGGCAGGAGCATCTCAAAGTCTACTTGGAAAGAGTTTGAGAATGTCCAAAAGCATTTTCTTACAAAATTCCTCCAAGTTAAGACACAAACACCATATATGCTCCTACTTCTTGAGTCGCGATCTCTTCCAATTGAAGTTATGGGCATGGAAAGGGTTGTGGAGTACATGATAAAGATGCGTCAAAACCCCTCACATCGACTTCCTACAATTGCATGGGAAGCAAGCAAAAAAGTTCAAAAGACGCATAAAAGCAAGATCTTGAGCACGGGATGGATGCAAGACATAAAGAAGTGGTTTGGGAGATGGGATGCATTACACTTGCTACATGATTCTTCAATTGACTCTCAAGTGAATGAAGCTTTTCTACAACGCCAATGTATTACGGCTTGGGAGAAATCCGGTGGGTCACGCTTCATACATTACACCACCTATATTGCCCCCAACTACAAAACCATGTTCTTCGCTGAGAGAGGAAACCGTACTCACACTTACATGCTTGAGCCTATTCCCTTGTCCGCAATACGCACTATCGCAGCAATTCGGCTTAGCTCCCATTTCCTTCGATGCGAGATAGGGCATTGGGGCAATGGAGAAGAGTCAAATCGATTGTGCACATTATGCTCACTGCAATTTCGAGAGTATGAGTACCACACACTACTAGAGTGCTCAGCTTTTGATCACATCCGAACTTGCTTCTCTCACATTTTCAGCCATAACTTGAACCTACACACTTTCCTCTCCCAGCCAAAGTGTGGGCTCTCTATTGCGACTCTCATCACTACAATTTTGGAGCATCGAGAGTCACTCATTAGCCATACACATACTACATCACATGTAACTTTGGTCCCATAGGTCATATTTGACCTCCGAGGACGATAATAAAATCTCTCTCTCTCTCTCTCTCTCTCGATGCTCAAGGTCATGCAAATGGTCAAGATGTTTTCACTCTCTCCTTCTCTCATGGTCTTGGAGATTGGTGAGTGATGTTTTCTTTGAGTTTAAATAGAGTGATCTCTCTCTTTCTCTCATGAAAAAAAGCATAAGGGTTTGGTGGTGTTCTCTCTCCCGCTCTCTCTCTCTCTCATGACAAGAATCATTCCATATGGTCCATTGCATAGTGTGTTACATACTCACTCTTTTGTGTCCTAGCCACACACAAGTTAGGTGGTGCCCCCTATTGTTTTGGCAGATTTTTTCTACCCCATTTCCATTGAGGAGGATCGGCAAGGAGGTGTACAGGCCACCCCCTGACGGCTCCGCATTTCGGCCCTCAGCACCACAAGCACAAAACCTTCATCCGGGACGACTCAGATTGGGAAAGAGGGAAATAACAGCTGAATCTAGCAGCAATTGTGGTCATTAAAATGTCCAGCTTGTATATATGTATAATTGTGTGTGATTTTTACTTTTTTGAATTCAATTTTGATCAAATTTGGTCAAAATCTGGCAATTTTAGCTCTTTTTATCATGCAACCAGCATAATAATGAGCTGTAATGACAAAATCGAGAGCATTGAGATGCTTCAAGTGTGAACATATGCTGATGGGTGAGTTCAATAAATTTTGGCTAATTTTTTGCCAGCATAATAATGACCTATAATGACAAAATCAAGAGCATTGAGATGCTTCAAGTGTGAACATATGCTTATGGGTGAGTACAATAAATTTTGGCTAATTTTTGCCAGAAACTAAGTATTTTCAGTTCATTTCGTTTGATTTCTGCTAATGAAACTTCCAAATTTAATAAACATACCCAAAAAGGGTCGGAATCAAGATATGAAAGCAACCTCCAAAATAGTATGATATGATCTTTGAGCATGGAAAATATGAAGTTATTCTGAAGATGTCAAATTTTCAGCTTAAAGAACGATGGCAAGATTTTGCCAGAATCGCATTAAACCGTGATACGACATCAGAATGACGAACAGTCGGTATACTGAGTATTTCAAGACCAAAGGTAATGAAAACATTCCTTGCATCACGGAAGTCTCGGTTACATATAATAGGTTGGGTAGGCCGATTTCTAGTTCATTATTCGCTGCGAGATTTTAGAGAGAGAGAGAGAGAGCTTTGTGACCTAGAGCTCCTTGCTGCACTTTCATTCCATATGGACATCCAGGATTACCGTTTCACACGAGATTTCACAGGTATGATCTCTAGTAGGTAAAGATGAGTCCTATAATGCATGCAAGCACAAAACACTGAACAAACATGCACACGAATCACATCCGGAAGGGATTTGGATGGGTAGGTTTAGGGCCCATAGAGGCATCAAAAAGAGTCCAATTCAAGGTTAGAAAACACCATGGGGTACCCCTCAATGCCAAGATCAAGCTCCAAGTGTCAAATCACAATTTGGTGATGGTACACCAATCGCGATCGGTGTACCTCATCACCCATTTTTAGAACAGAAATTGCCAAATGTCTCCCCAGCTCAGCGTCTATTCACTAGTATAATCAAAAGTCAATTTGGGCTCTCAACTGCGATTGCAATCGGTGACCCCAGGGGGTGATTTTGCCAAATCTGACATTGCCCAGGCCTAGACCATACTTTAGGGTAGTCTTCTGTGAATTTTAATAGAAAATGCACAAGTTTTTCTTATTGAATGGTTAGGAATTGACAAACACAGCCGAAACAGGAAAAATGACCCACAGGTACTAGACTCTGACCAGAAACCAAGACGGATTACCCCAGAAGCATAGATATACTGCCAGGAGTCTGTACATCAAGAGGAATTAGAAACGAAGCTCAAAATCACTCACAAGAACCAATATGACCATTTCAGTCACATGTGTGCACACAGAGGAGGAATTATGCCCGGAATAGACTTCAAAGTCCATATTGTGACTTAGAGATACTCAAATATACTATAAGTATCCCAAAAAATATCCAAAATTGGAAAATCCCCAAAGACAGGCCTAAAAGTGACTGAACAGGACGGAATCTGACACAAGAGTAGACAGATGATAGTAGGACCACTAACATCTACTAACTCCAGGGACCACCCAAAGTTAGCCAAAAAAGTCAGTTATGTCCAGACTTAGTAAAATAGGGTCAAATAGTGAGAAATTTCTCTAAACTACTCATTTTAAGTCCAAACTTGTCATAAACTCATCATTGGGCTAGGTAGACATAGGGGATCATGACCATACAATTTTCATCAAAAAAAGTGCTAGTACTACGATTGCGATCGTTGTACCTCTTCATCAAAATGAGTCCTTGACCATACAACTGTCTCATAGGCATCAAGACCAAGCCCCTCATTAAGTTTCAAGCCATTTGGACACCAAAAACCCATAGAAAATCAATATCTGGTCCAAAACAGACTTACAGTCCAAAATTGGGTCTAACAAATTCAAAAGTTATCCAAATCACAGGGTAGTAGGACCAAAATGACCGACTAACTATCAGGAACATAGCTATATAGTCAAATCTTAATTTGGCCCAGGTACTACGATCACGATCGGTGTACCTATGACCCAGATTTGACCCAGATCCTCATCAGTGATAGTCCTAGTCTTCTTAGTCCCACTGTGGAAATATTGGCCAAGAATGGATAAGATTTGTTCAAGTTATGATCAATTTTAGCTTTTTGACTTGTTTTTACTAAACGTCTGCAAACTACCGATTCTAAAAAAAATTCTGATAGCCTGTAATTGCAAAATGCCTCGCCAAAAGCAAGCCAAGCAATGGGTGAAAGAACCATATGAAGTGGATGAGCTCTCGACACATGAGAAGTCTCATTTATCTAATGAAGTCTTGGCTCAGATCCCTGCCCACATCTTCGTCGCAAAATTCAAGGATGCTGAAGGTGAAAGCATAAAGACCACCATAATGCCAAGAGAAATTTGGACTCTTCACTGAAGACCAAAAGTTGTCAATGCAGTGAGGGCAATTCACCTCGAACAATTTTTGAGGTTGCCACCCTGGGGAACAGATTACATGCAAGCGCATGAGCTAATGAGCTCAATACAATATGATGGTCAAGCATTGTTGACCGACAAGGATGGCACAAAGTCAAGGATTTTGATTACAAGGGAAATCATTAATGAAGCACTACACTTCTATCCGAGACAGTATGATCTTCTGGCAAAAACAAAGTCCATTCACAACGAAAAGGCTTTCCTAAAAGAAAAGGGAAACAAGTACAAGTACAGTGATATGATATACGGTGAGCTAGAACTTCCCCTCCGACTGATCTCTCAGCACTTCAGAGTTCAGAAGCCACCAAGATACACTAAACCACTACTACATATTGCAGTGGTTATGGCCTTAGCAGTTGCAGAGAACCGCACGATAAGGTACGATTATGGAAAGTTCATCCTGGAGAACCTAGTAGAACCCAACCTGAAGGGCTCCGCCAAAAAATAAACTCTATATGAGTGCCGGGCCGATGTTAGCCAGGATTCCTTATCAGGCTTTGGGTATGATCGAGGATCTACCAGCGGCCGGTGGATCCCGGGCTTCTCTAATTACAACATGCAAGATTTGTGGCAAAGCCAATTAAAACTACAACCATTGCAACTTCTTCAAGGGCAACAAGGTCTTCTAAAAAGAGTTCAAGTGATGACGAGAAGACTGATACCGACAAAGAAGAAGATTCTCAAGGCTTCGACAAAGAAGCAAGCCAGAAAGGGGCTGAAGCCAAAGGGCCCTCGGAGTATGAAAAGAGTAATGAGGAAGACACATCTACCCCACTAGATAAGAAGAGCAAGAAGCCAAGGTCAAAGCAGCAAGTGCTGCTAAGATGAGGGTTATTATCAACTACACGTATCCCCCATTCCCAAGTTAGAACCCCACTCTATGAATTGAGAGTCTCTTTTCCACCTTTAAACAATCTTTATTTAGAACATAAAAGTTTGGATCAACTTTTCGGCCAACAACATAACCCTCCAAAATCCACCCCCCCACCAAACCGTTTGGTAAATGCACCTTTCCAAGGTAATATAATCATACTAGAAAACAATATTTCAATCATGTCAAACCAAGAATACATTTCAAACATTTGAAAGAAGCATGCAAACCGTTGTATACCCTTACAAGTGTGCATTTATTAGGTTGTTTCCACCTTTTTTCCTTTTTAGAATATTTTACTTCCTTTTTCCTTTAGTATTAGTAAATTTTTATAGTTATCTCTCAAGCATATCCTATCCTTGTCCCAAGACTTGGGTATCCTGTTTCCTTCGCCACATGTGGAGGTGGCACCATGACACAATTTCTAATTCTTATTTTTCTTTATCTTGTGTGGGAAAGGCTTACAAAAAATAATGTACTATAGATTCTTTTTAAATCAATAATCCGAGAAGCATAGCAAAGGTTCGACTGATGTAGACAATTGCAAAATAGCCTATTTAGGTTCTTAGCCTTTCCAAAGTTCCTTTTTATTAAACAATTAGAAGAGTACCTTAAATAAATTCACATCCTCCTCCCTTTTCCTGATCCCTTCATGGATCCATTAGGCCTACCTGGACTATTTCGATTTCCAGATGCATCCGCAGGTCTCTATCACTTGATCACGACACACTCCCATTCAATCACATTTCTATGGCAGAGAATGAACCCGAGCTCAAAACATAGACCAATGGTTATCAATCCTAGTTAGAAAGGACCATCCCCTGTTGTATCCCACAGTAAACACCTGTGTCGGCCTTTTCCAAACATGTACGACAATGTTCACACTTAAATTTTCTATGTTATTCTAGGTCTATCCATGTCACATATTCTCGGTAAAGTTTTAATCTTAGCTTAAATTTGGATTAAGTTTTTTGAGTTATACTCTCTTGGTTTTTAGTTCATTTTGAGCTTTAATAAAACAAGACCTTAAGAATACAACTAGTTTCTTGAGTGTTTAAGAGTTATGTCTCGTAGTAGGTTTCAAGTTAACCTTGTCTTTTATTAGTATCCTTAGTTTTTGCATCACTTGCCATCCATGGAACATCTCCATGGAAGCTATGGGAGTTTAAGTTCAAGCAACACGGTTATCACTTCCATGAAGCTATCCCCTTACTTCCCCTTGAAGCCCCAAAAAACAAACTTAAAATAACAAAGAAAGAATATTAAAGTACAAATGGTGCGATATGCTATGTGAGACTTCTTCTACTCACCAAAAGTCTTTGTTTGTTATTTGTGAACAAGCAACCAATTTACATCAAAAAGTGACGATGCATTCTTTCCTACTTGGATTAAGTGGGATGAGTAATATAAATTTTCTATATATTTTCCTAGCATTTTGTGATCATGGATTACTTTATTACAAAAGACATGTAGGAGTGTGTGAGTGCAATAACATTTTTTATCCTTCTTAGAATTTGTAGGATGCAACCCTTTTATGAATGCATGATGGGTCTCATGCAATTATGTGAGTGTTTATAACTTTGTTTATGATTTCTTTAGGTTAATTGAATGAGTGGCATGACACCTAGTATGCAACCCGCTCAAGGTTGAGTAGGTGTGTAAACATGTTAATAAAATACATAGAAGGGAGTTTAGACATACCGTTAATAAATAGAGAGTAGTGTTACTTGTTTTAAAGAAACTGAGAGAGATACTTGGGAGAGGTTGGCCTCTTATTCTTCAAAATCTTTTCCCCCTTCTTCTTCCAAGGATGATGACCTTCAAGAGCTTGAGTGTGATGTGTAGTCCAAGGTGACGTGAGGGAAAAGAATAGAAGGTGGCTAAGAGGAAGATATTCTAAAGCAAAGGATAAATTACTTCTTCAAGATTAGGTAAGAGTTTTCTCTCAATTGTAGAGAGAAGGAAAATCAGGAAAGAAAGGGGAAATGATGTTTAAGGTTCCATGGTTGAGTTATGGAAGTTCAAAATGGAGAGAGGATTTGGAATTACTTACAGGGAAAGAGTGGGTTTTGTTGAGGGCTATGGAGATGGGAGAAGCTTAAGTGTGATGTAGCATGGATATTTACATGTCTCCATTCTTCAAAATTAAAGCTTTTTATATAGCAATGGACTCCAAGATCTTATAGATTTTAGTTTATTTGGTATGCTCCAAATCCACGCAAGTTTAACTTGAGTTAAGTTAAGTGTTTAATGCAATTCACATGCTTTATCTTACATTTTCTTAAAAATCACATGCTTTTTCTTACACGTTCTTACACTTCACATGTCTCTTCTTACAAATCACATGCTTTTCCTTACACCTTCACATGTCATTTCTTACTCTTCCTTACAATTCAAAAGTCTCTCCTTACACTTCACATGTCAATCCTTACATTTTCTTACATGCCTTACAAATACTTATCATGTGACAATTGAAATAATGGGGTACTTTTTGTAGGACAAGTATTTTCTTATTCTTAGAAGAAAATGAAAAATCAAATGGTGAGAGGATTTTCCCACTAGTGTGAAAAGTCAAAAGTGGACACCTACTTTTTATAAAATATAATTTTTGAGTGGTTTCAAGTCCATAAGAGGTGTGTTTCACTAGTGAGTAAAAGTCAAATGTGAACTTCTTTTCTCTATAGAATTTTCCCTTTTAAGTTGTGCCATGTCTATAAGAGGCTTGTTCCACACTTTTCTATAATAGAGTTAATAAATAAAATTATCATTTTGAAAAGAAAATACCCCATGATAAATTCATCAATTTAATAATGTAAAGAAGTACGAGAGGGACCTTACAAACCTAGAGAAGTTGAGAGCCTACTACAACACCTCTTGGCTATGGAATGCAAATCCAACCAAGTGTCAAGCTACAAAGCATGCTAATCATCTTCTCCATATACATTTTCACTATGTTAAACTAAGCTCTAAGAGTGATTATGTGTGAGAGGATTACTTCTTTCTTGTACGGCTACTTCTTTTTCTCTCTATCTCCTCACTCCGTGCCAGCTCTCGCCACCTTTCATGGTGTTTGAGGTATTGGGGTAGAGTCCGGGGATAACTTCTTATTGATTACAAGTTAGATAATTGTTGTTTAAAGCTTAATCTTGGTGCATGAAGCTCTCCATCTTCATAGCACCAAAGAGGTCTCAAAAAGCACAAAGATTGTATTGTACCAAGTCTCTCTTTATGGGAGAACATATAATACCAAAGCCTTTTAGAGGGGGAACCATCTCCAAGTAAATCCGATCCTCAACTATTGTCAATTTCTCTATTTCTCTCACTTTTACAAACTATTGTTCATGCCATGTTAAATAGAAATGTGTAAATTGTTGCTATCTCCAACCAAGCACTCCCTCTTTCTATATGAAGGAATCTCTTCAATGAAATGCTCATTATGTTTATTCTACTTCCAGTTCAATCAAAGCTATTAAACTAAGGGCTCCATACCTATGGAAGCTAGGAAGAAACATGAGCAAAAGGGGAAGAAAACTATTGTCCAAATTCTTCCAAAGCTCTTGGCAATAACAAAGCAAAGGTGAAGGACAAAGGCTACAGAGGTAAAGCTATGCTTTCATCAAAGAGATAGTGCATTAGCAAAATGATAACAAGTGCTTCAAGTGTGGGGAGCAAGGATGTGTTTTGCATGTTTTTGTCCAAGAGAAGTGAATGCAATGACCTTCCTAGAGTGACCACAGTGGAAGCTCTAAATGAGGACGAGACTGCAAAGAATCACCACTTTCTTATGCTTGAGAAAAAGTAAAAGAGCATGATGCTCTCATACTTTTTGATCTTGGCTCCACACATAATTTCATCTCTTTTGAGCTCGCTACCAAGCCAGGAAAAATGATTTCGAGAGGGGGATGCTATGAAAGCTGATGGAGCTTTTAAGGGGCAAGAGGTTTTGGTTACTCCGTTTATTGCAAAGTCAAGGCTCCATGTGCAAAGATATGAAGATAAATAATATTTCTTTATCTCCCCACTCAAGCATGAAGATGTTATTTTAGGGGCACCTTGGTTTGATTCCATGGCTGCCATAATGAAGTTCCTTAAAAGAAAAGTCCTCTTTTCTTGTAGAGGCAAAAAGCTAACACTAGATGTAAAAAGTGCAAGTAGCACTATACCATTTGTACATGCTCATGCTTTTGAAAAATTAGTAGAAAGCTTTATTTCTTGTTACATGGTTTTTGTCAAAGAGTCTAAAGAAGATGTATGTGTTCATAAAGAGTCATGTAGAGAAACTAAAGAGGAGTCGGAATTGCCAAATCTCCTAAATAAGTTTCAAGATGTGTTCACAGATGACATCCCTAGCAAGTTACCTCCCCCAAGAGGACAATATGATCATAAAATAGAGCTTCTACATGGCAGTTCACCCCCTAATATAGCCTCCTTATAGAGTATCTTAGGCTCAACAAGAGGAAGTTATGAGGCAAGTGAACAAACTTGTACAAAAAGGGATGGTAAGGTCTAGCTCAACTCAATTCTGTTCACTCATTCTATTAGTACAAAAGAAAGATGGTACTTATAGAATGTGTGTGAACTATTGTGCACTAAATTGGATAGCCATAAAGAATATATTTCATATTCCCAAGATAGAAGATCTATTTGATAAGCTACAAGGATCTACCTACTTTAGTAAAATAGATCTTGAAAGTGATTATCATCAAATAAGGATTGTGCCAAAAGATACTCACAAGACGGCCTTTCGTACAACATTTGTCTTATACAAATAACTCTAATCCCTTTTGGGCTGACTAATGCTCCAACCAGCTTTAATTGAACGATGAAGGGACAAAATTTGTACCTCCTTGCTAGGAATGGATCCTTGAGGTGATCATTGTATGATGTATGCTAGCTGAGATGGTTTTGGGCCTTTGTGATTTGACATACTCACTCATCCCTTGCATAGGCTGACACGAAATTGTTGCTTTTGTTTTGCAAAGTATATTCTTTTAGAGATATTGTCTTTGAGATGTAAATCCCAAAACTTGTCTATATACCTTTAAATCAACTCATAGAGTGCCATCTTTAAGCTTTGTCGTTCTGTAAGGACTTTGTCTTTGGCATCTCTTGAAAAGAATTGCTTCATGATGGTAGTCTTCACGGCCTTCCAATTCTTTAAAGCTTCTCCTTGGGCACAAAGTCTTGCCCACCATTGACGGGTAGATTTTTGGAGGTGCATAGAAACATTACGTAACATTGAAAATTTGGAGAAAATTTCATCTCAAAATGCCATGTCAAATTGTTGGATGAAGGCCAACACTTTATCAATTGCTCCAAAGGTTCCATCATAGGTAAGGAAAGTGATGTTCTTTCTCCCTCTTCAAATTTCGTGAGCTTCTCTAAACTTGTTTGCGGGTCGCCGCGACGGACATCCATAGCATAGCTCTCAAGCATCAACACAAAATATCAATATAGGGGAAGCGACCAGGATGAGGCATGGAAACTCACTAGGGTGTCAATCCTAATGAAGTGAACTCGTGTGAGAGTATTACACCTAATCGACTCGATAACCAATCGTATAATGTGAGGTCCCCACCCCGTCGTCTCAACAACGAATCTGATGGTAAAACTGGTGGCCACTAGATCTATAGCAGAAGCAAACAAGGTGGTCTGGATTCATCTAGCGGACGATCTCTCATCACAAAGTGAATTGAGTTCGAGCCTACTAGCAAGGAAATCTAGCTCCACCTCGTAGGGGAAGCGTGATTTAACCTATGTAGTGATCCTAAGACCCACCTTCCAAGAGGAGAGAAACCTCGAGTTCCTTTTTCCCCATGTTTCAGAGGCACGTATTCTCGAGATTTCACCGCTCTAGGAGCAATGAGTATTACTAATATCGAAGTAAGCACAATGGGGACAGAGAGTTCCCGACCAATCGGGACCACCCATCTCGTAGGCATTGGCAACCTGAGCCAAGCCCCCACTTTCCACCCCCACACTCACACTTCCTTGTGTGACCTAATTACTACCACAAAGGTTGTTCAACATAAAGATTCCTTGTTTAATTCCGAATCGCATTGTTCGTTAATACAGCCCTTCAACAAGTATTGCAAACAACACCAAGACAGAATTCTACTAAAAATTCTACTCAAACTTATTCATAAAAGTTCCAATGTTCTGGAGGTACAACATCCCCCCTCCAGCAAGAGTTCACTCCTCCCGTTGTCGCCTAGCTGCCCATACAACTAGGTATGTCCACCGCATAGAAAGCACGTCATGGACACTCCCACCGCATAGAAAGAAAGACGTGGGTTCCCACCGCATAGAAAGCAAGTCGTGGATTCAAAGGTTCTTAATGAGGAACTCTGCCCCCTATGATCAGTAGGGAGGTCAGGACTGATTCAACATTGGAAATAAAATGAACATGTCGAGCTAAATTTTCCCTAGCAAACATTCTTTCCTAATTGCAACCAGAATACCCATCAATCATTTCCTTCCTACTTTAGAACTTAATGTACAATGAATTCAATGCCGAGGTTTCCGTCGGATTTCTCCAACATGTTTGGGGATATTTTCATTCTTAACTAAACGTGTGCAATGTTAAATTAAACAACTTGAATGAAATTATGATCTACCTCTTCCATTTCTTCGTCGATGGCCCGTGAGATGGCCGGTATTTGTTCCTCCATGGGAGCTTTTCCCTTTCCGTTCACCTTGCTCGTTCCTGCCTCGTGGTTGTGGGCTCCACCAAAGCGAGTCCTCTTTACCGGGGCCATTTTAAACTCACTACTTTAAGTAATTAACTTGGGGAAAAGAGCTAATGTCCGTAAGCGTCATAACAAGCCAAATAATAGATTAGCGACATCAAGCAATGCCTGCTACATGAGAGGTTTAGATTTTTCCGTCTAGCAATCATTATGGATGACACATAATCCTATGGGAACCGGCTCTAAAGATAATTACTCGGCTTACATGATTAAGAATAATAGGATTTCACTAATGGAATTACCAGAGAGAGATTCTCATCAATCTACACAATTACCAGCTTATCGATTAATTTCTATGCTACCTAGAGAGAGAAATTCTAATAATCGTGCACTAATCATTAATTAAGAGTGATGAATGGCTGATAATTCAGCTATGGGATGATGATTACATAATAGAATATGGTTAAGGAGAATTTAGAGAGTGATTATAGAGAATTACGACTAGGAATAAGCATAATAGACGAGAAATTTAGATGGTAATGAAAAGGATTTGCAGAAGCATTAATTAGACCGTGGTTACCGTGATTAAGGACTGATAATCCTCTCGATTCTCTAATCTAATAGAGCTTCTTGAGGCGAGAATTCGACAGCACCTCCCTCCTTGCTTCTCCTTCAAAGGCGTATGTTCCGGCTGCACCTTCCCAGAGTGTGTGTAGGTGTGTGTGTGTGTGTGTGTGTGTGTGTGAGCATCTGTGTGTGTGTGTGTGTCTGTGTGCAGGCCCTTAAATAGGCTCCTACAGGCTGAAAATCGACCAGCCCTGCTATTTGCATCTGGAGGAGCACTCAGTTCACTGCATTGGCAAGTCTAGTTGCCTACTCACCAAGTGTCAGGTTGGCTAGTTTAACTGACTCTAAGACTTAGTTACTGGCTTGGAAACTCTCCCAAAACTCCCACAAAGCAAGAGGGCGCCCCCTAGCTGCTAAAGATGATCTGGAGTGGGCTGAAACCTGTTCCCACACAGTCCCGGGCCCCCGGTACCTTCCCGGACAATTTTTAGGCAAATTGGTTCTAGGCTAAAATGGGTCATACGAGTCGGATTTTGATGCCGAAAATTGCTATAGCAAGCTCTAACTAAGGCGTTCTGGCCCGAGTACCTGCCATATTTAGCAGCCCTCGGGGTCGGAAATGCATTTTTTTGAAATTCGGGGTACGGGTGCAGTTTTTCGAGACGATCAAAACTGGACGGGTCGGGTGACCAAAAACTTACTATTTTTGGATTTTTTTTTTCAAAAATTATTTTAATTCACATTTCAGAGCTTTCAAACATTCTAAACATCATGGCACTGACAGAATGTGGAAAACTGCTAAAAATAGTAACTTATTCCATTATATTCAGTTCTTGGTACAAGGGTGCTCTTTTTGATCGGGGTCAGAGACCTTACAACCTCCCCAACGTGAAAAATTGAGATGTCCTCATCTCAAGAATGTGCTTGGGTAATCCTTTATAAGCGTTGGTTCGTCCTCCCAAGTTGCATCTTCCTCAGGGTAATCCTTCCACTTTACCAGATGCTCCGTGATAGTTCTGTTGCATAACTTCCTTTCCCTTGTTTCCAGTACGTAGTCAGGTTGGAGCTCGAGAACTCCTTGTGATGGCATGACTATCTACTCTTAGTCCAAGAATTGATCAGGGTTAGGAATATAGGGTTTGAGTAAGCTGACGTGGAATACATCATGAACCTTCAAGTTTGCAGGTAACTTTAGCTTGTAGGCTTGGTCACTCACAACCTTAACGATCTCGAATGGTCCACAATACCTTGGGCTTAGCTTCTTATATCTGCCTAGAGATAAGTTGCTTTTCTTTGGTCGGACTCGCAGAAAAACCTTATCTCCTTCTTTGAAAGTTCTTTCCGAATGGTTCTTATCTTCATAGTGCTTCTGTCTATCCTGAGCGGCCTGAATGTCCTGGCGAATAGCCCTAGTCTGTGCTTCCATATCCTCTAACATCTTTCTAGAGGGTTCTACCCTGATGGTTGGATCTGAGAAGTTCAGTGGTGCTAAACAGTCTTGTCCATAAAGAGCTTTGAAAGGTGACATTCCAATGCTTCTGTGTTCGGAAGAGTTGTAAGCATACTCCACCAAAGGTAGATATTGTAACCACTTCTTTGGCTCTTGCAAACAATAGGCTCTGAGAATGTCCTCGATGACTTGATTAGCTCTCTCAGTTTGCACATCTGTCTGTGGATGATACGTTGTACTAAAGGCTAATTGTGACCCAATAGATTGGAAAAGAGAAGTCCAAAATTTTGATGTAAACTTGGCATCTCTATCGCTGACGATACGCTTGGGTAGACCATGTAACCTAAAAATCTCCTTGATGAATACCCGACTAACATCTGAAGCAGTAAAGGTTGTCTTTACGGGTATTAGATGAGCCACTTTTGTGAGCATATCAACAACCACGATAAAAGAGTCATAAACTCCTGTAGAAGGTAATCCTGTAACAAAATCCATATTGATGCATTCCCATTTCATCTGGGGTATGTCAAGAGGTTGAAGTTGCCCTGGTAACTTGATTCTTTCGACTTTTATCCGCTGACAAGAAAGACATTGCCTCACATAGCGAAGTATGTCTCCTTTCATCCCAGAACAAAAATAACTCCTCTTGACAGCATGAAGAGTCTTAGCATAGCCTGGATGTCCGGATGTAGGGCTATCATGTGCTTCATACAGAATAGTCTTCTTTAGAGCTGGGTCTCTGGGTACACAGAGTCTATGTCTGTAGTAAAGACATCCTCCCATAAGAGAATAATCTTTAGCTTCAGGCATCTTATTCTGCTGGACTAGAGATACTATACGTTGGTACTCTGGATCTACCAAAGATGCTTCTTTGATTCTATCCTAGATAGGGTTATTTGGAATAGAGATAGCTCCAAGAAAGGATTTTCGGCTAGGACCATCTGCAACTGCATTTTCCTTTCCTGGTCTATACTTTATGTCAAGATCATATTCCTGTAACAGCTCTATCCATCGTCGTTGTCGCATATTGAGAATAGGTTGAGTAAAAATCCACTTTAAGCTCTTGTGGTCTGTAACCAGTTGAAACTTGCGTCCAGGAAGATAATGTCTCCATAACTTCAACGCATGAATAACTGCTAAAAGTTCCAAATCATGAGTAGGATAATTCTTCTCATGATCTCTCAACTTTCGCGAAGTATACGCCACTGGTCTTCCTTCTTGAATAAGAACTCCGCTTAGAGCAATATTGCTAGCGTCTATCGCTACTTCAAATTCCTTGCTGAAATCTGGAAGCTTTAAAATAGGAGCCGAGACCAAGAACTCTTTTAGCTTAGCAAAGCTAGACTCGTGCTTGGTCTTCCATTCAATCCTCATTCCTTTCTTCAGGAGTTCCGTCAAAGGTGCAGCAATACGTGCATAGTCCTTGACAAAAATCCTGTACCATCCCGTTATTCCAAGAAATCCGCTTACTTCGCTGACGGTGGATGGTTGAGGCCAATCAACGATGACCATGACCTTGTCTGGGTCCACTGAAATCCCCTCAGCTGATATGACAAACCCAAGATAGTGGACTTTAGGCGAGCAAAAAGTGCACTTGCTCTCTTTAGCGTAATGTTGGTGTTTTCAGAGAAGATCAAGTACTTTGCAAACATGTTCTTCGTGATCTGCATCGTTCTTAGAGTAGATCAGAATGTCATCAAATAAAACCAAGACAAACTCATCCAGGTAAGGTCTGAAAATATCCTGCATAAGTCGATTGAAGCTTGCAGGAGCGTTTGTTAGACCAAAAGACATTACTGTGAACTCGTAGTGCCCATACCTAGTATTGAAAGCTGTCTTTGGAATATCTGATTCCTTGATCCTGATTTGGTAATATCCTGACCTTAGATCAATCTTTGTAATTATTTTGGCGCCATGGAGCCTGTCCAAGAGTTCATCAATCCTTGGAATTGGATACTTGTTCTTGACAGTTACCTGGTTCAGTCCCCGGTAGTCTATGCATAGCCTTAAGGTCCCGTCCTTCTTTTTCTGAGAAAGAATTGGAGCACCCCAAGGAGAAGTACTGGGTCGAATGAATCCTTGCTCAATGAGTTGCCTAAGCTGTTCTTTGAGTTCGATGGCCTCTGGAAGTGACATTTTATAGGGTCTTTTTGAGATAGGTTCACATCTAGGAATAGTCTCAATCTCATGATCTACCTCTTTGTGTGGCGGAATATTCGTAAGGTCTTCTGGGAACACATCATCATATTCCCTCAACCAGTTTGGTCGAAGTGAGGTATCTGATTGGTCCACCTTGTTGAGTTTAACTGCATATATTTGCTGACCCTACCTTAGTCCCTTCAAAAGTATGTTGGCCTTAACTAGAGTAGCCTTAGGTCTCCCATTTTCCCCCTGGATTAAGGCTTCATTACCCAAGTTATCTGTAAAAGTAAAGTTCCCTTGTGCACAATGTATGTGGGCCCTATTTTTCTTTAGCCAGTCCATCCCTAGTATCCCATCAAAGAATCCTAAGGGTAGGGTTCGAAATTGGGCAAAAGTTGGTTGTCCCCCTAAATCAAAGTCAATTTCGCCTGCAGAGTGTTGAGATACTACCTCCTTGCCGTTTGCTAACTCTACAACTAGCTTGCTTGTTGGATACTTATCTAGCTTTAGCTTCCGCATGCATCGGGGTGAAAGAAATGAAAGAGTACTACCACAATCTATAAGGAAGTTAACTTGTTCACCTCTGAGAGATCCTGGCATATGAATGACTGCGTATTGCTCGCAACCATTGGGATTGTCAATTGCAGCATGTAGGGTTTCTCTCTCCACCGCTTCGTCACCCACATTTGGTTGTACTACTGTGGCATTCACTCTGGCGGTAGCTCCACGCCCTCGCCCTCTGTACATCCTTCCTCATCCTCCTCTTCCATTAGCTTGGCCACGCCCACGGGTATTCAAGGGTATGTCATTGGCGTTGGTTTCCTGAATGTTCCTGGGGCAATTGGATCTGTAATGTCCATGCTCGCCGCAGCCATAGCATCGAACATCGGGGAACTCCATGGTTGTGGTGGTAGCCACAATAGGGCGCTGGTTATACGCTTGGTTGGCTGGTCTGTTATCCCAAGCAGTGGTCCTTGCCCTCTTTGCCCAATGATTCCTTCTGTTCTGATTAGCCTTTTGTACCTCGAGAGTTAGAGGTTTGGCCCTTAACAAGGCATCCTGTAGCGTCGTCGGTCTGAGAGCTTCCAGCCGAGTATTCAAGGGATCGATTAGTCCTTGACAGAACTTTTCCACCTTTTGTTCCAAGGTCATCTTAGGGGCATATCTCCGAAGAGTGACAAACTTTGCATAGTATTCTTCGACAGATGAATTCAACTGCCGAAGGGAAAAGAATTCATTCATCCTCAAGGTTCTATAGGCAGGCGGTAAATAACGTCCCATTATTGCAGCTTTGATGTCTTCCCAGGACTGGGAAGATCCCTTAATATCCATGTCCCTGCAATGTTGCTTCCACCATATCTTGGCATCACCAGTCAAGCGGAACATCGCAAGCATGGTCTGATTTACGGGTTGGGTCTCCGCAACTTCCAAGCAGTCGTCCATGGCTTCCATCCATACTTCTGCATCTCTTTCCACATTTTCCCCCTCGCCCTTAAATATCGGAGGTTGGGCTTGCTTAAGGAGGAGCTTCTTCTCTTGCGCTGCCGAGTACAAAGCAACAGGCGATGCCTACATGGGTTATACGAATTCTTGATACATTACTTGGATTTCAAAATAGATACGAGACTTTAAATAAAATTCAAGATTCTACTTTATCAAGAGACAGAGATTCAGAGACAAAAAGCACTTTATTGATGAAAATTTATTACAATTGAAACCCCTCAAGGTTTAGGATAACTGATGATCAGCTTATTACATGGCTTTATGGATTGCGTATAAAATACGCTTAGGAGATGGTATTCACATGATGCACTACTTCATTCGTGTAATAGTTCCTATACTCATTCTTGAGTGGATAATAAACTAGGATATCAAACCGGAGTTCCGTTTTCAGTAATCCAAAGGTTTTGACTCGGTTCACTGGGATCACGTTGGTGACCTTCTCCAAGAGCCAGTCGTTGATGGTTTGATTGGAGTTGTCTGAAACAGTCTGGTCCAATCGTGTAGGCACCAAGTAGAATATCTCTATTACTCTCAACTCTTCTCCCCAACATATCTTCTTCAAGCCGGTAGCCAAGCATCCTAGCTTCCGAGCGTTGATGTAGTAAACCACTCCTGGAAATGTCCAATCAAGTTCCCATCCTTTATCAATGCGAGTGGAGTGTGGCGTATAAGCCTTCAACAGTATCTCCATGACATCTCGCCTGAACTGGTAAACTGGGGATCTTCGAGCTTGCTCATAAATAAGCTCAAACACTTGGAACTTCCGATATTCGAGCACGGGGTCTTCCTGCAACACCAATGCAAGGAATTCGGATCAACTACCTATATACTTTCAATTCCTTTTCAATGTTCAAACAATACGACTTTATTTCCCAGCCTAACCTAGGCTCTGATACCAGGTGTGAGGTCCCCACCCCGTCGTCTCAACAACGGATCTGATGGTAAACCTGGTGGCCACTAGATCTATAGCGGAAGCAAACAAGGTGGTCTAGATTCATCTAGCGGATGATCTCTCATCACAAAGTGAATTGAGTTCGAGCCTACTAGCAAGGAGATCTAGCTCCACCTCGTAGGGGAAGCGTGATTTAACCTATGTAGTGATCCTAAGACCCACCTTCCAAGAGGAGAGAAACCTCGAGTTCCTTTTTCCCCATGTTTCAGAGGCACGTACTCTCGAGATTTCACCGCTCTAGGGGCAATGAGTATTACTAATATCGAAGTAAGCACAATGGGGACAGAGAGTTCCCGACCAATCGGGACCACCCATCTCGTAGGCATTGGCAACCTGAGCCAAGCCCCCACTTTCCACCCCCACACTCACACTTCCTTGTGTGACCTAATTACTACCACAAAGGTTGTTCAACATAAAGATTCCTTGTTTAATTCCGAATCGCATTGTTTGTTAATACAGCCCTTCAACAAGTATTGCAAACAACACCAAGACAGAATTCTACTAAAAATTCTACTCAAACTTATTCATAAAAGTTCCAATGTTCTGGAGGTACAACATCCCCCCTCCAGCGAGAGTTCACTCCTCCCGTTGTCGCCTAGCTGCCCATACAACTAGGTATGTCCACCGCATAGAAAGCACGTCATGGACACTCCCACCGCATAGAAAGAAAGACGTGGGTTCCCACCGCATAGAAAGAAAGTCGTGGATTCAAGAGTTCTTAACGAGGACCTCTGCCCCCTATGATCAGTAGGGAGGTCAGGACTGATTGTACATTGGAAATAAAATAAACATGTCGAGCTAAATTTTCCCTAGCAGACATTCTTTCCTAATTGCAACCAGAATACCCATCAATCATTTCCTTCCTACTTTAGAACTTAATGTACAATGAATTCAATGCCGAGGTTTCCGTCGGATTTCTCCAACATGTTTGGGGATATTTTCATTCATAACTAAACGTGTGCAATGTTAAATTAAACAACTTGAATGAAATTATGATCTACCTCTTCCATTTCTTCGTCGATGGCCCGTGAGATGGCCGGTATTTGTTCCTCCATGGGAGCTTTTCCCTTTCCGTTCACCTTGCTCGTTCCTGCCTCGTGGTTGTGGGCTCCACCAAAGCGAGTCCTCTTTACCGGGGCCATTTTAAACTCACTACTTTAAGTAATTAACTTGGGGAAAAGAGCTAATGTCCGTAAGCGTCATAACAAGCCAAATGATAGATAAGCGACATCAAACAATGCCTGCTACATGAGAGGTTTAGATTTTTCCGTCTAGCAATCATTATGGATGACACATAATCCTATGGGAACCGGCTCTAAAGATAATTACTCGGCTTACATGATTAAGAATAATAGGATTTCACTAATGGAATTACCAGAGAGATGAATTAAGCACGATTAATCTCTTTCCTAGCAATTAGAGGGTGCAGAATCACCGCATGCATAGGTGTGAGAAAAACCACCTCTTAGAGACTTAATGACAGATTAATCTTACCTTAATTATATCTTAATGCATAACAAAGATGGATCTAAATCAGCTACAATATTAATGCGTTATAGAGAGAGTGATTCTCATCAATCTACACAATTACCAGCTTACTGATTAATTTCTATGCTACCTAGAGAGAGAAATTCTAATAATCGTGCACTAATCATTAATTAAGAGTGATGAATGGTTGATAATTCAGCTATGGGATGATGATTACATAATAGAATATGGTTAAGGAGAATTTAGAGAGTGATTATAGAGAATTACGACTAGGAATAAGCATAATAGACGAGAAATTTAGATGGTAATGAAAAGGATTTGCAGAAGCATTAATTAGACCGTGGTTACCGTGATTAAGGGATGATAATCCTCTCGATTCTCTGATCTAATAGAGCTTCTTGAGGCGAGAATTCGACAGCACCTCCCTCCTTGCTTCTCCTTCAAAGGTGTGTGTTCCGGCAGCACCTTCCCAGAGTGTGTGTAGGTGTGTGTGTGTGTGCATTGTGTGTGTGTGAGAATATGTGTGTGTGTGTGTGTGTGTGTGTGTGTGTCTGTGTGCAGGCCATTAAATAGGCTCCTACAGGCTGAAAATCGACATGCCCTACTATTAGCATCTGGAGGAGCACTCAGTTCACTGCATTGGCAAGTCTAGTTGCCTACTCACCAAGTGTCAGGTTGGCTAGTTTAACTGACTCTAAGACTTAGTTACTGGCTTCGAAACTCTCCCAGGACTCCCACAAAGCAAGAGGGCGCCCCCTAGCTGCTAAAGCTGATTTGGAGTGGGCTGAAACCTGTTCCCACACAGTCCCGGGCCCCCGGTACCTTCCCGGACAATTTTTAGGAAAATTGGTTCTAGGCTAAAACGGTTCATACGAGTCGTATTTTGATGCCGAAAATTGCTATAGCAAGCTCTAACTAAGGCGTATTGGCCCGAGTACCTGCCATATTTAGCAGCCCTCGGGGTCCGAAATGCATTTTTTTGAAATTCGGGGTACGGGTGCAGTTTTTCGAGACGATCAAAACTGGACGGGTCAGGTGACCAAAAACTTACATTTTTTGGAATTTTTTTTTCAAAAATTATTTTAATTCACATTTCGGAGCTTTAAAACATTCTAAACATCATGGCACTGACAGAATGTGGAAAACTGCTAAAAATAGTAACTTATTCCAATATATTCAGTTCTTGGTACAAGGGTGCTCTTTTTGATCGGGGTCAGAGACCTTACATATAAACACCAAGTAATCAGCCTATGTCCTCTTTCACATCCCTAAGGTCATCACGTCTGTTCACTATGCAAATCTATTTGGAATCGCACAAAACTTGAAGGGAGACTATAGTGGACTATCAAGAACCTATCCCTATCACTGTCACATCATTCTGAAGGGTACACTGATCTCGATCTTTCGTACTACAATTCACTAAAATAGCGAAGGAATTGATCCTAAAGGGTCGTTTTTGAGTCCCTAAAGCCTTTCCTATGGTCAAAACCACATCAAACACTCATATAAAGACTCAAAACAACGATTAAAGGCCTCAAACAAGAAGTCTAAAACCTACACCAAATCTTGAATGATTACACTTGATAGATAGAGCACAGAGAGAGGAACACAATGCACTTTTCAAAACTGAATTTAAATTACCCAATGAGTAATGGCGATGGTTACAAATCCTGAGCAGGTGGCGGCTCACAACGTACGCTTGTTTTTTTAAGAGATAATAGAAAATCGAAGATAAGGTTCAAATTAAGAAATTGACCTTTATAGTTTAGGTCTTTACAAATGGTTTGTCCGGCCAAAAAGACCTAACTCCCTAACTGGCTCATACATACATATTAAATCCCACAAAAATAACCATAAATTACATTGCAGATTCTTGGCTCAAAGACACTCTTTTACAATGAATTTTACATGGGATTTTGAAAAAATATAAGTTTTTCGGCTAGGTGGGTGCTCGTAGCTTTGTTCACCAAACACTCCCCCCTTCCTAGTCGATGCGCGTCCTTGTGCATGCTTCATTGTCTGGGCCTTTGTTGTGGCTCCAGTGCTGCAAGTCTTGCAGAAAAGCTACATCTGCGGGTCGCCATCTCGATGTCTTCTTGCTGTTATCTCAAAGGATTCTCCGCCAAGGTGTGCTAATATGCTACGTACCTAGCCTTGAGTTCCTTCGTCATAGGGTGGAATATTTGCGTATCTATTTTGAAGAAACCTGTGACGAAGGCCTCTTCAAAAGTCTGTAGATATTGCAAGGGTAGGTACATCAGCCTTGAATACATTGCCATGATGATCCACCTTGGGGGAGAATCTTGCAGACTCCAACAGAGACCTCGACGTACTCCAAGAAATAGATTCCACGAATGATCATCACTTTTAGTGTCATGGAACACCTGAATGCAAGTGATGATCATTTGAGCAATCTTCACCAGCATCTGGCATGCAAGGTTTGGTACATCCCTTAAGAGTTTGATGGTGTTGTTGAGGGTGTTAACAACATATGGTGCTGTAGGAGGGTTTTGAGCTGATAGGACAGGATAATTCAAGTAGGATTTGTTTTTGCCCCTCCATCTTTGAAATTCTGTCCATGTTCTTCTTCTTGGGACAGGGTAGAAAGTTGGATCTATTTGGAGTGACTGAGGAGCATTATGAAAATTTGTTAGATCAGTGGGACACTCTTGCAGCCATTTATTTCTCCACTTTGGGTGGTCTTCTACGAGGGCCTGAGCTTCATGTATTGTTAGTGTAATGCCCTTGTATCCCTCGTCTTTATTTCTCGTCAGTGTAATGCCCTTGTAGCCCCTATCTTCATTTCTCGGCAGTGTCAGCCTCATTTTTTCTTTCCAAAGAATGGCCTCCTGCCTCATTAAGGGAAGTGGCAAGTAATCATACCCAAATCCTTTCACCTGTTCCTCTGGCTGTAAGAATGCCAGGGCCGTTGATTCCATTACTCTCTTTTCATGTAAGAGGAATTCTTTAGTTGGGCCCTCTGGCATATCTTCATTAGATTGTGTTATGTCAGCCTTGACATCCAAGGCCCCTGGTGCTAGCCCTTGTCCCTCTTCTTCTTGCTAGGATGACCCAAGCATACCTGGAATTTTGGGCATGTGTGGCAGCTGTACATGCAAGTGGGTCTCTTCTGTGTTGATTTGGGGTGGCTGAGCTTGAGAACCCACTGCATTTTTTTCTTTTAAGAGCATCTCATTCGTTTGTTCTTGAATTTCCAGCTCTGCTTTTGCTTGAGCAAGGTGTTGTTCCAGCTCTTTTACTTTGGCCTCATGGGCTGCTGTTTGGGCCATCATATATCCTAGAGCGGATGAGCTGTCTCTGCAGCTTCTCTTGTTTGAGCTCTTCTTGCAGTGCATTTAGTGTATTCAACATTGCACTGTCCGATGTTGCAGTTGATGCTGCTGCAAGCTCTTGGTTCTGTAGGAGGGCAGTCAATGTGTTTTTCACGGTGTTGTAAGAGGCATTAACCCTCTAGAACCTTGCGTCTTCATAATTGATTTGTTCTTTCAGCTTATTTTCATTTTTGATAAGCTCATGGCATTGAGCTTCCTTTCTTGTTAACTGCCGTTGAGATTCTAGGAAATCTTGAAGAAGATTCTTGTTTTCTTTCGCACTGCGGTCTCTTTTCTGGGTGACCATTTGTAGTGCGGTCCTCAGGTTGGCAATTTCTTCATTTGCCTGCTCTGCTTGTTCTTTCTTGAAGTCCCTTTCCTGCACCACCACTCTTTGACATTGAAATTGTTTGGAAAATGTAAGAATTATCTTGGTGTAGTCAAAATTTTTGACTTCCTCATAAGCCTCTGCCTGGCTTGGCCTTTCCATGGCCATTAACGGTATCTGAAGTGTTTCTTCTATAGACATAATATCAGGTGTTTGGATCTGGGCCTCTTGCTCACTGTCCTTGCCTTTTGCCGGCACTTTTATTTGCTCTTGAGGTTGAGTTGAAGAATCCTCAACAAATTTTTCCTACTGTTGAGGTGAAAATGGAGCAGGTGACGAGACAAGGGGAGCAGGGGACTTTGGGGAGCTAGGAGGAGCAGGAGGAGCTGTTGAAGGAGATGGAGGAGTTGGGTCCATTTGTATATTTTCCAATCTCTCCTCATCTTCCTCCTGGTGCTGCTTCTTGGGCTCACCCTCTTGCGGCTCCAATACAGCTTGTTCAGCTATCCTTTTCAAGCTCTCTTTGATCTTTTCTTGGGCCAAAGCCACTACCCGTTGTTCTTCTAAATGTTTTTCTCTTTGTATTTTCTTAAGATATTCTAGGTGGCCAGTGATGCCCATCGTCTCCTTTTCCCTGGGTTCCTCAGGTGATTGAGAGGTGAGGTCCACCTCTTGATCCTTTTGCTCGCTTTCAATCCTTCTTCTCTCCTCTTGCAAGGCTTTTGCCTTTTCTATCCGTGCCAGTCTGGCTTCTTCCATGGTTTTTGGCTTTGACAATTTGGCTTCCGCCTTTCGATGGCTGTGCTTGGTTAGAATCAAGAAAAAAGCGTTGGTGACCTTGAACCAAGGGTGAATTAGAGAACTCCTACCAGTTGACCCTGAAAGGTTGAGTTCAACGAGTTTGATGACTTTGATTGGGAAGAATGATTCGGATTTTGAAAAGGTTCTTAAGGATAATGAACACTTGGTTTATCTAGTGGATGTTATCACCCCCTTGAGTTGGCATTGGAGAGCAAGAGGAGTCTTGTCTCAATGTCAGTCTCAAGCGGGAGGGATGTCAGGAGGCGCAGTATAACCAGGGATATGGTGCCACCTATAAACCAGTTGTAACTCAGATGATTCGTATTTAGAAAAGGTTCTTAAGGATAATGAACACTTGGTTTATCTAGTAGATGTTATCACCCCCTTGAGTTGGCATTGGAGAGCAAGAGGAGTCTTGTCTCAATGTCGGTCTCAAGCAGGAGGGATGTCAGGAGGCATGATATAACCAGGGATATGGTGCCACCTATAGACTGGTTGTAACTCATGGTGCAGCCATGGAATGTAATATAGCCACAGGACGTGATACAACAAACAATATTTTTTGAGAGCTGTGAAATAGCTATTTGAGATGGTGTAGCTAGCAATCCCTGACATGGACCTCACAAGTGGTATCAGAGTATCAGTTTTCATCATTGGCCATACAAAGATTTTTATTGTGGATTTCTATAGTAAGACAGTGATGTATTGACAAAAATGACATGGGAATATTAAGAAGAGAAAGATCTCCACTTTGTGTAAGAATGAATGGAGATAGCAATTATAGAAAAGAAAGAAGAAAAGAAAGAGGACATGATAACAAACTTTGTCTACATCATCTTTCCTACCAAAGAGGAAATTGGAAATCTACAACAATAGGAGGCCCAGTACAATATAACATGAATATTTCCTTGGGTCCCATGACTATGATTTGGATAATCTTTGTCTAGAAATGGTGATAGAAAAACAAAACTGGGAGCAGGTCCCAAGTAATATTGTTGGACCCTTGTTGAAACAAATCCGCAATGTATATGAGCTTGCAAGCCATTTTTATCCAAGTCTATATTATTATATTTTGCATTACTATGAACCCTAGAGATTTAAGAACAATCCTCTAAAAAACATGATATGGGACAACATATCATTTACAAAATGCTAAAGAAGTGTTTTTATTGATCGTTAATTATGTTCCCAAATGTAGTTTTGGACGTGATAAAGAGAATCCATCTTTTGAAATGTCTAACTTTTTAAGAGACCCTTGTGAATTTGTGATATTTGTGAGTCTATTGCTAAGAGGAACTAGTTTTGTTTGCCTCAGCCGTAAGATATGCCGCATAAACT
The DNA here is from genome assembly GCF_014529385.1 of Adiantum capillus-veneris. Classification (NCBI taxonomy): domain Eukaryota; kingdom Viridiplantae; phylum Streptophyta; class Polypodiopsida; order Polypodiales; family Pteridaceae; genus Adiantum; species Adiantum capillus-veneris. The sequence continues at coordinate 115,305,209 of NC_140942.1, read as the reverse complement.
CCCAAGAGATAGAGTTATTCACGACTCATCACCTGTATCTAACACTTCAAATTTGGTGCTTCTCAATACACGAGCATCACCAACACCTCAAGTTGTCCTTGTAGAAAATCAGATCTTGCTTGCTACAACACTCATAGAGGATTTTGGATATAACAAAGATCTGAAGGCCCTGCTCAGATCTTTGCGGCCACATATCTTTTTAGGCATAGGTGATGATGTGCCTACTACTGACCTAGAAGAGTGGATAGTCCAAGAGGAGGATCATGAAGACTTACACACATCAGCGGTACACAAGTCCAAGAAAGCAAAACAACAAAATCAACTCTATTGGCAAGATAAGCTTATCCCACGTAGACCTCCAAGGCACCAAATGCGATTGCAGCACCTAGGGGGAGGTCAACATATACAGCAAAGGATCTTTCCCAAGCTCCATGGTGGAGTCGTAGATAGTTTTTCTCTTGGCTTTGTACCTCAAGAAGAAGTGTTAGAAAACAACCTTGAATATTCCATGTTAGCATATGAGGTCAATAAACTTATTTGGATCCCCTTAAAGAATTGCTTAAGCCACCTATAGAGCTCCATGACAAAGAAGCGGCGGGAAAACAACATCCTCCAGATAGAAATTTGAAAATCTTGGAGCAAGAGGAAGGCACCCAGCACAAGCAAGACCTCCTCACACTATTACTAGAACCTCTGACCGTCAACACAACTAGAGTAGCCACAGTAAATTTTGCTTCAGTAGGATGAGATTGAAGAATAAGCAAATACCTATGCTGCATTGGATCCGAATGAGCAAGATCAATAGTTCTTAGTCCTTAGAACCAAGGGAAAGTAAGAAGATGGAGCCAAATCAAATTTTAGACATGAAGGAACGGAGGCTACGACGTAAAATAATTCGGGAGGCTTTGATCCAATGGAAGGGTTATTCTCTTGAAGATGCTTTTTGGAACAATTGGAAACACCTCATTGCCAAATTTCCTCATCTTTCTTGAAATAACTACTTTTCCCCCTCTATTGCTTTTGTGATATAGCCAACTACCTTTAGCCCTTCCAATCAAAGAATATTAGCTCTACCTTGATGAACTTTTTGTGTCTTTTTTAAGACATATCCTATTTACCTCTTCATCTCTTAGAATTTGCATCAATTCTTTAGTAGTTACAATTGTTTTGCTAGTATGGATCAAGATCATTGTTTTCCTTATTTTTGCTTTAAGGGGTTGTTATTATGTGTTAATAAACTCAAATAGGTGAAATTGAGGACCAAGATGGCTAATAACAGTGAAATATAATTGCTAAGGATTATTGAATACAAAGAGGAGTGATAAACCTCATACACGATCCAGATCCTCCATAGCATGATCACAAAAACTTGCTCTACAAGTAAAACAAACATTAGGGATGTAATAAAGAGGGAGGAAGCAATTGGATATGGCATCTCCAATTTTCCTTGTATGACAGGATGCATTTAATGAACCACGCAAAGATGGCCCAAAACGAGTACTGAGGACTAACTTGTGATGGGGTAGAGTTTGTGATAGTAGGAAGACGTGGTTGGAAAAACCAAGAACATAGTTTCTCATCACAAAATTATATTGGGGGCCTATACCCAAGGCTTCAATAACCATGGCCAAGCAAACGTTGTTGCAAAAATGCTCATGATCCCAGAGTCACCTGTATGAAGCTTTGGTGGTAAGTTTTCCAAACGGTTTGCCCTATTGATGTTCCCATATTTGGGAAGAGTTCTTGCTTATATCTCTCAATAAGGCTAACTTGGCTGCATTGTTAGTAATAAATAGGTGGTTAATACCCATAAAATAATTAAATCTTGTTGCCAAGATACCATGTTAAGGATAACTGAGTAAATTGAGGTATAAGGCAAAGAGGTTAGATACAAAGGTAAGATGGGGATAACAAAAAATGACCCCAAGGTGCTTCCTTTTTTAGACAACAAGAAGAGTGACGATGAAGCTTGAGGATAGCTTGAAACTTATAACTTATATGAAAAATGGAACTAACATCATCTAGAAGCCACAATCATATCTTGTTGTAGAAGTTTTGTCGCATTTCTTTAATGTTTTGAGCTGAGGACAACTCTTTCTTTTTGTTTGAGAGTTTGTAAGGTCCCTCTCGTACTCCTTTACATTATAAAATTGATAAATTTAGCATGGGGTATTTTTGTTTTCAAAATGCCAAATTCATTTATTAAATTTATTCTAGAAAATTGTGGAACAAGCCTCTTATGTACATGGCACAACTTAAAAAGGCAAATTTTATAGAGAAAAGGAGTCCACATTTGATTTTTACTCACTAGTGAGACACACCTCCTATAGACTTGAAACCACTCAAAAATTAGATTTTATTAAAAGTAGGTGTCTACTTTTGACCTTTCACACTAGTGGAAAAATCCTCTCACCATTTTCTTTTTCATTTTCTTCCAAAAATAAGAAATTACTTGTCTTACAAAAAGTATCACATTCATTCAATTGTCACATAGTAAGGACTTGTAAGATATGTAAGAATTTGTAAGGATTGACATGTGAAGTGTAAGAAAAAACTTTTGAATTGTAAGGAAGAGTAAGAAATGACATGTGAAGTGTACAAAGGTGTAAGGAAAAGCATGTGGTTTGTAAAGAATTGTAAGAAGAGACATGCTAAGTGTAAGATGGTGTAAGAAAAAACATGTGATTGTAAGGAGATGTAAGAAAAAGCATGTGAATTGCATTAAACACTTATCTTAACTCAATTCAATCTTGAATGGATTTGTAGCATACCTAATAAACTAAAATCTTTAAGATCTTAGAGTCCATTGCTATATAAGAAGCTTCATTTTTTAAGAAAGAAGACATATAGATATCCATGCTACATCACACTTAAGCTTCTCCCATCTCCATAGCTCTCAACAAAACCCACTCTTTCTCTCTAAGTAATTCCAAATCCTCTCTCCATTTTCAACTTCCATAGCTCAACCATGGAATCTTGAACATCATTTCTCCTCTCTTTCCTCATTTTCCTTCTCTCTACAATTGAGAGAAAACTCTTATCTAATCTTGAAGAAATAATTTATCATTTGCTTTAGAATATCTTCCTCTTAGCCACCTTCTATTCTTTTCTCTCAAGTCACCTTGGACTACACATCACACTCAAGCTCTTGAAGGTCATCATTCTTGGAAGAAGAAGCGGAAAAAGGTTTTGAGCAAGTAGAGGCCAACCTCTCCCAAGTATCAATCTTGCTTCGTGTATAAACAAGTAACAATACTCTTTTTTTATTAAAGGTATGTCTAAACTCCCTCCTATGTATTTTACTAACATGTTCACACACCTACTCAAACTTGAGCAAATTGCATACTAGATAGCCCATAGAAAGTTTAGAAAGTCATGTCACTCATTCAATTCACCTAAAGGAATCATAAACAAAGTTGTAGGCACTTACATAATTGCATGAGACCCATCATGCATTCACAAAAGGGTTGCATCCTACAAATTCTAAGATGGATAAAAAATACTATTGCACTCATACACTCCTACATGTCCTTTGTAATGAAGTAGCTCAAGATCATAAAATGCTAGAAAGATATATAGCAAATTCATATTACTCATCCCACTTTATTTAAGTAATAAAAAATGCCTCATCACTTTTTGACAAAAACTTGTTGGTTGTTCACAAATAACAAGCAAAGACTTATGGTAGAGTAAAAGAAGTTTCACATAGCATATCACACCATTTATACCTTAATATTCTTGCTTTGTAGTTTTAAGTTTGTTTTTTGGGGATTTAAGGGGGAGTAAGGGGATAGCTTTACAAAAGTGATAACCATGTGGCTTGAACGTAAACTCCCATAGTTTCCGTGGAGATGTCCCATGGATGGCAAGTGATGCAAAACTTAAGGATACAAATAAAAAAGGGTGTTAACTTGGAAACATACAATGAGATATAACTCTTAAACACTCAAGAGACTCGTTGTATTTTTTAAGATCTTGTTTGATTAAAGATCAAAATGAACTAGTAACCAAGAGATTATAACTCAAGGAACTTAATCAAAATTAAAACCAGGATTAAAACTTTATCGAGAAGATGTGACACGGATTGCCCTGGCATAACATACAAGATTAAAGTGTGAACATTGTCTTACATGCTTGGAAAAGGCCAACATAGGTGTTTATCTATGGGATACAATGGAGGATGGTCCTTTTTTGCTAGAACTGATAACCATTTGTTTATGTTTTAAGCTTGGATTCATTCACAAACCTAGAAATGGGAGTGTATCCCGGCCAGGTGATAGGGACCCGTGGATGCGTCTGGAGATTGGCCCAGTTCAAAAGACCTATGAGGGCCATGTCAAGGGTTGGCGATTGCACAGTCCTAAATAGTTGTTTGACAACTGCAAAAAAAAAAAAAGTGTTTTTTGCACCACAATCTATGGCTATACTATGTTCATGGCCGCACCATGAATTCCAAACAATCTACAAGTTGCACTAAAACCCCGGTTATACCGCAACTCCTGACATCCCTCCCGCTTGAGATCGACATTGAGACAAGACTCCTCTTGCTCTCCAATGCCAACTCAAGGGGGTGTTAACATCCTCTAGATACACCAAGGATTCATTATCCTTGAGAACCTTTTTCTAGAACCGAATCATTCTTTCCAATCAAAGTCATCAAACTATTTGAACTCAACCTTCCAAGGTCAGCCGGTGGAAGTTCTTTAATCACCCTTGGTTCAAGGTCATCAATGATTTTTTCTTGGTTCTAATGAAGCATAGTCGTCGATATGTTCCCCTAAGATGAAGATTATTATCAAATACACATGTCCCACATTCCCAAGTTAGAACCCCACTCCATAAAATTGAGACTCCCTTTTCCACCTTTGAAATATCTTTATTTAGAACATGAAAGTTTGGATCAACTTTTTAGCCAACAATATAACCCTCCAAAATCCACCCACCCACCAAACCGTTTGGTAAATGTACCTTACCAAGGTAAAATGATACTAAAAAAAAATATTTCAATCATGTCAAACCAAGAATATTTCAAATATTTGAAACCTGCATGCAAACTATTGCATACCCTTGCACGTGTGCATTTATCAGGTCGTTTCCACCTTTTTCCTTTTTAGAATACTTTACTTCCTTTTTTCTTTAGTATTAGTAAAATTTTCTAGTTATCTTTCAAACAATCACATATACTCCTCTAAGCATATCCCTATCCTTGTCCTAGGACTCGGGTATCCTGTTTCCTCCGTCACGTGTGGAAGAGGCACCATGACACAGTTTCCAATTCTTATTTTTCTTTATCTTGTGTGGGAAAGTCTTACAAAAAATAATCTTGTGTGGAAAAGGCTTACAAAAAATAATCTACTCTAGATTTTTTTAAAATCAATTATCAGCGAAGTAGAGCAAAGGTTCGACTGATGAGGACAATTGCGGAATAGCCCATTTAAGCTCCTACCCTTTCCAAGGTTCCTTTTTACCAAGCAATCAGAAGAATTCCTTAATTAAATTCACATCCTCCTCCCTTATGTTGATTCCTTCATGGATCCATTTTCCTTCCTCCTTTTCCCATCGGCATCAGGCCTACCCACAGACTAAGCCAATTTCCAGATGCATCCGCAGGTCCCTATCACCTGGCCAAAACACACTCTCATTCAATCCCATTTCTAGGACAGTGAATGAACTTGAGCTCAAAACATAGACCAATGGTTATCAGTCCTAGCCGAAAAGGACCATCCCTCGTTGTATCCCACAAGTAATCACCTGCATCGGTTTTTTTTCAAGCATGTAAGACAATGTTCACACTTAAATCTTCTATGCTAGGCTAGGGCTATCCACCTCACATCTTCTTGGTAAAGTTTTGATCCTTGTTTAAATTTTGGTTAAGTTCCATGAGTTATAATCTCTTGGTTCTTAGTTCATTTTGATATTTAATCAAACAAGACCTTAAAAAATACAACAAGTCTCTTGAGTGTTTATGAATTGTGTCTCATTGTGAGTTTTCAAGTTAACCCCGTTTTTTATTTGTATCTTTAGTTTTTGCATCACTTTCCATCCATGGGACATCTCCATGGGACATCTCCATGGAAGCATAGGAGTTTACGTTCAAGCAACACGGTTATCACTTCGGAAGCTATCCCCTTACTCGCCCCTAAATTTTGTAAAAAACAAACTTAAAATAACAAAGCAAGAATATCAAAATACAAATGGTGAGATATGCTATGTGAAACTTCTTCTATTCTACCATAAGTCTTTGTGTGTTATTTGTGAACATGCAACCAATTTATGTCAAAAAGTGATGATACATTCTTTCCTACTTAGATTCAATGGGATGAATAATATGAATTTGATATATCTTTTCCTAGCCTTTTATGATCATGGTATACTTTATTACAAAGGACATGTACTAGTGTGTGAGTGCAATCATAACCTTCTTAGAATTTCTAGGATGCAAGCTTTCTATGAATGCATGATGGGTCTCATGCAATTATGTAAGTGCCTACAACTTTGTTTGTAATTTGTTTAGGTGAATTGAATGAGTGGCATGAATTTCTAAACTTTTTATGGGTCACTTAGTATGCAACCCGCTCAATGTTGAGTAGGTATGTGAACATGTTAGTAAAATACATAGAAGGGAGTTTAGACATACCTTTAATCAAAAGAGAGTAGTGTTACTTGTTTATAAAAGAAGCGAGAGAGACACTTGGGAGAGGTTGGCCTCTTCTTCTTCAAAACTTTTTTTCGCTTCTTCTTCCAAGGATGATGACCTTCAAGAGCTTGAGTGTGATGTGTAGTCCAAGGTGACTTGAGAAAAAAGAATAGAAGGTGGCTAAGAGGAAGATATTATAAAGCAAAGGATAAATTACTTCCTCAAGATTAGGTAAGAGTTTTTTCTCAATTATGGAGAGAAGAAAAATGAGGAAAGAAAGGGGAAATGATGTTCAAAGTTCCATGGTTGAGCTATGGAAGCTGGAAATGGAAAGAGGATTTGCAATTAGTTAGAGGGAAAGAGTGGGTTTTGTTGAGGGCTATGGAAATGGAAGAAACTTAAGTGTGATGTAGCATGGATATCAATAAGTCTCCTTTCTTCAAAAATGAAGCTTTTTATATAGCAATGGACTACAAGATCTTACAAATTTTAGTTTATTAGGTATGCTACAAATCCACTCAAGTTTAACTTAAGTTAAGTTAAGTCTTTAATGCAGTTCACATGCTTTTTTTTACATCAGCTTACAAATCACATGCTTTTTCTTACACTTCACATTTTGCTTCTTACATTTTCTTACAGATCAGATGCTTTTCCTTACGCTTTTTTACACTTCACATGTTATTTCTTACTTTCATTATAATTCAAAAGTCTCTTTTTACACTTCACATGTCAATCCTTACATTTTCTTATATACCATACAAGTCCTTACTATGTGACAATTGAAATAATGGGGTACTTTTTGTAGGACAAGTATTTTCTTATCCTTGGAAGAAAATGAAAAATCAAGTGGTGAGAGGATTTTTTCAGTAGTGTGAGAAGTGAAAAGTGGACACCTACTTTTTTTATAAAATCTAATTTTTGAGTGGTTTCAATTCCATAAGAGGTGTGTCTCACTAGGGAGTGAAAGCCAAATGTGGACTCCTTCTCTCTTTAGAATTTTCCTTATCAAGTTGAGCCATGTCCATAAGAGGCTTTTCCCACACTTTTTAAAATAATTTAAATAATTAATTTGACGTTTGAAAGCAAAAGATTAAAGAAATGAGATAAAATTTCTACAACAAGATATGATTGTGGCTTCTAAATTACGTTGATTCCATTTTTCATATAAGTTGTAAGTTTCAAGATATCCTCAAGTTTCATGGTCACTCTTCTTGTTGTCTATAAAAGGAAACTATGATTGTGGCTTCTAGATTACGTTAGTTCCATTTTTCATATAAGCTGTAAGTTTCAAGCTATCTTCAAGCTTCATCATCACTCTTCTTGTTGTCTAATAAAAGGAACCACCTTGGGGTCATTTTTGTTATCCCCATCCTACCTTTTTATCTATTGTCTTTGCATTATACCTCAATTTACTTAGTTATCCTTAACATGACATCCTGGCGACAAGATTTAATTATTTCTATGGTTATTAACCACCTATTTCTTACTGAAAATGTAGCCAAGTTAGCCTTTATAGAGAGCTATAAGCGAGAACTCTTCCCAAATATAGAAACATCAACAGGGCAAACCGTTTGGAGAACTTACCACCGAAGTTTCACGCGGGTGACTCTCTCGGATCATGAGCATTTGTGCAACAACATTTACTTGGTCATGGTTATTGAAGCCTTGGGTTTAAGCTCCCAATATTACTGTGTGATTAGAGACTATGTTCCTAGTTTATCAGACAGCGTCTTCCTACTATCAAAATTTTTGCTCCATCACAAGTTAGTCCTCAAAACTCATTTTGGGCCATCTTTGAATGGTTCATTTAATGCATCCCCTCATACAAGTGAAATTGGATGATTCATTTAATGCATCCCCTCATGAACCATCTTTGGATGGTTCATGTAATGCATCCCCTCATACAAGGGAAATTGGAGATTGTATATCCAATCGCTTCGTCCATCTTGATTACATCCCTAATGTTTGTTTTGCCTGTAGAACAACCTTTTGTGATCATGCTATGGAGGATCTGGATTGTGTACGAGATTTATAACGTCACTTTGTATTTACTAATCCTTAGTAATTATATTTAATTGTTATTAACCATCTTGGTCCCTAGTTTCACCTATTTGGATTTATCACCTCACAATGTAAGAACCCCTTAAAGCAAAAATAAGAATAACAATGATCTTGATCCATATTGGCAAAATATTGTAACTACCAAAAAATTGATACAAATTCTAAGAGATGGAGAGGTCAATAGAATATGTCTATAAGATACAAAAAAAAGTTCATCATGGTAGAGCTTGTATTCTTTGACTAAGATGACTGGCTATATCACAAAACCCATAGAGGCGAAAAAAGTAGTTGTTTCAATAAAAATGAGGAAATTCGGCAATGAGGTGTTCCTAATCTTCCCAAGAAGCATCTTCAATAGATTAACCCTTCCATTGGACCAAAACCTCCCGAATTATTCTGTGTCGTAGCCTCCGTTCCTTCATGTCTACAATTTGATTTGGCTCCATCTTCTTACTCTCCCTTGGTTTCAAGGACGGAGAACTATTGATTTTGCTCATTGAGATCCAGTGTAGCATAAATATTTTCTTGTTCTTCAATCTCATTCTTTATTGAAGCAAAATGTACTATGACTACTCTAGTTGTGTTGATGCTCAGCAATTTTGGTAGTAGTGTGAGGAGTTCTTGCTTGTGTTGGGTGCCTTCCTCTTGCTCCAAGGTTTTCAAATTTGTATCTGGAGGATGTTGTTCACCCACTGCTTCTTTTTCACGAAGCTCTACAAGTGGCTTAATCAATTCTTCTAGGGGGATCCAATTGAGTTTATTGACCTCATATGCTAGCTAACATGGAATATTCAAGGTTGTTTTCTTACACTTCTTCTTGAGGTACAAAGCCAGGAGAAAAACTATCTATGACTCCAGCATGGATTCAGATCATTTTTTGTATATGTTAACCTCCCCCTAGGTGCTACAATCACATTTGGTGCCTTGGAGGTTTATGTGGGATAAGCTTATCTTGCCAATAGAGTTGATTTTGTTGTTTTGCTTTCTTGGACTTGTGTCCCATTGATGTGAGTAAGTCTTCATGATCCTCCGCTTGGACTTTCCACTCTCTATGTCAATCGTAGGTACATCATCACCTATGCCTAAAAATGGATGTGGCTACACAGATCTGAGCAGGGCCTTCAGAATCCTTGTTATATCCAAAATCCTTTATGAGTGTTGTAGCAAGCGACATCTGATTTGGTGCAAGGACAACTTGAGATGTTGGTGACGCTCGTGTATTAGGAAGCAAAAAATTTGTAGTGTTAGATATAGGAAAGTTCCAAATAGCTCTATCTCTTGGGAGTTTATGCGGCATACCTTATGTGGCTGAGGCAAACAAAACTAGTTCCTCTTAGCGATAGACTCACAAATTCATAAGGGTCTCTTAAAAATTTGGAGATTTCAAAAGATGGATCCTCTTTATCACGTCCCAAACTACATTTGGAAAAATAATTAACGATCAATAAAAACACTTCTTTAGCATTTTGTAAATGCTATGTTCTCCCATTTCATGTTTTTTAGAGGATTGTCCTTAAATCTCTAGGGTTCATAGTAATGCAAAATATAATAATACAGACTTGGATAAAACTAACTTGCAAGTCCATACACAATGCCGATTTTTTTCAACAAGGGTCCAACAATATTACTTGGTACCCGCTCCCAATTTTTTTTCTATCACCATTTCAAGACAAAGATTATCCAAATCATAGTCATGGGATCCAATGCAATATTCATGCTATATTGTACTGGACCTCCTATCTTTGCAGATTTCCAATTCATTCTTTGGTAGAAAAGATGAGGTAGGCAAAGTTCTTTATCATGTCCTCTTTCTTTTCTACAATTGCTATCACCATATATTCTTACACAAATCTTTGTATGGGCAAGGATAGAAACTACACTCTAGTACCACTTGTGAGGGCCATGTCAAGGGTCGTCGGCTACATTGTCTTAAATAGTTGTTTCACAACTCGCAAAAAAAAAGTGTTTGTTGCACCACATCCTATGGCTATACTACAATCAATGGCCGCACCATGAATTCCAAAAAATCTACTAGTTGCACTAGAACCCTAGTTACACCGCGACTCTTGATATCCCTCCCGCTTGAGACCAACATTGAGACAAGACTCCTCTTGCTCTCCAATGCCAACTCGTGATAACATCCTATAGATACACCAAGGATTCATTATCCTTGAGAACCTTTTCTAAAATTGAAGCATTCTTCCCAATCAAAGTCATCAAACTATTTGAACTCAACCTTCCAGGGTCAATTGGTGGGACTTTCTTAATTCACCCTTGGTTCAAAGTCATCAACCCTTTTTTATTGGTTCTTGGTGCTTGGTTCTAACCAAGCACAACCATTGATGCGTTCCCCCAAGATGAGGGTTATTATCAACTACACGTATCCCACATTCCCAAGTTAGAACCCCGCTCTGTGAATTGAGACTCCCTTTTCCACCTTTAAACTATCTTTATTTAGAACATAAAAGTTTGGATAAACTTTTTGGCCAACAATATAACCCTCCGAAACCCATCAAACCATATGGTAAATTCACTTTCCCAAGGTAATATTATGATACTAAGAAACAATATTCCAATCATGTCAAACCAAAAATACATTTCAAACAATTGAAAGCAACATGCAAATTGTTGTATACTCTTGCAAGTGTGCATTTATCAGGTCGTTCACACCTTTTTCCTTTTTATAATGTTTTATTTTCTTTTTTCTTTAGTATTAGTAAAATTTTCTAGCTATCTTCCAAGCAATCACATATACTCCTCTAGGCACATCTCTATCCTTTTCCCAGGACTCTGGTATTCTGTCTCCTCCGCCACGTGTAGAGGTGGCACCATGACACAATTTCCAATTCTTATTATTCTTTATTTTATGTGGAAAAGGCTTACAAAAAATAATCTACTCTAGATTCTTTTTAAATCAATAATCCAAGAAGTAGAGCAAAGGTCCAGCTGATGAGGACAATTGTGGAATAGCCCATTTAGATTCCTAGCCTTTCCAAGGTTCCTTTTTACCAAACAAATAGAAGAGTTCCTTAATTAAATTCATGTCCTCCTCCTTTGTCTGATCCCTTCATGGATCCATTTTCCTTCCTCTTTTTTCCATCGGCCAATTTCTAGACGCATTTGCGGGTACCTATCACCCGGCCGGGATACACTCCCATTCAATCCCAATTCTAGGGTAGTGAATGAACCCGAGATCAAAACATAGACCAACGATTATTAGTCCTAGCTGAAAAGGACCATCCCCCGTTGTATCACACAGGTGAACACTTGCGTTGGCCTTTTTCAAGCATGTAAGACAATGTTCACACTTAAATCTTCTATGTTATGCTAGGTCTATCCACGTCACATCTTCTCAGTAAAGTTTTAATCCTAGTTTAAATTTTGATTAAGTTCCTTGAGTTATAATCTCTTGTTTCTGAGTTCATTTTGATCTTTAATCAAACAAGACCTTAAGAAATACAACGAGTCTCTTGAGTGTTTATGAGTTGTGTCTCATTGTCAGTTTTCAACTTTAACCCCATTTTTTTTTCATATCCTTAGTTTTTGGAGTTTATATCACATGCCATCCATGGGGTATCTCCATGGAAGCGATGGGAGTTTATGTTCAAGCAACACGGTTATCACTTCTGTGAAGCTGATGGGAGCAAAGCGAACCCTGAACCCCGACGGCCTCTAAAACATCGGGGACCGAATGGCGCGCCTCGAGCCTGTCATGGTAAAGCAAACAAGGGCACCACCTAGCTTCAGCGGCTAGGACGCAAACAACACACCACCATAACAAAGTTTTCATCCAAGAGAGATGGATGCTTGGGAGTAATGATGAAGAGGAAAGGGAATGAGATCAAGTGAGAGAGAGAGAGAGAGAGAGAGAGAGAGAGAGAGAGTGAGGGTGGGGGTATAGCGGCTTAGTACTTAGGCACCACAAAAGGATGGCGAATCCGCACACCCTTCACACATACACAAGCTCACTCCAAACACAAGATTAGGTGGCGATTCCGCACACCTCACATGGGCAAAACATTGCAAGAAAACATACTCACAAAACCTCAAGCTTTATTTAGAGAATAAGGCGATGAAATGGGGAGCATAGGGTAGGGGAATGAGAAGGGAGAGAGTGGTAGAGCACATGGCGGATAGGTGGGAGTTGATGGCGAAGACTCGCACGAGGGTTATGGCCATCATCCTTCATTTAGTTTCCCTTCATCTTCCATAGCCAAGGGTGTAGAGGTCATGCTCAAGACAAGCATGGTGATTGCGGTGATGGTGATGGTGTGGGTGTGTGGGTGTGCACTAGGCACACACAATGCATAGTGTGTTCTTTGGTGATGTTGTGTGTGTATTTAGTGTGATGGTGACCCCTCTTTATATAGGGGAGGAGGGGGGAGGAATTCTAGAATTTAGAAATGAAGAAATCATTATCTACATAGGCCATGTGACTGTGGGCCCCACTTGTCTGGCTGTGTGTATATGTGCCAGAACAGCAGTCTCATGAGAGAGAGACTAAGAGAGAGAGATGGGTTGATGAAAAAAAGTGAGAGGTGACATGGAGAATAAAGTAATTACAAGAGGGGAGAGAGGGGAGTGTGTTCAGAGGTGAATCTGTGTGCAGATGTGTGTGAACACAAGAAAAAACAGGTAACCACTGGGTGGGGATGGGTCTGTGGACACCTTTTTCAGTGAAACTGAGTGTGTGTGAGTGTGGGGAAGGTTATTTAGCTACAAGACAAGAGATATGGCGCCCTTTAGAGAGAGAGGGGGGTATTTGGGTCATGGGATATGATAGGAGAGAGAAAGAGGGGGTGGGGTATACTATTTTGGAAGATAGGGTAAGTTGCATGTGAGTTAGGGTGCATTATTGGTGAGAGGTGGGGTAGCTTGAGGGGAGAGAGAAAGGAGAAAGGACAAGGGGAAGAGAGAGGGGGTTGACCTTTTGAGTGGAGGAGAGGAAAAGGGACACACGGCGGGGCAACAATGAAGAAAAAGGACTCAAGGTGGGGATGGGCTACCCCGCAGGCATGAGGTGGCCTATTTTACCTTTCTTATATATTTACATAATCATACTTTTTTTTTTCTTAATTTTGCCAATGCCTTTTATCACTCCCTCCCTAAGAGGGGGTTTTCATGGGGTGGGGACGAGAGAAGAGGGGTATGGGAGCTTGGCTTGTGAAAAGCCCCCATCATTAGCCCTCCCCTTTTGGCTAGAGGCATTCATGTCTCTAGCTCATCTGTTTGATCATTATCGTCGGAGGTGGCGGCTGATGGTGTGTCCTCATCTGGAATGTCAATTGGTGGAGCCTGGTCAAATCAAAGAAAATAAGGTTTAAGTCGCCAACCATTTACCCTGGTTTTATGAAGTTTTCCATCAGCCTCCATAAGCTGGTAGCTTCCATTGGCATACTTTTTCCTGACGATGAAAGGACCTTCCCATCGGAGTAGGAGTTTCTTATCCTTGCGCGTGTCGAAGCGATTGTCGTAGCGGAGCACCAACATTCCTTTCTTCAATTATTTTTTCCGAAGATGCTCGTTAAAGCTAAGCCATCTATGCTCTGCTTGTGCTGCATAATAATTTATTGCCTCTTCTCTGTCCAGCTGCAGTCTTTCCAAGTTGATGATGTGATCTCTCAAATGCATGTTGGGCTGTTGAAGCTGGCTTGCCATTACTCTGAGACTTTGTAGTTGCACTTCAATGGGCAAGATTGCTTCCTTACCAAATACTAGATGATACGGTGTGAATCCCAAGGATGTACGAAATGAAGTTCTCTAGGCCCATAAAGCTGGTAGTAGATACTTATCCCAGTCTCCGGGATGATTGTTTACCTTCTTGGTAATAATTTTAAAAACCATTCCATTTACCTTTTCACCTAGGCCATTACATTGAGGGTAATATGGTGAAGAGTGCCTCCTTGTAATGCCCAGTTTTTGCATTAATTCTCCTACCAAGTCTGCTCTGAAACCTGGCCCTCTATCAGAGATGATCTCTAAAGGTGTGCCAAACCTACAGCATATGTGCTCGTAGATAAATTTAGCTACCTCTACCGCTTTGATTCTAGTGGTGGCTGTAGCCTCTGCCCATCTAGTCATGTAGTCGACCCCCATGATAATGTAGAATTTTCTTGAGTTGGCCCTAGGTAATGGCCCAATGATGTTAGGCAAGGCATCACTTCCTTGAAATAGAGGGAGATTTAGTTTTATTGCTCCAACCACCACTTCCTGTAGTCTTTCACTTGCTAGGGCATCTGCTTCTTGGTTTTGAGCCCTTGGGATATGGTGTATTTGAACTTCTTCAAACTTACCCAACAAGGTTTTTACACCACTTAAGTGAGTCCTTAAACTAGGATTCTTGCATGTCCATGCTCCATTTACTTGCCTTACCAGAAGTAGAGTATCCCCAAATACATTAAGGCGTTGTACACCTTGTGAGACGCACCATTGTAGACCCTTGGTTAGTGCTGCATACTCAGCTTCATTGTTAGAATGTGAATCTAACAATTGGCCCAACAAAAATACCTTTGTCCCTTTGTCATCAAAGACCATTATGCCTGCAGCTGCTTTGTCGGACGCTCGCTTGTAGGCTCCATCAAAGTAGAGAGAGTATGCTCCTTCTACCATCGGTGGTACTGGAGGTAATCGGACTTCTCCTTCCTTAGATTGCTTCTCCTTCCCTTCAAAGACTTGGTAGGTCATGAGTCCCCCCAAACTTGCCCTTGTCGTGCTTTCTACCTGTACCGTGTAGTCAAACTCTTGCAGACGAACTAGCCATTTAGTAATTCTAGCAGACACATCCATGTGTTGTACAACATAGGGAAATATTTCATCCGTTGTTAGAATCACAAATTGATTAGGTAGCAAATATGACCTAAACTTTGTAGTTGCAAATCTAAGAGCTAGGACTAAGTGTTCCACATGGGTGAAACCTTTCTCTCCTCCTGTCATCATTCGACTAGAGAAGTAGATTGGCCTCATGAAAGATGTCGTCATATCCTTTTGGAGTAGCACAGCCCCCAATGAGTCATCACCAACACTTGAGGTGACATAGAATTTTTCATCCCACTTAGGTGGTGAGATAGTTGGCAGAGTGGCTAAGACCTCCTTTACCTTGTTGTAGTGATGTTCGCTTTCCTCGTCCCAAGTGAAAGTTGATCTTTGAGTGAGTTGTTGCAGTGGTAGAACAAGTTGTGATAGTAGATGTATGAATCTACTTAAGTACCTCACCTTCTGTAGAAAAGAGACCAGTTGACGTGCGGTCGTTGGTGAAGGTAGGGCTATGAGTGCAGACACCTTACTTGGGTCGGCGTTGATATCTCTTGCTGAAATTTCATGGCCTAGTAGAATGACTTTACTCTCCCCAATGTGACATTTATCCACATTTAATTGCCCACCTAGGCTCTGCAACCTAGCCAAACCTTCAGTTACCTTTTCTAAATGCGAAATATAGAGCTATATATACAAAAATCATCAATGAACACTCTTATGGATGTTCCAAAGAAGGGTTGAAAAACATATGTGACATATCTTTGGAATGTGGCAGGTGCATTTGTGAGACCAAATGGCATAACCCTGTATGCAAAACAACCCCATGGCATGATAAAAGTGGTTTTTAGCTGATCTTCCAAGGCTATGCGTATTTGAAAGTATCCTGAATAACCATCACAGATGGTATAGCATTCAAAACCCGCTACTTCATTCAGAATTTCATCCAAGAAAGAGAGAGGAAAGTGGTCTCTCTTTGTAGCTGCATTTAGTGGTTTGTAGTCAACACAGACCCTCCACTTACCATTCTTTTTAGGCGTCACCACTACGGGTGACACCCATTCTGAGTTTTCTACAGGATAGATGAATCCCGCCTCCAGCAGTTTCCTTACCTCGGCCAAGAGTGCCTTTTCTTGTATGACCCCCAGTCGTCGTAGCTTTTGCACAACTGGTTTTACCGCTTCCTTCAGCTTAATATGATGTTCCACCATTGTAATGCCTGTGATTCTTTTATAGTTGTCAATGAACAGGTTAGGAAATCCCATCAACATTTGCAAAAAACTATCTTTCTCCTCAAGTGTTAATTCCGTAGACAACATACCCTTCAACCTACTTCCTCCTAGGCCACGTGATTTTCTCTCCTCTTCATTGGGTTTCCCTTTTGGTGATGGATCACCAGTTGTGCTACCCTTTGTGGATCCTTCATAATGATACCCATCACATTAATGGAACTGTCACTTTCATCGGTGGATGTGGTCTCCTCCTCAGAACTAGAAGATTCGCTAGTGCTTTCATCTGCCGATGTTTCCAGATTCATTTGATTCTACTTGCCAATCCTCATGTCGTAGTAGATTGTCTCCCCTTTCTTACCGGTCATGCGTAGAAGGCCAGTAACCCAATCCTGTTTTTCCTTCATGACCATCAACCATGGCCTTCCCAAAATTAGTGGATAGCCCTCCCCCTTAGTAGGCATTACAAAAACATCTACCTCTACCTCAGTGTTGAAAGCTTTTATTTTCACGGCACTTACCACACCCACACACTTTACTTTTGCGTTGTTTGTCATCTTTGCCCTGCATGGAGAAGGCCTGTCAACCTGGAGCCCTAATCGAAGCATCATAGCTTCGCTTATTACACAGATTTGTGCACCTCCATCAATGTAGGTGTTTCCAACCCTCTTTCCTTTTATGTTTACGTTGACAATTGGAAGGATGTCATCCATGTTGCATCCCGAAATTGCTCCGGCTACCTTTGTTTTGGATCGTCTTGTACTTACCATTTTAGACCATTGTTGCCTTACTTTTGGTGCAAGATGTAGCAGTTGTGGCCATGTAATCTTCGGTCCTTGCTCTGCCACATCCAATGTTAGATCATATGGCTTAGAACTTTCCCCTAGCTGGAAGTCGGTGATGCCCAATTTCCGTCGTGGCCTGGATGGCCTCTTGCTAGTTTCTCCTCTCATGCTTCTCTCATCATCTGATTGTGTAGCATTCTCCCTCCTAGCTCTTTTCACAGTCATGGCTTCAAGTGGTTCTAAAAAGGTTACCTTCTCCTTACCCTTGTCCCTCTCCTTTGCTCTGGGTGGATCCACTACTACGGCTTTTCCTTTCTCTTCTAGCCTTATGATGTTTACAGGGCGATCAGGTGGTTGGGCTGGTGGGAGAGGTGGGATGGATGCTTGTAGTGGTGTCTGGGGTGGACGTAGAATTTGTGTTGGTGGGAGTGGTGCTTGGGGTGGGGGTGTTCTTTCTCTAGGGAGTGACAATTGGTTCCTCCTACCTCCTCTATTATAGTTTTGTTGTGGTTTGCGACAGTAGTACATACTGTCACCGTCTTCTCCGCAGTTGTAGCAATGATACTCCATGTTTTTTCATCGTGCTCTTCCAGGGTCTTTATATATTTCTTGACTCCTCCCTTGCTGTATTAAGTGGACAGACAAATTCTGCAGTTGGTCAGTAATATGGGCCAACATATCTTGTTGGTCATCTCTTACCCCAAGAGCCGGTGGTGGTGGTATGGTGGTTGTCGTAGTTGCTGGTCGACGCGATGTTCCTGCTTCTGTTGACTCGGTTTCTTTGGCTTTCATTCGCAGCTTCTTGTCCTTAAGGCGAGCAATCTCAACGGCTAACTCGTACGTAGCCGGGAATCTACCTTTCACCTTCTCCTTGAGAAGCGGCCATAAGCCATGCGTGAAGCGATTTTTTTTTAGGAAATCGGGTGCGGCTTCCCCCCTTGCCAGTGACTCAACCCACCGTTCCCACAAATCCACAAATTTGGACTCATAGGTGGCATATTCTAAAAGACCCCCCTGCTTCAAGTCTCTCAACTTGTCCCACAACTTTTCTGAAGTGGTACCTCCCCCAAAGCTCCTCTTAAAAGCGGTTTTTAAGGGTTCCTAGTCATCCTTGGTTGCTTGTGGAAGTGCATTGTACCATGATCTAGCTTCTAGCTTCATGAGATGCTTAAAGATTCTAACCCGGGATTCATCCGTATCTTTGTTGCTGACTACACATGCTACTTCAAAGTCATCTAGGAAGTCTGTTACCAAATCCTCCCCCTTCTTTCCTTTAAATGTTGGAAATGCTACACTTACCATGATTACTGAGAGAGAGCTAGAAAGACACACTGCTTAACTTGCAAAAGTTTTTTCTTCTTTACAAGGAGGCGTGTATACCCTCTTATACTAGGACATAGATTAAAACTTCAAACGGTACATTGCCTTGTACCAAAGGTAAGACAAATGGTTGATCTGATGCCAAAACCTCAAAAAATTTCTCCCCACCCAGCATGGTGTCAATGACGTGCTGGTAGTGAGCCTTCAAATCCAGTATTACCTTGATTGAGCGTACACGTGTTGGTATGTGTGATCTGTCTTGAGGTAGGTTGTACTGATTCATGTGAAGCTTAGAGGTGCTTAGTCATTGTCCAAGCTTGTGGGAGAGGGTGGTGTTATTTCCTGAAACAAACTCAGTAGATCCCTAGTTTCTCTAGTGAGAGTGTGAGCCAATTATTCCGTTATCTGTGCTGCAGCATCAGGTGCGACTTGAAAAGTGACTGTGATAATTACCTCGGTGACTTGAGTTACCCGATTCTCAAAGTAGAACAGTGTTGATTCTCTATTGTGTAGAGCTCCTTCCATTTTGTTGTTGTGGGTTGGTTGTAGGTTGCGGACATGGTTTCGACCTTCTCCTTCTTCTTCTTGGCACTTGGCCTATGTATATCCACTGGGTTTGGCGTGTTGGTTGACTCTCCCACTACAACTCGATTACCGTTACGCCTGGCACTCGAGCTTCGATGGAGATGCGGAGTTCGTCTAGTTGTGCTTAGAGCTCTTCTTCTGCTGTCGTCCAATTAGCAAATCCTGCTAGCCATTCATCCATTCACAATAGTTTAGGGGTTTCAGTCTTGTAAACTGAAGGGTTTCATGAAAAGATCCTCCGCGGGGGCACCAAATGACGGGAGCAAAGCGAACCCCAAACCCCGACGGCCTCTAAAACATCGGGGACCGAATGGCGCACCTCGAGCCTGTCATGGTAAAGCAAACAGGGGCACCACCTAGCTTCAACGGCTAGGACGCAAACAACATACCACCATAACAAATTTTTCATCCAAGAGAGATGGATGCTTGGGCGTAATGATGAAGAGGAAAGGGAATGAGATCAAGTGAGAGAGAGAGAGAGAGAGAGAGAGAGAGAGAGAGAGAGAGAGAGAGAGAGAGTGAGGGAGGGGGTATAGCGGCTTAGTACTTAGGCACCACAAAAGGATGGCGAATCCGCACACCCTTCACACATACACAAGCTCACTCCAAACACAAGATTAGGTGGCGATTCCGCACACCTCACATGGGCAAAACATTGCAAGAAAACATACTCACAAACCTCAAGCTTTATTTAGAGAATAAGGCGATGAAATGGGGAGCATAGGGTAGGGGAATGAGAAGGGAGAGAGTGGTAGAGCACATGGCGGATAGGTGGGAGTTGATGGCGAAGACTCGCACGAGGGTTATGGCCATCATCCTTCATTTAGTTGCCCTTCATCTTCCATAGCCAAGGGTGTAGAGGTCATGCTCAAGACAAGCATGGTGATTGCGGTGATGGTGATGGTGTGGGTGTGTGTGTGTGCACTAGGCACACACAGTGCATAGTGTGTTCTTTGGTGATGTTGTGTGTGTATTTAGTGTGATAGTGACCCCTCTTTATATAGGGGAGGAGGGGGGAGGAATTCTAGAATTTAGAAATGAAGAAATCATTATCTACATAGGCCATGTGACTGTGGGCCCCACTTGTCTGGCTGTGTGTATATGTGCCAGAACAGCAGTCTCATAAGAGAGAGAGATGGGTTGATGAAAAAAAGTGAGAGGTGACATGGAGAATAAAGTAATTACAAGAGGGGAGAGAGGGGAGTGTGTTCAGAGGTGAATCTGTGTGCAGATGTGTGTGAACACAAGAAAAAACAGGTAACCACTGGGTGGGGATGGGTCTGTGGACACCTTTTTCAGTGAAACTGAGTGTGTGTGAGTGTGGGGAAGGTTATTTAGCTACAAGACAAGAGATATGGCGCCCTTTAGAGAGAGAGGGGGGTATTTGGGTCATGGGATATGATAGGAGAGAGAAAGAGGGGGTGGGGTATACTATTTTGGAAGATAGGGTAAGTTGCATGTGAGTTAGGGTGCATTATTGGTGAGAGGTGGGGTAGCTTGAGGGGAGAGAGAAAGGAGAAAGGACAAGGGGAAGAGAGAGGGGGTTGACCTTTTGAGTGGAGGAGAGGAAAAGGGACACACGGCGGGGCAACAATGAAGAAAAAGGACGCAAGGTGGGGATGGGCTACCCCGCAGGCATGAGGTGGCCTATTTTACCTTTCTTATATATTTACATAATCATACTTTATTTTTTTCTTACTTTTTCCAATGCCTTTTATCACTCCCTCCCTAAGAGGGGGTTTTCATGGGGTGGGGACGAGAGAAGAGGGGTATGGGAGCTTGGCTTGTGAAAAGCCCCCATCAAAGCTATCTCCTTACTATCCCCGCCTAAAAACAAGTAATAATTAATATTGTTGGACCCTTGTTGAAACATATCGGCATTATATATGGGCTTGCAAGTCATTTTTATCCTAGTCTATATTATTATATTTTGCATTACTATAAACCCTAGATATTTAAGGACAATTCTTTGAAAAACATGAAATGGGAGAACATAGCATTTACAAAATGCTAAAGATGTGTTTTTATTGATCGTCGTTAATTATATCCCCAAATGTATTTCTGCATGTGATAAAGAGAATTCATCTTTTGAAATGTCTAAGTTTTTAAGAGACCCTTTCAAATTTGTGATATTTGTGAATCTATTGCTAAGAGGAACAAGTTTTGTTTGCCTCAGCCATAAGGTATGCTGCTTAAACTCCCAAGAGATAGAGCTATTTGGGACTCTCTTGTATCTAACACTTCAAATTTGGTGCTTCCTGATACACGAGCGTCATCAGCACCTCAAGTTGTCCCTATCCTAATCAGATGTCACTTGCTACAACACTCATAGAGGATTTTGAATATAACAAGGATTTGAAGACCCTGCTCAGATTTGTGGGGCCACATCCATTTTTAGGCATAGGTGATGATGTGCCTACTACTGACCTAGAAGAGTGGATAGCCTAAGCAGAGGATCATGAAGACTTACTCACATCAACAGGACACGTCCAAGAAAGCAAAACAACAAAATCAACTCTATTGGCAAGCTTATCCCATGTAGACGTCCAAGGCACAAATGCAATTGTAGCACCTAGAGGATGGTCATCATATACAGAAAAGGACTTTGACAAGCTCCATGGCGGAGTCGTAGATAGTTTTTCTCCTGACTTTGTACGTCAAGAAGAAGTGCTAGAAAACGACCTTGAATATGCCATGTTAGCATATGAGGTCAATAAACTCAATTGGATCCCCTTAGAAGAATTGATTTAGCCACCTGTAGAG
The DNA here is from genome assembly GCF_014529385.1 of Adiantum capillus-veneris. NCBI lineage: Eukaryota > Viridiplantae > Streptophyta > Polypodiopsida > Polypodiales > Pteridaceae > Adiantum > Adiantum capillus-veneris. The sequence goes on along the minus strand of NC_140942.1, from coordinate 115,283,079 downwards.
CTCCATGACAAAGAAATAGTGGGCAAACAATATCCTCTATGTAGGGAATGGATTTAGCGGAAGCGTCTCCCTAATCACCTATGGATTAGCATTAAGCTATGGTGGATGGAGCCTTAGCTTAACCATGGTGTTAGGGCTAGGATTAGAGAGATGGAGATTAGGATTAGGCTAGTGCTTAAAGCAAGAGCATAGAGGTAGAGTATAGACACAGTGATAAGAGTCAAAGTGTATTCGATTCATTAGACTAAAGCCTCTTAAATAGGCTTTATGCTTTACAACCATTGGCTACAAGGGTTTCACCCTCTTCTCATTGGACCATCTCATCTTCTATCTCTTCCTAGTGGACAAGGGATGTTTCCCATAGGAAAGGTGGAGCAATCTCTAGGCTCTCACCCTTACAATCCTCCCCTTGAGAGGCTATGATTGCCTCCCCTTGGACTTGATTTCTTACTGGCTCTTCTCCTTTCATTCATTCATTCATACAGACTTTTTGGTTTACTCCAAACCATGAGTTTTTGGTGTACTCATTAACCATGAGCTTTAGGTTTTCTCACAACCAAGGGTTTTTTGTGTACCCATAACTTGGTGCTTCTATTGAGCTACCATCATAGACGGAGCTTTTGGTTTACTCCACAACCTTGGGTTTATAAGGCTTAGCCCAATTGTTTTTATCATTCATAGGCTGGTCTTACCTCTTATAGAGACAGTGTCTAAAGCCTTTAAAATCATGGGAGAGAGCCTTTATCTTCATGTCGTTGGATTCATCTTTTGTTGTCATGTCGTGGTTGTCGTGTGTTGTCATCATCGTTGTCATCTTCATCTTCATGTCTTGATCTTCATTGATGTTGTTTGGTCGGTTTCTTGAGGATAAAATCTTTGTTGCCGATGGTTCATAGCATACATACACTTCATTTTTAGTGCTTGTGTGTGTGCTTATCATTTTGGGTGGCCTTATCGTGCACGCTACGTGTAGGCAGTGTCTAGATCCTGTGTACTGTGAATACAAATGTGTCATACGTAGCATTTGGTGCCATTTGGTGGGCATACTTGGCGTGTAGCTTTGGAGCCTTTGTAAAGAACATGGGAATGAGCTCTTGAAGGGTTGATAATGTCGCAGGACTAGCCTCCTAAGGGGGAGCTTGGCTTAAATGCTCGCGGGACCGGCCTTTGAGAGAGGGTGAGGCCTGAATGGCCACCCAAGAAGGAAAGAGTAGCTCGTGGGACCGGACTTTGAGAGAGGGTGAGGCTTGAATGGCCGCCCAAGAAAGAAAGAGTGTGTGGGCGCCTGCCAAAAAGTATGAATGGAGCTCGGATCTAGCGCCTTATGAGGCACATTGGAGAACTTTTGAGATCCGTCCACATTCCCAAAAATAGCCGAGAGGCCTTGAACTCAGGAGCCAAGAGTCATCAACACACTATTCTTAGTGAGCTACAAAGTGGCTCACGTGAGCCTTGATGCTCTTCCCTCCGAATTCAAAAATCTTAAGCTCTGCTACACAGAAGCACACACACACAAAATGCTCTTACACACCTAAATATGGAAATAAAATTGATGGATCTTCCAAGGTCGGAGTTGAGTGATTAGAGGCTCTATGAAGAGCTGATGATGAGCACTTTAAGGGGATGTGCAAAGCAAAGCTTTATTATGAGAATGCAAGTACTAATTGCAAATGCAAAATGAGGGACATACACACACAAAAAATCAAAATTGCACACACACAAATCACAGTAGCTTATGGTGGCTATGATGAGAGCAATTGCACAATGAAGTGAGCATAAAAATGCATAACAAAGCACACAAACACACAAAATTAAACTCCACTAATCACAAAATCATCAATCAAGAAGGGTAGTGGCTCATTGGTATTGCCAAGAGCATGTCCAAGCTTAATTAGCAATGATAATGATTAGAGCAAGAGAAAAACAAATATTATTAGGCCTAGGGTTGAACCGTCGGCTCTGATACCACTTGTAGGGAATGGAGTTAGCGGAAGCGTCTCCCTAATCACCTATGGATTAGCATTAGGCTATGGTGGATGGAGCCTTAGCTTAACCATGGTGTTAGGGCTAGGATTAGAGAGATGGAGATTAGGATTAGGCTAGTGCTTAAAGCAAGAGCGTAGAGGTAGAGTATAGACACAATGATAAGAGTCAAAGTGCATTTGATTCATTAGACTAGAGCTTCTTAAATAGGCTTTCTGATTTACAACCATTGGCTACAAGGGTTTCACCCTCTTCTCATTGGACCATCTCATCTTCTATCTCTTCCTAGTGGACAAGGGATGTTTCCCATGGGAAAGGTGGAGCAATCTCTATGCTCTCACCCTTACACTCTAGATAGAAATTTCAAAATCTTGGAGTAAGAGGAAGGCACCCAACACAAGCAAGACCTCCTCACAGTACTACCAAAACCATTGACCGTCAACACAACCAGAGTAGCCACAGTAAATTTTTCTTCAATAAAAGATGAGATTGAAGAACAATCAAATATCTATGCTGCATTGGATCTCAATGAGCAAAATCAATAGTTCTCCATCCTTGAAACCAAGGGAGATTAAGAAGATGGAACCAAATCAAATTTTAGACATAAAGGAATGGAGGCTATGACACAAAATAATTCGGGAGGCTTTGGTCCAATGGAAGGATTATCCTCTTGAAGATGCTTCTTGGAAAGATTGGGAACACCTCATTGCCCAATTTCCTTATCTTTCTTGAGATAACTAAAATTTTTCCCCTTTATTTCTTTTGTAATATAGCTAATCATCTTTAGCCCTTGCAATCAAAGAATACTAGCTCTACCCTGAGGAACTCTTTGTGTCTTTTTTAAGACATGTCCCATTTACCTCTTCATCTCTTAGAATTTGTATCAATTTTTAAGTAGTTACAGTTGTTTTTCCAATATGGATCAAGATCATTGTTATCCTTATTTTTTCTTTAAGTGGTTATTACATTATGAGTTGATAAGCTCAAATAGGGGAAAGTGAGGATCAAGATGGCTAATGATAGTTAAATATAATTGCTAAGGATTAGTAAATACAAAGGGGATTGATAAATCTCATACACGATTCAGATCCTCCATAGCATGATCACAAAAGCTTGTTCTACAAATAAAACAAACACTAGGGATGTAATCAAGAGGGAGGAAGTAATTGGATATAGCATCTACAATTTTCTTTGTATGAGGGGATGCATTAAATGAACCACCCAAAGATGGCCCAAAACGAGTACCGAGGACTAACTTGTGATGGGGCAAAAACTGTGATAGTAGGAAGACACGGTGTGAGAAACCAAGAACATAGTCTCTCATCACACAGTAATATTGGGGGCCTAAACCCAAGGCTTCAATAACCATGGCCAAGCAATTGTTGTTTCGGAAATACTCATGACCCCAAAGAGTCACCCGTGTGAAGCTTTGATGGTAAGTTTTTCAAACGGTTTGCCCTATTGATGTTCCCATATTTGGGAAGAGTTCTTGCTTATATCTCTTTATAAAGGATAACTTGGCTTCATTGTAAGTAGGAAATAGGTGGTTAATACCCATAGAAATAATTAAATCTTACTGCTCGGATGCCATGTTAAGGATAACTGAGTAAACTGAGGTATAAGGCAAAGAGATTAGATACAAAAATAGGATGGGGATAACAAAAAATGACCCCAAGGTGGTTCATTTTATAGACATCAAGAAGAGTGACCATGAAGCTTGAGGATAGCTTGAAACTTACAACTTATATGCAAATTGGAACGTAATCTAGAAGCCAGAATCATCTCTTGATGTAGAAGTTTTATCGCATTTCTTCTATGTTTCAAACTGAGGACAACTCTTTCTTTTTGTTGGGGAGAGGTCCCTCTCATACTCCTTTACATTATTAAATTGATGAGTTTAGTATGGGGTATTTTTTTTTTCAAAATGCCAAACTTATTTCTTAACTCTATTCTAGAAAAGTGTGGAACAAGCCTCTTATGGACATGGCACAACTTAAAAAGGCAAATTCTATAGAGAAAAGGAATCCACATTTGACTTTTACTCACTAGTGAGACACACCCCTTATGGATTTGAAACCACTCAAAAATTAGATTTTATAAAAAGTAGTTGTCCACTTTTGACTTTTCACACTAGTGGAAGAATTTTCTCACCATTTTGATTTTTCATTTTCTTGCAAGAATAAGAAAATACTTGTCCTAAAAAAAGTACCTATTATTTTGATTGTCACATAGTAAGGACTTGTATGGTATGTAAGAAAATGTAAGGATTGACATGTGAAGTGTAAAAAGAGACAATTGAATTGTAAAGAAGAGTAAGAATTGACATGCGAAGTGTAAGAAGGCGTAAAGAAAAGCATGTGGTTTGTAAGGAAATCTAAGAAGAAACATATGAAGTGTAAGAAGGTGTAAGAAAAAGCATGTGATTTGTAAGGAGATGTAAGAAAAAGCATGTGAATTGCATTAAACACTTAACTTAACTTAAGAAACTTGAGTGAATTTGTAGCATACCTAATAAACTAAAATATATAAGATCTTGGAGTCCATTGCTATATAAGAAGCTTCATTTTTGAAGAAAGGAGACATACAGATATCCATGCTACATCACACTTAAACTTTTCCCATCTCCATAGCCCTCAACAAAACCCACTCTTTTCCTCTAAGTAATTCCAATTCCTCTCTCCATTTCCATCTTCCATAGCTCAACCATGGAACCTTGAACATCATTTCCCCTTTCTTTCCTCATTTTCCTTCTCTCCACAATTGAGAGAAAACTCTTACCTAATCTTGAGGAAGTAATTTATTCTTTGATTTAGAATATCTTCGTCTTATCCACCTTTTATTTTTTTCTCTCATGTTACCTTGGACTACACATCACACTCAAGCTTTTGAAGGTCGTAGTCCTTGGAAGAAGACGCGGAAAAAAGTTTTGAAGAAGAAGAGACCAACTTCTTCCAAGTATCTCTCGTGCTTCCTTTATAAACAAGTAACACTACTCTGTTATTTTCAAAGGTATGTCTAGACTCCCTTCTATGTAATTTACTAACATGTTCACTCACCCACTCAACCTTGAGCTGGTTGAATACTACATGACCCATAGAAAATTTAGGAAGTCATTCCACTCATTCAATTCACCTAAAGGAATCATAAACAAAGTTGTAGGCACTTACATAATTGCATGAGACCCATCATGCATTCATAGAAGGGTTGCATCCTACAATTTCCAAGAAGGATAAAAAATGTTATTGCACTCACACACTCCTACATGTCCTTTGTAATGACATAATCCATGATCATAAAATGTTAGGAAAATATATAGCAAATTCATATTACTCATCCCACTTAATCCAAGTAGAAAAGAATGCATCATCACTTTTTGACATAAATTGGTTGCTTATTCACAAATAACAAACAAAGACTTATGGTATGGTAGAGTAGAAGAAGTTTCACATAACATATCACACCATTTGTATCTTAATATTCTTGCTTGTTATTTTAAAATTCTTTTTTGGGGATTTACTAGAGAGTAAGGGAATAGCTTCATGGAAGTGATAACCATGTTGCTTGAACATAAACTCCCATAGCTTCCATGGAGATGTCTCATAGATGGGGATTTACTAGAGAGTAAGGGGATAGCTTCATGGAAGTGATAACCATGTTGCTTGAACGTGAACTCCCATCGCTTCCATGGAGATGTCTCATAGATGTCAAGTGATGCAAAAACTAAGGATACAAATTAAAAATGGGGTTAACTTGAAAACCTATGATGAAACATAACTCTTAAACACTCAAGAAACTCGTTGTATTTCTTGATGTCTTGTTTGATTAAAGATCAAAATGAACTAAGAACCAAGAGATTATAGCTCAAGCTAGGAACTTAATTAAAATTTTAACTAGGATTAAAAATTTAATGAGAAGATGTGACATGGATAGCTCTAACATAGCATACAAGACTTAAGTGTGCACATTGTCATACATGCTTGGAAAAGGCCGACGCAGGTGTTTACCTATGGGATACAATGGGAGATGGTCCTTTTTGTCTAGGATTGATAACCATTGGTCTACGTTTTGAGCTTGGGTTCATTCACTGTCTTAGAAATGGGATTGAATGGGAGTATGTCTCCGTCGTGTGATAGGGACCTGTGGATGCGTCTTGAAATCGGTCTTGTCCAGATAGACCTGATGCTGACGGGAAAAGGAGGAAGGAAAATGGATCCATTTAGGGATCAAGATAAGGGAGGAGGATGTGAATTTAATTAAGGAACTCTTCTAATTGTTTGCCTTGATAGTCTTTTTGATAGGTCTCCAAAAGATAAAATCCATGGATATGCTCTCCCATGGTGAATTAGGGATTGGAAATCGCTAGAGCAATCCAAGTTGCTTCCCACAATCATATTTCATCTTTTGGCATACCATACATTTTGAAACATAATCATGTATGATTGCTTTTTAATGTAGTATGAATCCCTCTATGCCCCACATAAGGAGGAACATGTGACTCATACATTACCTTCTCACAAAGTGAGTGAGTATTTTATAGCCTATTGCCATGTAGAAGATAACCATCCTGCAAGGTGAATGGTTCCTCCTTCTTAATTATTGCAATGATTTAAATTACCTCCTTGAAACTCAAATCAATAGCATACTCATTTATCATTAAAGATAGGTAATTGTGAGTTGCAATTGATACCGCAATTACCCTTGGCCGCGTTGAATGTGCATCGGCCAGCTGATTGTGCTTGCGAGCAATGTGAGCAATATAAAAATATAATTGCGAAAGAAAATGTGCCTACCTCATTTGTTTGTCGGAGGGCTTGGTGCATCATGAAATATTGGAGGCTTTGATGATCCGTTGTCAGGGGATTTGTGTTTGCAAGGTGAGCTAGCACAGCATGGGGCTACTGGCTATGGGAGGGTATAGAGAGAGATAGAGAGACGAAAGCCAGTATAAGCTTGATTAAGCATTATGACATCCAATAATTGAGATAAATAGTACAAGATTTGGTCAATTCAACCACCAATAATCATGTAGATGATAAACATCAATGGGTAAGGTCATTAGCTTCGATCACCTATAATATGAACTTAGAACCACTGCTTTGCTCCCAATCATATAATAATATTGGATTCTTCTTGATGCATGTCCAAGCTCTATTCAATTGTTGCTCTCGAAGCCCCAAGTCCTATCATGATTGCTCCCTTCAAGGTTTTACTACTAAAGCCCTACTCATCGGTTCTTGCACTCAAAGCCCAAGTGCTGCTCTCTTGTTTTCCTTTTTGCTACCTACGTCCTTTATTTTGCTTGAGTTACACCCTCTAACTCTTACAGGTTGCATCTTTGATAACTACCCTCATGAGCCTCTCCTCTAGTGCCTCAAAGGCTATCCCCTATTCTTTACAATGGCAGCCCTTGACTACCAAAGTTGCCGCCCGATTCGGCCCTTTATTGCCTTCATAAAAATAACGTAAGCTTTCTTGTATGGCCACCACCCTCATGGCACCAGTATTGTTCAATGAACTTTCATTAAGTTTTTCTTAAAAAAACTTACCTTCTTAGCTTAAGCAGCCATTCCCACTAGTGCACCTTGCATGCTTTGTTAAGTACACCACATTTAGCATACATATTGACCAAGACATTTTCCCAATATGAGATCACCTCTTACCGTCCCTAGACTTGTCATCTGCACCATGTTTTACAAGCCTCGAAATCAAAGCATTCCATCCAACCTAGAGTCTACCTTATTGGAAAAGTACTGCAAGAGATAACCTTTTGGACTACTTAACCCTGAGCATAAAATTAATCTTAATTTCTTCTTATGGCCTTATTTCTTAGCATGGAAGTGGAGCTTCATGACATCCACCCCCTTTGAACTTGCACATCGTTTGGCATGTGCCAATCGTCCCTGATAATTATTAATTTGCTTCATCAAAAGCATCACATGTAGGTAATTGTTCACCACAGTTCTCTGGACCATACTCAATGCATATTTAGCACAACCAATAAGTAGAAACCCTGTATAGTGAACCTCACCAAACTCAAGTATGCACGGTATGTCATGCACACGCCTTGACCATCAAGCTTAATTTTGAGGCTCCGTCAAACTCAAGTTGCTTTAATTGCCTTGCACATGGAATGGCTGTCAAGTTTCTTCTTCTGGTATCAACCCAAAAAAGATGTGAAGATAGCTTAATTGTCCAAAGAAGTTGAATGAAAGTTAGCCATGTAAAGTTACCGAGCACAAAACCCAAAAATATGTCTACATAGCATAATTTTAATAACAAATAAACTGGAAAAAAGCATGTGGCTATAAAAAAACAAGTAAATGCTTCCTCTTAAAACCCTACTCTGCATAGCAATATCCTCTAGGATCAAAAGGCATGTTATGAAATTTCCCAAGTAGAGAAGCTTCATAATATCAACATAGCCATACATTGCCTGTATCCATCACCATTAAACATTTCTAGTAAGTTAATTCTGGTTAAACATCACACCTTCTCTTTGATCATCCAGGAGTACCCATCCATATTGAACTTGCTTCTTAAGATCCTCAGAATCTCTTGGATCAAATACCATTGAGAGTACATAGCACTTATGAGCCTCACAATATGTTAGAGCTTCACTTGAAGCATAGTGTAGCACTCACATCTCATAAACTCCTGTGGCCTAATTACTAGCAAGCCTTGAAGAACACTGACTCCCTTTTACTAGCATCCAAACATCACTGACTCCCTTTTACTCGCATTCAAAACATCATTGACATAAGCATCATGAAAGAAAGCACCATATCCAGCCATAATTTGCACTACACCATCCAAAAACCCTTAGTTTTTTCATATAAAGCTTCTTTCCTTTGAATATCTGTGACATTTTAGTAGCATCGCCCCCTCTAGCATCGTAGCCAACATTAAAGTTTGAAGAACCTATAGCTACATCACAACCACCTTCACTTGGATTATCCTATCTTTGTTGTAAGTATAGGAGTTTCTTCTTCATGCAATCCATGAGAAAGCATAAGTAGAGTCTCTAGAATAATCTGTTCAATAGAAGTCACACAAATAGCTTCATCAAGACAATCTTCATACTCTTCATCATTGTTTGCTTCCTCATATGCATTCATGCTGCTGAACAGTCCAACATAACACTGCAAAGGCACATATTGCACCCCCTTTGAATGGGCAATCTCATCAAAAGAGCCCTGCAGGTTCAAATCATATGTATCACATCTAAATAAAAAATTAGCAAACTTCATCTTCATCTGGCTTCTCAACAACACCTGTTAGCATGCTTTCAATAACTATGTCTTCATATGGCTCTAGATCATCAGTACCTATTAGCATACCTTCAACAACAACCATCTGCTCCCGGAACTCTTTTAACATACCACATGATAGTTTTTGGATTGGCCTACATTCCATCAACCTCAACAACTTTATAAGGAATACATAGGTTTTTTTCCACAATAACCTCGTTGACTAACCACTCTAGGTAGCCACTTTCATCTTGAAAAGCATCAACTTTAGTGCATGCATCACAATCAAGGATAGAAGTAATAGACGTATATGCTATGTTGTCCTTCTCTTGTTTTGAAACTATTGCTCCTATATCTTCATTCTCTAGAATAAGTGCATTATCCAACATAGGCATGCATATATCATGTGACATGACAATACTATTGTGGTCGTCACCTTCTTCAATGGTGTCAAACAAGTAAGAAAGATCAAATTCAAGGAGCTCACTGAATCTTTTGTAGGTTGTAGCAATACATCCTTTTTGGCATCATACAAGGACTCTGGTGAAAACATCATACCCAATCTAGCATAAACAACTTCCACTATGTTTGCGTCATTTTGAAGTATCAATTGATTATCTTCCATAAAGACATGCATCAACAACTTCTTCTAACTTGGCACAAAGCAATGCTCGAAAACTCAAATTTTGTACCAAGTGCTCATCCTCTTGATTTTCTCTTTCATAAGTAAGCTACTCCAACTCTAAGACCTTTGACCTTATGTCAACAAATGCGTCTGCAAAATCATCCCATTGATTGGGGTAAACCTTTGCTAACTCTTGCACTTCAGCTTGAAAATATGAACCTACCAAGGAGCTAAAAGACATGATCATGCGGTCTTCACAAACTCCTTGATTCCTCATCTCTGCTTCACAACATGCAAGAAAACCATCTAGGTCGTGTCCTTGAAAAATATTCCATTGATCATATACGACATCAAGTGCCATCTCCACTGCATCATCAACTTGCTTCTTTGTTTTCATAGCTTATATTTCACATAGATATCCTTGTACCAATTGGAGCATCTTCAAAAAATCTAGAATTGTCAGATTACCATCAAGCCCTTTTGAAGTCAATGCTTCCATAAAATCCATCATATGCTCTGAGTTCTCCATCTACACTTCCCACCCCGGATTGCTTCAAGGCTCTCCTCCTAATAGCCCTTGCTTTTTGTTCTCCCTATATATAGCCTTAGGCTATATTTTACATGCCAAGTCGAGGGAGGGGTAGTCATGGTGTTGTAACTACCCTCCTAGTTCCTTCCTTGCCTTATCTTTTAAAAAAAACCTCTCTATAAATCCCAAAGGTTTTGGGCAATGGGACCACCCGCCAGCTTAAGGGAGCCCCCCCCCCCCCCCCCCCCCGCCCATGTTCACACTCAACTGCCCATGCACCCCAATCTTGAACAGAGGCTGCCCACGGCTCCTCAAGAACGTCCCACAAGCCCACAAGCCAAGAGAGAGCCTCACCACTTGTTACCAATGAGCCCTTCCTCCTTTGATATATAACCCTTCAAACCTTTGTACTCCTCCCCATGTGGAATAAATCCCTCACTTCTTCTTACATCACAAAATTCCCAAAGTTCCCAAACTCCACCTTCTCCACCAAACTTCATTTTGTTTGTGAGAGCTTCTAAGCACCTCAAGGCAGCAAAAACTTCTCCCATGCTTTCGGCCTTGCCTTCAACTTACCTTCATGCCTCTTTTGGGTGGGGGTGTCCACTAAGTGCCATTAATATTGAAGTACACCATATTCGGCTTACATGCTATAGTACCAAGTACAAATGCTTCTTTCTTTACTTGAACCATCAAGACTCCAAGCTTTTTGTGAAGTGGGCACCAAGATCTCAATGTGTGCTCTCTGATGTACACCACTTTTGTCATACGTTTTAACCATGGCAGTTTATTCTTGAAACACAATGGTAATGGTCCTTCATATATATGAACCAAATTGTGCAAAATTCAATCCTTGAGCATATTTTCTCTGCTTGGATGCACCACAACATGACATTCACCCCCTCTAAACTTAAACATCCTCCGACATGTGCCAACCATCTTGTTAAGTGTTATTTTGCTTCTTAAAAAGCATCATCTGTAGGTAACTTGCTCACCACAACTCTTTGAACCATAATCAATGCATATCCAGCACATCTAATAAATAGAAACCATGTATAGTGAACCCCACCAAACTCAAGTATGTGCAGTACGTCATGCACATGTCTTGACCATCAAGCTTAATTCTAAGGCTCTATCAAGCTTAAGTATGCTTAAATATGCCTTGCACACGGAATGGATGTCAAGTCCCTTCTTCTGATATCAACTCAAAAAAGATGTGAAGATAGCTTAATTGTCCAAATTAGTTTAATGAAAGCTAACCATGTAATCTTAATGAGCACAAAACCCAAAATTGTGTCCGCATAGCATAACTAATAACAAACAATCGGGCAAAAAACCTGATGTTGATACAAAAAACAAGTAAATGCTTCCCCTTAAAATCCCAATCTGCATCTTAATATCCTTTAGGATCAAAAGGCATAATAAAAAACTCCCCAAGTATAGAAGCATCATAGTATCCACACAGCCATGTGTTACCTATAACCTTCAACAATAAACATCCCTGGTAAGTTATTTTTTATGCAAATAGCAAGCATCTTCTTTGCACATCCAAATGTATCCATCCGTATTGAACCTGCTTCTTCAAATCCTTAGAATCTCTTGGATCAAATGCCATTGAGAGTACATAGCACTTATGAATCCCACAATATGCTAGAGCTTTACTTGGAGCATAGTGCATCATCCACATCCCTTAAACTGTTGGCAACTTTAGCTTGTTACTAGCAAGCATCAAAGAGCACTGACTCCCTTTTACAGACATCCCAAGCATCATGACATAAGCATCATTAAAAAGAGCATGGAAGTCCAACCATAAGTTGTGCTTTGTCCAAGGAAGTGAAGAAAAGTGTACAGTCCTTGCAACACCCATGGTGTCTTAGCATCATCACCCCCTCTAACTTCATAGCTATAAAAAGTCTTTAAACAGCCTGTACCTGTAGTAATAGAGTCATGGCTAGTGAGGATTCCAACTTGGCTATGCGGAATAGCTTTAACAACCATAACACCTTTCATTGGACTATTTGTGGAGCCTTGAAAATTCTTATCAGCTTTCAAAGAGCTAGAAATTGCATCTTCTGGCAACTCATGAGTGAGAAGCCATACAAGGAGGAACTCCCTAGATATCCTGAGCATCAGCCATTTTGGAGATGTCAAGTACACAAAAAAGTTCAACCATGCAGTCTTCATATATTTCCTCATCCTCTTCTGCTTCATATGCTTCTATGGCACCCAAAAATCCATTGGTACTTTGTGAAGGTTCTTCTTGCAACCCCTCTAAATGAGCACTCTCATAAAAAAAGACCTCCAAATTAATCCACTCATATGTGTCACATCCACATAAGAAAGCAACAATAATAACATCTTCATCTGGCTCATCATTGCTACCTATCAGTATACTTTCAACAACTACCATCTGCTCCTGCAACTCTTCAGACATTTCATGTGATAATTTTGGACTAGCTTGCATTCCATTAAGCTCAATAGATTTACAAGGCATACATATGGTTTTATCTACAAAAACCTCTTTGACTAACCACTCTAAGCAGCCACTTTCATCATAAGAAGCATCAACTTTAGTGCATGCATCACAATAAAGGATAGAAGTATCTTCTACGTTGTTCTTCTCCTGTTCTAAGACTGTTGCACCTGCTTCTTCACTTTTTGGAACAATTACATGATCCAACATAGGCATACATACATCATGTGACATGACAGTAGTATTGCGGTCATCATCTCCTTCACTGGTATCAAACAAATAAGAAAGATCATATTCATAGAGCTCACCCACTGAATATTTTGTAGGTTGTAGCAAAATATCCTTCTCAATATCATGTGGGGACTTTGGAGAATATGTCGTACCCAATCTAGCATAAACAGCTTCCACTATGTTGGCATCATCTTGAAGTATCAAATGATCATCCTCCCTGAGACATGCAACAACAACTTCTTCTAACTTGGCTCAAAGAAATGCTAGAAAACTCAATTTATGTCAACAAACATGTCGGCAAAATCACTCCATCAATCGGGGTAAACCTTTGCTAACTCTTGCACTTCAGCTTTAAAATCTGAACCTACCAAAGAGCTAAAAGACATGATCATCCAATCTTTAGGAACTCCTTGACTCCTCATCTTTGCTTCATAGCATGCAAGATAACGATCTAGATCGTGTCCTTGAAAAATATTCCATTGATCATATATGGCATCAAGTGCCATCTCCATCGCATCATCAATCTGCTTCTTTGTTCTCATAGCTTCCATATTGGACATGCAACTTCAAAACAATTGCAACATCTTTGTGCTGGGGTATAAAGCCCAATGTGGTCGCCCAGGTAAGTGGGCGGGCCGCCAGGTATGTACACATATTCTTTTGTAAAAACCTAATAAGAACTCACTATGCTCTACGCTTACAGTAGAGCGAGTTCACCCTATCTTCGTGCTCTTCTTCTCGCACTTTCTCTCTCGCGTCTCACTTCCGCTCGTACTCCTTCAACTGGTATCAGAGCTCAGATCGAGGCTCGGGGCAGCACTGCAAGAGGCTAGAGTCACCAACTCAGATTGGAGTGAGGTCATCTCGGCCACCGTTCGGCTTCGACAAAGGTCTACGCAGGCCATTTTCGACTACGTGGTCTCGACGAGTGCAGATCCGACTCTGCAAATTTGGGGTTTTCGGCCTACGACTGCAGGTGCTGAGGATATCGACACTCTCAGAGTGTTGATTTGTGGCTGTCTACACATCGAAGGACGGCTCACAGTTCTTGGAGGTGTGTCACATACGACACGGGCGCATCTACCCACAGACTGTAGGCGACATCCACTAGTTCATCAGGTAGCTTGTGTTTGCTGCTTGATATTCCAGATTTCATCTTGACATTGCAGGTACTTCCACATGGGATGTATTGTCAGAGATGATGTATGTTTGTTGAGAGTTTGCTGGCTGTGAGTCACACAGCCAACAACCGCCGCAGCGGTTACAGCATACAATGGGAAATTTGTGGATGTATGACTTTGTGGGAAGTCTATGTACTGTCAGATTTACTGCAGCCTTTGTTGAGGGTTGAGTGAGGTTTTATTGAGCTGGGGGATTCTCGAATGTTGAGATCCTTTCGGTGATACAGGTCTTGGAGCGATCCCTCGAGCACCCTTAGATAGGCAAATAGGATGTATTGACTGTGAGTTAGACAGTTGGGATTGCATCTTTGCTTTACTGCCGTTGAGGCATTGTCACAGTCTATGCTTACAGAACAGTGACAGGACAGTGAGAGACAGTACAGGTGCAGGACAGGTTTACCCGCAGCTTACAGTGTCAGAGAGACAGTGTTTTTTGAGCTGTTTTTTGGTCTGTTTTTAGTACACCAGAGCCATTTTACAAAGGAGACTCTGCCAAAATTTCTGCAGAATCTGAAGCTTTCTTGGTTCATTTGACAGGTTGATATTGGTTCAGAGGTCAGTTTACAGGGGAAACTCTGCCGAATTTTTCCCAGAAAAGTAAACTACTGTGAAGTGTAGCTATGGCTGGATCACAGGACACTGCTCTTTACAATATCAAGAAGCTGGATGGAACCAATTTCCCATTGTGGAAGAAGAAAATTTGGCACGTGTTGGTACAAAAGAAGCAGATAAAACCTATAAAGCTCAAGGGGATAAAACCAGAAGATATGGACGAAGATGAATGGAGCGAAATGGATGAATTGGCACTTTCTACCATTATGCTGACTTTGGCAGAAAGCGTTTACTTCAATGTAGCAGACGAGATGTCGGCTTATCAAGCATGGTTAAAGCTGAGTGATCTTTATGAGAAGCAGAGTGCAGCTTCACAGGTATACTGGCTTAAAAAGCTTGTTGACTTGAAGATGAAAGAAGGGACACCTATGTCCAATCATTTGAATGAATTCAACACAATCTATAGTCAGTTGTCAGCTCAAGGTGTCAAGTTTGATGAACCTGTTAGAGCTATGTTCCTGTTGATCACATTGCCGGAAAGTTGGGACACTTTTCGCACAGCTTTGAGTAATTCTGCACCTCCAGATGGTTTGAACATAGCAGGTGTAGAAGGAAGTCTGGTTACTGAAGAAACCAATAGAAAGACAATGGACAAAGGAAAAGGAACAGCCTTAGGTGTCAGGGGAAGGACCAAAGAAAAGTACAAAGGTGGAAAGAGGAATCAGTCTCGTAGCAAGTCTCGCAGTGCTAAAGGCAAGAGTGACATAGAATGCTACCATTGTGGCAAGAAGGGTCACATGAAAAGAGACTGCAGAGAATGGAAAGCAGAAAAAGGCAAAGAGAAAGCTGAAGACCATGGTGAGAAGAACAAGTCCTCAGTAAAGATTCAAGAAATAAATGTGACAAACACTGTTGCAGAGGATGACAGTCTAGTGTCAGGAGACATCTACTTCTTGAAGAATACAATGGACTCAGCTCTTCTTACAGCATCTGATGGAAATTCACTAATTACCACGGGGAAAAAAGGCTCTACACTGTAAATGGGTTTACAGGTATAAGATCACCGCTCATGATAGTCAGCCAAAGTACAAAGCAAGGCTTGTTGCCAAGGGCTTTAAGCAAGAACAAGGCATTGACTTTGATGAAGTCTTCTCTCCGGTGGTCAAGATGACTACATTGAGATGCTTTCTTGCATTGGTTGCCATATTAGATTTGGTGTTGCACCAAATGGATGTCAAGACAGCGTTCTTGCATGGTGATTTAGATGTGGAAATTTACATGCAGCAGCCAGAAGGGTTTGTTGAGAAAGGCAAGGAAGATTGGGTATGCCAGTTGTTAAAGAGTCTTTATGGCTTAAAACAATCACCGAGGGCATGGTACCATAAATTCCACAAGTTTATGCTTTCTCAAGGCTACAAACGTAGTGAGTTCGATCACTGTCTATATACAAAGAAGGCTAAGGATGGCAGCTGGCTGATCCTTATTTTGTATGTGGATGACATGTTGATTGCTGGCAAGCACTTGGAAGAAATTTCAGCTTTGAAGTCAAAGATGGCAAAATCGTTTGACATGAAAGACATGGGTGAGGCAAGTCATATACTTGGTATGCGCATTGAGAGAGACAGATCAAAGAAGTTGATTTGGTTATCTCAAACAGAGTATATTGACAAGGTTTTGCAACGTTTCAATATGGAGAAGGGAAAGGCATTGAGTGTTCCATTGCCACCATATGTGAAACTTAGGTGTTGGAGATGTTCAATTGAAGTTTCAGAATGGCTCTTCTTTCACGTTGAAGAATGTGAGACATGTTCCCGCAATTACAAAGAGCTTGATCAGCACAGGTTTACTTGATGATGCTGGCTACGTCACCACTTTTGGACAGAACATGTGGAAGATATCCAGGGTTCTATGACAGTAGCACATGGAGTAAAGTCTGGAGGACTTTACATGATTTATGTATCAAATGTCTCTAAAAATGTAATCAATGTAACCGAGCAGCCGAACGTTTCTTTGTGGCATAGCCGGTTAGGACATATGTCCAAGAAGGGAATGGAAATCTTGTCTCGTTCTTGTTATTTGCCTGGCTTTTCATTTAATGATTTTGAATTCTGTGAACATTGTCTGTATGGTAAGCAAACACAGTAGCCACATAAGCATAGAAGCAGTAGAAGAGATACACAGTTGGCACTTGTTCATAGTGATTTGTGTGGACCTATGCCTAACCTATCTCTAGGGGGAGCTTCTTACTTTATGACATTTATAGATGATTACTCGAGGAAAGTATGGGTTTACTTTCTCAAGCACAAGGATGAAGCGTTGAGTGTTTTCAAAACGTTTGTGACACTTGTGGAGAATCAGAGTGGCAAGAAGCTTAAATGCTTACGCACTGACAATGGTGGAGAGTATGTTTCAAAGGCCTTTCAGGACTTTTGTGAGTCAAAAGGTATAAAACATGAACTTACTGCTCCTTACAATCCTCCTCAAAATGGTGTTGTTGAGAGGATGAATAGGACCATACAAGAGAAGGTCAGAAGTATGTTGTCTAATGCACAGTTGCCAAATGGGTTTTGGGCTGAAGTTGTATCAACAGCTGTTCATCTTGTAAATAGATCTCCTACCAAGGTTTTGCAGAAGGATTCAGTGCCAGAGATGGTATGGTCAGGCAAAATGCCCTCATACAAGCATCTTAGAGTCTTTGGCTGTGAGGCATATACTCACGTTCCAAAGGAATTTAGGAACAAACTTGAGCCAAAGAGTAGAAAGTGCATCTTTCTAGGCTATGGTAATTCTGGTGAGATGGGGTACAGACTTTGGGATCCTGAATCCAGAAAGGTTGTCTGCAGCAATGATGTTCACTTTAATGAATCCAAATATCATTATAAACCAGAGAGGGTTGAGGAGATTAGAAGAGTTGTCTTCCAAGAAGATGGACCTGCACGTGCAGGACAAAATGTCAGGGCTCAAGAGGAGCAAGGATAGGATAGAGTGGAACCACAGGTTGTGGCTGAGCCTGAGCCACCTATTGTGTGTAGATCTGGACGTGTCACGCGACCTCTTGATAGGTTTGTTCCATCTATGAACTATGTCATGTTGACTGATTGCAATGAGCCTTCATGTTACAAGGAAGCAGTGCAAATGAAGGACTCCGGGAATTGGCAATTGGCCATGCAGTCAGAGATGACAGCTCTGCATAAAAACCAGACATGGAAGCTGGTTAAATTACCACGGGGCAAAAAGGCTCTACCCTGTAAATGGGTTTACAGGTATAAGATCACCGCTCATGATAGTCAGCCAAAGTACAAAGCAAGGCTTGTTGCCAAGGGCTTTAAGCAAGAACAAGGCATTGACTTTGATGAAGTCTTCTCTCCGGTGGTCAAGATGACTACATTGAGATGCTTTCTTGCATTGGTTGCCATATTAGATTTGGTGTTGCACCAAATGGATGTCAAGACAGCGTTCTTGCATGGTGATTTAGATGTGGAAATTTACATGCAGCAGCCAGAAGGGTTTGTTGAGAAAGGCAAGGAAGATTGGGTATGCCAGTTGTTAAAGAGTCTTTATGGCTTAAAACAATCACCGAGGGCATGGTACCATAAATTCCACAAGTTTATGCTTTCTCAAGGCTACAAACGTAGTGAGTTCGATCACTGTCTATATACAAAGAAGGCTAAGGATGGCAGCTGGCTGATCCTTATTTTGTATGTGGATGACGTGTTGATTGCTGGCAAGCACTTGGAAGAAATTTCAGCTTTGAAGTCAAAGATGGCAAAATCGTTTGACATGAAAGACATGGGTGAGGCAAGTCATATACTTGGTATGCGCATTGAGAGAGACAGATCAAAGAAGTTGATTTGGTTATCTCAAACAGAGTATATTGACAAGTTTTTGCAATGTTTCAATATGGATAAGGGAAAGGCATTGAGTGTTCCATTGCCACCATATGTGAAACTTAGCAAACAAGATTGTCCTGTGTCTTAGGAAGAACAGGCTGAAATGGATAAGATTCCATATGCGTCTACAGTGGGTAGTTTGATGTATGCAATGATTGCTACTCGCCCAGACATTGCATTTGTAGTGGGAGTAGTAAGTCGATACATGTCAAACCCAAGCAAGAAACATTGGGAGGCAGTGAAAGGAATATTGAGATACCTGAAAGCTACAAAGAGTATGTGTATATGCTATGGGAGTCAGGAACTAAGTGTAAAGGGTTTTACAGACTCAGATTATGCAGGTGACTTAGACAACCGAAGGTCTACGTCAGGGTATGTCTTTACATTGGCTGGTGGAGCAGTATCATGGCGTTCTAGATTACAAGATTGTGTTACTCAGTCTACTACAGAGGCTGAATATGTTGCAGCATCAGAGGCATGCAAAGAATCAATTTGGCTTAATCGACTAGTAACAGACTTGGGAATCAAAGAAGAGATGCCTGTGTTATATTGTGATAGTCAAAGTGCTATACAATTGGCTCGCAATCCAGTTTATCACTCAAAGACAAAGCATGTGGATGTGAAGTATCATTTCATCAGGGAAATGCTCGAGGATAAGCAACTTCAGCTGGTCAAAGTTCACACCACAGAAAATCCTGCTGATCTACTTATAAAAGGACTTCCCTCAGAGAGCTTTGCGCATGTTTGCAAGCAGTTAGGTGTAGGGTAGTACATCACTTCTCTACATCTCTTGTATATTAGCTTGTATAGTAGCTTCTCTCACACTTAAAGTACCACATCGGACTTTAAGTGGGAGGTTGTTGGGGTATAAAGCCCAATGTGGTCGCCCAGGTAAGTGGGCGGGCCGCCAGGTATGTACACATATTCTTTTGTAAAAACCTAATAAGAACTCACTATGCTCTACACATTACAGTAGAGAGAGTTCACCATATCGTCGTGCTCTTCTTCTCGCACTCTCTCTCTCGCGTCGCACTTCCGCTCGTACTCCTTCACTTTGAAAAATCTAGGATGAATGATTCTTTCATTAATTTTTCTATCTATTTGGGATCTCCATCTGCTCCTCCCACCCCGGATCGTTTTGCATCGGGTTCACCAAAGATGTCGGCGGGGGATTTGTGTGCGAGACATGAGCTGGGAAGGCACAGGGTCTTTGGTTGTGGGAGGGTAGAAAGAGAGAGAGAGAGAGAGAGAGAGAGAGAGAGAGAGAGAGAGAGAGAGAGAGAGAGAGAGAGAGAGAGAACAAATTAATTGAGAGAAAAGATGCTTAGAAAAGCAGATTAAGTAGTAAAATTCTTAATTAGATTGATAAATACAAAGAAGGCAGTTAATGGCTTAGTAGAGTCATACAAGAGATCTTAAACACCTTTGCATGCTTTAACAACAGTTATTTGACAAGAATTTGCTGAAATTGCCTACGCCAATGAGTCTGAAGCATACCAAAACCATGTAGGTGACCTTGCTTATGCTAAAATTGACTTTCAGAGACCTTAAAACTCAAAAAGTGTTGCCTTCCATGTGCACGTGCATCATAGCCAAGGGTATAGTAACCTTTGACGTCTCGTGTTCTTGAAGCTTTTTTTATCCTCTATCTTCCCAAATCAAAGAAGAAGAAGAACCCTTCCCGCGCCCCCCCTTCACTTCCCAATGCATCTGAAAAACTTGCCTTGGTCTCCAAGGCTCTCCTCCTACCATCCCTTGCTTTTTTCTCTCCCTATATATAGCCTTAGACTATATTTTACATGCCAAGTTGAGGGGAGGGGCAGTCACGGTGCTGTGACTACCCCTCCTAGTTCTTTCCTTGCCTTATCTTTATAAAAAGAAAACCTCTTTATAAAGACCAAAGGGCTTGGACGATGGGACCACCTTCCAGCTTAAGGCAGGGCGCCACCCCCCCATGTACACACTTAGTTGCCCACATGCCACAATCTTGGACAGAGGCCACCCATGGCTCCTCAAGAACCCCCCACAAGCCCACAAGCCAAGAGAGAGCCTCACCACTTGATACCAATGAGCCCTTCCTCCTTTGATATATATACCCCTCCAAACCTTTGTACTCCTCCCCATGTGGGATAAATCCCTCACTTCTTCTTGCACCATATAATTTCCCAAAGTTCCCAAACTCCACATTCTCCACCAAACTTCATTCTATTTGTGAGAGCTTCCAAGCTCCTCAAGGCAGTGAGGCGGTCTAGGGCGAGCAACAAGAAGAGTGGCCTCTAAACACCCTTCGAGGATCCCGTGCTGCTCAATTGGGGCTGGGGCAAGCACAATCAGAGACAACAACAACCCACAACCCGAAACCAAACAAGAAAAGGGGCACCACCTAGTTGTAGATGCGAACTAGGACGCACATGATATCTCCTTGTACTCAAACGCACAAAGAGAGGGTAATGCAAGATAGCCACACACACCAAACACAAACATTCACCACGCCAGAGAGAGGTAAAGCGCACAAATCAACTTGAGCAACGCAGTCTTAGCCTTAAAGACTAGATGCACACAAAGCTTGATGAGAAATAGAGAGACAATACAAAACTTGACCTTGTTGCCAATACCCAAATTGTCTTAGGGTCACGGGAGCCCTCTCACCGAGCACCCTCTTACAATTGAAAGTTTTGGCAAACAATTCAACAAGCCCTCGAACCACCAAGCATGAAATGGCACAACAAACTTCAAGGAAAACATACCTTCAACCACCTGATGAGCCAACTTATGAAGTCAATTTGGAGAGAAGAGTCGTAGTTGGAGCATACAATTGCACCCAAAACTATGAATCTTATTTATGGACAAGAGTAGGCTACAAGTGTGATTGCAGAGTATAGTATCACTCCACTCCTCTAGATGGCATAACTAACTTCAAGCTTCTCCATGCACCTATGTGTAGTGATGGAATAGAGCACTCACAATGCACACACTCTACACAACTAGGCTTGAAGAGTGGTGTGTTATGTGTTGAGAATGGTGTGGTGTAGTGTGATCATGTGATGATTTACAAGGGAGAGAAGGGCTCTATTTATAGGTTTTAGAAGCCCCGATTAGGATTAGGCCTAATCAAGTTTATTTGAAGGAATAAAAGATTATGCATTTTTTATTTTTATTTTTTTAATGAGGGTGGGTCTCTCTTGTCCTTTGAGTCACATGGATGTGGGCTCAAGGGAAGAGAATTATTGAGGATGATAGGAGAGAGGATTGAGTGAATAATTTGGGAGTGCCTACTCTAGTAGAGGGTGCATTTTACAATAAGGTTAGTGGTTAGTAGTTAGTAATTATCACTAAAACATATTTACAAAATCATTCACCAAATGGTGAGATATATGATGAGAAAAGTTAGAGAAGGGATGAGCTTGTAAAGAGAGGTTGAAGCTTTGGAGAAGTTGACATTCACCTCTTTACAGCACTGGAAGAAGAAGCAGTCAGCATGGCGAAGCAGCGCGTGTCGATGAAGCTATGTTATCTTCAAACCTTGGAAAATTCATGATAAAATCCTTCATTTGCAGAGGTTATCCTTGGATTTTTTCTGATTTCTTGAAGTTCTTTACAAAGCTGAAGAGAGTATGCTAATATGGACATATATGTAGAGAGAAAGGGGGACACATATGGTGTAGAAATGGAGGATGAAGGCTATGGAGGTGTGAGAGATGTGGAAATGGTGAAAAGGGTGAATTAGGACATGGGAGTTGCAGGTTTGGGAGTGGGAAGGAGAGGGAGGAGTGTGTGTGAAAGAGAAAAATGATAAAGTGGAAGAGGGAGTGTGGCTGCATAGCATGGGCAAACTGGGGTCCACCAATAAAATCATAGCTCACAGCTCGTAGCTCAAAAAAATATGAAAAAATTTGAGGTGAAATTTCAGCTCACGAGCTACAACTTTTGTTTGTAACACCTTTTCAAATTTGGGGAGTATGTGATCTTTAAAAATTCAGCAAAACCGACTGTTTTTTCCACTACACAAGGTCCTTGTGAGGTCCTTCTTTGCATGATTCTTTTGAATACCTCCAAGAGTGAGCTCCCCATGGTGCATGCATGCATGCCACATACCCTTGACCTTATTTGGTAGGTCTATAATTGAAGATATTGTTGAGATCATGATATAAGTGAATAGTACAACTAAGAAAATGAAATATTGAGGTGTCTAAAAAAATATGTACATGTCAAATATAAATAATATAGGTGGAAAAAATATAAAGGGGTCAAAATAAATCTCTCTCATTATAACTCTACCATAAAAAGATGAATATTTTTGGTGTTCTAATTTATGAGAGTAAAAGAGAATAGATGTAGGAAGGAAAAATCACAATAGTGAAAAAATATACACATAAATAAAACTAGTTTTTTTGGATTTTTCTTGGGATGGAGTTACACCAAAAATAAGAGAAGCTTGCATGAAATTATTTTTATATGGAATAAAGAGTATGCAAAATGGTAAGAAAAAATATGGTAATGGTGAGTCAATGTACATAGCATAAATAACACACCATAGGTGGAAATATTTAAATAAATACCAAAATAATTATGAAAAATCCTTTTATTTAGGCCCTATATACAATGAAATATTTACACACAAATGGGCCATAATATATTTTATTTTTTGATTTTATTTATTTTTTTGGCTCAACTAGCCCAGTGACTAGCGAGCTGAGGGTTTTTAAGAAGATATGGGAAAAGTCCCCTAACTCACACACGCCTATGTACAGTGAAATGGTAGGGATAACCAAAATGTTTGAGTGATTTGATAGGGTGAGGTAGCTTACTATGGCAATTATGGAAAGCCGAAAAACGGCTATCAGCAGCAAAAACTTCTCCCATGCTTCTGGCCTTGCCTTCAACTTACCTTCATGCCTCTTGAGGGTGGGGATGTGCACTAAGTGCCATTAATATTGAAGTACACCACATTTGGCATACATGCTACAATACTAGCAGGTAAAAATGCTTCTTTCTTAACTCAAACCATCAAGACTCCAAGATTTTTGTTAAGTGGGCACCAAGAGCTCAATGTTTGCTCTTTGAAGTACACCATTTTTATCATACATTTTAACCATGGTAGTATATTCTTGAAATACAATGGTAATGGTCCTTCATATATATAAACCAAATCATGATAAATTCAATGCTTGAGCATATTGTTTTGCGTGAACGCACCACAACACGATACCATTTGTAGGATGCATGGAGTCCCGAAGAGATAATGTTTCCATGAGTCTAGGGCATGAAGAACAGCTAATAGCACTTTTTCATATATGCTCAAAACTTGCTCATTTGAGCTAAGTCTTTTACTCTCATATGCTATCCCATGCCCTTCTTGAAGCAAAACTGCTTCAAGGCAATTTCCACAAACAACACACTAAACCTCAAAAGGATTTGTGAGATCTGGCAATACAAGCACAGGTTGAGAGATAAGCTTTTGTTATAGTGTTTTAAAAGCTTCTTGCTTCTTTTGAGTCCATATATACTTAACTTTATTTTTTATCAAGTTGTATAGTGGACCAACAATTAAAAAGAAGTCTTTTATGAAGCGTCTATAGTATGCACATATACCAATGACGCTTTTTGATTCATGTAAATTGGATTAGCCCATTCTTTCATTACCTCCAGCTTTGTTGATCCATACAAATACCAGAATTGGAGATAATATGACCTAAATATTGAACTTTTTGTTTTAAAAAATCAATTTTATTTTTATTAACAAAATGTTTGTTATCTCTCAATGCTTGAAAAATTACCTGTAAGTGTTTCTTGTGTTTTTCAAAAGATTTAAAGTAGATGATTACATTGTTGAAAAACACTCCATCATACAATTGGCTATAGCATTAGTTAAGCCAAAAGGCATAATAAGATATTCATAAAGACCAAATGTAGTGCAAAAGGTGGTCTTTACAATATCTTCATTGACTATCCTTATTTGATGATAGCCACTTTAAGGGTCTCTCTTACTAAAATGAGTCGACCCTTGCAACTTTTCAAATAGATCTTTAACTAGAAGCATAGGAACCTATTATTGATTGTAATCCTATTTAGTGCTCTATAGCCGCACACATGTGATAGGTGCCGTCTTTCTTTTGCACTAAAGAACTAGTGAGCAAAATGGAGAGGAGCTAGGCCTCACCATTGTTTTTTTTTACCGATTCATTCACTTGCCTCATAATATCTTCTTGTTGAGCTTGTGAAACTCTGTAAGGAGGTTTATTAGGCCGTTAACTACCTGGTAGGGGCTCTATTACATGGTCATCATCCCCTTGTTTTGGACGTAATTCTCTGGGGATCTCATCAATAATAAACATATTGAAATTGATTAAGAAATTTAGACAACTATAAATCCTCATGCATTCCTCTTGCATTTACTTGTGTATTATTAACACCATTCAAAGAGTCTTTGACAAAAATCATGTCAGCAAAATTTGAACTCTTTATTTATTTATCAAAAGCTTGAGCACCTAGAACGGGTATGGTGTTACCCGACTCTTTTGCATCTATGTCTATGTCTTTTTCCTAAACTTGAAAGAGATTCTCCTTTCAAGAACTTTATAGAGGCAACCATACGATTGAACCATGGTGCCCCTAAATTACATCCTCATGTTTAGGAGGGGAGATGAAAAAGTCCTCCTTGTCCACATAGCCTTGGATGTGGAGCCTTAGCTTCCCATATAAGGGAGTGACTGAAGCATCTTGGCCAATGAAGGCTCCATTCACCTTCATAGCATCTCCCATCTCAAAATTTTGTATGCCTAGCTTGGTGGCTACGGAAGGACTATGTGGGGATCTTTTTGGTGGAGTTAAAGACCTTTGTTCCCACCATCTTTGTGGAGCCACGTCTTCCTCTTTGGTGGATTTGAAGACCTTTGTGCTCACCATCTTTGTGGAACCACATCTTTCATAGAAGTATTTGAGAATTCACTTCTCTCTCTCTCTCCATTGGTGGTGACATTTTATGTGAGGCATGACCTCTCCTTTTTTAAGGTGCACCTTCAAGTAGTTGTTGAAGCTCTTGGTATGGATTCTCCACTTCTCTCTCTATAGAGAGTCCCCTTTTGGAAGTCTCACCAAGAGACTTCTTAGGCGCTCTCTCTTCTTGGAAAGTTGGGTGCACATCCCCTACTCTTGGGTCTCACTCCCTCCTTTGTAGGCCTCCTTTTTTTTTTAACCTCCTCAAGGTGCTTAGTCAATAAGCACCTTACCTAGCTTGGCATAGGTTCCCACTACCTAAAGTTGGCCAAAGTCTTTCATTGAATATCCTAGGCCTAAAGGATTTTAATGCAAACCTGTGGAGACTTTAACGAAGCTAACCTTAAGGTCTTTGAATTCCATTAAGTGTACCTTGTTGTAATGGAATTGGCCTATTAGATTTTAGCAAAAGAAGAATAACATTGTGAGCATTTCATTAAGTAATTTCCTTCATGTAGATAGAGAGAGAGTGCTCGGATGGAGAGAGCAACATAAAAGACATTTCCTAATTAACATGGCATGACCAATAACTTGTAAAAGAGAGAGAGATAGATAAATTAACAACAATTGAGGATCGGATTTACTTGGAGCCGGCCCCCCTTCCAAAAGGCTTTTGTATTACAGGTTTTCTCATGAGGAGAAACTTGGTACAATACGATCTTTTGTGTTTCTGAATACCTATTTGGTGCCATGAAGACAGAGAGCTTTATGCACCAAGACCTTGCTTCACACAATAATTAACATGCTTGAAACCAATCAAGAACTTGTGATGAGCATCACTAATCTTTGTGTTCCTTGAATCATTTGGGTGTCATGAAGATGGAAAGCTTCATGCACCACCATTAGCATACTTGTAAACAACAAGAACTTAAAAAATAACATTAACTTATTGCCGGCTTCAATCTCAAGACCTCAAACACCATGAAAGGTGAGGAGAGTTGGCACGGAGTGAGGAAGAAGAGAGCATGAGAAGTATTTTTACAAGAAAGAACTAGTCCCCTCACACATAATCACTCTTAGATCTTTAGCATAGCATAATACAATTTTTAATGAAGATTAGAGAAGATGATGATCATGCTTTGGGCTTCTCTTTCTTGGATTTGCATTCCATAGCCAAGAGTTGTGTGTGTAAGATCTCCCTTCTCAGGTTTGGAGAAGGAGATGACTTCAATCACCACCCACACAATAAGAGTGTGTGTGGAGCATGGGATTCATGAGAGAGAGGGACTATAACACTACCTACAAGCCCATTAGACCACTTCGGGGTAGCCAATGAGAGGCCTCCTGCAAAACAAGCAGTAGGGGTAGCATATGACAAGGGTCCTTCTTACTCCCTTTTTGTGAGAGTTAAAAGATTAAATAATTAAACTAAATTCTCATTGGACCTTTCTCAATGCCATCCAATAGGATTCAAGCACAATATGAGGGCAACATGGGTAGGTGATTGAAATGTGTCCTTATTGACTCTTGGGCTTGCCTTGAGTGTGTGTGTCTGTGCGCGCTCTCTCATGCCCCTACCTTTAAGGCTTGCCCCGTTCTTTGTAGGGTTCTTATTTGACTTGAAGCTTCTCAAGCACCTTGGTCATCAAGCATGACAGGCACCTCAAACACCTTGGTCATCAAGCACGACAAGCACCTCAAGCACCTTAGTCAACTTAAGCACGACAAGCACCTCAAGCACAGGCCTAGCTTGCATAAGGTTTAAGTACCTAAAGGTCTTAGGTCTAAGGACTTTTAACACTAACCTTTGGAGGTCTTTAATGAAGTTAACCCCTAGGTCTTTTAAGCTACATTAAGTGCTTATTGCTCTTTTGTAGACTATCTCCTTTTTGGACCCATATTGAGATGCAACCATCTCTTCTCTTGGTCCCCTCTTGAGATAAGTCAATAAGCACTCGTTGCACTTAGATCTTTAGTAAACCATCTCCATTTAGACCCCTATTGAGATGCAACCATCTCTCTTCTTGGTCCCCTATTGAAATAGGTCTATATCTATATTTTAACTCTTGTTCCCCTTTTATCTCCCATATTAAATGATCAGTTTAACATGAGAAAATCATTTGGTAAAGTTAGATATTAGATTTTATGACATTACCTCTCTCTTGAAATCATAGTCATCCTTGAGTATGAGGTAAGGAATGTAAAGCATAGTCATTAGTCCATTTTTCTTAGCAGGTAGGGGATCCCTTTTTACCCTACGACATCATTCTAAAATGGATGACTAATCCAGTTGGTGCTTGAGAGACACCATCTAAGTTTCATTTATACGGCCGTATAATAAAATTTATACGTTTATTACTCCATTTTACAGTGTATATCTATATAATGGGGTATATCTGTATAATAATTCTTTCGATCGAAATCTTTTCTATATAAGCCGGCGGTGATTTGCCATTTTGCTCAAAATTTTATTTTCAAAATTTAGTGACTGAGAGAGCTTGTGAGAGGGTGTGGGAAAGTTGCCAGAGCTACTTGAGCTGTTTTTCTATCGTCTTTGACAGTTCGACAGCACACTTAGGTAATTATTTTATCATTTTTTTTAAAAGTTTTCTAACGGTTTTTTTAAGTTTTTTGACTCTGTTGTTGTAGAGCATTGCTCACACCTCAGAGTCAATTTGCAGGTTTACATTCCCGTCTCTGGCTGTGCAGACCACCGTGTTGCACTGCAGAGAGGGTTCGGAATTAATTAGCCATCGTTAGTTGTGTAGTCCTTGGACACACTACAGCGGGGGTTTAGGATTTAGATTCTACGTTCTTGGTTGCTGTAGACCTTCGGGTCACACTGCAGAATGTAGCTTAGGTTTCATATTTAGAATCCTTGCCCTTGGCTGCTGCAGACCTTGTGTCGCACTACAGGGTGAAGGTTAGGTGATTTAGATACCCCATCTCTAACTATTGCAGACCTTGTGTTGCACTGCAGGGAGGGGTTAGGAATACTAGATTCCTCGTCTTTGGCTATTGTAGACTTTTGGGTCACACTGCAGAGAGAGGTTAGGGATACTAGATTCCTTGTCTTTGGTTGTTGTAGACTTTTGGATCACACTGCGGAGAGGTTAAGAATATTAAATTCCTCATCTCTGGTTGTTGTAGACCATCGTGTCACACTGCAGAGAGAGGTTAGGGATACTAGATTCCTTGTCTCTGGCTGTGCAGACCTTCGTGTCACACTGCAGTGAGGGAATAAGTTTCATAGATTCTCTTTCTCTGGTTGTTGTAGATCACTGTGTCGCAGTGTAGAGAAGAGTTAAATTTTGTTATAGCTTCATCTTTTTGTTTGATGTTAAGTGTGATGAACAAGTATTTTATTTCAAATGTGGAGATCAAGTTTTTTACTTCAAGTGTGGTGATCAAGTCTTTTATTTCCAAATATTTTATTTCAAGTGTGGTGATCAAATCTTTTATTTCAAGTGTGATGATCAAGTATTTTAAGGGTATGTGATGATCAAATTTTTTAATGGTATGTGCTGATTTTAACAATTGAAGTGAAATGTGTCTAAGAGCTCAAGTTATCATTTTTTACAATGCAGTGATGGAGAACGCTATTCCTATGGAAGAAAACAAAGTACCACCTCCACCTCCAGATAACCAAGTCCCACCTCCACCCCCACCGCTTGTAAATGAAGATCCTTTATAAAATCATCAACTTGTACAACAAATCTATAGAGAAGAAGAAATTTGGGTTGCTCAAGGTGATTTGAGGGCGTTAGCTGCGTCTCAAGAAGATGAATCTAAAAGGCAAGGGGAGCCCTTGACTTACAAGCAATGCAGGCAGCTTTGTCCCAACCATTATGTACGCAGCACACTATTTTGTATCAGTGGCACCGCGAAGGCATCTGCACCATTGAAAGTGTCTAATCTGCAGCATGTTGGGTTAGCTAGACATCTTTTATCTAGATTTATAAAAGTATAAAGATCACCTCCTAACGAAAATCAAGTGGCTATTTACTTCGTGCAACAATGTTACTGCCACTACATTTTGCGTCTCAAAGTCGATTGGAACGATATTCCTACAACAGCAGGAGTTGGTAAAGGCCATCTTACAAAAAAGATGGCTGCTAGAGAAGCCAGTGAAGAAGGACCTCCGTGCAAAAAAGAATTTACATATTTACAAGAAGAGCAGTTGTGATTGAGCAATTAGCTACTCAAGGCGCAGAGTTGGCTAGCCAAGGAGAGACTATTGAGATGCTACGTGCTCGCCCAAACAATCGAGATTTAGAAAGAAAATTGGCAGCTTACGTTCCAAGATATGGGCCTTTACCAGACCAGGACTTAGGAGACACAAGTGTGAGCGACTCATTGGGCACATCAGATTTTCATCTTTCAGATCTTATGGGGTCACAGTCAGCACATGACTTAAATGAGCAATAAAACTCTATCTTTTGTAATTTTACAATTTTGTGACTAGTGCTTTGAAAAAGAGAACAATTATTTTTGAAAACTTATCAATGTTTATTTTAAGCGTCTCTCTTTTGCTTGATATCATCTTCTTTCTTATTCAATTTTGTGACTTGTGCCAAACTTAAGTTAATGTTGCTATGAAGTGTAAATTGTAAGCAAACATGTTGTTTTAAACAAGTGTAAAGTATTAACGTAATATCCACTTAATTAGAATTTGGTTAAAGAGCTCTAACAACTACTTTCAAGTGAATATAAAGGTAGATGTAAATCACACCGAGCCTCGCATCTACTACTACATTTAGTAGTAGTAGATGCGAGACTCAATAAGGTGATTGTAACAGAAAGCTCACCTAACCCTAAACCCAAGAGCAAGTGAGCAGCCATCATCTGTAGGTACACAAGTGGACAGCCATCATCTATAGGTAGTGGTAGAGCACCAGGTCTAATATTCCTTCAACCACTACCTCAGATGATGGTTGCCCACTTGTGTGGCAGGCAGTGTCAAAGTCTCCTAAGCCTTCGATGTAAAGGTCGATGTTGTACGTTTGTACAAGTACTTAATGTGTATTTATTAACACTAATTAGCATCTAAAATTGAACAATTTCTTAGTTGTAGTTACCAAGTTAAGACGATGAGATTCTGACACAGGCTACTACACAAGTGGGCAGCCATCATCTGTAGGTACACAAGTGGACAACCGTCATCCGTAGGTAGCGGTAAAGCACCAATTCTAGTATTCCTTCAACCACTACCTCAGATGATGGCTGCCCACTTGTGTAGCAGGCAGTGTCAGAGTCTCATGAGCCTTCGATGTAAAGGTCGATGTTGTACGTCCGTACAAGTACTTATTAACACTAATTAACATCTAAAATTTAGCAATTTTTAAATTACTTAAAGTGTGAGAATTCTCTACACAAAGCAAACAATAATTAACTTTATAAAATTTACTTGTATGTGAGATAAACTCTACACAAAACAATTAACATCACTACACTAATCTAAGTCATTTCTAAGTGAGATAAACTCTACACAAAGCAAATAACATCACTACACTAATTTAAGTTATTTCTAAGTGTGAGATAAACTCTACACAAAGCAAATAACATCACTATACTAATCTAAGTTATTTCTAAGTGTGAAATAAACTCTACACAAAGCAAATAACTAACACTTACCTATTCTATTTTTTAAATTATATAAATGTCAAATTTTCTCACCGAGAAGAAATTATCTGATTATTATACTTAATCAATTTCTATGTGTAAATCATCTTTACACAAAGGTTAAACTAAGTTAATAATAATAAGTTTTAATATTGAAGTTTTGAGCTCTTCTTGTGAAGAGCTCAAGGCGTTGCTCTCTAAACAGAGAGTGCACTTAAAATGAAGAAGAGAAGGCAGTTAGCCCTCGTTTTATAATATTCAATATTTCGATCAAAATTTATTTTGATCGGAATATATTTCAATCAAATTTTATATCGATCGAAATAATATAAAGTTATACGATACGGCCATTATAATGATGTGGCAGCGTATAAAACACCTGTATAATACAAGGAATCATATAAAACGCCCATTTTATACATATTATACGTATACCATATAACGCACAATGCAACCCAGGACACCTTCTACCGCAATCATGTCTCCTCTTTATTCCATATCATACTTTCAAAGTAGATTGACACGTTCTACGTGGTGTTTGGGAGACATCGTCACCACAAACATGATCCTAAGCATGCATACTACTTGAAATTGTGCACAATAAAAGAAAGAGAGAGTCTTATACAACAAAAAACATTGGTCATTTAAAATGCATTTTACATTTTCTTACTCTATTGTATCATTGTAATCATTGACAAGGTTCATATTATCCTTAAATTATGTTCTGTGTATGCACCTAACATCTTCAAAAGGATAATTCCTAAATTCCTAAATTCAATTAGATACTGTCAATAATCTTACCATGTCTTAATACCTTGTCTCCATGTTGAAGAATGGACTTTGGTTGGAGCTCCTATTTTTCATCCTTGCTTCTTTCAATTTTTGTCTCTCTTGGTGGCTCTTCTTTAAAAGGCTTGAATAGGCTCTTCTTAATAAGCCAATGGTTGGGCAATGTTAAGCCATTTGATTGATGGGCTTAAAATTTTGGAAAGGGTCATAGTATCTTTTTGGTAGTTTTACCATAATACTTATGGTGGCCCATAAGATTCTTGTCCATAATTTGCCTTAAA
This sequence comes from Adiantum capillus-veneris, assembly GCF_014529385.1. Lineage (NCBI taxonomy): Eukaryota > Viridiplantae > Streptophyta > Polypodiopsida > Polypodiales > Pteridaceae > Adiantum > Adiantum capillus-veneris. The sequence continues at coordinate 115,250,740 of NC_140942.1, read as the reverse complement.
TGAGCCTTGAGGAACTTTAGCAAGACCCAGTCATTTTCTTAAAAGGCTAGGGCTCTTGGTGCTTGTTAGCAGCAGCCCTTTTTGCCTTTCCTTTGAGATGGAAATAGCTTCTTTAATCTTGTGGAAGATTATTTTAGATCCTGGCTAAACTCATCTTAGCATATTGAAGAACTTCCCATATACCTTAAGTAGTAAGTGACTTTTAGATATTTCCTCTTTTACCTCTGAAGATGCCTTTCTTGAAGTAGTATATACAGTGTCATTATACACATACTCTATTGAACATAAATACTTCTCCCATTGTGAGCGTTATTGTACTTCCAAGACATACGTTTTTAGTAGATCTTGAATTTTAAGGTTAGCTATCCTATTTTGGCCATCTGTTAGTGGGTGATAAACCAAGGAGAAGTTTTAACCTTATACCTAGATTTTCAAAGAGACCCTCCCACAACTTTTTTGGTCATTTTATGATCTCTATCCGACAAAATAGGTTGGCAAGTCCTGGTCTTTTGTCATTTCCCTAGTATTTCATATTTGTTTTGAGGGTAGGTCAATAGAAATAGGTTTTTATTGATTTTTTAATGTATTTTGAATCCCTCCATGCCCCACATTAGAGGGAGCATGAGATTCATTTATGACTTCTTCAAGGAATGAGTGAACAAAACATAGCCTTTTGTCATACAAAAGATAACCATTCTTTAAAGTGAGTAATTCTTCTTTCTCTTTAATGCAAAGTCTATAATTACATCCCTAAAGTTTGGGTCAGTAAAATACTCATCTTATCATGAAAGATAGATCATTGTGAGTTATTATTGACACTTCATTTACCCCTGATCGTTGTGAAAGTGCATTGGCCACTTGATTGTGCTTGCCAATAATGTGAGCAATTGAAATTGAAATTTGCAAAAGGAAATTTTCCCACATCATTTGGTTGTCGAAAGATTTGACGTGCGTCATGAAATATTTGAGACTTTGGTAATATGTTTGTAGGATGAAAGGAGTCTCCAAAAGATAGTGCTTCCATATGTCTAGGGCATGTAGAACAACTCGTAGCTCCTTTTGTATGTAATTTTACTCAAAGGAAATCATAATAGACATTATTGAACTTCAGATAGCTTTGAGAGATCCAGTCGTTGTAAACGCAAGTTAGAGCTAAGCCCTTTCTTTAGCTATTCAAAAGCAATTTTCTCTTTTGCAATAACTCTGCAATTCATGTAGATTACTTGGATTAGGTCAACCTTTTATTACCTTTAACATTGTTGGACCATTTGGATTCCATCTTGAGAGATAATGTGACGTAAGTATTGAATCTCTTGTAAGAAAGATTTACTTTGCTTTGGATTAACAAAAAGCTTATTCTCTTTCAAAACTTACTAGTTCATGCAGTTGCCTCATGATCTCCTCTTGTTTAACTTAATAAAGAGGCTTATTAGGCAGTGAGCTTTATGGTAGAAACTCTATTGCATGTACATTATCCCTTCATTTTGGAGATAGCTCATCAAGGATATCATCAATAAAAACATCTTGGGATCCACTTTGGAGATTAGATAGGTCCAATTCCTCTTGATTCCCTTTTTTTTGTTTTTTCATTGTTACTTGTTAAAACATTGGAATCAATTATAATCTTCCTATCAATAGTCAAGTACACAAAAATAGGTATATCCATTGACTTGTCAAAAGCATGCGTATTTACATGTGGTATGGTATTACGCAACTCATTTGGCATCTATGACATATTTTTCCTAGCATAAGAAAACTAAAGTCCTTGAGTATGGGCATCTCTTGTGGGGCTTCAACTTTAGAAGCTCAAGATAGCTCATTATGTGCATCTCTTTGGGGACAAACACGATAGGCATGTCCTTGCTCTCCACACTTAAAGCACTTGTTTTCTTTGCGATAGCGCTCTAGCTCTTCCGAAGAGAGTTTATTTTTGCCTTGTTATTGTTATTGTTATTAAAGTTGCCTTTGGAAGAACTTTGTGGACTATTCTTCCCTTTTTGCTGTCATTTGTCCTTAATTTCCACGGGCTTAATATTTCTCTTAGCCCCTTGTTGGAAATTGATCTTGGAAGCAACCATAGTATGGTGTATGACTGCAAAGATAGGCTTGGGCCTTTGATAAATGACATATTTGCACATGTCTTCAGGTAGCCCAGCATAGAATTGTTGTTTTTGCTCTCCAAAATCTTTCTTTTTGTAGACAGTGGCTTTGAGATGTAAATCCCAAAACTTTTCTACATACTTGTGGAAAGACTCGTAGGCAGATAATTTCAAGCTTCGCCATTTTGTAAGCACTTTATCTTTAGCATCGCTTGCAAGAAATTGCTTCATGATGGAATCTCTTAAAGTTGTCCATGTCTTAGGAGCTTCTCCATTAGCCCGTAGGCTAGCCCACCATTTCCTGGCGGACTTTTGAAAATTCATAGCTACATGTTGTAGCTTGGAGGACTTTGTGAAGCCTTTATCTCCAAAGGCCACATCAAACTATTGAATAAAGGCCAGAACTTAATCTATGGCACCAAAGGTACCATCATAGGTGAGGAAAGAGATATTCTTTTCTCCCTCTTTAAACTTCTTAAGCTTGTTGGGTCTCTGGAATGGGGTTTCCTATGTCCTCTCCTTTGAGATTACTTGGAGGAATAGCCACTACTTTCATTAGAAGAAAAAAAAGACGAAGAAGATGGAGAAGAGGGTGACCTCTTTCTCTCCTTTTTTTTCCTTGCATTCTTCTCTTCTCTCTTGGGTTCATGGTGGACAGGGCTATGTGGTGATTTCTTCCTCTTAGGAGGAGTTGGAGATGTTTGTATCCGTCATCTTTGTGGAGAGACATCTTCTAAATTGTTTGGAGATTCACTTCTTTCTTGTTCCTTTGGTGGGGACTCTTCATTTGAAGCATGCTCTCTCCTTTTAAATAGAGAAGCTTAGCTTCCCATAGCTTGTTGAAGCTTAGTGACAAGATAAATTACAAGCATGGGGGTGTCACTAGTAGCACTTTCATGTGCAAAATCAAAATTATCAACATTCATTATACTGTCTTAATTATTGTCAGCCATGCTAACAAAACTTATGTGTTTGCTAAGTTTGTTCTTTGGCAATTCAAAACCTTAGTTGCTACTCCTCTTAGCCTTGAAAATCAGCACTTAAGCATCTACACCCATGGCTCAATTTTGGTTAATTATAGAGATTAGTGAAGTAAGTATAACATAGCAAAATTGCCAAGGGCTAGCTCCTTTTGGAATTCTTATAGCTCAATAATGGTAAAGCCATTGGCAAGTCTATAAAGACTCCATTATTAAGTTCAAAGCTCTTGAGGTGTGCACCATATCCCACTTAGTGGGCTCAACAAAACCAACAATGGATACCAATCCCACTTACCCGAATACAATTAACAAAACCAGCCATAAATAGGCTACTTAAAGATCTCTCTTCTTAAGCAAGAAAAGAGAAACCAAATTCTCTAATACCAATGTAATGGAATTGGCCTATTAGCTTAGATTGTAGCATTCCTTCATGTAAGTAGAGAGAGAGTGCTTGGATGGAGAGAGAAACATTAAACACATTTCCTAAATAACATAGCATGACCAATAACTTGTAAGAGAGAGAGAGAGAGAGAGAGAGAAATTAACAACAATTGAGGACCGGAGATACTTTGAGCCGGTCCCCCCTCCAAAAGGCTTTTGTATTATAGGTTTTCTCATGAGGAGAAACTTGGTACAATACAATATTTTGTGTTTCTTAAGACCTCTTTGGTGCCGTGAAGACAAATACCTTCATGAACCAAGACCTTGCTTTACACAATAATTAATTTTCTTGAAAACAATCAAGAACTTGTGATGAGCATCACTAGTCTTTGTGTTCCTTGAATCATTTGGGTGTCATGAAGATGGAAAGCTTCATGCACCACCATTATCATACTTGTAAACAACAAGAACTTGAAAAAGAACATTAACTTATCCCCGATCTCAATCCCAAGACCTCAAACACCATGAAAGGTGAGGAGAGTTGGTAGGGAGTGAGGAAGAAGAGAGCATGAGAAGTATTTATACAAGGAAGAATTAATCCCCTCACACATAATAACTCTTAGAGCTTTAACATAGCATAATATAGTGATTAATGGAGATTAGAGAAGATGATGAGCATGATTTGGGCTTCTCTTGCTTGGATTTGCATTCCATAGCCAAGAATTGTGTGTGTAGGCTCTCCCTTCTCAAGTTTGGAAGAAGGAGATGACTTCAATCACCACCTACACAATGAGAGTGGGTAGTGGGGCGTGGGATTCATGAGAGAGAGAAAGAGAATTTGATTTGGGACTACAACACTACCTACAAGATCATTGCACCAGTTTTGGGCTAGCCATTGCAAGGCCTCCTGCAAAACAAGCAATAGGGGTATCATAATGAACAAGTGTCCTTCTTACTCCCTTTTTGTGAGAGTTAAAGCATTAAATAATTAAACTGAAATCTCATTAGACCGCCCTCAAGGCCATCCAATAGGATTCAAGCACATTACGAGGGCAACATGGGTAGGTGATTGACATGTGTCCTTATTGCCTGTTGGGCTTTCCTTGAGTGAGTGTGTGTGTGTGTGTGTGTGTGTGTGTGTGTGTGTGTGTGTGTGTGTGTGTGTGTGTGTGTGTTTTTGTGCTCTCATGCCCTTACCTTTAGGGCTCGCCCCCTCCTTTGTAGGGTTTTTCTTTGACATGAAGCTTCTCAAGCACCTTGGTCGTCAAGCATGACAAAAGCACCTTAAGCACCTTGGGTCATCAAGCACAACAAGCACCTAAGCACCCTGGTCATCAAGCATGACAAGCGCCTCAAGCACCTTACTCAACTTAAGCACGACAAGCACCTCAAGCACATGCCTAGCTTGCATAAGGTTTAAAGTACCTAAAGGTCTTGGTCTAAGGACTTTTAACACTAACCTTTGGAGGTCTTTAATGAAGTTAACCCTAAGGTCTTTTAAGCTCCATTACGTGCATATTGCTCTTTGGTAGACTATCTCCTTTTTGGACCCCTATTGAGATGGAACCATCTCTCCTCTTGGTCCCCTCTTGAGATAAGTTGATAAGCACTTGTTGCACTTAGCTCTTTGGTAAACCATCTCCATTTGGACCCTTATTGAGATGCAACCATCTCTCCTCTTGGTCCCCTATTGAGATAGGTCTAAAAGCACATATCTATATTCTAACTCTTGTTCCCTTTTTACCTTCCCATATTAAATGATCAATTTAATGTGAGAAATCATTTGGTAAATTTAGATATTGCATTTTATGACACTTTCTCTTTGGTAGACTCCTATTGAGATGCAATTATCTCCCCTTTAGAGTAGGACTAGTAACACATATCTATGTTCTAACTCTTGCTCCCCTTTTATCTCCCATTTCAAATTATCAACTTAACATGAGAAAATCATTTGGTAAGGTTGGATATTAAATTTTATGACATTTTAGACCTCATCAAACTTTCATGTGAGTGTTTTTTATGACATCATCATCTATTCCAAGACTCTAGAAGAACACAAGCAACATCTCAAGGTAATATTTCAAGTTTTGAGAGAGAATAAGCCTTACATTAACCAAAAGAAAAATGAATCTTTCTTAAAAGTGATTCAGTTTTGAGGCCATATTATCTCCCAAGGAGGGATCCAAATGGACCTTGAAAAGTTGGACATAATGAATGGATGGCCCATACAAAAAAATCTACATGAACTAAGAATCTTTATAGGTATGTGTGCATACCTAGGTGCTTCATAGAAAGAAATTCACTTATAGAAAAACCATTGCAAAAGAAGACAAAGCTTTTGAAACTCTTAAAGAAAAACCTATCTCTCAAGAAATCCTAATATTACCAGATCTCTCAAAGCCTTTTGAAGTCCAATGTGATGCTTGTGGACATTGCCTTGGAGCTGTGTTGCTTTAAGAAGGGCATGCCATAGCATATGAAAGTAGGAGATTAACTGACCATAAAAATCATCTAGGGATATTTGAGAAAGAGCTATTAGCTATCATGCATGCCTTGGATACATGAAAGCATTATCTCCTAGGCAGTCCATTTATATTGAACACAAATAATCAAAGTCTTAAATACTTTCTAATGCAAACTAAATTGGGTGATAAACAAGAGAGGTGGGAAAATTTTCTTTCTCAATTTCATTTTCATATTGCTCACATTGCTGATAAGCACAACCAAGTGGCCAATGCGCTCTCACAAAGACCCAAGGTAAATGTTGTATCAATAGCTACTCACAATGATCTATCCTGTAATGAAATTATGCTAATAACTTAGATTGTGGGGGAACGAGAATAGCATAGTGAGAATTTCTTCAAGGAAATTCCTTTATGTAGATAGAGAGAGTGCTTGGTAAGAGATAGAAACATTAAACAAATTTCCTAATTAACATGGCATGAGAAATAACTTGAAAAAGGGAGAAAATTAAAGAAATTGACAACAATCAAGGATTAGATTTACTTGGAGCTAGTCCCCCCTAGCCTCCAAAAGTCTTTTGTACTATAGATACTCCCATTGAGAGACACTTTATACAATACAATTCTTGGGTTCCTTGAAACCTCTTTGGTGCTATGAAGATGGAAGCTTCATACACCAAGGCTTTGCACTAAATAACACTTAACTTGCTTGCAAATAATAGAAATTGTCCTTGGCCTCAATCCCAAGACCTGAAACACCATGAAAGGTGAGGAGAGCTGGCAGGGAGTGAGGGAGATAGAGAAAATGAGAAGTGGCCATACAAGAAAGAAGTAACCCCTTGCATATCATCACTCATAGTAGCTTTAGCTTAGCATAGAGATTGACAATGAATGAGATGATAGCATGCTTTTGAGCTTAGCTCTTGGTTGGATTTTCATTCCATAGCCAAGAGTTGTTGGAGTAGACTCTCCTCTTCACAAGCTTGGAGAAGGAGGAGGCTTGAGTGCTTCCACACACAGACAATGAAAGAGTGAATGGGGCATGGGATTCTTGAGAGAGAGAGAGAGAGAGGGAATTTGGAGAGAGAGAGAGAGAGAGAGAGAGGGAATTTGATGTGGGTCATTTACACTAGCTACCTTCTCATTGGTTCACTTTGGGGGTTAGCCAATGGTCGGTCTTGGTCATTTCAAGCCGCAGAAGTAGCATTGTGAAAAGTGTCCTTTTTAAGTTATTGACACAAGCTTCAAGCATTTAAATAATTGAGCTAAATTCTTATTGGACCTCTAGGTCAACTAGCCAATAGGAATTAAGCTTGCACATGGCTTGCTTAATTCTCATTGGACCCCTTAATAGACTATCCAATAGGATCTAGGGATTTTAAAAAATTAATTGGACTATAAAATACATTTTCTAATAAAAGATATGCTCAAATTAATTAACTAAAATCTCATTGGACCTTTAGGGTGGCTAGCCAATAGGAACTAGGCACACTATGGGGGAAATAGAGCTAGGAGACTGACATGTGTCCTTATCGCCCCTTCGGGGGAGATGGGCTTGTGAGAGAGTGTGTGCACTCTCTCTCATCCCCCCTACCCTTAGTTGGCATAGGTTCCCACCACCAATGACTTGAAGAAAATAACCTAGGCCTAAAGGCTTTTAACACTATACTTGGTGGCTTTAATGAAGCTAACCTTAAGGTCTTTAATGCTCCATTAGTTGCACATTGCTCATGAGTAAGTTATCTCCTTGTTGGACCCTTTTTGAGGTGTAACCATCTCTCCTTTAGTCCCCTTTTGAGATAAGCTTAGAAGCACTTTGGTGCACATTGCCCTTTGGTAGACCACCATATTTTGGACCTCCTATTGATCTAGAACCCTTTCTCCTTTAGGTCCCTTGATAAGATAGGTCTAGAAGCACATATCTATATTCTAACTCTTAATGCCCTTTTATCTCCCCATATTAAATGATCAGTTTAACATGAGAAAATCATTTGGTAAAGTTAGATATTAGATTTTATGACATATCCTCTATGATAGATGAGTATGTTATGGATCCAAACTTTAAAGATGTAATGCTAGCTATTGCACTAGGGAAGAAAGAGGAACCATACAACATACAAGATGATCATCTTCTTTATGACAATAGGCCATGCATTACACAAGCCTTGCGTGAAAAGGTTATGTATGAGTTTCATGCTCCTCCTCATGCAAGACACAAAGGGATTCAAGCTACTATAAAGGGGGTAGAGATGTACTTTGATTTGGCCAACAATGAATTCCAACATACAATACTATGTTACCAATTGCATTCTATGTCAAAAGACAAGCAACCTCGCTTAGCCATTACCTATGCTTGATTTCCATTGGAAGAGTATATCCAAGGATTCTATGTTTGGATTGCCAAGATCTTTTCATGTGAATGCATGCATCTGGACAATAGCTGATTGATTTAGCAAACAAGCACATTTTGTACCAGTTAAAAAGACTATTTACGCTGTGAGCGGGATGAAAACACACACAGCGCCTCTATAACGACCCGACACACACTCTTGGAATGATACACACACACACTAAGGGGCACCACTCGGTTTACACAACACACCTGGCCGAGACAGGGAACACACCTCTGGAGTGAGAGGAGAGAGACTATCCACTTGCCCACTCCACACAAACACACACACACACACACACACCCAAAAAACTCAGCTCAAAAGAGGAGAATTTCTGATGTTTAGATACAATTGAGCTTGGGCCAACACCAATGGGGCAAACAGCTCACACAATATGGGTAAAAGATACCAGATACAATCACAAATTGGAGAAGAAGCTTCACTCACCGGAGAAGATTACACAGAAAAACAGCAGAAAAAGAGTGAGGAATTTGGCAAAATGGACAGCGCCATCGCGTCCGGAACGGCCCAAAACCCCAGTCTACAATGTCAAAGTGCTCAAATCCGACATCGGATGAGCAGTTTACGGCCAAAACAGGCTCCAAAAACCCAAAAAACACACCTGCGGCTGTTCCTCCTCTCTTCTCCACGTTTTTTCTGGTCTTCTCTCAGTTTTTTCAGTTCCCACACTTAGCTTTTTTAGTTGGGCACCCTTAGCCTTTTAGATGACCTCAAACGGACCCCGAACAGGCCAAAAACTGACCTCGCAGTGCATAGTTGTCACCTTTTTGCATCATTCGCACACCTGGCACTCAGCTTTTTTCCAATAATGCACCTCGCCATCACGTGAAGTGGCCCCAAAAAAAGGTCCTCATGATGACCTTTCTGCATAATTCTCACAAGCAAACACCCACGTTGTGTCTGTCCTCATCTGCGTGCAAATATTGACCTCGTTCGCCCTCCTGACGCCACTAGATGCCATCTGACGCACCTGCTAACCTCACGTCGTCGGCCCGCGGATAGCTTCCTCGAGAAGTTTTACGCGCTACCAACTCCTCCTTATTGTAGAAAAACACAATGGTACTAGTAATGATGAAAATCGATGCACTATGTACATGGTGTCCTACCTGTACACATGTGGGCCCCACGTAACCACCTGGCTCTGGAAAATGGGCAATACTTTATTTGATGCACCATGCATGGGTATGTACATATGCGCAATCCCTTGCTCCAAAAAACTCCTGACATAATTTGCCCATCCCCTAGCCTGCTAGATCATTCATGATCAGCAGCAGCAAAGAGCGATATGAGACTCGCCGCATCACATGTCTCCTCATCCTTCACCAACATTGCTTGCTCCACAGACAGTTCATCTTGCTCCACCATCATCAATCTAGCATGATACAATTTAAGACGCAATCCATTTACCCTTGACTTATGTAGAACACCATCCAGGTTAGCCAGCTGATATGTGCCATTTGGAAAACACTCTACTACCTTGAAAGGGCCTTCCCACTTAATTTGAAACTTCTTTTGGAAGGTGTTGTCCAGCTTACTGTTGTAGCGCAAAACCAAGTCATGTTTCTTGATACCCTTACTTTTGACCTTTTCATTTATCTTTGTCAAAGCCTTATCCTGCATCTGCCCATAATGCTCCAATGCGCTCATCCTATCCAACTGGACCTCTTGTAACTGCAAGAGCCTCTCTTTGAATGCATCACTAGGCGGACCAAGCAACTTCTCTAACATCTTGACCGCAGGCAACTCTACCTCCACAGGCAATAGTGCTTCCTTTCCATACACCAAATGAAATGGAGTAAACCCTGTACCTGTCTTCACCGAAGTACGGTAAGCCCATAATGCACTAGGCAATTCTAAATCCCAATTCTTTCCTTGGTGCTCTGTCACTTTTGAAAGAATCTGTACCAACTCACCATTGAATCTTTCATTCAAGCCATTACACTGTGGGTAATAAGGAGTGGTATGCTGGTGCCTAATCTTCATCTTTGCACATAAAAAATCTAGCAGTTTAGCTCTAAAGCCAGGCCCCTTATCTGAAAGTAACTCCAGTGGCACCCCAAACTTGCAACATATTTCATCATACACAAATTTTGCCACATCCTTTGCAATGATCTGTTTTACTGCTATAGCCTCTGCCCATCTAGAGAGATAGTCCACTGCCGTCAAAATATAGCTTTTGCCCCTGCTTGTGATAGGTAACGGGCCTATTGCATCAATTCCCCACTTTTCAAACACATCAAACGCCATAATGGTTTTTCGTAGCTCTGGCTTCAACACTCTCTTCCCAAATGCTTGACACCTATTGCAAGACCTACACCAATGGTGAACATCCTTGTGCAAACTAGGCCATACATACCCCTCTTGCAAAATCTTATGCAAGGTGATCTTTAGAGCAAAATGGCCACCACATGCGCCTTCGTGATTCTCTTCCAACACTCTGTAAAGCTCCTCCCGCCAAGGTACACGTCTCAACACGAGATCAGCCCCTTTCATGTATAAGACATCACCAATCAATTTGTACCTGTATGCTCTACGCACAAAGCCATACTTCTTAGACTTCTGAATCTCCTTTGGAATGATTCCTGTTAGCAAAAACTCCTCTTCTTGAGCCAAACTTTCCCGGCCATGATAAAGAGGTAAAGTGGTCCTCAACACAAATAGCTCCCCAATCATGCCTTGAGCTGCTTCATGTGCCTCTCCATTTAGAGCACGTTCAATGTGTCTGATACTCCATGCTTCAAACTTTTTTAACAGGCCTTTAATTCTGAAGCACATTTCCTTCAATGAGGTGTTCTTGCTCTTCCACACACCCAACACTTGCTTCACCACTAACAAGGCATCACCTTTTATGCTCAACCTTCGAACCCCATGCTTCAAACAAATGTGTAATCCGGCTTCCAATGTAGCATATTCATCCTCATTGTTACTATGAGCATCCAATTTGAACCCTCTCTTGCATACTAGCTTCCCCTCTGGATCATAAAGTGCTATACCCCCTGAAGCTGCATCATGGCTCTTTCTGTATGAACCATCAAAGAACAACACATGTGCATTGCTGATCTGTGGCACTTCTTCAACTACCTTTCTCACCACCTCTTCCTTAACAATAAGGGGATTCTCCTTGTAGGTCAACAAATCAGCTAGGGTAGCCCTTGTACTATCTTCCACTAGAAAAGAGAACTCAAACTCTTGCAGCTCAATTACCCATTTCTTCACCACATTTGACATGTTAATACCATTAATTAACTGTGGCAAAAAGGCATAACTCGTCAAGAAAACAAAAGGCCGTGGTAGCAAGTAATGACGAAATCGTCGACAAGCAAATATTACACTAGCCATCACTAGCTCTACTTCCGATAACTTTCTCTCCGCTACCAACTTCACTCGGCTTGCACAATACACTGGCCTCATATAATGGCTGCCCTTCCCCTTTTGCAATAGCATGGCTCCAATGGCATCATCCCCTACTGATGGATTTACATAAAAAACTTTCTCCCAATCAGGAGCCTGCATGGCTGACAACCCCCCTAACACCTCTTTCACCTCTTGAAACACTTCTTCACACTTGTCATCCCATTGCAATGGATCATGCTTTGCCACTTGCTGTAATGGATAAAGAAGCTGCGAAGACAATGGAATAAACCGTGCCATGTACTTCACTTTGTGTATAAAGGTTGCCAATTGCTTCGTACTCATAGGTGATGGAAGAAGAATAATAGACTTCACCTTATCTGGATCAGCCTCAATGCCATTTTCTGACACCATATGGCCCAATAGCTTCACCCTTGGCTGTGCTAGATGACATTTCTTTGGATTTAGTTGTCCTCCACATTCATCATATCGAGCGAATACCATCTGCAGCTTCTCATGGTGTTCAGCCCTACTGCTATAGACACAGAAGTCATCCATAAAAGCTTTAACACAACTACCAATGAATGGTTCCAACACCCAATTTGCTCTCTCTTGATAGAAGGAAGGTCCATTTGACAACCCAAATGGCAATACTGTGTAGCAATAGCAGCCCCATGGCGTAATGAAAGTTGTCTTTGTGCGGTCTTTAAGAGCAATCTTCAATTGAAAATAGCCTGAAAAACCATCACACACACTGTACCTCTCATAACCTGCCACTGAATCCAAGATCTGATCGATGAATGGAAGAGGATATGGGTTCTTCTTAGTGGCTGCGTTTAAGGGTTTAAAATCCACACAAATTCTCCACTTCCCATCCTTCTTTGGACTGACTACAACTGGACTCACCCATTCTGTGGTCTCCACTGGAACTATGAACCCTGCCTTCAATAACTTGTCCACCTCTACCCGCAAGGCTTCCATTTGCTCTTGACCCATCCTTCTTAGCCTTTGCCGCACTGGCTTAGCACCTTCATTCAGCTCTATATGCATCTCTTCACCCTTGAACCCTCTGATCTCTTCATATGAAGTAATGAACAAATCAGGAAAACTAGCCAGCATATGCAAATATATATCCTTCTCCATAGCTGAGAGGTCTCCACTAATCATTTGCGTCATTAATTCCTGCTTCTTTGACAACTCAACTTTGGTTTGCATCAGCCCTTCAATCACTTCATAAGGCCCTTCACTTTCATCTTCAACTTCCTTCGCAAATGCGACTAAACCAATCTCCTGGATTTCTTTGTCCATCAAAAGAAATGCAACATCAACATCCTCATCACTGCTGGTAGTGCTATCACTATCCTCATCTGTCACCGTGGAAGAGTCTTCATCACTAGACTCATCCTCATCTTCATAAAGCTCCTCTAATCGTTTCCTTGTGTCCATATTATAAAGCTTCTTGGTACCTGTCTTTCCATAGAGGCTAATCGTACCATGTCGCCAATCTTGAACAGCTCCCACTGCACGTAGCCATGGTCTGCCCAGTATAATAGGATATGCTCCCAACCCTGCTGGCATCACATGAAAATCAACCACTGCCTTTGCATCATATGCCTCCACTTCTAAGCTCTTTACAACACCCAAGCATTTTACTTTTTGATGGTTTGCCAATCTGATCCGAAAACTTGACACCCCAGCCACTGTGAGACCCATCTTCTCAACGCATGAGTGTGTTATGACGCATATTTGGGCTCCGCCATCCACATAACCTTGTCCCAAATTTTTCCTTTTATGCCACACATCTACTATTGGACAAATGTCTGGTAGCTCGTCCATTGCCAACACCTTCACTGAACCTCTCTCTGGCTCTTTCTCCATTGGGTTAACCATCCTCTTCCACTGTCGCTTTAGCTTAGGCACCATCTCTATAAGCTGCCCAAAAGTAACATCTACCTTCCTGCTCGTCAGATCCTCCTTCAAGTCATAGCTTAATTGCCCATCCCCTAGTGGAAAATCTGAAACATGAAACTTTCGACGAGCTCTCCTTTTCCTCTTGGCCTTGACATCCTCGCCTTCATGGCTCTTTCCTTTCTTCTTACTAGGACCTGGGGCACTTCTTCCTTCCTTTTCCTCTGTGGTCCTCTTCCCAATAGGCATCACTAATGTATCCTCTAGCTTTGATGCCTTCTCCAAGGTGACTACACTTAGCACTTTTGTCTTCCCTTTTTCCTCCTGGGTCAGTCCACTGGTTCCTTCGTCTCCCTTAATTTCGATGCCATAATCATTTGACCTAGTTAGCACCTGTCTTGGCAATGGATACATGTCTCCCCCCATCCTTGGTGGCTTATCACATTGCGGGCTGATGTGGCCCAACTCTCCGCAATTATAACATGTGGGCGTCTGCCTCCAAAACCTACTATTACTTTGTCCAGCACCATTCCTAGGTCTTTCTTCACCTGCTGGCTGATTTGCAAACCGCCCTCGACCTCGATTATTTCCCACTTGACCTAGCATGTTTAGGCTGAGATTCTTCATCAAATCAACCACTTGCCTCATGTCTTGCCTTAGGCCATCATCTTGCACTGCTGTAGTGACCACTGCTGGCATAACCTGAGTAGTAACAGGAACCACTGGTTCATGATGAACCCCTGACATGCGCCCTTGTAAAGACTCTATAGGCTGAAATTCAGACCTCATTGGCAAAGACTCCACCCCTAACTGGCTCATTTTCCTCAGCTTCCACTCTTTGTTCCTTGCTACCTCTAGTGCATCTTCATATGTCCTAGGCTTCTTTAGCTCCACTCTCCAACGTATATTCTCCCAAAGACCAGCCAAGAACCTGTCCTTCTTCATCATGTCAGGCGGGGGTACCTGTGGTGCTAAAGCCTTGCACATTCGCTCCCATGCCAATGAAAAATTACGTATGTACGCATCTACTGGCTCACCTTCCTTTTGCACCAAAGCCTGTACTTCTTGCCACACTTTGTCAGGGTCTTCTATCTTCACAAACTCCACTTCCAATCCATGCCTTAGATTGTCCCAACTCAATCTTATAGGTGGATCAGACATACGCAACTCCTCTTCAAATGCTTTGGACCAAACTCGTGCATCACTCTTCAAACAAATTTGGAGAAGGCGTAACATTTGCGTAGGGTCATGAATCTGGTTGCTAATGCAGGCAACCTCCATCTTTTCCAAAAATTCTTCCACATCTTCATCACTTCTTCCATGAAACTCGGGATAAGAGAAAGCCATGGCTACCCAAATTATGATGCTTTGAGAACCCCTTCGAACACACGTGCAAGAACCCAAAACTTTTCACTTCCCAATCCCCAGAAACTTCAATGGAGCTCAACTTTAGATAAGGACAAACACATGCACATCAAATGAGTTTTCATAGTTGATCATCGGGATGACAACAGGCAAAGGACATTCCAGGATCTCTCTCAATCTTCTTGGCCCAAACATAAAGACTATGCGCTGCTGGAAAAAGATCTTCCTGGACACATGAACATTAATCTGAATTCTTTGCGTTAAATGAAAAGGAGTGAACTGAGGGCCATTTTGATCATCCATTAAAGCCAACCATGAAGCTCCCAAGAAGGCACACCTGACTCAACCTCTGATTTTGCCAAAATTTCAGCAGCATAACAGAATAAATGGCTCAAAATACCAAAAAACCAGCCATCATAACTTGGGAAAATTTCGACAGAGTTTCCCCAGAAGTAGAGCAGTAGGAACCCAAAATATAGACTGTCTATGTATGCATAAACTGTCAACAATAGAACCCGAGCATCAAGTAGGACTCACTAGTACATAGCCTATGGCGAGGTCACGAAAAGGGTGCTCCAGCTACCTGTATCACCGAAAGGATCTCCACATTTGAGAATCCCCCAGCTCAATAAAAACCTCACGCTATCGACCCTCACACGAAAGCTAATGCAAATCGCGTATAGTCAAGTCTCAGAAATGACTATCTTCCAGACCAAGTCTCAGAAATGGCTGGGACTGCCAAATAAAACCATATATGGCTCCACAAAGGCGTACAATGGCACTTTCCACAAGTAACGTACAATCCAGCAGACAATGCGCTCAAATAGGCGCCAAGTGATGCATTCCCACAACAACTGCAAGTGACATCATTGCTAGTATATCACTGTACTCCAGCTACCTGTACCTGTGTGAATCACCTGTACCTGTACCTGTACCTGTCCCTGTAACCTGTAACCTAGAACCTAGAACCTGTAATCTGCAACCTGCAACCTGTAATCCCGAAGCTCAAAGCTCGAAGCTGAAGGTACTCGAAGAAGATCCTCCGTGGGGGCGCCAAAAGAATGTGAGCGGGATGAAAACACACACAGCGCCTCTATAACGACCCGACACACACTCTTGGAATGATACACACACACACTATGGGGCACCACTCGGTTTACACAACACACCTGGCCGAGACAGGGAACACACCTCTGGAGTGAGAGGAGAGAGACTATCCACTTGCCCACTCCACATAGACACACACACACACACACACACACCCAAAAAACTCAGCTCAAAAGAGAAGAATTTCTGATGTTTAGATACAATTGAGCTTGGGCCAACACCAATGGGGCAAACAGCTCACACAATATGGGTAAAAGATACCAGATACAATCACAAATTGGAGAAGAAGCTTCACTCACCGGAGAAGATTACACAGAAAAACAACAGAAAAAGAGTGAGGAATTTGGCAAAATGGACAGCGCCATCGCGTCCGGAACGGCCCAAAACCCCAGTCTACAATGTCAAATTGCTCAAATCCGACATCGGATGAGCAGTTTACGGCCAAAACAGGCTCCAAAAACCCAAAAAACACACCTGCGGCTGTTCCTCCTCTCTTCTCCACGTTTTTTCTGGTCTTCTCTCAGTTTTTTCAGTTCCCACACTTAGCTTTTTTAGTTGGGCACCCTTGGCCTTTTAGATGACCTCAAACGGACCCCGAACAGGCCAAAAACTGACCTCGCAGTGCATAGTTGTCACCTTTTTGCATCATTCGCACACCTGGCACTCAGCTTTTTTCCAATAATGCACCTCTCCATCACGTGAAGTGGCCCCAAAAAAAGGTCCTCATGATGACCTTTCTGCATTATTCTCACAAGCAAACACCCACGTTGTGTCTGTCCTCATCTGCGTGCAAATATTGACCTCGTTCGCCCTCCTGACGCCACTAGATGCCATCTGACGCACCTGCTAACCTCACGTCGTCGGCCCGCGGATAGCTTCCTCGAGAAGTTTTACGCGCTACCAACTCCTCCTTATTGTAGAAAAACACAATGGTACTAGTAATGATGAAAATCGATGCACTATGTACATGGTGTCCTACATGTACACATGTGGGCCCCACGTAACCACCTGGCTCTGGAAAATGGGCAATACTTTATTTGATGCACCATGCATGGGTATGTACATATGCGCAATCCCTTGCTCCAAAAAACTCCTGACAATGCATATGACAACCCTTTTTGTATCTCAAATCTTCAAATACCATGGCGTACCATTGTCCACAGTGTTTTGACAAAAATCCAAGGATGCAAAGCAATTTTTGGAAAGGTCTTTTTGAGAAGTTGGGTATTGAGTTGAATTTCTCTTCGGCCTATCACCCACAAACGGATGGCCAAAGTGAAATAGCAAATTTAACCATTACTGATCTACTCAAAGCTTATGTTACAAAGGTAGATCAAAGAGATCAGTGCAAAAAGTACTTACCCTTAGCGGAGTATGCGTACAATAACAATGTCCATACTTCCACAAGAAAGGCACCCTTCAAAGTGATAGAAGGAATATCCAAGCTCCCAATGATAGTCAAGCCGCTTGGGAAGATATATGTTGCTAATTAGTATAGCAAAGACCTTGATTGTTTTTTCCAAAAGATTAAGGAAGCTATCTCCATCATGCAACAAAGGCAAAATGATGCTATTGATAAGCATAAAAGAGCTTTAGCCTTCAAGGAGAATGATTGGGTATTGCTAAAGTTTCTCAAAGCAAGCCTAAGTCATACCATAGGCAAGGGAAAACAAGGGGGTCGTCAAAAATATTATGCTAAGTTAGTGAAAAGATATTATGGCCCAATTCAAATCCTTAAGCCAATTAGCAAGTTGGCTTATAAGTTACAATTGCCAAGTACATGGCTCATTTATAATGAATTTCATGCAATTCTTCTTAACCCTTACAAGGGTGAGTTTAAGTGTATGCATAGCATGAATTGTGCTCGTGGTAGCCATCTTTCTCTCAAGCACCAAGTATACTCTATCAATCTACTACGGAAGTTGATTAGTGGCTAAGGTATTATATGCTCGTAGCAACTCAGTTTCTCAAGCACCAAGTAGACTTTGCCAAGCTCCTCTAGAAGCTGTTAAGGCTAAGTTAAGACATGCTTGCGTCAGCTTAGTCTTCCAAGCACCAAGTGGAATTAGTCACCATTGTGGAAGAACGTCAATGGGTAAAAAGGGATCCTCTAAACTAAATAAGAAAGTATGATTCTATATGCCCTACTCCGTAGTCAAGGACGACTGTGACTTTAAGGGCAAGATAAGTTATGAAAATTAATTTCTAACTTTCTAAAAGTATGTTCCATCTTAAATTGGTCATTTCAATTTGGGGAAAATAAAAAGAGAGCAAGTGAAGTTAATTAAGTGTTTATAGACTTAATTTGGCCAAAGGAAAGAAGTCTATTAAAAAGCAATAATAATTGCTAGTTGGTTCACCCTTGCCAAAGTTACAGGTCAAGAGAGGATAATTTTATCCCAAGGAACCTTGATCAAAGGCACATGACATAAGGGGTTGACTTTATCAATTTGTGAAAATTTACTCTTTAGACTCCAAATATAAAGCATGGGAAGTCCTAGTGTAAACTTAAAATTTGCCAAAATAGTATAAATTTAGTAGTTCTAAATTCAACAAGTTTTGGGTCCAGCTCTAGGGAACCTCTCAAGGGTGTGCTAAAGGTTTTGCATAAGAGGTGAGATCTCTAACGCCTCTATCTTAATTTGGTAGGTCCTAAATTAGCAGGTTTACTCTAGTCTAGGTCAGCTTCATAAGCCTCCAAAGGCTAGTGCAAAGGTCTTGCACATGAGCTAGTTAATTTAATGTAGGACTATGGTCATTAACTAATGAAGGGGAAATTCCAAAGACTACAATTAATTTACCCCCCCCAATTAGTAAGTTAACTCTAGTCATCCTGACCAAGTTGGCTAGGATACATGTCTTAATTAGCTCACATGTCCTTAATTGTTACTAGGACAAGTGTGTGTGTGACCAAGTCTCTCACAAATCTAAAATAGGGGGGGACAAGTTATTCAAAAGGGAATGAAGGCCAAGAATCAATAAGTTGCCCTTTTCCGTTTCAATTTGATTGGTCCATGCACTCCACACCCAGCTTAGGACTCCAAGTCAAGTAGGGAAGCTCTCAAAAGAGGGGGCTCATGGGATTTTTGGTCTCTCTCTCTCTCTCTCTCTCTCTCTCTCTCTCTCTCTCTCTCTCTCTCTCTCTCTCTCTCATTCATGATGTGGTCAAAGAATCTCAAGTAACAAAGAAGGCAAGGAGGGGGAACATGTATGGTTAAGAAAGGATTGGAAGGTTTTGTATCAATTGTGAAAGATGACAATGACAAACGTTATGTATGGTTGAAAACTATGACACCAAAAAGAGCACCCATTTTTGTAGCCGGTTGCTACATTCCTCATCATGATTCCCCCTTTTATATTGCATGGATAGAGATCGTCCATTTTTTGATTAAGAAGAGAACATTGCTTATTTCAAAGGTGAAGGTGATGTTATCATATATGGGGATATGAATGCTCGCACAAGAACATTGCAACATGATACTCAACAATTTGATATGCCATACATTTCAAGGGAGTTGGAGGAAGTTCACTTATATAATCGTACTTCAATGGATGAGAAAGAGCTGGATCACTATGGAAAGTTACTTTTACACATGTGTAATAGCACGGGTATGCTCATTGCCAATGGTGTATCTTTGTGGAGTGGAACCAATGGATTTACATGTAGGAGACATAATGGGGACAGTGTGATTGACTATATACTACTCTTTGAAGCCATCATGTATCGCATAAAGAGTTTTATGTTTGGCCAATGGACCACGGAATCTGACCATCGCACCTTATGTATTGACCTTTCATGTGGAGAAGCAACTAAGCATGATAATCTCAACCAAAGGAAAGAGAAATTATCACTATGTATGGATTTCAAATGGGCACCAATATACATTGAAATGCTTGATCAAGTATTATGGATGACAAAGCTTCAATATGATGCACCATTGGAAACTAAATGGGAAGCTTTCAAGAAAGTTATTTGTTCTTGTGCCGAAGAATGCTTTGCCATAAAGCATCTCCATGGTGTCAACAAAGAAAGATAACGCAAAAGGTGGTTTGATAAAGAATGTCAAGATGCGCGAAAGTCCTTGATAAATCTTGATGCAACTATGGACAAAGACAACTATCAAAGTCATTTGCATACATACAAGGCATTGATTCAAAAGAAGAGAAGAAGATGGGAAGTAAAGCAACAATGTTTCAAGTACAAGAAAAGGCACATGCATGTGGAAGATTTTGGAGAAACTTGAGGGGGCAAACGGGTTGAGAATTTTGTCAACTTGAGTCTTGTGGAAATTTACACACATTGTCGGCAATTATATGAGCAAGCAAATGCTGAAAAAATGTCATTTTATGGTTCACTCCCATGTATGCCCTCTTTTTTTACTATTGAGGATGTATGCGGTGGGCTTGAAAAGTTGGCCACTCACAAAGCGGGAGATCTCCAAGGTATCAAGCCGGAGATGATCAAATGGACGGGAGATTTTACCCATGAGTGGATGTGTGATATGTTCAACCTTACACTTCAACATGGTATGCCTTACGATTGGAGTACTAATTGGGTTAAGCCATTGCATAAAGGAGGGGATGTAAAAAATGTAAACAACTACCGGACTATAATGATTGGGTCTCTTATGGCAAAGTTGTTTGGGTGCATAATGGAGATGAAATTGAGTGATTGGGCTGAAGAGAATGACAAGCGAGCAAAGGGACAAGCGGCTTTTTGACGATTCCATAGCACCATTGATCATCTTGTCACTCTTCGTGTTCTCATGGAGGAAAGTCGGTTGAAAGGCAAGCGATTGTATTGTTGTTTTGTGGACTTTAAGAAAACCTTTGATATGATTCCACGTAACGATTTGTGGAGAAGGATGGAAAAACTCCAAGTGCCAAGTGAGTTTATGCTTGCGGTTTCTCGAATCTATGAGAAGATGATTTGTCAATTGCGCATGGGAAGAGAAATTTCAAAAAAAATTATAAGCACTATTGGGGTTAAACAAAGATTTCCGTTGTCACCAGCTCTCTTTGGTCTATGCATCGATCAATTGGAACAAATGGTACTTTGACTTTATGCAAGAAGAAGGCATTGAAGAGGTCACTATTTGCAATGCGGTAAGCATGCTTTTGTTGTATGCGGATGATTTAGTGCTTCTAGCACACACTTTAGAATATGCACAGAAGCTTATGGTTGCCCTTGAGAACTATTGCTTGCATAGTGAGCTGATTGTGAATGAATCCAAAACAAAGGTTATGCTTGTGAAAACCAACCATAAGCAGAAGCCATGCATTGTGTACAACAATGAGACACTTGTAGTTTTTGAGAGCTTTAAGTACCTTGGCCTTGAGATTCCATCCAATCACAAGTGGCATGAATGTGCTATGCATCGTTTTGAAGCGGGAAAGAGAGCATATTATGCATTTGAGAACATGTGTAATGCAGGAAACATCAAGTGTTGGATCCTCAAGAAGTATCTTTTTGATGCATTGGTGACACCGGTTCTTCTTTATGGAATTGAAGTGTGGGGTGGGAGCCTCTCAAAATCTACTTGGAAAGAGTTTGAGAATGTCCAAAACAGTTTTCTTACAAACTTTCTCCAAGTTAAGACACAAACACCATATATGCTTCTACTTCTTGAGTCGGGATCTCTTCCACTTGAGGTTATGGCCATAAAAAGGGTTGTGGAGTACATGATAAAGATGCGTCAAAACCCCTCACATAGACTTCCTACAATTGCATGGGAAGCAAGCAAAAAAGTTCAAAAGAAGTGGTTGCGAGATGGGATGCATTACACTTGCTACATGATGCTTCAATTCACTCCCAAGTGTATGAAGCTTTTCTACAACACCAATGTATTACGGCTTGGGAGAAATCCGGTGGGTCATGCTTCATACATTACACCACCCATATTGCCCCCAACTATAAAACTGTGTTCTTCGTTGAAAGAGGAAACTGTACTCACACTTACATGCTTGAGCCTATCCCCTTGTCGACAATACGCACTATCGCAGCCATTCGGCTAATTAGCTCCCAATTCCTTTGATGCGAGATAGGGCGTTGGGGCAATGGAGAAGAGTCAAATCAACTGTGTACATTATGCTCACTGCAAGTTCAAGAGTCTGAGTACCACACACTACTAGAGTGCTCAACTTTTGGTCACATCCGAACTTGCTTCTCTCACATTTTCAGCAACTTGACCTACACACTTTCCTTTCCCAGCCACAGTGTGGGCTCTCCATTGCGACTCTCATCTCACCACAATTTTGGAGCATCAAGAATCACTCATCAGCCATACACATACTACATCACATGTAACTTGATCCCATAGGTCATATTTGACCTCCGAGGATGATAATAAAATCTATCTATCTATCTCTCTCACACACACAGCACACACACACACACACACACACACATGCACACGCACACCCACACACACACACGCACACACACACACATGTGTAGAAGCTCTAAAGGTGATCCCCTTGCTCAAGAATCTTGGCTATGTATGAAAATCCAAGCAAGCTTATGGATGAAATCTCTCTCTCTCTCTCTCTCTCTCTCTCTCTCTCTCTCTCTCTCTCTCTCTCTCTCTCTCTCTCTCTCTCTCTCCTTCTTTATGATTCTAGCTATGCTTAAAGCTTCCTTATAAAGCAAGTGTACTAGAATTAATCCTTCTTTTCCTAAGAAATATTTCTCATCATCCTCATATCTCTCTTTCCCCAAATTTCTTTCTCCCCGCTAGGGTGTTTAGGGATTGGGAAGGAGGGTATGACAATTTGTGGTTAATCAATGCATTGAATTCATGGAGTCTTATCATCTCCATGCATTTAATGAAGCTCCACAAGAGCACAACCTTGTATTGTGACTGAATCTCTCCTCGCGCGAGAATTATAATACAAAGCTCCTTTTGGAAGGGGGACCGGCTCCAAGAAAATCTGATCTTCTATAAGTTGTCAGTTTTAATTTCTAATTTCCTTTGTGTTATGTTGCATGTTTTAAAGTTGAAATGTGTCAATGATGCTATGAATTCAACCATGCACAACCTACAGATCTTCTCTAATGAATTCTCTTGAAGAAAACACTCTTTAATTCACCAATTAATTCCGTTGTGTTTGCTTGAAGGATTAAATTCTCTAACATCCTCTCTCATGTATATGGAAAAACTTTATAGAGCTAGCTTAGGGTTGCTAGTCTTCTATCTCACATGAGTTTGAAAAGTGTTTTGAATTTTGGCATGTAAAGGAGTAGTGAGCCCCAGTTGCATAGCCTACAGTAATATATGTGGACCATTGTCATAGTGGTAGAGCTTTACGAGACATTGGGTTGTGCTTTGAAGGATAAGTGACGAACTGTGGAGTATTGGCCTTGGATAGTGTGGATATGTATGCCGCTTGCCCTAGAGGTCATCGTCTATCACTTTATTAAGTTTCTTGTGTGACCAAGCCTTCAATATTGTGTGACGACTATGAGCTCGTCCTCCGCTTGAGGTTTCAACATAGAAATGAGCACTCAAGAAGAAATTGACTTGAAACGACAAGGAGAAGGGAAGAGGATACAAAGAATTCACCTTAGTTCACCACCATTATCATCCCCAAGCAGCTTTAAAGATTTAATCTACACAAGGTAAGTTGATGTTTGTTGGGACGCTATCCACCATCTCAGATGCTAGCACAGCGAGAATTAAACCAACAACATAATGTCAGCCAAGGATGAAGTAATGACCCACAAGCGCATGGAAACAAACAAGTGTTTTTCAATCACTCCTTTGACACAATCACTACCAAGAGATCTATCCTAACCCACTATGTACGTGACAACTACCATATATAAGATGCATCTACCTCTCAAAACACATCCGTATGATATCAAATCGCTACAAAATGCATGGGATAGCCTCTACTCACCTAGAAGTCACTGCCCTATGGACTCAAGACCTATATCCTACCTATAGATAGCCTCTACTCACCTAGAAGTCACTGCCCTATGGACTCAAGACCTATATCCTACCTATAGCCTCTACTCACCTAGAAATCACTGTCCTATGGACTCAAGACCTATATCCTACCTATAGACACTCACAGTTGCAATTGCGTATAATGTTTAACAGTATTTTATAGGTCACCAATTTTGACAATTAATGTGCCTAAGGTGTAGCTCTTCTCATCGTGAACGCGTGGATATATAGCAATAAACAAATAGACACATGGTTAGAGAGAAATCTCACCTGGAAGCTCGAGGGAGAGCTCTTTGCAAGGAACCCAGATCTGGGCATGCTTGGCATCGATGCGTAGCTCTCACCGTAGCTTACGCATTGATATTATCACTATGCAATTTCACTCCTATATCCTCCACCTATGGAAGAACCAATGTATTATGCGCATCCAAAACCAACACTGATGTGCTTTGTAGCTAATCAAGGTGTTAGACCTCCAATGGGAAGACCCCTTATTAAGCCAAAAAACTGCCATAATTGTGGTGCAGATGATCATTGGAAAAATGAGTGCCCAATGCCCAATAAAAACCTTAAGCCAGTGGAATATTTTTGCACTGAATGTGGCAAAAAGAGAGGACATTTCCTTGAAGATTGTGCAAAGAACCCTGCCAACAAAGGAAAAGCAGTTGTGAATGTAGTAGAAGTGATACCTAGCAGCTCTTCGAAGAGTGAACCCATAGTTCCAGTCAAGGTAATCACTAAAGCCCAAGCAAAAAAGAAGAAATATAACTCTTCTGACGAGTCTGAGGGTACAAAAAATTCCTCTCAGAGAGCCATGAAAAGAAGAAGCCAAAGATATGAACAGAGGAAACCAAAACAATGGGAAATGATAGAGGAAAAAGCCCAAAAATTATTCCAGGAAAAATCAAAGAACTCGAGGGTGACATCAAAGAGACCTTGACAAAATCTGGAGGATCCATTTTGGTAGATAAAATTTTTGAGCCTATTAATGCATCCTTAGAAGCTTTCCAAGCAAGGCTTAAAGCAGACCAAAACAAGGAAAATAATTGAAAAAACTACCCATATTTAGATATGGAAGCAGCTAAGCTTGAAGCTTACCAAAATTTGGTAAAAATCACTCAAGATTTGCTAGACAAACAAAATCTCAAGCCGGAAGCAATGCCAAAACCAGAAGATCTTGATGTAGAAAAAAGAAAAGAGAAAATAGAAATAGTGGAAGATCCCCACCTTGAAGCTCAGGAGCCAGAGCTCATCATAGTGCCTGACTGTGAAGATGCACTAGATGGAATTCCATTTGTGGAAGAAGACTGGCCAGGACTCTTATGGGAAAAAGTAAGAGAAATTAATGATGGGAGCATAACTTTAAATTCAACTCCTATAGAGGAAGTATGGTTAGACCATTCTCCTCCTGATATGGACATAAAGATACAATCCTTGTATGGGGATTGCGGATCTGAAGCATCAAGAATGTCAAAACCACTGTCTCTAAGAACATTACCCTCTTACTTGGGAGATAATGAAGAAGAATCCATAGTATGAAAGACCACCAAGGTTAAGAGAGCAAAACAAAAATTAGAAGTGGAAAACATGCATTCTATTATGTCAACTCCAATACCATGTACTCTTACCTTGGGAGAATTGCTGAAAATTAGACCACATCCACGGAATGATTTGAAAAACACCCTAGAAAAAGAAGGGATAACGGGATTAATCTCAAAGGACTTGAAAAAATTTAAATTCAAACAAAATAACCGAGATATTAGATCCATCCCTGTGAACAAAGTAGGAGAATACTACAAGGGTGAAGAAGCAAATACTACTCTGCCAGTGAAATATACTGACATAAAAACCATAGGAATACTAGACAATGGGGTAGGCATCGCGATTGCCACCAAAGCAGTATGGTATCATGGGGAAAACCAACCATAAGACAAACTAGAATGAAATTGGCAGACGGACACATAGAGAGACCCCTAGGACTGCTTGAGAAAGTGATAGTGAGTTCTTGTGGAATTAATTATCAACATACTTTTGCAATTGTAGACTTTGGAAAAAAGTTGAACTATGAGATAACCTTAGGAAGACCTTTTATACATCAAGTACATCTTATCCAAGATTGGGGGAACAATTATCTGTACTTAAAGCAAGTGGGATCCATCACAAGGGTCAACCTAAAAGATCACACTTATCGAGATGTATTGAAAACACCTATCCAGGAGTTTGATTTGGTTTCTTCCAGTGAACATAAGCTTTCATCATGGCTAAACAAGGACATTCCTGTATGGATGTATGGGGCATCAAAAAATGGAAGTTTAAGACGAGATGAATGCATCTTAGAAAGGGACTGTACAAAAAATGCCTATACATCTGAATCCTTTTCAGAGAATCTCTTTGATCCATTTGAATGGACTCAAATGTTGGCAACCATGGATGTATGCATCAATGCTTCGATGCCAACCAAATTTTTCAATGAGGATGGTTATGACATAATCTTGATTCAAATGACATGAACCGTCCACGTTGAAGAAGAAACAGAGGAAACCTAGGAAATAGTGAGAGATCAATAGGTTTTTCAGACCTTTATTATGATGCAAATGATGAATTTGAAGAACAAGCCGATACATCAAAATATTCAGGATTAAAAAAAGAGCATATCAAAGCCAAATTACTCCTAAAAGGGGGTGAAGAAATGTTTTCTGATTTCTCAAATCAAAAACCCAGGAGACAAAAATGGTATAGAAGGAAAAGGGAATCAAAAAACTTGAAATTTAAGCCTATGCCATCAATCTCTAGCAGAACACAGTTTCTGATACAGATTGAAGCTCATAATTGTGTCAAGGATAAAATAACGAGGAGATATTCTTCGAGCATAAAGAAAGATGCACCAAAAACTCCCAAGAAACTAAAGAAAGAAACTCAACCAAAACCGAGGAAAATGGATGAGGAATCATCCATGACAAGAGTTGAACGACAAAAAAAATACCAAGTGTTAAAGAAAACTCTGAAAGAGGTATATACAACGGAGATGGAGACCACAGACAAAGAAAACAAGGATATAATGAGTGTTCCATCTCATTACAAAAAATACACGCTTCAGGATCGGAAAATCATAGTAGAACAACCTGTACAAGAGTTGAGAAAATAGGGTGAGTCTTATGAGGGACCTAAGAATGCAAAAAAGATTGATTTGGCTGAACCAAGGAAAGAGCCTAGACCAGCCTACATTACAAATGACTTAAGTGCAGAGAAAGAAAATTTTTTGCTCAGCTTACTCAAGGAATACTAAAATGTGTTCGCTTAGTCAGCACACCATTCCCACCCGGGATGATGCAAAGCCAAGCAGACAACGACCATATACATATAATAAAACCTTTGCCAGAAAGATCAAGGAAGAGATAGAAAATTTAAAAGAATCTGAGTTCATCTATGAAATTGAACACACAGATTGGGTATTCTTGAATTGTTGTAGTACCCAAGAAAAATGGAAAATTAAGAGTCTGTGTTAATCTCAAAAAGGTGAATGTAGCTACTATTCGTGACAACTATCCTCTTCTTATCACTGAGAATGTTTTGGAAAGAGGAGCGGGAAAAAAAGCTTAAAGCTTTTTGGATGGCTTCTGGGGATACAATAAACTTTTGATTGATCCCAAAGATCAACATAAAACTACTTTTGCAACTGAATGGGTATTTTTGCCTATAAGGTTATGCCTTTTGGGTTAACAAATGCTCCTGCAACCTTCCAAAGATTGATGAGCCATGCGTTCAAGGAATTTCTCAGGAATTTCCTAGAGGTATATATGGATGATTTATGTGTACATTCATTGATCAAGGCAGATCATTTGGAACATCTCAAAAAGGTCTTTGAAAAGTGCAAACTTTATAGAATTTGTTTAAATCCTGAAAAGTGCATATTTATGGACCGACAAGGAAACATTCTAGGGCATATTGTGTCAAAAAATGGCATAGCTATAGATATGGATAAAATTCATGTTATTGCTAACTTTCCTAGACCAACAACAATTAAGGGAGTCCAAGTTTTCATGGGACATTGTGGTTATTATAGATGTTTCATTTATATGTACGCTATAATTGCCAAACCCATGTAAAAATTGATTACACTCTTTGTTTGGACTGATGATTGTGAAGAATTTTTCAATAAGCTAAAGCAAGCTCTTACATCAGGTCCCATTTTGAAAGTTCTACATTGGAATAAAATATTCCAGATACATGTTGATGCTTCCAATTTTGCCATTGGATGTATACTAGCTCAACCAAGAGACGAAAACATAGATTTTCCTATTTCTTATGCTAGTGGACAGCTAAATGTAGCTGTAAAAAATTACACGACCACCAAAAGGGAAGGACTAGGAATGATTTATGTTGTAAAAAAGTATAGACATTACCTGTTGACCAATAAGTTTGTGTTCTTCGTAGATCATCAAGTCTTATTGTATTTGGTCAATAAGCCATGCAACACAGGAAGAATAGTGCAATGGTTCATTATTCTTTTGGAGTGCGACTTCACTGTGGTTGTAAAAAAGGGAACTATCCATTATAGAGGAGATCATCTGTTAAGGATTACTTCAAGAGTGTTAAGTATGGAGCCTGATTTACCCCTTGTAATCTTCTGTGGTAAAAGCGCACATTTGTAAGGCCCCCATTATGAGGAGAAGCCATCGTGCGTGAAGGAAAATCACTCGCCGGAAACCAAAATTTTCACAGTCAAAAATCAGGGGAAACTTTAGGGGCCTCGTCGGAATATTCCTTTTTCGCCGGAATATTATGGCCGAATGGCAGAATATTCCTTTTTCGCTGGAATATTATGTCCGGATGGCGGCCGAAAAGTGGTCGAAAAACAACCGTCGGTTGGCCGGTGGGCCAGTAGTCAATGGTGGCCGGTGGCCGGTGGTCAGAAGTCAATGGCCAGTGGCTGGTGCCCAAATTCAAAAGCGGACTTGTCTTCTCAAGGGCGGCCACACATGGGCGGATTGGAGGGTCCGATTTGGACTTATTCACACAAGGACGGCTACACATGGCTGCCTCTCATAAGAGAGGGCAGCCCTTTTGGCCTATACAAGAATGCCATTTCTACACACATTTCATAGTGTGTGAAGTTGATGCAACAAGGTGAGTGTGAGGAGGTGAGAGTGAAGCAAGGCGGGAGCTCCAAAAGGGTATAATCCTTTTGTAAACTACTTCTTGTTTTGAAGTACTAAAGCCATTGAGTGGCTGCTTTCCCGTGGACGTAGCCCACATTGGGTGAACCACGTATATCGTGTGTACTCTCTCTCTCTCACTCTACTCTATAATCTCGTGTATGTAAATCTGTCTCTCTCCATTAAGTAATCTACTAAATTATCTATTTAGCTACGTCTTATTTCCTAACAAGGAGAACCACCTAAAGGGGTAGAGGATGATCTACCACATGCCTATTTGTTCTCAGTGGAAATGATACCATGATGGTTGGAAAACATGGTCCCTAATGACAATTGCTCAAAAAGATTCTCAAATCCCACTTTCAATTACACCAGGATTAATTTGACAATTAGCTATGTATCAATTACTAGCTGAAAGATTATATAAAAGAAATCAAGATGGAATCTTGCTTTTATGTATCAATTTTGAAGAGAAATCCCGATCTTTTATTCAAGCTCATACTACCGTAGTTGGAATTCACTTTGCAAAAGATCAAACGATGCAACGTATTCTAAGACTTGGAGTATACAGGCCCACAATGCAAAGTGATATTCACTTATATGTCAAGAGCTATCTTTAGTGCCAAGATCAGTCACCAATACCTCATGTGACATTATTCCAAACCTCTATTGCTTCTAAATGGGGTAACTATATAGTTACTTATTTGTCAAATAGGACATTCCCTGAGGACATGAGTAAACATTGCCAAAGGGCAATAGAAAATGAAGCGAGAGATTACTCTCTAATTGGAAATCAATTATATAGAAGGGGAAAAGATCAACATTTGCGTCTATATGCAAATGAGGATGAATATTTACCCATTCTAGACCAAGCGCATGTAGGATTAGCTGGAGGTCATTTTTCAAGTGACAGCACCGCTAAAGCAATCCTAATGGCACGCATATGGTGGCCAACATTGTTTGCAGATGCCAAGGAATTTATTTGGAGATGCAATGCATGTCAGAGAGCTAAAATGCCAACAAGAGTAGATAGCATGCCGTTACGACCAATGATGGGTGCTAGAGCTTTTGCCAAATGGGGCATAGATTTTGTTGGACTGATACAACCATTGGCCTATAGAACCCAGACTCAATACATTATTGTAGCCATAGACTATTTGACCAAGTGGGCAGAAGCTAAAGCAACAAGAAAAAATGATGCAAGAACCATGGCTGCATTTTTTTATGAGAATGTATTCACAAGATATGGAGTTCCTATTGAGATTGTCAATGATAGAGGAACTCATTTCCTCAATGAGGTAATTGAGTATCTTTTGAGTGAATTTATGGTTATTTATAATAAGTCAGCTCCATATCATCCGCAAGCGAATGGATAGGTAGAGCATACAAATACAATTCTAAGCTCTATTTTAACTAAAGTGGTTAGTTCAGGACAAACCGCCTAGGAAATGAACCTACATGCCACTCTATGGGCTTATAGAGTTTCATTCAAAATAGCTCTAGACGCTACTCCCTTCAATCTTGTTTATGGCCTAAACGCCATATGGCCGATAGAATTTCTATTGCCAAATCAAGGGTAGCTAAGATCTTGAATGGACTAGACATGAGTTGTCTAAGCGATTAGAGGAATTAGAAAAGCTAGATGAGCAAAGACTGACCGCTGTTGCTCACATTTATGCATAAAAGAGAAAGCAAAAACAATTCTTTGACTCGCATTTTCTTACAAAGATCTTCAAAAAAGGAGACTCAGTTCTTGTATACTCCCTTAAGAAACATATTCCTAAATTTCAGAAAAAAGGAAATGGTCCATTTGTGATCGAGGATGTATTTGCAAGTGGAGCTGTAAAATTATCTACATTAGATGGTGAATCAATGGCCAATTGGATAAGTGGATGTCGCTTTTAAAAATATCATTTGCCACTAATCAATGAATTGCTAGAAAGATTGCATGCAGCAAAGCAAAGAAGGATCAAATGACAACAGATAATTGATGAAGCTCAAGAGGAAGCTCGGATTTGAGTGCCCAAGAGAAAAGCTACTATCAGGAGTCAAAAATTTCCTATTCTCATCGACACTTTGATGCCTGAAAAAAAGATATGAGAATCATCAACAGATGCAATATCAACTGATGAGATGAACGGCTAGATGGAATGGATCTTCGTATCACAATAAAGTTGAATGACCATAGCATCAATGCATTGGTAGATACAGGAGTGTGCATGAATGCAGTCAGCTATTCTACTTACAAGAAAACAACAGATCAGCCTTTACAACCCGGAATATCATCAATTAAAGGTTGCAATAAAGAAACAACAGCGGCTTTAGATTCAGTAAATCTCAATGTAATGGTAAATGGATTTTCTTGTCCACACCAGTTTATATGCATTCTAGACGAGCATATGAATGAATCTCTGATTCTTGGAATATGTTGGATGCGAAGATATAAAGCAATACCCAGATTGGGATGACAATCATCTTAAATTATTTCTGAAAGGAGGACATCTTCTAGTTTCTATTGCACCAAGCAAAGAGGAATGGAAAACAGCTCAACTGCCAAAGAAACCACAGAGAAATCCATCTACTTCAGCTTCCACCCAGCCACGGACTATGAGCAATAGCATGCAGGCAGTCAGGCAGATCCGGGTACCAAAATCCCAATTGAAAGACAATCCAACTCAAATTTGGATTCCCAAAAAGTCAAATCCTACTTTGAAAAGCAATCCAAAGCAGAAAGCTCGATGCAAAACTCCGTCAAAACAGAAGAATAATGCTAACTGGGTTTGGAAACCTAAGAACACATTAACTGCTCCAAAGATTACAAAGCCAATATATCAGTGGAGAGTTAAAGAGGCAAAAAGTCCAGTATAGCAGCCTGCAAAAGTCACTTTCAATGGAAAATCAGGACACAAGAGCCAAAATCCTTGTTACCGATTGTAGAAATCAGTTTTCCAAAGTATCCGAATGGAAATATCAAGTAAAGGGCTCAATTATTACAAAATTTTCTCTTCAAACGACAATCACAAGATGCCTCGACAGCAAAAACCCTTGAGTTGACTACTCAAGACCCAACTCCTGCACAACATACTGATTTGAACTGCACTGACATTCAAAGCCTGATAGAGCCAATCACGGCTATGCATAGACAACGCAGTTCATCCCATGCACACAGTCGCTCCGGAGTACTCTCTATAGGAGGGGGAAATCATCTTGAAAACTGCAAATTATCAGGATTTAAGGGCAATGTTTGGAGAGGGAGGAAAAAGTCAGGATTTAACGGCAATGTTTGGAGAGGGAGGAAAAAGAGTGATGTTAATGTGTGGTCTTTTGCAAAATTACCTATAATGCCCTTATGTACCATAAATAGGGAAATTCATCTGAAAAAATCTCCCCGATGAGTGTAAATAATGTATATACTAGCAGAGAAACGTCAAAAACAGCTATTTTTGCTTATTTTCATCAATTTTTCTTGATTTTTAGTTTAAAAATGGAGAAATCCAATAAAACTTAATAAATTATTATTTTTTATGGGATTTTCTTAATTGATTGATTTTCAATTTGTTTATTCTAGCACTTTTTGCTATTTTCTTTAATTTTTCAATAAAACATGTCAAAAAATAATAATAAATAGCAAATGAGCTCGGATGAAAAAGTTGGTGAAGATACTTATGCTCAGGAAGGCGAGACGGACAAGCACAAAAATTTTGGTTCAAAACGCCGGACGAAGCGAAAAGCATAAACTAGGCTGCCAAGGCTTGTCTTCTGCAAAATTTTCACAAATTGAGCTAATGGAATCTGATTGAGGAAATTTTTGAGTCTAACATAGATTTCACGGCCTATTAAGACTAACTGGGGAATATGGGAGAAAATACTTTGGGAAGTCCAGGTAGAGATATCCTAGGTAGGCTAAATTCACCTCATTCTCTCCGTGCTTCAGAGATTGTCACTCTTAGCTTCTTCTCGCTCACTACTAGGCATCCCTACCAACTCGTTCAACGCGCCATTTCACAAGCAAGATGAGGGGTAACTTCTAAACTATAAATATAAATTTTTAGTCTATTCCGGCCGTAGATAGGACGACCATAGGAAACCCTAGAATCCAATCTGCACGCACACACCTATGACCAAAAAGCGACCATAGCGGCCTATCCGGGCATCCAAAATGGATGAGATTTGAACAATAGTTAACCCTGAGTATATAGAACCTTTCTATATGGGTAGATGTCCGAGAGGCAGGGGTCCAAGGGGGTCCCCGGCCTAGATTAGGGTTTTTTGGGCCGGCTCAAAATTGGAATCTGACGCCACAACAGGCTCCTACTAATGGCCCTCAATCAATGTACTTGGATGGTTTCAAGAAAGCCACCCAGAAGAGTACTCAAAAGTCAAAAAACGGCTCGCAGGCGACAAAGCGTCATTTTTGACATACGACATCAAAATGACTCTGAATGAGCCCAAAATGGCTGAGCCAGTCTTTGACCACATACTGGACAAAGCCATAATCTCAAAAGTGACCGCAAACTCCTACACACCAAGTATCAGCAAAAATCGAACACTTCAGAGCTGCCAGAAGCATTAAGTGATGCCAGCTAGACCGACCATGACCAAACTTCATTCCTAGCTTGTATAGGAGGTGTATAAACTCTGTATGTTGTCAAAATGTCATTTTGAGGAAAATTTGTAAGAAATGTAAATAATTGCGATTATTTATTTTTTCATCATTTTTGCATAATTTTGTTATGGATGCATTGTACACACCTTATACATACCTCCTATATCTTTACAATCCAATTTGAATTAAGAAATGTTAGCCATTATGCCAAAATTGTCCAAAAATGCACTATCTGTCAAAATTTTGAGTGTTAGCTCACTTTTGATATCCAAACCTCACCCAAAGTCACGTACATGATGCCTAGAACCACATTGTATGGAAAAATGTCAAAAAAGATCAAAATGTAAATAATTGTGATTATTTACATTTTGCCCTAGATGACCCCAAACTGTCATTTTGACCTTATGACACCTTAGAACAAGTTATCATGAGTCCATACCCAATTTTGGTGTCATTTGGACCACATATGCAAATATCCCTTTATACCTATTGTTTCAGAGTCTATGTCCAATATCTGGTCTCATTTCTTCCAAGAACATCCAATTGAGCCCAAAATTTAATTCAGAGCATCTAAAGCATGTGTCCTACGACCCTATGAAGTCAAATCTTCAATAAATGGAAAAAATTACCTCTTGTAAATAATCGCGATTATTTACTTTCTTTGCATTTTGGCACCAATTTTGATTGAGATAATCTATAAGTATTTGTATGCACTTGTGCATGCCTGGAAGTTGATTTGGAGCATAATGGACGACATTGACAGCTAATAGTAAATGGTCACCTTCAGGCAAAATTGGGCATTTTTTACTAAGTCTAGACTTGAAATTGTGATGCCAGGCACCAGGAAGGAAGTAGAAAAGGGCAGAAGCAGAAAAACCCACCAGGAGCTGCTAAATGAGTTGCCTCCTTATCAACTGGATTCAACTTCAGTGAAGAATGCCAAGGTGGCTTATCTCTCCAAGGAGAAACTTGAAGCCAACAACACGACAGTATTTACAGGCAAATTCAGACATGAAGAGGGTCACAAGGTAGAGCTTCAAATGCTTCCAAAGGAAGCTTATGAAATAGCAACCGACCCTGAGATCCAAGAGTCTAATAAAAGACTTGGGCTCCAGAGGTACTATGAACAAGAGCCATGCGGCATCGACTTCCAAGGAGCTTATGAATTGATGTCCACCATTAAAGAAGACAACCGGGCTCAGATATTTGACCCTCAAGGTCAGAAGATGGAAGTGGTGATCACAAAAGATATAACTGTAGAAGCCTTGAATCTCCGAAATCACCATGAGGGCAAGGGACAGAAAAGTTGAAGGAACATTCACTAAAGACACGGTTGCAGCCACCTTCAGTGACATTTTCATGAAGCAAGTTGAAGAGTCGGCTAGACTTTATCACCAACACTTCCATTCACTACAAGAGGTTGTGTGCTCTTGTGACGCTGTTAGCGACGGAAATACACTGGGTTTTTATAACCCCCGGCATCGCTAAAACCGTCGCTACGAGCGTCGCTATATGCATCGCTATAGGCGTCGCTATATGCGTCGCTATGAGCGTCGCTATATAGCGACGCGTATAGCGATGCATATAGCGACGCCTATAGCGACGCATATAGCGACGTTTACACAGAAGACTATAGCGACGGTCATAGCGACGCTACAGAGCCATAAATAGCGACGGTTATAGTGACGCCCGAGAGAATTTGTTTTGGTGGCAGGGCATTGAATGCCCTGCCACCCATCAACCATATTGTACTTGATTCACTTTTTAAAAAAAGTGCAAGGGTAGATAATAGACCCAAAATAGTCACCCACAAGACGCATTGTTTGCAAAATTGACAATTGTACACATCATAGGCAAAATGAATTGATTGGCAAATGTAATAATGACAATTGTACAACATCATAGGCATAAAGAATTGATTGGCAAAAGGAACTGCGGTGACAAATGTAATAATATACATGGTTCAAAAAGACGTATAAAATCCGTCTCATGATACATAAGCTATGAGAAACCCTAAACTAATGCTATCTAGCTACGGCTAAACTGACGTCGTCTAGTCAGACGTCTCATCGCGTCCAAGCGGCGTATCTGTCGGATTCTGCAAAAAAAGACAATAAGACAGCTTTCAGTAAGTATAAACATATAACGACATTTATAAAACAATACAAAAAATAAAAAAGAGTAAACCCTAATACTAACCATGCCGCCCCGAGAACTGAGAATGTCCATCAGGGCGTTTAAGCCCTTCCTGCCTGCGTACTCGCGCTCGTACGGTGTGGGATCACGTCCTGTCATCGACCACTGTCAAAACATACAAAGATTTCATTATGTTAGAACTAAAAAACTCATAAACCCTAAACTATCGAACATAAAGAGCAATGTGAAAACACTTACAAAATCGGCCTCAAATGATGCCCATCCACCGCTCCCCAAGTGGTGCGAGCTCCCTGCCTCTACTCGCGCTCTGGCTATATCCTTTTGTTGCTTCCACTTGTCGGGATTCTCGCGCGCTGCTTTCTTCGCATTCTTCCAATCTTCTTTGGCCAGCCAATCTGGCCTGTTCCACCCATTCTTGATTGCTTTTTGCACTTCGGAACGCTTGTGTTTGCAGTATTCGCGCATTCGAATCTTCATCAGGTCTTCATTGAAGCGCTGATCCCGTGTTGAAACGGGAAACTCATCATGAAGTATGCTGATGACTCTATTTTTTAAATCACTTGGTACTTCACTCCATTTGTTTAGTATGTAGTGTCTAAACAGCTAAGAGCAAAGACCACGCATGCGCGAGATCACCTTCTTGCCGTCATCATCCATGATGATGCCGCCGCTGATGTCGACGGAGTAAGGCAAGCCCTCTGGCCGGTGACGCGTGAACCTGGGTGTCCCGGTAGGGGTCTCTAGCGGCGTGTCGATGGGGGTACGGACGTCAGGTGTCTCCACCGGCGTCTAGGCCCCGAAGCGAGGAGTGTCGAGTGGGGTGGCTCCTGGCGGAGTAGGTAAAGGTGTGTAGCTTGTAGGAACAATCAGCCGTGCAAAACCTGGCGTAGATGGCGATGCTGTGGCTGGTGTGGGGGCGGGCAAAGAAGGGGAGGGTAAAGAGCCTCGTCGAACACGAGGCGGTGTGGAGGCATCGGTGGCGGAATCCCCACAACAACCGCCACCGCCACCACTAGAGCGCCGGTGTCTAGACGAGTGTGAAGCTCATCTCGACGCCGAAGCTTCGGAGCGCGCCGAATGCTCCGAAAGAGAGGGAGATGCGGATGGAGTAGGAACGCGCGATGATGCGCCAGAGCGATGACGCTCCACGTACCACTGTCTCTGCTGCGGTGACAAAGAAGAAAGAAACTCCTCATCATCCATACCTGCATTAAACACACGAATATTTAAACTTAATATTGAATGAATAGAGTAGACAATGACGCAAAGACCATTAAATACAATGACGTAATGACGCATATAAATAAAATGACGCAATGAATTGAGTGATAGAAGAGGCAAGTCGAAAACTCAGAATTTTCAATCAAAAGATGTGAGCGCGAGTAGAAAAGAGCGTTATACACCATGGAAGGTACTTAGAGAGCCAGAGCTTTTACAACACGGAGCAAAATTGTTCAAATACAATATTTGTGGCTTTAAGAGATCTCTCTCTCATCCTCGCATAACTCAGCATAACTTCCTATATCTATATAGAGCTCTCCGTTTAAACACATATCCTTTGTTTCATTTTGTAGCTCCTCTGCATGCACCCCATATAGAGTAGTAGCATCTTGATGCTCGTCTGGCACCACCGCAGCGGCTTCTGATTGAGCATCTTCTCTGATCTCCTCCATTGATGTCGTTGTGATTGGCACATGGTAGCCTTCATACGTCCTTGCACTACGAGGGGCTACCTCTATGACGTACCACCAGTTTGATGTAGACTTTGTAGGATGAAATATTACCTGCCAGAGCCACATAACTTACATGAGAGCTTTCAAGCACATAACTTGTAAAAGGGGGATGTTAACTATTTACATACTTACTTGTTCACAATGCTCGGGTAGTACGAAAGTGTCTCTTAGGTCAGTCCATTTCTTAGTAGAATCCACCTCAAGAAAACCAGACTCTCCTCTACACACAGTAGCGTTGCGACCCTCCATGATTATCTTGAACCATTGCACGTCGAACAAGTCGGCAAAAAATCCTCTGTAATCGATCCTCAAAATCTCTTGCAGCGTGCCGAAGTAAGTGAGTTCCGCCACCACAGGATCTGCATCAGAGGAACGTCGTCGACTAGACTGTTCAAATTTTGCCATGATTCCACTATCTTGAGTAAAACGCTTTTTGTCGATTCGTTCCATCCTAAAATGTCGACCTTTACACCATGCTGCTGTGTATGACTTATACTACAACGAACAAAGATTATGAGTGGCCGTTCAAACGTTTATAAATAAAGTCACTTGCTAGTCGTACATTGCAAACTTACCTTGGTCGCGCAACCCCGAGAGTACTCCCACTCTTCTTCAGTCACTTTGCCACCGCATTGTTGTGCGCTTTTCAATTGGTTATGCAACCATCTTAAGCTCATGAAGGTTGGTAGGCTCTCCAGAACCGCTGGATAGTGCATCGGTGGTCGTCTTCCCCGTCTCCACTCGATTCGCGCCCTTTGTCGCTCTTGCTTTGCATCCTCATATTGTGAAATCCACTTTTGCATCACTGGATTGTGAAGCATGCAAAATCGGTTGATTTTAGCCTCTAGATCTTCCGTCATCTTCTTCTCAACACCGAGATTGCACATGACAATCCCAGATATGCGCTCATCATCTATGGTTTGCCATAGCGTGTCCCGGGATTTATCAAATCCGTCTAGCCACTCTCCAATGTACACTA
The DNA here is from genome assembly GCF_014529385.1 of Adiantum capillus-veneris. Classification (NCBI taxonomy): domain Eukaryota; kingdom Viridiplantae; phylum Streptophyta; class Polypodiopsida; order Polypodiales; family Pteridaceae; genus Adiantum; species Adiantum capillus-veneris. Next base: position 115,212,096 of record NC_140942.1, on the reverse strand, counting down.
GGGACTCTGATACCAACCAACCTTCTGCCATGCTACCCTGCGGACGTGCCTTTTGACGCACATATCCCTTAAGCGTTTTCATGAAACGCTCTAAGAAGAACATCCATCTGGAATGAACTGTGCCAGCTATTTCCACCTCATCAACTATGTGAACAAGAAGATGCACCTGAATGGTTAGCATTGTAGTAGGAAAATGTTTCTCAAACATGCACACAAGCTCCGCAGCATTTAGTTTGGCGAATGGTATGGAGTCTACGTTGATCTCCTTTTGTGAGATCCATTGCACCAGCTTTGCAAGTTTGTAGATTGTGTTACGGATGTCGAGAGACAAACATCCCTCAATGGCAACCGGTAAAATAAACTGTAAAGTATGTGCAGCAATGATATTAAAGTCCACATTTTATGCAATGATATTAAAGTCCACTATGAACGTACCTGACACATTTTATGCCAATCGTGTGACTTCAAACCGGTAAGCTTTCCTTCTTTAGTAAAACACGTTCGGAGCGAGTGCATTACGCCAGTGGGGGTCCGCAAAGATCGAATGGTCTCTTTTACTTTGCGTTCTTGGGCTCCTATGAAAATCCATGGTGCTTTAGGGAGTTTTATCAATCCATCAGACGCTGTTTGCGGCCAATATTGCTCCATACGATCCACATTTCTAAGGTCAACTCTGGCTCCCAAAGTATCTTTCTTGCCGGTCAAATGGTCCTATAGTAGATTACCCACATTCTTGAATATGTGCATTGGATCGAGCAAGTGATTGATCATGAGTCGGGGCCAGTATGGTAACTCGTACCATAGAGATAGTCTCTTCATCCCTGGAGGCAATCCGTCATCGCACATCTCCTTCTGCTCTAACCATGCTTGTGCAGACATCCTTGGTGGCTCTCTTCCCAAAAAGCCGTCGCGTAACACATGATTCTCTGGAAGATACGCTTGATGACCTTCGTAGATTTGCTTCTTCAGTGAGGGTGCCCTACGTGCATTCAGTCTAGGTCCACATGTGACACATGCTCTGTATCCGCTTGTTTGAAGCCCTGCATGTATACACATGATAATAGATCAACTATGGGAAAAAACAAGATTTACAGTGTCTGAGTGAGGAGTGTCAATAGATCACCTGAGCATTCTGTTAGCCTGGGATAGTCATGCATGGTCCACATTAGAATGCCTCTGATCAAAGCATTCCGTCGTCCTGTGTGTCGGCTCATATCCACCACCTCTATGCCAATCCACAATTGTTGTAGCTCTTCCAATAGTGGACGAAGATACACATCCATATTCCCCACTTTATATCGCCCTGGCACAATCAAGCTTAGCCATAGGTGCCCCTTCTTCGTAGTCAACCACGGGGGAATGTTGTAGTTGACGATGACAACGGGCCATACACTGTAAGATGTTGATCTTTGACCAAATGGATTTACGCCATCCATAGCCAGGCCTAAGCGCAAATTTCGAGCTTCCCTGGCAAAATCCGACCATGTTCCATCTATATGTTTCCACGCTACGCAATCTGCAGGAATTCATAGCACACCATCCAAAGATTTATTCTCCTCATGCCATGATGCTAGGGCGGCCATGGACTTACATTCGAAGAAATGCTTGATGCGAGGAAGCAGAGGGAAATGTCGCAAAACCTTTTGTGGAATTTTTGTCCCGTGGAGATCTACTCGATATCTTTCGGAATCACATTTCGGACACTTCTCCATGTCTATGTATTCCCCTCTGAAAAGAATGCAGTCATTAGGACAAGCGTGGATAGAATTCTAATCCATCCCCAAGTTTCGCAAAATCTTTCTTGCTTCATCTCGGGAATCTGGCATCACATTGTCAGCTGGTAGTATGTGCTCTTTCAGCAATCTACACAACATAAAAATATGATACAGTCGTGTAAAAATCTATCAGATCATTATACATTTAGAGTTCTATTAAAGTAAACTAATTGTAATAGATCACCTGAAAAGCGTTATGACGCTAGTATCACTCCATCCAAACTTTGCCTGCATGTTGAGAAGAACCAGGAGTGCTTTCAATCTAGACATACGTGCTCCATTATACAATGGCGTATCGGCTTCACTTTTCATATCATCATAGATAAGCCTTTCTGAATCCATGATCGTCTCGATCATTTCATCAATCTCGGGCTCAAACATTGCCTCGTTGGGAATGTGCTCTGCATGATCATCCCCCGAGCTGTCAAAGGCTACATCTTGTGGCCTCACATATGCTGCTTGACCAAAGCGCCTGCGAACACGTCTATTGGGTTGCAAGATTGCTGCTTGTTGGCCAGCGTCAGAGTCCGACGAGTTATAATTGGCAACAACTCGATCTATAATAGATGGATCGAACTCGCCAAATTCGCGAACATGCTGCAAAGAAACATGTCTTGTCCGTCGCACAGCATGCTTGCATTGATTACAAGGACATAAGACCCTCGTTGAGAGATAGGTGTTTCGGTTGGACGGTCCCACATCCTCGTCGCTACTCATAATGAGGATAAAAAACTTATAACCTGGACAACAAATTTAATATTCTATTGGCATTCTTCGTCTTATCTCTCTCTCTCTCTCTCTCTCTCTCTCTCTCTCTCTCTCTCTCTCTCTCTCTCTCTCTCTCTTTACCTCACATTCTCTAGTCATGTCCAATCCCCGCACACCTCGGTCTAGAGGTACACGGAGATCAGAACCACCGGGTTATAATCTCGTCTTTATTGGTCAATACCTATATTTGTGAGTACAAGAAATCTACACACCCACGTCTACATGATACTGCATGTAGTGGACAAAACCCCTTTGCCTCTTCTCTAGCTGTAGCACTTCACTTCATCTTAACATCTTTTCACAGTAGATCTTTTCATTGTTCGTCTAACTCTAAACCCTAAACCGTAAGTAATTCTTGCGTGGACTCGATCTAACGTAAATAAGCGTAAATCTAAATAAACGTAAATCTAACTAAAAATAAAGCTAAATCTAATTTAACGTAAGTCTAATGACTAGAGGTTGTCTAGATGGTCATTGTGTCGGGGATGTAGTGACTCTTGTCGCCCTGAAGATCCACCTTCTTCCCTATCTTCTGAAGACATTTCACCAGTACTTTTGGATCGACGGAGCCCACCATGAGTGAAGGCAGCAATACCCTATATTCCATTGAGGGCTTTCTTCACCCGCTTCATGCAGGCATCGCAGTCTATGGAGACCTAAATCTAATCTAATATAACGTAAATCTAAATCTAGCTTAAATAAACGTAAATCTAGTTAAAAATAAACCTAAATCTAATTTAATGTAAGTCTACATATAACCTAATCTTTAACGTCTTTTAAGATAGTTTCCTACGACGTTATAACTCTCTTCTTCTTGTGTGTGTGCGCGTGTGTGGATGTGTGTGCCAATAAAAAGAGATAAATGGTATAACCTTTCTATCACCCATGCCAAGTATGATAGATTGATTATGCCATTTCCCTCTTGAATAATAGGTCTTGAGTTCAACTCCTCGTCGGCTAGATCTTTAGGTCTTTTAATTTTAATTAGTTTCCTACGACGTTAAATTAGTTTCTCTCTCTTTCTCTCTCAATGTGTGTGCGTTTTTTTGGATCGTATGCATGTTTTCTCTCTCTTTTCCTCTCTCAATGTGTGCGTTTTTTGTTTATGCATGTTCTCTCTCTCTTTTCCTCTCTCAATGCGTGCGTTTTTTGTTTATGCATGCTCTCTCTCTCTCTTTCTCTCTAAATGTGTGTGTGCATTCTTTGTTTATGTATGTGTGTGTGCGTTTTTGTTTTTGTTTGTACTCTCTCTCTCTCTCTCTCTCTCTCTCTCTCTCTCTCTCTCTCAAAAACACTGTGTGTGTGTATGTGTGTGTGTGAGAGAGAGAGAGGGAGAGAGAAAGAGGGGAAGGGAACATGAGAATGAGGAGAGGGAAGGAGCATACCTGGCTCTCCTTCCTCTCCTCGTGTGTGTGTGTGTGTGTGTGTGTGTGTGTGTGTGTGTGTGTGTGTGTGTGTGTGTGTGTGTGTGTGTGTGTGGAGAAGAAAAAGAGAGAGAGAGAGAGAGAGAGAGTGAGGGAGAGCGTTACCTGCTCCTTGCTTGAGGGCGCCGAAAAACTCAGATCTGAGATCTGAGTTTTTGGGCGCGCTCGGTTATTTTTTTACCCCAGCGGGCGTCGCTATGAGCGTCGCTATAAGCGTCGCAAATTTACAAAGAAATTTGCGACGCTCATAGCGATGCCGGGAATTTTTTTTTGGAGCGTCGCTGTGTGAGCGTCGCTAATATGAATAGCCTCTTGTAGTGATTTTGCAGCAAAAAAGCCCACAAGATACACCAACCCCAATCATGTTGTGGCCACAACATTCACTCAAGCTTTGAAGTCAACTTAGGGAGACAAACCATAGACCATGCTCAATATGTGCTGACAACTTTGAAGAGTACAAGGAAAGAGAGCAAGGTAACTTACCTTGGGGACCCAGAAGTCCTAACAAGAATTGCATACCATGCTATCGGCATGGCCGATAGCTTACCACTAGCACCAGAATAGATCACATGGGACTTCGCCCACCAGCCGTCCCCAAGAGCCACAAGATACTGTGAAAGGAACATGCTCACATCAGAATCTGAGGAAGAGGAGTCTGCAAAATCCACTCTCGAGCCTGAAGATAGCCAAGAAAGTTCTGACAATGCAAAGAAAAGGGCAAGGAGACAAGAAATTTGATGAGGACAACGGTGGCTGCTCATCAAGAAGAGCCTGTCCAAAAGAAGGCTAGGCACGAGAGAGAGAAGGAGGCATATGACCGCAGCCGCCAATCAGCCGGTGCAACCTTGACTTTGTGGAATCCCCAAGAAGAAAAGCCAAGGACTAAGAATCCTGCAAAAGGGCTCCATGTATACCCTATAGAGCTTATGGAAAGAATGTGGCACGAGGCCAAGGCGGCCAAGAAATAGCTTTCAGAGGAGGAGACCGAGAAGAGAGTACAAAAAGATCTCAAAGCTGTAGTTGATTCTTCCAGCTTGTTTCAAAGCCCTCCTGTAAAACCACGAGATGATGAACCGTCCCCATCTTCACCTCAAAGTCCCACTCCTCCACTGAGACACATGTAGAAGAGCCCTCTTCTTCACTAAAACAAATCTCCTCTGTGGAAGTACCCCAAAACATACCAAGCCAAGAGGCCATACTACCAAAGGTCACTGTGATTGAACTACCAAAGGCAAAGCCAAAAAAACAAACAGCTCCAGATATGGTTCCATTACCATAAAAATATATGTTCTCCTCACAATCATTTGTACCATTTATACTTGAGCAAATGGAGGTACCAATGCCCAACCCAAGTTCTTCATCCTCGGATAAGTCATATGAAATCCTTGAGCTAGAGAGTGGTGATCTTGAGATACATGCAGTATCTAAACCAAAGAGAGTGGAACCATCAACTGCCCAAGAACAACTAGAGGTAGCAATGGTACCTCAAGAGCTTGTAGGGAAGAAAAGTGAAAACGTAACAGAGCATGCAGTTATGAAAGATCAATCCCAACAAACAGCAGCAGTGATTGCAGACCCAGTGAGGGCACCACAGGCTGATTCTCAAGAATGGACATCCAATGATGAATTGATAATCCAAGTCAATGATTATGCTCAGCAAATGCAAAATTTTATTGAAAAAATGAGGCTAGCTACTGTGGAAAGAGCAAATAGAGCCCAAGACCTAGATCAAGTCATAGATGCACTCCAAGGGGAGCTAGAAGATTGGCTAACCACCATCGAGGATCTCCAGTTCCAAGTCAAAGTGCTGAAAGAAGAGTCCACCCAACATCAACTAATGAAGGAGAAGCAAGACAAAGAGCTGATGGAGATTGCAGGCCTGCAAATGATAGAAGCTTGTGAGAGCAAGGATTAGCAGCTGAATGAAATGTCCAATATATTATTGGTTACCAATCACTCGGTCCAAACGCTCCAAGTACAATTAGATGTTACCATCGTTTCTTTGAAGTACTCAAAACGAAGGATCAATGACCAAGCTACCCTGCTTGGAAACATCAGAGAGAACCCCTTAGTTGTCTCTCTCCAAGCTACTGATGAAATCTACAAGTCTTTAGATAAAAAGAAGAAGGAATTAGAGCTAGAACTAAAGATTGAATAGAGATAGAGAAGAGGCTTAGCTCTAATCCACATGCAGAGGGAAGAGGAGCTGCTGAAGCAGATAGAGGACTTAAAGAACAAAATTAGGCTTTGAAAGATGGATGTATGGAATCTATAGAGAAGGCTAGCACTTCAGAGAAGCCAACTTTAGAGCTCCCATTGGTATCCTTTACTGACATTGATACACAAGGAGCAGCACAGCCTGAAGAATTTAAATATCAATTGCGTATTGCAGAGGAGGAACAGCTGCCCATGGTGCAACTGTCCAAAGCTGAAGAAGATTCCCTCAAAGACAAAACGATTTAGGAGATAGATGCAGAATCGAAAGCAACCATGGATTGGGAGTTGAGAGTACTTCATTCAGTAAATGTAACCCAACTCACTCCCAATCAAATCAACTCGCAATGGCATCAATAGTCTCTATCTTATCCACTCATTTTAAGGTAGAACTGCTGCAAATTAAAGAGAGGCTATTCAAGGATGTCCAAGACCAAGGTCTGGCCGCCATGCATCCCACACGGAGACATAACTGATTGAAGCGGTGTCAGGAGTTTTTTGGAGCAAGGGATTGCGCATATGTACATACCCATGCATGGTGCATCAAATAAAGTATTGCCCATTTTCCAGAGCCAGGTGGTTACGTGGGGCCCACATGTGTACAGGTAGGACACCATGTACATAGTGCATCGATTTTCATCATTACTAGTACCATTGTGTTTTTCTACAATAAGGAGGAGTTGGTAGCGCGTAAAACTTCTCGAGGAAGCTATCCGCGGGCCGACGACGTGAGGTTAGCAGGTGCGTCAGATGGCATCTAGTGGCGTCAGGAGGGCGAACGAGGTCAATATTTGCACGCAGATGAGGACAGACACAACGTGGGTGTTTGCTTGTGAGAATTATGCAGAAAGGTCATCATGAGGATCTTTTTTTGGGGCCACTTCACGTGATGGCGAGATGCATTATTGGAAAAAAGCTGAGTGCCAGGTGTGCGAATGATGCAAAAAGGTGACAACTATGCACTGCGAGGTCAGTTTTTGGCCTGTTCGGGGTCCGTTTGAGGTCATCTAAAAGGCCAAGGGTGCCCAACTAAAAAAGCTAAGTGTGGGAACTGAAAAAACTGAGAGAAGACCAGAAAAAACGTGGAGAAGAGAGGAGGAACAGCCGCAGGTGTGTTTTTTGGGTTTTTGGAGCCTGTTTTGGCCGTAAACTGCTCATCCGATGTCGGATTTGAGCAATTTGACATTGTAGACTGGGGTTTTGGGCTGTTCCGGACGCGATGGCGCTGTCCATTTTGCCAAATTCCTCACTCTTTTTCTGCTGTTTTTCTGTGTAATCTTCTCCGGTGAGTGAAGCTTCTTCTCCAATTTGTGATTGTATCTGGTATCTTTTACCCATATTGTGTGAGCTGTTTGCCCCATTGGTGTTGGCCCAAGCTCAATTGTATCTAAACATCAGAAATTCTCCTCTTTTGAGCTGAGTTTTTTGGGTGTGTGTGTGTGTGTGTGTGTGTCTGTGTGGAGTGGGCAAGTGGATAGTCTCTCTCCTCTCACTCTAGAGGTGTGTTCCCTGTCTCGGCCAGGTGTGTTGTGTAAACCGAGTGGTGCCCCATAGTGTGTGTGTGTGTATCATTCCAAGAGTGTGTGTCGGGTCGTTATAGAGGCGCTGTGTGTGTTTTCATCCCGCTCACATTCTTTTGGCGCCCCCACGGAGGATCTTCTTCGAGTACCTTCAGCTTCGAGCTTTGAGCTTCGGGATTACAGGTTGCAGGTTGCAGATTACAGGTTCTAGGTTCTAGGTTACAGGTTACAGGGACAGGTACAGGTACAGGTGATTCACACAGGTACAGGTAGCTGGAGTACAGTGATATACTAGCAATGATGTCACTTGCAGTTGTTGTGGGAATGCATCACTTGGCGCCTATTTGAGCGCATTGTCTGCTGGATTGTACGTTACTTGTGGAAAGTGCCATTGTACGCCTTTGTGGAGCCATATATGGTTTTATTTGGCAGTCCCAGCCATTTCTGAGACTTGGTCTGGAAGATAGTCATTTCTGAGACTTGACTATACGCGATTTGCATTAGCTTTCGTGTGAGGGTCGATAGCGTGAGGTTTTTATTGAGCTGGGGGATTTTCAAATGTGGAGATCCTTTCGGTGATACAGGTAGCTGGAGCACCCTTTTCGTGACCTCGCCATAGGCTATGTACTAGTGAGTCCTACTTGATGCTCGGGTTCTATTGTTGACAGTTTATGCATACATAGACAGTCTATATTTTGGGTTCCTACTGCTCTACTTCTGGGGAAACTCTGTCGAAATTTTCCCAAGTTATGATGGCTGGTTTTTTGGTTTTTTGAGCCATTTATGCTGTTATGCTGCTGAAATTTTGGCAAAATCAGAGGTTGAGTCAGGTGTGCCTTCTTGGGAGCTTCATGGTTGGCTTTAATGGATGATCAAAATGGCCCTCAGTTCACTCCTTTTCATTTAACGCAAAGAATTCAGATTAATGTTCATGTGTCCAGGAAGATCTTTTTCCAGCAGCGCATAGTCTTTATGTTTGGGCCAAGAAGATTGAGAGAGATCCTGGAATGTCCTTTGCCTGTTGTCATCCCGATGATCAACTATGAAAACTCATTTGATGTGCATGTGTTTGTCCTTATCTAAAGTTGAGCTCCATTGAAGTTTCTGGGGATTGGGAAGTGAAAAGTTTTGGGTTCTTGCACGTGTGTTCGAAGGGGTTCTCAAAGCATCATAATTTGGGTAGCCATGGCTTTCTCTTATCCCGAGTTTCATGGAAGAAGTGATGAAGATGTGGAAGAATTTTTGGAAAAGATGGAGGTTGCCTGCATTAGCAACCAGATTCATGACCCTACGCAAATGTTACGCCTTCTCCAAATTTGTTTGAAGAGTGATGCACGAGTTTGGTCCAAAGCATTTGAAGAGGAGTTGCGTATGGCTGATCCACCTATAAGATTGAGTTGGGACAATCTAAGGCATGGATTGGAAGTGGAGTTTGTGAAGATAGAAGACCCTGACAAAGTGTGGCAAGAAGTACAGGCTTTGGTGCAAAAGGAAGGTGAGCCAGTAGATGCGTACATACGTAAGTTTTCATTGGCATGGGAGCGAGTGTGCAAGGCTTTAGCACCACAGGTACCCCCGCCTGACATGATGAAGAAGGACAGGTTCTTGGCTGGTCTTTGGGAGAATATACGTTGGAGAGTGGAGCTAAAGAAGCCTAGGACATATGAAGATGCACTAGAGGTAGCAAGGAACAAAGAGTGGAAGCTGAGAAAAATGAGCCAGTTAGGGGTGGAGTCTTTGCCAATGAGGTCTGAATTTCAGCCTATAGAGTCTTTACAAGGGCGCATGTCAGGGGTTCATCATGAACCAGTGGTTCCTGTTACTACTCAGGTTATGCCAGCAGTGGTCACTACAGCAGTGCAAGATGATGGCCTAAGGCAAGACATGAGGCAAGTGGTTGATCTGATGAAGAATCTCAGCCTAAACATGCTAGGTCAAGTGGGAAATAATCGAGGTCGAGGGCGGTTTGCAAATCAGCCATCAGGTGAAGAAAGACCTAGGAATGGTGCTGGACAAAGTAATAGTAGGTTTTGGAGGCAGACGCCCACATGTTATAATTGCGGAGAGTTGGGCCACATCAGCCCGCAATGTGATAAGCCACCAAGGATGGGGGGAGACATGTATCCATTGCCAAGACAGGTGCTAACTAGGTCAAATGATTATGGCATCGAAATTAAGGGAGACGAAGGAGCCAGTGGACTGACCCAGGAGGAAAAAGGGAAGACAAAAGTGTTAAGTGTAGTCACCTTGGAGAAGGCATCAAAGCTAGAGGATACATTAGTGATGCCTATTGGGAAGAGGACCACAGAGGAAAAGGAAGGAAGAAGTGCCCCAGGTCCTAGTAAGAAGAAAGGAAAGAGCCATGAAGGCGAGGATGTCAAGGCCAAGAGGAAAAGGAGAGCTCGTCGAAAGTTTCATGTTTCAGATTTTCCAATAGGGGATGGGCAATTAAGCTATGACTTGAAGGAGGATCTGACGAGCAGGAAGGCAGATGTTACTTTTGGGAAGCTTATAGAGATGGTGCCTAAGCTAAAGCGACAGTGGAAGAGGATGGTTAACCCAATGGAGAAAGAGCCAGAGAGAGGTTCAGTGAAGGTGTTGGCAATGGACGAGCTACCAGACATTTGTCCAATAGTAGATGTGTGGCATAAAAGGAAAAATTTGGGACAAGGTTATGTGGATGGCGGAGCCCAAATATGCGTCATAACACACTCATGCGTTGAGAAGATGGGTCTCACAGTGGCTGGGGTGTCAAGTTTTCGGATCAGATTGGCAAACCATCAAAAAGTAAAATGCTTGGGTGTTGTAAAGAGCTTAGAAGTGGAGGCATATGATGCAAAGGCAGTGGTTGATTTTCATGTGATGCCAGCAGGGTTGGGAGCATATCCTATTATACTGGGCAGACCATGGTTACGTGCAGTGGGAGCTGTTCAAGATTGGCGACATGGTACGATTAGCCTCTATGGAAAGACAGGTACCAAGAAGCTTTATAATATGGACACAAGGAAACGATTAGAGGAGCTTTATGAAGATGAGGATGAGTCTAGTGATGAAGACTCTTCCACGGTGACAGATGAGGATAGTGATAGCACTACCAGCAGTGATGAGGATGTTGATGTTGCATTTCTTTTGATGGACAAAGAAATCCAGGAGATTGGTTTAGTCGCATTTGCGAAGGAAGTTGAAGATGAAAGTGAAGGGCCTTATGAAGTGATTGAAGGGCTGATGCAAACCAAAGTTGAGTTGTCAAAGAAGCAGGAATTAATGACGCAAATGATTAGTGGAGACCTCTCAGCTATGGAGAAGGATATATATTTGCATATGCTGGCTAGTTTTCCTGATTTGTTCATTACTTCATATGAAGAGATCAGAGGGTTCAAGGGTGAAGAGATGCATATAGAGCTGAATGAAGGTGCTAAGCCAGTGCGGCAAAGGCTAAGAAGGATGGGTCAAGAGCAAATGGAAGCCTTGCGGGTAGAGGTGGACAAGTTATTGAAGGCAGGGTTCATAGTTCCAGTGGAGACCACAGAATGGGTGAGTCCAGTTGTAGTCAGTCCAAAGAAGGATGGGAAGTGGAGAATTTGTGTGGATTTTAAACCCTTAAACGCAGCCACTAAGAAGAACCCATATCCTCTTCCATTCATCGATCAGATCTTGGATTCAGTGGCAGGTTATGAGAGGTACAGTGTGTGTGATGGTTTTTCAGGCTATTTTCAATTGAAGATTGCTCTTAAAGACCGCACAAAGACAACTTTCATTACGCCATGGGGCTGCTATTGCTACACAGTATTGCCATTTGGGTTGTCAAATGGACCTTCCTTCTATCAAGAGAGAGCAAATTGGGTGTTGGAACCATTCATTGGTAGTTGTGTTAAAGCTTTTATGGATGACTTCTGTGTCTATAGCAGTAGGGCTGAACACCATGAGAAGCTGCAGATGGTATTCGCTCGATATGATGAATGTGGAGGACAACTAAATCCAAAGAAATGTCATCTAGCACAGCCAAGGGTGAAGCTATTGGGCCATATGGTGTCAGAAAATGGCATTGAGGCTGATCCAGATAAGGTGAAGTCTATTATTCTTCTTCCATCACCTATGAGTACGAAGCAATTGGCAACCTTTATACACAAAGTGAAGTACATGGCACGGTTTATTCCATTGTCTTCGCAGCTTCTTTATCCATTACAGCAAGTGGCAAAGCATGATCCATTGCAATGGGATGACAAGTGTGAAGAAGTGTTTCAAGAGGTGAAAGAGGTATTAGGGGGGTTGTCAGCCATGCAGGCTCCTGATTGGGAGAAAGTTTTTTATGTAAATCCATCAGTAGGGGATGATGCCATTGGAGCCATGCTATTGCAAAAGGGGAAGGGCAGCCATTATATGAGGCCAGTGTATTGTGCAAGCCGAGTGAAGTTGGTAGCGGAGAGAAAGTTATCGGAAGTAGAGCTAGTGATGGCTAGTGTAATATTTGCTTGTCGACGATTTCGTCATTACTTGCTACCACGGCCTTTTGTTTTCTTGACGAGTTATGCCTTTTTGCCACAGTTAATTAATGGTATTAACATGTCAAATGTGGTGAAGAAATGGGTAATTGAGCTGCAAGAGTTTGAGTTCTCTTTTCTAGTGGAAGATAGTACAAGGGCTACCCTAGCTGATTTGTTGACCTACAAGGAGAATCCCCTTATTGTTAAGGAAGAGGTGGTGAGAAAGGTAGTTGAAGAAGTGCCACAGATCAGCAATGCACATGTGTTGTTCTTTGATGGTTCATACAGAAAGAGCCATGATGCAGCTTCAGGGGGTATAGCACTTTATGATCCAGAGGGGAAGCTAGTATGCAAGAGAGGGTTCAAATTGGATGCTCATAGTAACAATGAGGCTGAATATGCTACATTGGAAGCCGGATTACACATTTGTTTGAAGCATGGGGTTCGAAGGTTGAGCATAAAAGGTGATGCCTTGTTAGTGGTGAAGCAAGTGTTGGGTGTGTGGAAGAGCAAGAACACCTCATTGAAGGAAATGTGCTTCAGAATTAAAGGCCTGTTAAAAAGTTTGAAGCATGGAGTATCAGACACATTGAACGTGCTCTAAATGGAGAGGCACATGAAGCAGCTCAAGGCATGATTGGGGAGCTATTTGTGTTGAGGACCACTTTACCTCTTTATCATGGCCGGGAAAGTTTGGCTCAAGAAGAGGAGTTTTTGCTAACAAGAATCATTCCAAAGGAGATTCAGAAGTCTAAGAAGTATGGCTTTGTGCGTAGAGCATACAGGTACAAATTGATTGGTGATGTCTTATACATGAAAGGGGCTGATCTCGTGTTGAGACGTGTACCTTGGCGGGAGGAGCTTTACAGAGTGTTGGAAGAGAATCACGAAGGCGCATGTGGTGGCCATTTTGCTCTAAAGATCACCTTGCATAAGATTTTGCAAGAGGGGTATGTATGGCCTAGTTTGCACAAGGATGTTCACCATTGGTGTAGGTCTTGCAATAGGTGTCAAGCATTTGGGAAGAGAGTATTGAAGCCAGAGCTACGAAAAACCATTATGGCGTTTGATGTGTTTGAAAAGTGGGGAATTGATGCAATAGGCCCGTTACCTATCACAAGCAGGGGCAAAAGCTATATTTTGACGGCAGTGGACTATCTCTCTAGATGGGCAGAGGCTATAGCAGTAAAACAGATCACTGCAAAGGATGTGGCAAAATTTGTGTATGATGAAATATGTTGCAAGTTTGGGGTGCCACTGGAGTTACTTTCAGATAAGGGGCCTGGCTTTAGAGCTAAACTGCTAGATTTTTTATGTGCAAAGATGAAGATTAGGCACCAGCATACCACTCCTTATTACCCGCAGTGTAATGGCTTGAATGAAAGATTCAATGGTGAGTTGGTACAGATTCTTTCAAAAGTGACAGAGCACCAAGGAAAGAATTGGGATTTAGAATTGCCTAGTGCATTATGGGCTTACCGTACTTCGGTGAAGACAGGTACAGGGTTTACTCCATTTCATTTGGTGTATGGAAAGGAAGCACTATTGCCTGTGGAGGTAGAGTTGCCTGCGGTCAAGATGTTAGAGAAGTTGCTTGGGCCGCCTAGTGATGCATTCAAAGAGAGGCTCTTGCAGTTACAAGAGGTCCAGTTGGATAGGATGAGCGCATTGGAGCATTATGGGCAGATGCAGGATAAGGCTTTGACAAAGATAAATGAAAAGGTCAAAAGTAAGGTTATCAAGAAACATGACTTGGTTTTGCGCTACAACAGTAAGCTGGACAACACCTTCCAAAAGAAGTTTCAAATTAAGTGGAAAGGCCCTTTCAAGGTAGTAGAGTGTTTTCCAAATGGCACATATCAGCTGGCTAACTTGGATGGTGTTCTACATAAGTCAAGGGTAAATGGATTGCGTCTTAAATTGTATCATGCTAGATTGATGATGGTGGAGCAAGATGAACTGTCTGTGGAGCAAGCAATGTTGGTGAAGGATGAGGAGACATGTGATGCGGCGAGTCTCATATCGCTCTTTGCTGCTGTTGATCATGAATGATCTAGCAGGCTAGGGGATGGGCAAATTATGTCAGGAGTTTTTTGGAGCAAGGGATTGCGCATATGTACATACCCATGCATGGTGCATCAAATAAAGTATTGCTCATTTTCCAGAGCCAGGTGGTTACGTGGGGCCCACATGTGTACAGGTAGGACACCATGTACATAGTGCATCGATTTTCATCATTACTAGTACCATTGTGTTTTTCTACAATAAGGAGGAGTTGGTAGCGCGTAAAACTTCTCGAGGAAGCTATCCGCGGGCCGACGACGTGAGGTTAGCAGGTGCGTCAGATGGCATCTAGTGGCGTCAGGAGGGCGAACGAGGTCAATATTTGCACGCAGATGAGGACAGACACAACGTGGGTGTTTGCTTGTGAGAATTATGCAGAAAGGTCATCATGAGGACCTTTTTTTGGGGCCACTTCACGTGATGGCGAGGTGCATTATTGGAAAAAAGCTGAGTGCCAGGTGTGCGAATGATGCAAAAAGATGACAACTATGCACTGCGAGGTCAGTTTTTGGCCTGTTCGGGGTCCGTTTGAGGTCATCTAAAAGGCCAAGGGTGCCCAACTAAAAAAGCTAAGTGTGGGAACTGAAAAAACTGAGAGAAGACCAGAAAAAACGTGGAGAAGAGAGGAGGAACAGCCGCAGGTGTGTTTTTTGGGTTTTTGGAGCCTGTTTTGGCCGTAAACTGCTCATCCGATGTCGGATTTGAGCACTTTGACATTGTAGACTGGGGTTTTGGGCCGTTCCGGACGCGATGGCGCTGTCCATTTTGCCAAATTCCTCACTCTTTTTCTGTTGTTTTTCTGTGTAATCTTCTCCGGTGAGTGAAGCTTCTTCTCCAATTTGTGATTGTATCTGGTATCTTTTACCCATATTGTGTGAGCTGTTTGCCCCATTGGTGTTGGCCCAAGCTCAATTGTATCTAAACATCAGAAATTCTCCTCTTTTGAGCTGAGTTTTTTGGGTGTGTGTGTGTGTGTGTGTGTGTGTCTGTGTGGAGTGGGCAAGTGGATAGTCTCTCTCCTCTCACTCCAGAGGTGTGTTCCCTGTCTCGGCCAGGTGTGTTGTGTAAACCGAGTGGTGCCCCATAGTGTGTGTGTGTATCATTCCAAGAGTGTGTGTCGGGTCGTTATAGAGGCGTTGTGTGTGTTTTCATCCCGCTCACAGCGGCACCCAAGGTTCCTGATTCTTTATTCAAGGGCTCCTACTCACATCCAAAAGGATCCATTTTTTTTCCCGGTGCCTAGAGTCCGATCATGGCTAGAACATGAAGCCTTAACATGGAAAAGACCAATATGGTTGAATTACCCCAAAGCTACCAGCACCCGAACGGGGAGTTGCTACTAAGGAATACATGGTGAAAACCCTAATGGGCACCATGTCATTCTTCAAAAGCCTCCCGGATTTGTGTTGTGCAATGTTATACAAGATATGCAAGATGGTGTTGACTTGCATCCAAGTGTTCAATGAACCAGAGCAGGCAGGGGCACCATGGTTAGCTTTCTTGGAAGGTAATAAGGGCCTATGTTATGATATGAGCAAGCAGCCATTGGAGGAGGTACTTTATGGGTTCTATATAAGATGCATGTTCCTACCCTCCAACAACATGTTGGCATTTGAAGAGGCTTTCTACACGGGGTTCTTCAGAACAAATTTTTTTGGCCCCGTCATCTTGAATTTAACTACTCAATTTGTAGGCTACTCCGCCATGGAGCTCCACAACAAAGTCACCACACAATTTTTGCAAGTGTCTGATAAGGAGCATTGCAATTGCTACCAGCACCCACTACAAGCACTCAAGGAACAACTGGCCACCAAACAACCTAAAGACTACTTCATCCCATAAAGCTGTTTCAAGGGACGACACACTCGAGGAGGGGGGGAATGTTAGCAATAAGCTAACTTATGATCTTTAAGCTCATTTTTTGGGAGTCTTTTGTAAGAACGACTATTATTTTTTGATAGATTTGGAGTCTCGTAACTCAAAATTGTAAGAGTCTGCACTGTTATCTTAGAGTTTGGCCTATGAGCGTTCAGATTGTATTAGCCATTCATGATTTAGAACTCCCAAATCATTTATTTTTGACCTAAGAAACCTTGGCAAAGGTATAAAAGCCAATTTTGTAAAGTTTAAGTTAAGTTTTGGATAATAGAAACACAACGTATGCTCACGGCGCTTCCCTCTCTCCTTCTCTCGCGTATATCTCCCTGGTCTATTACAACATTGCAGTGTCGTTTGTTGCATTGCAACCACAAGTAAGAGCTCTACGCATTGACGTAAGCTATCCACAATAAATTGTAGCTTTTGACACTGCCTACCCATGACCTAAATCTCATCATAAGTAAGAATTTAAGCTAGGAAATCACAAAATAAGTATAGGTGGGGTATCAAGGCGTCATTGCTAAGCATCTAGATGCATTTTGGGTCAAAAACGATTAGGTCAAAATCTCATGGCTGTTAATAATCGCATTTTTTGCACCATGTTGAAAGTGAGATTTGAAACCATAAGAATGTGTGCTTAGGTTTTACATAGTTGTCCTATAAGTTTTTTTATGTTTGGATGTCGTTAGATGCTCTAACAATTGTGTTTTGGTTGCTGATTAGCGACTAGTTCTTGATGATTTAGGTCACTTGAGATACGTTTAAGTTAGATGCAAGTTATTAATTGTTTTCCAAGAGATTGACAACCTCTTGTAGCCTCCATGCACTAGTCGTGTCAGCTTCGTCCCATAAATTAACATTTTTGTTCGTGGTTCTTGCTATGTCTACAATAAGATAAGATTGAGGCTTGGCAGCCCACCCACAAAGAGAGAGAGAGAGAGAGAGAGAGAGAGAGAGAGAGAGAGAGAGGGTTCACTAGAGGGAGGATTGGGAAAAGAAGGGCCGGCAATGGGCGATGGTGGGGTGGCAGGTGGTGGTAATGAGCTAACACCACCAACCACTAGTGGTGGGCTAGGCTAAGGTTTTGGTGGTCATGGGTGGTAGGGGCGGCAATGGGAGGTAATGGTGGTGGATTTTTTTTCATTAAAAAACAAGCTCGCTCCGTAACCGCCCTCATGTGGATCTAATCTAATGACTGATTACTCAAGGTATCAATGTTTGATGTTTATACAAGCTATAATAAGTAAATTGTGTCAAATCATCAAAACTCTGCAACTGTGCATGTTAAAATTTTAAATTTCTAATTGATAAGATACTTACCTTAATATTGAGTTTAACGTTGAGATTTTTTATTTATGCTAGCTAAATGTATACAAGTGTGGAGAGTCTTTAAGCTTACCTTCAATTGGTTTTGATAAGGCTATTGGTTTTGCAATTAATTTACAGTGCAAGATTTTTACGACGAGCCTTATTTGCAAGTATTATGTGAGTTTGAAACCTTAAACCATATTTGGTTGGCTACTTTTGACCTGTAAATAAAATTTAGAATTCAATTTCTACACATTAACTTTGTCACGATGGGAAAAGAGGCTTTGAAAGACAAAAAAATGGTCCTATCTGTTAGCATTTTTAACATTTGTGTTTTTGGTTTGTAGTGCATATATATGGTATATAAACTAAGATGTGTAGCTTATATTTCTAATGAAACAAGTGCATTGTTGTTCATAAGTCCTTAAAGCTATGCAAAACCTACATTTTGCACTAATTTTTGACAAGATTTTCAATTTACAGCTTACCACAAAAGCCTTTATATAGCATAGATTTTTGCGAGGATAAAATTTGCAAACAAGCTTCTCCTCATAACCTACCAAGAGGACAAACATGACCTTAGATATTTCTACCTTCTCCATATAATTATTATGACAAGTTGGTAGGAAAGCAATACACTTTAGTGTTCCAAGACGTTTGAATGTCTTTTTGTAGAATTGGTGTTAAATGCACATTTTATTGAGGGTTTCTTATTAGTGCAACTACCTTGGCCCCCTCCCTCCCTACCAAAAAAAATCATAAAAGCAGATACAAATTTTGAAGACCAAATAATAAGCGACAGATTTTTTTTTCCTATGGATTTTGTGCATGCAAAGCTGCAAACTTTAGTTGGTTTGCAAAAGCTAAGAGCCTGACATACAAGATTAAAAGGACAGAGAAGCCTTTGTAGAGCAGCAAGAAGATGAAGATGTAAATACAATGAGTCACATCCATGGATCAAGCAAGTTGGCACTAATGGCTCAATGTTTTGCAACAAGCTGGTAAGGAATAAGTCTTTTTTGTGTGTGCTTCATAACTGGATGGTAGCCCATGTACATAAAGATCAAATAGACAACACCAACATGTTAGAAATGATGGAAAGGTAGGTGTCTTTAGATTGTAAAGAGAAAGGAGAAGATGAGTCCAATCTTTAGGTCAAGATGCATTTGGGCAAGTGTCATATTCTTTTGATTACAATGACAAATTTGATGCTAGTTGTGATGATTTTATGCTATCTAATGATACTATGGGTAGTCAGTCTTCTTGTGTGCTTCTAATGTATTAACAACTGGGTAGACAGAGCAACTACGATACCTATGGATTTCCCTCGTGATGTGCTATATATCAATCTTATATATAAAATATAATGTTTCAATGCTTATACCATATGGTGAAGCCACATGCAAACCTATTTTATTAGAGATATCCTAATGACAAGGTTGATTGGGTGTTTGATACATAGTAGTTGATATGGATAAGGAACTACACATATTGGTGAAGAGGCTTTAGCCAAGATACACATTAGGAGAGGCCTTGCCCCTCATCAAATGCAGCTTATAAATGTGCAATAGATACAAAAGGGCAAATCCATATCCAATGTTGAAGAGGAGTAGGTAAACCATATCATGTATCATGGCAAAACATGTAATTTTCAAAGAGCTAAATTATGGAAGGATGGGTTGGGAGGTGCATGGAAAGAAAAGGTTATGCATGCTATACAAGTGTCCGTACTTGATTGAACTTATTTATTTGTTCTAGAAGGAATCTCTCTTGTTTGAGGAAATAAAGAGGTTTACATCTGACCCAAGTTGTAGTTGTTTTAGTTTTTAATCCAAGGGAAGCATGGCTTGTTTTTGTGTTGAATGGCAGTGTGTACAATACCATTTGATTTTTTCTATGGCTAATAATTGCAAGGCTAATTTTCATAGAGTTTGTGCATGCTTTTGGAAGAAAATAAATTTCCAACAAGGGGTTGAGTCATGATGCACGCAAAGGGTGTTGACATTCTAAAGAGGTCAAAGTAGGGCTTTGTCAAGGGATATCTACTAATGGTTTCCATATGGTATCACTTGAGTGTATAATGGGAGATTTCAAGACAAAAATGATATGTTTACAAAGGAAGTTTTGTCTACAGGTTAAATAAGGCCATTTTGGTGCATGTAAGAAATATCTCCCTATAGCTGCTAGTCCCCCATGGGCTTCGTGAGCAAGTTTGAAGACAATGCAATATTTGGACAATAGCCAAAAGCACCAAGGAACCATCCAATAGAAGAGACGTGAAGTGATTGTGTTTTTAGAGCCAAATGTGGCAATTTTTTTCCATGCCAATACTGGTAATGTTGGAGCTCAAAAATTGGTTTAGAAGAAATTATAGCATTAAGTGTGCGTTTTGTGGTATGCTTTATAGCTCTTTAGTTGGAGACTTGTTAAACCTAAGCTGTTAGTTCCAATTGACCTATAAATCAATTCAAGATTGGGTTAGTTAGCCTTGGCTATAGCCCATGGCTATGTCAATGGTAGATACACAGAGAATGGAACATAACCACACATATAGGACAAAGAATAGGCATAATCATACTCAATCAAGAAAGAAAGCAATTGTCCACATACACAAAGAGACCCAAGAACTAGACTGTTCCCATTAAGAAGTAACAAAGTTTACAATCAAATCTTTAATTGCACTAGCTACAGCCATATACACCCACACACACAAGCTGCCCATAGTATGTTAATGCCTCCAATCCTCTTGCCTTGCATGTATGAAAGTCTTTCTCCTTATAAAACCCCATAGTCCCCCTTGTTGAGTTGCTAGAGTCCTATTAACAAAATATCAAAGCAAGGAGAGTATGACCCACGGCTAGGGCATGAAAAGACACAAAGAGAGTTTGCGGGTGCCATGTAGAGGATTAGGAAGAGGAGCCTCTGCATAGAGAGAGCTAATGGAAAAGGGACAAAGACCTAGACACATGCTATAGCCTTCCTACAAGGAGTTAGCACACAATCACTCTAACATTTGGCCTAACCTCTCACACACAAACTTAATCATGCTCATTGGCCATCAACTATTCACTATATCCTTCTCTAATCTAGCAAGAGGAAAATTTTGATTAAATGGAGCAATTAACTCAAAATCAGCCACTTAATCATGTAATAATTGAGCAAAGATTACATTAGTGAGTAAATGAGAGAAAATATTAGAGTGTAGCTATGAAGCAAGGCCAATCCATCCATGCACGCATGTAGAGAGTTTGAGATCTCCATATCCATCACCTCCTTTACAAGAGCCTATCCCAATGCATAAGAGTCTCTTTTCACATTGTGCATTTTTACTTATATACTTCCTACACTTTTTAGAAATAGCCGCAAATCAGACTCACTTATTCTAATATCTGCATTTCGTAAGCTCTAAACGTATCACAATGCTTACAATTGGAACTCACAAGGAGCCCAAAACATAATTACAATCCGCTCTTCTAGTCGTTCAAAAATCATAAAAAATTAAGTGACTCTGTCGACAATGATTGTGACTTCAAAATTAATCGCTCAATCCATATCTTCTCTTCATTTCTTGCTTGTCTTTGCTTCATCAGCATCTTTACTTCACATTTGCATATCCAACATCATTGATATCTACTAAAAATAGTAAATATCTTCTTCAAGTGTTTTGTTACCCACTATTACCCGCTATGGGTTAACACTCCCTCCATCCAATTTTAGTGCACGTCCTTGTCCGCTGCTTTGGGTGCAGGCACTTTAAGGCTTCTGTGATTAGAAGTGAATGTTAGTTAAAATTAAGTATTGTAAGCTATTGGTTTGACTGGGTGGAGGTGTAGTATGGAAATAGTCATGTATGTTCAAGTAGAATCAAATGTCAGTTGAGTTATAAAGGGAAAAAAAAAGGGTGAGGTACAATACATTAGGGTCTTGATACCTTGATAGCCAATGGGAAAAAAAACATGTGGGAAAAAAGTGCCCATTGGTAAGTGATCTTATATATGGGTATTTACAAATGCTGGGTGTTTAGGGACTTAATTGAGTAGGTTATTAAGACAATGTGAACATTAATTTGAGAAAGCCATCTATCCCTTGAAGTGTCATCCATTAATCTTCCATGAGGTCTTGATTTTTATGTGTGACTGTACCTATAAGCTAAGTGCATGGTGGAACATAAAAGAGTGCCTAATGCAAATGTACAACAATGGGACATTCTTTATGCTTGCATAGATATATGCATGGGTAAGATTATGCAGTGCAAGAGAAGAGTATAATGGGTGCTTCTTAGAGATAATGTAGCTACAAAAGTAAAATTAAATTTCACTTTAAGAGCTTCCATTAATCAAGAAAAGGGCTTTTGACGCAAGGTTTTTCACTCTCTTCACGTGCACAAGTGCATGAGTGTTTCTTGGACTACTCCACCATGATAAAAATAATAGACTTTGACTCTTATGGTCACCTATCTAGCATGAGCAACATCAACTTAATTATGCTCAACTCTTCCAACTTGACCTATAGCCTAATTAACAGATCCATAGACCACAAAAGAATATAGAGCTTAGGTCTAATGCTTTGCTCATTTATGGGCTTAGCTACCTAACTCTATACTTTTGTTATATCAACTTGACTTACTTTCTTAAGCTCTTGAAAAAAAACTATATCTATACATTTAGAGCTCAAGTCCTCAAAAAGAGGATTTTTGAAGGAACATATTTGCAAAATAGGTTTCTTTTGCTAAACTTGGGTGACCTTTGGTGTCAGAACGGCCTGATTGAGTTTTTGGTCCATTGTTTATAAAGGTTGGTTGCTCAAATCCACTTGGTACTTTGTTGCTTTGTTTCTTGGATTTTTTAGAAGCTAACGATGACTTCATTATTCTTCTCCTCATTCATTTTTTTGCTCTAGCATCCACACATATCTGCTCTTTGTCATTGGTATAGTTTTGCAAATTGTATCGGTGTTTATTGGAAATTTATCTATGATTTTATTTTTCTTATAGTTGTTATTACCTTCAAGCTATATTTGTGCAAGTGAAGAAATTGGACTTGGTGCCTTTGGTATCCAAATTTTTTTCTTGCCTTGGTAGTATCCTTGCGCTTGAAGAATGTTATATGGCACAACCCATTTTATCAATGGTATGGTATGAAAATGTACCAATTCTTTGCCATCCTCGAGAATTTTAGGTGGTGACTTTCCTTGAAGATGTGTAGGCCTTCTAGATTGAAATCCATTTTTGTACTTGTTGTTTAATCTCATTTTTTGATATGAATTTGACCTTGAATGTCAATGTTTTTGTCATGGTGTCAAGCCACTGGGTATTGTATGGGGTAACATCTTTGGTGTGGGCCGGGTAACCAATTTTTCATTTGACCATGGTAGTAACCTTGTTCTTGTAAGTTGTAATGGGAAGCAATCCATCCCATGTATTTACCTTGTTTGCTTTTACTAAGATCACTTTCTCATATGGGATCTTTGATTGGATATCATGGGCTGCAACATAGACTTTAGGAGGCTATTAGCATTTTTATTTGTTTAGTATTGCATATTTTGGTTGAAAGAACTTTTAAGTTCATAGTAGTGAGGTTTGAGATCTTGAAGCTCCATGGATGTGCAAGCCACTCCTGTCAGATGAGACGGCTTGACTAAATTTTTGGCTTTTTGGGTGGGCTTTTGTGGTGTCAAGGTAGAAGGGGGTCTTTCTTGCACTTTGGTTTTCCCTTTATCTATTGTTGATAATTGTTGACTTGTGATGACCTGGGAAGTTTGAACTTCGCCTAGTGGTTGACATGATATGGCATGTTTGTATCTCATCTATATCTAGACATATTTGAGCAATTTTATGTGCCTCTTCTTGTCACATATAATTGAGTCTTTAGATTCTTTTGATAGTTGTTTAGAAGGATGTTGACTCTTTTCTCCAATGGCAATGCTTACCATGGTCGTTGGTTCTTATTGCTCTTTGGTAATCTGCATGTTATATTTGATAGGTTGCATGCACTTGTTGCACTATTTGTTCTCAAACATTCAGCTTAGTCCCAATTGGTGTCGATCCTTTGGTGTCATTCACTTGCAAAATAATAGAAGGAATTGACCTTTTTGGCCGCTTTTTCTTCTAATTTCATGTCATCATTTGAACACATTGAGGTCTCATCTGCTTGGATTTGAGACTTCATCCCTAGTTGTGTCAAATTCCTAGGTACATCTCTATGTCTCTTTTGTGCTCTACACTTTCTATAGCTGAGACCATTGAAACGTCAAAAATATGATCACTATTACATATGCTCTTTGGCTCCACATCCCTATTTGCAATTTGTGATTTGATATGAGGTAAGTCTTTGACCTTTAATTTTTCATTGACCTCCTCAAAAATTGATCTATTAGCTGCATATGTGTTAGTTTGTGTTATCTTTGGCTTTATTGCATCTAGGTTTTCAAGATATTTTTGAACATTTGATATAGCTGATCCTTCTTATTAGCTTGATTATCTATCAAAGCATTGTTAATGCCCTTAATCTCTAGTATTTGTGTCATGAACTTGTCCCTCATGTCCTTTGACAAGATTTGCTTTCTCTCTAGGGAACGTGTCAGAGACTCTAGATTTTTTATGTGATTGAGCACTCATCAAAACCTTCTACTGCATCTATGAGGAACACAATACAAGAAACAATGATACAAAACACTACACATGGACCACACATTGCACCCGCACAAATTGCACCGACAAGGATCAAACAAAAAGTATCAGCTATTGAGATAGCAAAAATTCAAAACCTAGCTCAATTACAAGAGCTAGTTGACAAAGCACAAGCATTTATCACATTTGGTATAAGCAAGATGCCTTCTACAGATAGGAAACACCCTTGGATGGGGGGAGTCCAGTCTCCACCCAAATTATTATCATCAAGACAACCTAGAGACTACAAATTACAACGGAGAGCTCTCATACTCTCATGAATTCCAACAAATAACAAAAGGCTCATGCAGGATCAAGTCAACAACATAGTCCGAAGGCTATGCAAAAGCCAAAAGTAAAGGATCACATGCTAGGCATAGAACTAGAATTGAAGTTTATCACATGTACAAAAGAAGCTCAATTGACCATGTATTGGAGCTATAATGGAAGCTATTACAAGCTTCTTGAAGATGCAAAAGAAGAGAATAGTAAAGATCCCCAAGCTAAGCAAGCATCAATTATAGTCTTCAAGTATATACATGTCACTCTAATGACATACCTATTCCAAGACGCTATGGACAAGAAATATCAACAATACTATGAAGAGCTACCTTGCCTAAGTACAGTAGAGATAGAGATGAATGGGTATTGCTACCAATGTGGTATCACCCATCTAGTACCCTATTGCCCAGTCAAATTACACCTAGACAAGATAAAGCAGAATGACCAAGACAGTGCCATCATGAAAGAAGCTGAATTAAAAAATCATTCACATTTGGATTATGTGTTAGTGAAGATCCATGGCTTGTATTGTCCACTATCCTATCATCTTATGATTGGTCTTGTACATGTGGGATATGGTGATGGACATTTACCTTTCTCTTTACTTGTCAGGATTTGGCTTTGGGCTTTTGGTGTTGTTGGTGACAAGATGAAATTTGCAGCTTGTGCTAAGAATTTGTTTGCAATGAGGATTGGATTCTTCCATCTATGTCATAGCTCTGATCTTTAATATGCTTTACCCATAGCAACCTTGGAGCTTCCATCGTCTATTGTAGATCCCTAGGCTGTATATTGAGTGGTTTGACTTTAGAGGGTATGCAAGGACATTGGCATTTACAATAGCCTTGTATAATTCTTCTCTGCTCATTGCAACTTCATTCCTTGTACCAGCACTTGTGTGGGCTTTGGATTTTGATAGGAAGGTAAAGAATGGGAGCCAAATGATTGGCTCAAAGAAATGATCTAGGATGAGAGTAGGAATAAGTGATGAGCCAGTTAAGCATGGGCTGGCGGCTATCGTTGCAGGCTATGTAGATAGAGAAGAGGTGGAAAGGAAAGCTACTGGCTAGTGTTTGAAAAGAAATGGGGTCTAGTGTATTTTAACTTGCTGAAATGCAAAATATTTGCTATTTTCCTTCATGAAAATAGATAAAATTTTCAAGTTTTAATTAGTGTAAATGTCGACAAAAGCTTCACATTTTGACCTTTAAATCCAAAATTGAACTTTGCCCTTATTTTCTTTGTTTAGAAAAAATGTTTTTCTTTCTAGCCCAACATCAGCATCTTTACTTCACATCTGTATTATATGGCATGTTGGTAATTACTAAACATAGTAAATATCATCTCTAGTCTTTTGTTAGCGGCTATTATCCAATGTGGGTTAACAATCTTGTTCTTGCTTTTACCTATTTGTGTTCATGCCTTGCCCCTTACCATTCTTTTGTAATTTTTTGAATCAAGTGGTGGTAATTGCATTGCTGTTGGGTTTTGATTTTCATCTTTTGATTTGTCAATGTTCTCCATATCCCCCACTTGACAAGCATCTTGCCTTTTTTTTCTCCCCACCACTAGCTTCCCATGTCTCCCACAATTGTCAGAAGCTTTGGTTGGTTTCTTCTTATTTGTATTCTCTTACTTATCTTGTTGTTTGGCTATAACCTTGAGAAGATCTCAATCATGTTCTAGATGCAACCCTTCAAACACTTCTTGGTTCTGCATCTCTGTCTCATGCATGGGTGTCCATAGTTTATTGAATGTGTTTACATGTGAGCTAGAGTCTTATCAAACAAATGGAGCCTAGTTTTCTTGTGCCTGCCTTGCACCATATTCTCTACAACATGATCTTAAGATTGAATCTTGGCTTGGGCTAGTTGTGGTGATGATTTATTGGGTAGGTGATTTGGGCTTTGTTTATTAAGTCATTTATGCACTTTGTTGCACATTATTTTTGGCCTTGTCAATTTTGGAAGCAAAGATGTTAATCAAAGATATCTATCCTTTTTTTGGAAGCAAAGATGTTAATCAAAGATATCTACCCTTTTTTTTGGTTCTTAACATGCTTGGGTAGCTAACTTTTTGAAGGATCTTGTATTAGGAATTTTTTAAACCGACATGTAAGCCTTTGCTATGAAACTTGTCTTCTTTGCCGCTTCTTTATTGGTGCTTTGCTGATATCCTTGTGTAGTAAGCTTGGATGCCTATGACAAGAGTATGTTCACAAAAATGTAATGAGAGAGAAGCACAGCATTAGAGAGAGAGTAAGAAAGAGGAAGACATTAAATTCCTTGATAAGTGAATTATGAGAAATCCTAATGAAGCGTACAAAGAAACACCTTCCTTAAATAGGAATACATGTGACTTTCCATATCCCTGATGACCCTTCAGATTATGCCCCTTGAGTTCTCTTCCTACTGAGGTAGTGTTCCCACATGAAGACACGTGAAGGCACGCCTGGCACTCCCAAGTGTTCAATGCAGACATGTGCGGTTTGGGCACATACACCTTGAAGATAAGAGGTGTTTGTGTGAAGCATAAGTGAGACTTCTGTGGCCTCACTTTGTCTATTTGATGATTGGGTAGCAAGTTCCTTATTGGCTAGAACTTGATGTTAGAATAATTATATACAAGAGTATAGTGAGGAATGTTTTAGTGTAGGTTCTAAAACTAGAATGGCCAAAGGCAATTGTCTACATACACAAAGAGAAACAAGAACTAGACTGTTTCTAGCAAGAGTAACAAAGTTTACAATCAACTCTTAGAGCTTAGCTTAAGTTACAATTGCACTAGCTACAACCATACACACCCACACACACAAGTGGCCTATAGTATGTTAATGTCTCCAGTTCTCTTCTCCTGCACACGTAAAAGTATTTTTGCTTATAAAGCCCACAGTCCCTCTTGTTGAGTTGTTAGAGTCTTTGTTGGGGGAGTGGAATAGGATAGTAGAAACATAATGTCAAACCAAGGAAAGTACGACCCGGCTAGGGCATGGAAACACACAAAGAGAGTTTGTTCGTGTCATGTAGAGGACTAGGAAGAAGAACCTTTGCATAGAGAGAGCTAAAGGAAAAGAAAAAATAACTAGACACATGCTATGACTTTGCTACAAGGAGTTATCACACAATCACTTTAACATTTGGCCTAATCTCTCACACACAAGCTTAATCATGCTCATTGGCCACTAACTATTCAGCAATCCTTCTCTAATCTAGCACACAATGCACATAAATTAGCATAGAGTGGCCACACATGAACACACAAACTCTACACAAGCCTACACACATAAGGAAGCATGCTAAACAAGAGGAAAACAATTATTAAATAGAGCGACTTAATCATGTAATAATTGAGCAAAGGTTACATCAGTGTTGTGCCACAATATATGTATAATACATATTCCTTGAGTGGCAAAGATTGTTATTCTTATGAGTGCATTAAACCTTCATGACATTGTGAACCAATCTCATCCAATAAACATATTGGTCATTTTGAGATCCTTGTGTTCAATATTTTGCTTGTAAATCAATGTATGCAACTCTACTAAGAAATAATACTTCTCCCATTGATTGTGCAGATCTACTTCCTTTACATAGGCTTCTAGTAGATCTAGCACAATGGAGTTATAATATTACTTTGCCCATCCGTTTAAAGGTGATAAGCAGATGAGAAATGCAGCTTTGTGCTAAGGTTTTGAAAGAGTCCTCTCCAAAAATGACTGGTCATTCTAGGATCTTGATCAGAAACAATACTTGTTGGCATAACATGGTACTTAAAAATTTGAAAGATGAACAATTGTGCCATATGTGGATCCTTAATAGTATTTTTGACATGTAACTTGTCTACTACTGTCCATACTCCTATGTTCCCATGGATAGAGTTTGGTAAGACAAAGATAAAATCCATAGCTATACTCTCCCATGGTGAATCAGGATTAGGAAGTGGCTAAAGAAAACCAGGTTGCTTCCCATGGTCATACTTTACTTTTTGGCAAATAATGCATTGGGATACATATTCTTGAATGTTCTTTTTCATTGTAGACCAAAAAAAATATGTCTCAATAGCATTCATTATAGCGTGAATATTCCCTCTATGCCCAGCATAAGGTGGAGCATGTGATTCATACATGACCTTTTCTCTCAAATTTGTTTCTATAACACATAGCCTTGAGCTATAGAGAAAATAGCCATCTTGAACCTCATGTGGTTCTTGTGTCTTCCCTAATTCTATGGCTGATATGACATCGAAAAAATCTGGGTCAGTAGCATAGAGTCATCTACCATAGAGGCTACAAACACAACATCGCAGCAAGGTCTACGTGACAAAGCATTGGCAACTTGATTGTTCTTTCCAGGGATGTGAGCAATGTAAAAATGAAATTGCAAAAGAAAGTTTGCCCACCTCAATTGTTTGTCTTAAATCTTGGTTTGTGTCATGAAGTACCTGAGACTCTGCTGGTCCGTTTGAATGATGAATGGCATCCCAACCAAGTAGTGCTTCCAAGTATCCAAGGCTTTGTTCATTAGAGTGCAGTTGGTGACTCTATGGCGTGTCCGTCTTGGAGAGGCACTGCTCCAAGACAATCACCACTAGCATCACAATGGACCTCAAATGGCTTTGAGAGGTTGTCTTTGAGAGGTCGGGTACAATAAAGATCCTTTCCATCATTTTATTGAATGGACTAGTGCATTTGTTAAGCCAAAAGGTATAACAAGAACTTATATAAGACAAAGATGGTCTTGAAGTCTGTCTTATGGATATCTTTTGGCAAAATTTGTATTTGAGGATAGCCACTTTTAAGGTCTATTCTACTAAAGTAGGCAAAACCTTGTAGCTTATCAAACAAATCCTCAATCCTTGAGACTAGAAATTGGTTCTTCATTGTCAACTTGTTTAGTTCACGATAGTCCACACACATTCTGTATGTACCATCCTTCTTGTGCAATAATAAGACAAGAGAACAAAATGGTACCCATACCCTTTTGCACAAGTTCATTAACTTGCGACATTATCTCCTCTCATTGAGCCTGAGAGACTTGATAAGGAGGCTTGTTCAAAGAAGAGCTTCTTGGGATGAGACCAATCCTATGATCATCATCTCCCCTTTTAGGAGGCAACTCACTCGGAATATCATCAATGAAATTTTTAGCGTGTTCATTTAGAAATGAGTGTAAGTCATTATCTACTTTTAATGCACCATTTGGAGAGACATCAGAAGAGTTAGGAGCACTTTGTGACAAATATCATGTAAGCTAAAATGAAACTTTGTCAAAAGAGTCTCTCACTTTGCCCCATGCATAGAACAAGGGACTTTCTTTAATAGGACCTCCCTCTTTTAGAACAATAGACATTGCAGTTCGAGGGGGTTCCTTGTTTCCATCCTTTTGAGGGGATGTGCGATAAGAGTGACCTTGTTCACCGCATTTAAAGCAAAACACCCAACATCTTTAGGAGAGAGACAATTTTTACCTTGGTAGCCTTAATTGTCCTATAGCTTCCCACCTTTGCTATAGTGGTATCCTTGGGGTTGTCTCCCTTTCTCTTGAAGCTTCTCTTTCACAAAATCTGGCTTTGACCCCTTGTCCGTATGCTGAAATTTGATTTTGGAGGTTATCATAAAGTGATGAATTACCTTCGATATGGAAAAGCTGCATTTGTCATAGTCTATTGCAGTTTGCGAGCAAAAAATTCAATAGCCCAAGTTGCATCAGGAGATGCTATATCGTTTTGCAAATCCAAGGTGCCAAAATTAATCAATCTCTCCTCTTCCTGCAAGTTTTCAGACATAGTGATGCTGCTTTTTGAATCAAAAGTTCCTTGTGAGAGATAGTTAATTTTAGTGAACGATCACAGCTATTTCTCCTTGCAAATCAAGAGATAGCTCTTCAAATTAAGCACACCCTTGATTAGAAATACTTTGATTAATCAAAATAAATCAACATTTCATGCTCAGTTATTAGAATCATCTTTTTTTCAGAAAGAAAGAAATAACCTAGACTACTATGATTCCAATGTCAGAGAACTGGGCTTAATTATGCAACAAAAATTGCAGATTAATCTAGATAATTAATCAATTGAATAAACTATGAGCATGTTTGAGAATAACAATTGCAAGGCACACACTTGATTTAGATTCATCATACATCACGCATGCATGTATTGAAAACTGCAAAAGAAAGAGTTAGAGAGAGAGACACACGACACGTGTTGAGGGCCGAACTTTGTGGAGCCGACCCCCCCTCCGAAAGGTCTTTGTATTAATTATTTTCTCTTCACAAGAGAATTCATGCTAATACAATTGCTAATCACACTTTTAACTAATCAAATTAAAGATATAAACAACTCTAGAATCTGACAATTATGTGACTAGGCTTTTCTGCTCCGCAATTCTTATAGAACTTATTCCCAAAACCTTAAACATCACCCTGATGATAAGATCTACGGGGAATAAGCAAGATACAGGGTGGAAATTAGTATTGATGAGTAGGAAGTACTAGCCTATTGATGGTTAATTAAGAATAATCAAGCATAATATGTAAGCATGCATAGACGGGGAAGAAGGAGATGAAGCAGAGCTTCCATGAGAGCGTGAAAGCACTAAAAATTGAGTGTTGATCAGCTCTAGATCAGTCCAAATTGATTTGCCTTGGTTGCCAAGTCAGATATGAGCAAAGAGCTCCTTTTTGCCTAGCTTTAGGGTCAATCTAATGGTCCATATCACTTCCAGGATGAAGGGCCAGGATGGGGGTGCCATTTTTTAGGGTTTTAGATCTTGTTCAGTCACCCACTCAGCCCCTCCTCTTGCCTTGGGCCCTACTCCACCCTTTTGGACCATATTTGCCTATAATCCCCGTACCTAATGCAATCAAGCAACATTGTAGCTTATTTTTGGAGGCTTTCGGGAACATTTTGGAGGCTTTCAAAGAACATTTTTAAATCAACTGACAACACAGGAGATAGTTTTCCCAGATTCAGTGAAAGCTATGTTTTCACTTTGCCATACAATTGAGGCATTTTTTGCACGGCGTTAAGTAATTCTGGCGGACTAGAACGTCTCACAAGTGCTAATGTAGAAGGAAGTCTACTTATAGAGGAGCTAAACAGGAAGAATAATGACAAAGGCAAGGGAAACAGTGCTTTAGTTGTTCGTGGTAGACAAAAGTCTCAAGACAAAAAGGGAAATAAAAAGTCTCAAGCTTGAAGCAAGTCTCGTAATTTGTCATCAAGGGATGACATAGAATGCTATCATTGTGGCAAGAATGGTCACAAGAAGAGAGACTGTACAAAGTGAAAGCAAGACAAAGGCAAAGGTAAGAGTTTTGAGCAAGATGACAAGAAGAAGAGTTATGTGAAGATTGAAGAGGTCAATGTTACTAACACTGGAGGAGACAGTGATTTTGGCAAAGGCATTCTTCACACGCAGCTTGGATTCAGCTTTCTTGATTGTAGAGGATGGATATGCTATCATAAAATCTAATATCTAACTTTACAAAATTATTTTCTCATGGTTAATTGATCATTCAATATGGGGAGATAAAACGGAAGCAAGAATTAGAATATAGATATGTGCTTCTAGACATATCTCAACTATGGGCCTAAATGAGAGATAAGGTTATCTCTATCAGGTCAAAATGGGATAGTCTACTAAAGATTTGGGTGCCATAATTGCTTTAAGCTCACCTCACCATGGGACCAAAAGGGAGATGTGGGCATCTCATTTCAAGTCCATAATGGAGGCAGTTTAACAAAGAGTAAGGTGCACTTGATGAAGCTCTAAAGGACCCTAGGGTTAGCTTTATTAAAGCCTCCAAAGGTAAGTGTTAAAAACCTTAGGATAAAGGCCTTCATTTTTAGATTGGGCAATTAAGGTCTAAGAAAGCAAGGGGGAAGCTTGCTTAAGCAGGGGCTGTGCTTAATCAGAGGGCCTTCCTGCTTACCAAAGACAAAGATCTAGCTACAAAGGAAGGGATGAGCCCTACAAATTTGGCAAGGGGGTAGGGTGTGTACACGTCACCAAGGGCCCATACTCTCATGAGAGGAAAGGAGCCACATGTCAGGTATAGAGGCACACTGCCCTGGAAGTAGGGGATGTGCTTAAGCAGGGGCTCTCCTTAAGCAAGGGGGGTGCTAGCTTACCCTCATAAGAGGGAAAGAAGGACACTTGTCAAAAAGCTCCACACCTTGGCCCAAAGGAATCCAAGGTCTCATTGTGTGTAGTGTATGAAGCGTGACCTCCCTAATTTCTCACAAATTCCAATACATAGTCATTGTAGAAAAGCTTCATTCACTTGGATTCTATTGAGGCATCATGTAGCAAGTGTCATGCATCGCGTCTTCCAACCACTTCTTTATATCTTGCATCTATCTTGTGCTCAATGTAAAGAATGAGGATGCAAGAGAGCTACACAAGACAAGCACAAAGCACACAGAGATGGAAAGCTTCTTCTTCTTCTTCACAGAAAAGAGAGTACAAAATGACTAAGTGCTAAACCTGAAAAGTAGCACATATGTACATGCGGTCACTAAGTGTGAACTCGCTAGAAGCGTACTAGGCTGGCACTATAAGTGTAGTCCAGCTGTAGAATCACTGGCAGAGATCCTCCATGTCGGTCACCTAACGCGCCAGTGAGTAAATGCCGTAAGCGGCCAAGACCCGTAGTGGATGCCAGCTCAAGGTGTAGAGCTCGACATCTCAACACTCCCCCTCAAGCTCTGCATGTCGCAGAGTCCAAGCATAGTCCAGAAATGTCGAAGCTTCTCAGCTCCGAGGTCCTTGGTAAAGATATCCGCTCTCTGCTCCTCTGTGCTGACGTAGACCAAGTCGATGTCGCTTGCCAACACTCGCTCTCGAACGTAGTGGTAATGGACCTCTATGTGTTTGGTCCTAGCATGGAACACTGGGTTCCTAGCCAACTGCATGCTGTTGAGGTTGTCACAATGAATGACAATCTGCTGGTCCACCTGCACTCCCAAGTCCTCAAGTAATGTGCGTAGCCAAGCTACCTCGCACGCCGCAACTGCTGCACCTCTGTACTCGGCCTCTGTGCTCGATAAAGCAACCGTAGGCTGCTTTTTGCTGCTCCAAGTAACAGCAGCACTCCCAAAAGAGAACATGAAGACACTCGTAGATGTCCTATCAACAATGCTACCTGCCCAATCTACATCTGTATACCCATACAATGCTAATGGTGCATCTACTGCATAGAACAATGCGTAGTCAAGAGTCCCTTGCACATACCTAAGTGTGCGTCATACTCCATCCAAATGTGGCTTCCTCGGAAGCTGCATGAACTGACTCTCCAAGCCTACTGTGTAGCTCAAGTCTGGCCTTGTGATAGTCAAGTAGATTAGACTACCCACCATCTTCCTGTACATATTGACATCCTCAACAACATCACCCTTCTCTACACTCAGCTTTGCATTCACATCCAAGGGAATAGAAATTGGCTTACAATCAGCCATACCATACTTTGACAACATGTCCAAAGCATACTGTCTCTGTGATAGCCATACACCCTCTGGAGTCCTGATCACCTCAATGCCAAGAAAGTAGCGCAACTCGCCTAAATCTTTCATTTCAAACTCCTGTTTGAGAAGACCCTTCACATGGTCAATCTCCATAACATTGTCACCAACAATAATAAGTTCATCTACATATATGGTAATGACCACAATCCCCTCATCACTCTCACGTACATAGAGTGAATGATCAGCATGAGCTCTCCTAAAACCAATACTGACAAGATACTTGGCAATCCTGTCATACCATGCTCTAGAGCCCTGCTTCAAACCATACAAAGCTTTGAGAAGTCTGCATACATAATCTGGGTAACCTGGATCAACATAACCAGGTGGCTGATCCATAAACACTTCCTCTTGCAACTCACCATTCAAGAAGGCATTCTTTACATCCATTTGATGCATAATCCATCCTCTAGATGCAGCCACTGCTATGACAGCTTTCACAGTCGTCATCTTTGCCACTGGAGCAAAGGTCTCCTCATAGTCTATGCCATATGTCTGTGCATAACCCTTTGCGACCAGCCTTGCCTTGTGACGCTCAATGTTACCATCAGCCTTATTCTTGGTTTTATACACCCATTTACAGCCAATAGCTTTCTTGCAACTTGGCAATGGCACCAACTCCCATGTGTCGTTTGCTTCCAATGCAACCATCTCTTCATTCATTGCATCATCCCAATGCACATTTCCAACTGCATCCTCAAAACATGTGGGCTCCACATCCTGTATCACCTTAGTCATGTAGGCTTGGTGATGCGCTAGATACCCATCATAAGTCAATTTCTGAACTAGATTTCTGACTCTATTAGATCTGCGCGGTCCTGGGTCACTCCTTTGCCCTCTAGCATCTTCTTGTACTTTCCTTACACCAGGTGTCCTGACAGCCGGAATTCCAAATTCCCATCAAGACTTTGTTCAGAACCATCTGAATCCATGTATACATGTGAAAAACCTGATGATGCATCAGCCATAAAGGGAGGTTCATCAACCTTTTCCTTTCCTTTTCGTGATACATTCCTTGTACCTGCTGGTGGAGTAACCTGCGTACGTAGTCTACCATTCCATGGCTTTTCAACAGATCCACGAGAAGAGGACTCTTGTGGTCCACTCAAAACCCATGACTGTGGCCTCACATTTTGTACGACCACATCATCTTTTACATTAGCCCCAATAGTGCCATATGCATTACTGTACCAGCTGCTCATCTCATCAAAGACTACATCTCTGCTCACTCGTAATTCTCGTATAGTAGGATTGTAGCACCTGTACCCCTTTTGTTCAAGGGAATATCCCACAAGAATACATTTCTCTGCTTTAGGATCCAATTTCTTATGCAACTCATCTGGTACATGCACTTAAGCTATGCAGCCAAACACTTTCAAGTGTGCCAAATCAGGCTTTATACTTGTAAACTTTTCCTCAGGTGTTACATCATGCACCGCAGCTGTAGGTGTCCTGTTCATAATGTACACAATTGTATTTACGGCTTCAGCCTAGAAATGATGAGGCATGTTCCTCTCATTCATCAATGCATGTGCAACCTCTGCAATGTGCCTGTTTTTCCTTTCTGCGACCCCATTCTGTTGTGGAGTATATCTGCATGTAAACTGCCTGCGTATACCATGCATTTGCAGAAAATCTGAAATATCATTGGAGAATTACTCTCCCCCTCCATCTGACCTCAATGTCTTGATTTGCATATCTGTCTCCTTCTCAATCATGACTTTGAAGTCTTGAAAGTGACCAAACACTTCACTTTTGTTACGCATGAAGTAGACCCATACTTTCCTTGTATGGTCATCAATGAAAGAGACATAATACCTGCAACCATGTATACTTGCAGTATCGGTTGGACCCCAAACATCTATGTGCACCACCTCAAGTGGCTTTTTACATACATTGCGCTCATGTGGAAATGAGCCCTTTGACTGTTTTCCAAACTGGCATGCTGCACACACTTTATGCATACCATCCACCTTGAATTTGGGCAAACCTTTTACAATCTGTTTTGATTGCATGCTGTGCAATCTCTGCTCATTGACATGGCCAATGCGTTTGTGCCAAATGTCAACATCAGCCACAACACCTGTGCCCTGTGCAAATAATGCAGCTTTTACCTCAGGCATGTCTACATTGAGCGTAAACATTCTGCCCACACATTTGCCCTCTGTGATCAGCTTACAGCCATTCTGGAAATCTTCTACATAACAGCCATTCGGATTGAAGCGAACCTGCAAACCCTGCTCAACCATTTGTCCAACAGAAACAAGATTCTTTGTAATGTTTGGGACATGAAGTACATCTGCTAAGTACTTTGATTTCCCACTCTTCGTATTTAGAGGTATGTCCCCTACATGAGCAATGGGGTGAGCTGTGTCATCTCCTGTCTGCACATAGCCTGACACATCTGGTTTGTGCATATCTCTAAACCACTCTCCACGAGACGTCATGTGATTAGAGGCACCTGAATCCACATACCAAACATCATCTTGGGTGGAATTCTCTGCAGTCATTGTATTCATTACATGTTGCATAACAAACATGCGCTCGTTTTTGCTATCATCTGCATCTCTGCTGGTAGATGCATAGTTGCCATGTTCTCTCTTTCCACTTGCTTTTCGCTTTGGACAGTCACGTGACATGTGACCTCTTTCACCACAAGTCCAACATTCTCTGCTATCTGGAGTATGTTGCTGCCTGCTTGATCCTGCACCACGACCTCTTTGACTCCCCCTGCCTTGAGACTGGTTTCCCCTGCCACCTGTATTGTTTTGATTTGATTGACCTTCCAGAAATTGGCCCCTGCAACCCCTTGGGCCTCGACCACGACCTCTACCTCTACCTCTGTTGGAGTTAGAATAGAAGGCCTGTTCAGACTTATATCTGCCATGAGAAGAAGATGTGTCAAGGTTCTTCTCCTCAAGAATAAGCATAGAAATCAAATCTTGGAACACGGGGATGTCGTCTCTTGTATTCATGGAAGACCTAAAATGTACATACTCATCTCCTAGACCATCCAAGAATGCACGGACAATGTCATCGTCTTCCACTGAGTCTTTAATAGATCCAAGAGCCTCAATGATACTCTTGATCTTCAAGGAATAATCATTGATTGAGAGGTTGTTCCTCTTAACCTGATTTAGCTCCGACTTTAGTTGAAGCTTCCTGGCTTTGGTGTTCACCTCGAACACTCTGCCTAAGTTTCTCCATGCAATGGCGGGGGTTTCAACATCCTGTAGATAGCCCATCATGCCATCTGTGATGCTCATAGAAATCCAATACATCACTTTGCTCTGGCCTTGTTGCCAGTCCCTCAAAGCTTTCCTTTGTTCTGCTGTAGCATTTGCCTCGGGAATCTCTGGTTCCTTTTCATTGTCTCCTTCTACATAGTCCCAATAACCTTTTCCTTTTAGGAAATTTGTTATTCTGAACTTCCATGCAGGGTAGTTATTTTTCTCAGGCTTCTCAGTAACAATCTGACTGAAACCGTCAGACATCTTGAAGCACTAAGACAAAATAGCTGAAATCTGCAAAAAACTGTAAATCTGCTGAACCTGCTATCATGGTACCTGTAACGCTTTCTACACTCAATGAGTGTCCACAATCAAGCGTACATAAAACCACTGTACTTGTACAGTAAATCTCTGTATACTGCACTTTGGAGACCTATTCAGAAACTTGTGCGAACGAAGGGATTGTGATGCTCTTGCTCTCTTAGCCTCTCTTGCCTGTACCAAGCTCTGATACCATGTAAAGAATGAGGATGCAAGAGAGCTACACAAGACAAGCACAAAGAACACAGAGATGGAAAGCTTCTTCTTCTTCTTCACAGAAAAGAGACTACAAAATGACTAAGTGCTAAACCTGAAAGGTAGCACATATGTACATGCGGTCACTAAGTGTAAACTCGCTAGAAGCGTACTAGGCTGGCACTATAAGTGTAGTCCAACTGTAGAATCACTGGCAAAGATCCTCCATGTCGGTCACCTAACGCGCCAGTGAGTAAATGCCGTAAGCGGCCAAGACCCGTAGTGGATGCCAGCTCAAGGTGTAGAGCTCGACATCTCAACACTCAAGACCTTGATTTTATGAATCCTTCAAACTTTTTTTTCTTGCTTCCCAAGCAATAGTAAGAAGTCAATGGGAGGGGTTTTGATGCATCTTTATCATGTACTACACAACCCTTTCCTTGTCCATAACCTCAATTGGAAGAGATCCCGACTCAAGAAGTAGGAGCATATATGGTATTTGTGTCTTAACTTGGAGAAATTTTGTAAGAAAATGCTTTTGGACATTTTCAAACGCTTTCCAAGTAGACTTTGAGATGCTATGTCCCACACTTCAACTCCATAGAGAAGAATCAATGTCATCAATGTGTCAAAAAGGTACTTCTTGAGAACCCAAAATTTGATGTTTTCCACATTGCATATGTTCTTGAATGCATACTATGCTCTTTTTTTTGGCTTCCAAACAATGCATAGCACATTCATGCCACTTGTGATTAGCCAAAAACTCAAGACCAAGGTACTTACGATATTTGATGTTTCCCACGTTGCATATGTTCTTGAATGCATAATATGTTCTTGATGTTTCCCACGTTGCATATGTTCTTGAATGCATAATATTCTCTTTTCCGGCTTCCAAACAATGCATAGCACATTCATGCCACTTGTGTTTGGCAAGAACCTCAAGGCCAAGGTACTTAACCATCTCAATAACTTCAAGCGTCTCATTGTTGTACACAATGCATGGCTTCCCCTTATGGTTTTCACAAGCATAGCCTTTGTTTTGGATTCATTCACAATCAGCCCACTATGCAAGCAAAAGTTCTCAAGGACAACCATAAGCTTTTGTGCATCTTCTGAAGTATGTGTTAGAAGCACTATATCATCCACATAAAAAAAAGCATGATTACCACATTGCAAAATAGTGACCTCTCCAATGACTTCTTCTTGCATAAAGTCAAGTACCATTTCTTCCAATTGATCAATGTATAGACCAAAGAGAGTTGGCAACACCGGACATCCTTGTTGTACCCAATAGTTGTGAAAGCCATGCCAAGGGTCATTGATTGCACCGTCTCAAATAAATGTTCACAGCCCTAAAAAAATTTTGTTGCACTACATCTTGTGGCTATACTACATTCCATGGTCGCATCGTGACTCCCAAATAGTCTGCCAGTTACACCATATCCACGATTACACTGTGACACTTGACATCCCTTCCGCTTGAGACCGTCATTGAGACAAGACTCCTCTTTGGTCTCCAATGCCAACACAAGGGGGTGATAACATCCACTAGATAAGTCAAAAATCCATCCAATCCTCGAGAACTACTTCTAAAGTTGGAGCATACTTGCCAATTGCAATTGTAAACTAAGTTGAGCTAAACCTTCTAGGGTCAACTTGTAGGAGTTCTTTAATTTACCCTTGGTTTAAGGTCATCAACTTTTTTTTCTTGGTTCTAACCAAGCACAACCGTTGATGCAT
Source organism: Adiantum capillus-veneris (assembly GCF_014529385.1). Classification (NCBI taxonomy): domain Eukaryota; kingdom Viridiplantae; phylum Streptophyta; class Polypodiopsida; order Polypodiales; family Pteridaceae; genus Adiantum; species Adiantum capillus-veneris. The sequence continues at coordinate 115,172,704 of NC_140942.1, read as the reverse complement.
TCCCCTAAGATGAGGGTTATTATCAACTACATGTATCCCACATTCCCAAGTTAAAACCCCACTCCGTGACTTGAACCTCCTTTTTCCATCTTTAAATTATCTTTATTTAGACAAAAACATTTGAATCAACTTTCCGGCCAACACTTTAGCCATCCAAAATCCATCCTTCCACCAAATCATTAGGTAAATGCACTCTCTTTCTCTCTTTCAGATGATCCGGCTGTGTCGATTGTTAAGGAATTTCATAAACGTGACCACAACATCGTAATCACGTTAATAACATGTGTGATTACATGTCAAAATGCTATAATTACAAATGATAACCACAATATATAATATTAATAACATTGTTATCATGCTTATAATACGTTTTGTGGGTTACTACGTTCTCCTTAATCGATTAGTTTGTGATTACATTTTATGCAATAACATCAATATGTTATTTGACACCATGTAACTACATATACTTCTAAGTAATTACGTAAATTTAAAATCCTTGGCTAGGGCTATGGACGTCTTACCTTCTTGATAAATATCCTATGTTAGTAAAATTTAGATTACTTTCATTGAGTTATTATCCCTTAAATCTGAGTTCATTTTAATCTCTATTCATTCAATTCTTTAAAGAAGACAACGAGTCTCTTGAGTGTTTAGGAGTTATGTCTCCTTGAAGGTTTTCAAGTTAACCCTGTTTTCATTTCATATCCCTAGATTTTGGATTTTGCATCACTTGCCATCCATGGGGTATGTCCATGGAAGTGGTGAGAGTTTTATGTTCAAGCCACATGGACATCACTTCCGTGAAGCTATTCCCTTACCCCCTCTCCCTCCCCCCCCCCCCCCCCCCCCCCCCCCGATTCCCAAAAACAAATTTAAAATAACAAAGCAAGACTGCTAAGGTACAAATGGTGCGATATACATTGTGAAACTTCTTCTACTCTACCTTAAGTTTTGTTTGTTATTGTGAACAAGCAACCAATTTATGCCAAAAAGTGAGAATGCATTCTTTTCTACTTAAGTTAAGTGGGATAAGTACCATAAATCTATAATAATTTTCCTTAGCATATTATGGTCATGGATTACTTTATTGAAGGACATGTAGGAGTGTGAGAGGGTAATAACATTCTTAGAATTTGTAGGATGCAGCCTTTCTATGAATGCATGATTGGTCTCATACAATTATGTAAATCTCCATCACAACCTTGTTTATGATTTCTTAAGATGAAGTGAATGAGTAGAGTGACTCTAAAATTAATCCTAAATTTTCTATGTGTCACATAGTATGTAACCCTCTCAAGGTTGAGTATGTGAGCCAACATAATAGCAAAATAGATAGAAGGGAATATAGATATATCTTTAATCAAAAGAGAGTAGTGTTACTTGTTTATAAAGCAAGAGAGAGAGGTACTTGGGAGAGGTTGGCCTCTTCTTCTTCAAAACCTTTTTCCGCTTCTTCTTCCAAGGACAACCTTCAAGAGCTTGAGTGTGATGAGATTGAGTAGTCCAAGGAGGATTTGAGAAAAAAAAGGATGGGAGATAACTAAGAGTATTGGTAGGAGTTTGGCAAGTAGAAGTTGGCAAGTAGAAGGAAGTTAGGATTCTTGCTAACTATAAGGAAGATAAAATATATCCTAAGATTGAGCAAGAACTTCATATAAGAGAGGAGACCACGAAATGGTGTTCAAGCTTCCATTGTCAAGCTATGGAGGTTGTAATGAAGAGAGGAATTAGATTTGCTTATAGAAAAAGAAGTGAGTTTTTGTTGGAAGGTATGGGTTGGGAGAAGCTTAAGGGTGAGATAGCATGAATATCTATATGTGAACTTCTTCAAAAGGAGGCTTCTCATATAGCAATGGCCTCCAAGTTCTTATAGATTTTAGTTTACTAGATGAGTCAACAAATCCACTCAATTCTTACTTGAGTTAAATTATGACTTTTATTTTTTCTTACATCTTACACTTCACGTGCCTTTTCTTACATCTCATTACAATTCACTTGATTCTTCTGACACCTTTTTACACTTCTCATGTCTTTTCTTTTATTTTCTTACACTTCACATGTCTTCTCTTAGATTTCTTTTCATTCAAATGTCTTTTCTATATTTTTTTATAATTCACATGTTTTCTTTTCTTGCCCCTTACACTTCACATACCTTCTCTTACATCTCCTTACAATTCACATGATTCTTCTTACACCTTACACTTCTTATGTATTTTCTTACACTTCATATGTCTTCTCTTAAATTTTATTACATTCTCTACAAGTCCTTATGGTATGACATTTGACATAATGGATACATCTGTAGGACTATTATTTTTATTATTTTTGGAGAAAAATAAAAAATCAAATAAGTGAGGATTTTTCCACTAATGAAAAAAGACAAAAGTGGACTTCTTAAGAGTGAGGTTTCAAGTCCATCAGAGGTGTGTCTCATTAGTGAGTAAAACTCAAAAAGTGGACTTCTTAAAGTGAGTATTTTTCCACTAATGAAAAAAGACAAAATTGGACTTCTTAAAAGTGAGGTTTCAAGTCCATAAGAGGTGTGTCTCATTAGTGAGTAAAATTCAAAAAAAGGACTTCTTCTCTCTATAGAATTTTCTCTTTTAAGTTGTGCCATGTCCATAAGAGGCTTGTCCCACACTTTTTTAGAATAAAGTTAATAAAGAAATACGGCGTTTTGAAAACAAAATACTCCATAAGGGAGTCCAGAGGGACCTTACAATAGTGCTTGCAAAGTTTTTTGAAATTCCTCTTTCCATGTACAATTGACACATCACCTTCTCATAGATTTGAGAGAGCACAAGCATAAACTCAGTTGGCACTTGGAGTTCTTTCATGCTTCTCCATAGATTGTTATGTGGAATCATAACAAAGGCTTTTTAAAGTCCACATAGCAACAACGCAATCTCTTGCCTTTCAACTGACTTTCCTTCATGAGATCACAAAGAGTAACAAGATGATCAATGGTGCTATGGCATTGACAAAAATTCACTTCTTCTTTTGCATGATTGCCATTATCTTTAGCTCAATCACTGATCAATTTCATCTCCATTATGTACCCAAACAACTTTTCCATAAGAGATTCAATTATTATAGTCCGGTAGTCACTTACATTCTTTACATCCTTTCCTGTATGCAAAGGTTTGACCCAATTAGTACTCCAATCATAAGGCATACCTTTTTGAAGTGCAAGATTGAACATATAACACATCCACTCATGTAAAAATCTCTTGTCCAATTAATCATTTGTAGCTTGATACTTTGAAGATCTCCAGCTTTGTAAGTGGCTAACTTTCCAAGCCCACCCTACACATCCTCAATAGTAAAGAAAGAGGGCATACATGGGAATTAGCCCCATAAGATGGTATTATTTTGGCATTTGGTGCTCATATAGGTTCTTACAATGTGTATATATATCCACAAGACTCAAGTTACCAAACTTTTTAGCCCGCTTCCCCTCAAGTTTCCTCAAAATCTTCCACATGCATGTACCTTTTCTTGGACTTGAAACTCGGGAGGTTCACTATATGTAAATTTTGCATATCACGTGCGTTCAAAGCCTATTTATGAAATCCCTTATCTATGAATTTTTTGTGCATAAAACACACCCTTTCTGTATTCAATCTATAAATACCCCCCTTAAATGATACCCTTCTGTCTGTAAAAAATGTAAAAATAAAATATTTAAAAAAAACTCCTTTTGTTGAACCCACGTGCTACACTTACATATTTGTGAGTGACTCCCCCGAGACTTGAAAACACTGATGCTTTACTTCCCATATTCTTTACTTCTTTTGAATCATTACATTGTATGTATGCAAATGACTTTGATAGTTGTCTTGGTCCATAGTTGCATCAAGCTTTATCAAGGACTTTCGAGCATCTTGAGATTCTTTATCAAGATACCTTTTGCATGATCTATCTTTATTGATACCATGGGCCTGCTTTATGGAAAAACATTCTTCAACACAAGGATAAATAACTTTCTTGAAATCATTAGGAAAAATATGAACCCCAAGAGGGCCTTGTAAGAGCAACCAGTCATATTTAAGTCAACAATAGAACATAAAAGGGAGAGAATGGATAGCTCATATCTAGGTACCTCAAAATTATATTATGTAACATATCTATGGAAAGAGCTCGACATTACAATCCAAATGCACTATTGGCCGACAAATTTGAAGTTAAATTGCTCAAGTTATGGCCATTCAAAAAATGAAAAATTTGGACCGTGGCCACCACACCCCCATTCTCATTGGTGTAGAGAGTATATTCCAAAAGAATCTTTGACTTGGGCCCTTTGTGGTTCATATTTTTCCTAATGTCTTTCCATTTAGTATCCATTGGTGCATCATGTTGAAACTTTTCATCCATAACTTTTGCTCAATCATTTCAGTGCAAATTAATGCCCATTTAAAGTCCATACATAGAGATATTTTCTCTTTCCTTTGGCTAATTTTATCATGCTTAGTTTCTTCTCCACATACAAGCTCATTACATAAGATTCAATGGTCTAATTCTTGGGTCCATTGGACAAGCATAAAACTCTTTATGCAATACATGATGGCTTCAAGAGTAGCATATAGTCAATCACACTATCCCCATTATGATTTCTACATGTAAATCCATTGCATAGTGATCAACATCTTTCTCATC